>NC_138823.1:12884037-13540418 GCF_965183815.1 Platalea leucorodia | reverse complement strand
GATCCAGAGATGGCCGGATTTTTGTAGCTGGTGGAAAATCAAATCATCTTCATGTATGGTGTTTAGAATCAAAGCAGTTGATACGAATAATCCAGATGCCTGCAAAAGTACGAGCTGTCCGTCACCTGGAATTCCTCCCTGACAGTTTTGATGGGGGCTCCAATCAGGTCGGTTTTTCTACAAAGCTTAAGACTGGCGTATTTGGTTACTTGATTCAACACATATACTTCGAGGGCTTTTGGGGGACACTGGGGATATGGGCCCATACCATACAAAAGGAAAGTTACTGTGCTAAATGCTTGCTCAGTTGCTCTTTTATCTTAATGGAATGTCGTTGCTGAATGGGATATTGCTCTTTGTTTTTCATTGACACTGTTAATCGATGAATCCTTTTAATTTATAGGTCCTTGGAGTGTTAAGTCAAGATAATATTATGAGATTTATCCATATAGAAACATGCAAACTTCTTTTTGACATTGGGAGTCATGAAGAGGGAATTAGTACAGCAGCAGCTAGCCCGAATGGACGGTATATTGCATCAGTAATGGAAGATGGTAGCCTTAATTTATACAGTGTCCAAGCTTTGACTCAAGAAGGAAATAAGGTAGAGTGTTTTACATTTCTTAAAACAGCAGTAAATCCCAATAAAGTTGATACTTGTCTACATAACTTCTGTATCAGCAGTAGTTTGCAGACATGTGTTGGAGTGCCATATTGAACACTACAAATAAAAAGTGGTTTGTAGAGTTCCCCTCATAGTTACTCCAGCCTGTCAGATAAAATGGTGTTTTTAAAGTGTATATATATCACTGTGTTTCTGGTGTTGGCAGGAGGGGGAGATGGTATTACTTTCTACAGCAGTTTGCATGGACCAGTTCCTCTTGTAATGACATTTTGGGGGAGATGGAAACAGCAGAATTGTACTGCTTCGGTTCCATTTCTTATAGTAAATGTTTTGCAGCTGATGCTGTCTTAAACTGCGGGTATGAATGGTGTTTTTGTTACTGTGATTTTGTTCTTCTTACTGTGTTATTGGATGCCAGCATCCATCATTATGGCACAATCATACTCCTAATCCTTCCTGAATAACAACCATTCTAAATACCAGTTCTTATTTTATTAAAGTAATTTATTAATGAGAGTCAGGTTTCTAAATCCAGAATTCCATATATCTTTAATCACCATGTCTTTGAAGTAAACAGTAACCAGCTTTGGATAATGATGGAGTTGGAGCTGAGGATGTGTAAAGATGTCACACATGCATTCCATTTGCACTTTTGCTGACGGTTTGACATGAACTGGGATATCCACTTTGTTACTTGCTTTCCCAATCTCCAACTTTGAATTAATACATCCTTGACACTGAAGACTAATTAAAGTTTGTGAAGGTCTTTTGTATTCTTTTTAACTGGTGCTATAGAAATGCAAAATATTTCAGTGACATTGAGAAACACAGTAAAGTAAATAACCTGAACAGTACATGATACATGTTTATACTATCCCAATTATATTTTAGTGTTTGCTAAACAAGGAAATAACATGATGTTTGAGTCGGTTTGGAAGCTACGTAAACCTTCTCACGGTCTTTCTAGTTTATTACAACAGTTTTATTCACTGGTATACTTATTCAGGAGTATACAGTCCACATATATTTATTTATGGTATAAATGTGTCTCGTCTCTTCTTGCTGTAGCCATCAAGCTCAAAAATATGGCATATAAAATAGCATAAACATCAAACTATAGTGTTAGTTAACCTGTCTTACAAGATGATAACCGAAGTATTTTCCCTTAATATTAGCCTCCACCACCCATGTTCAAAGTAGTAGAAGATTGGTCCAAGTGCACGTCAGAGGGAAATAAACTGACAATGAGAGTGACTTCAGGAAGGTCAGAGCAGCCTTGGAAATCTAAAGGAAGCAAAATTCAAACCAGATTGCTAAAACTGCAAGTGAACAAATCACATGAAAATAAAGAGGTAGGAAGAAGTTGCAAATATTTTGTTCCCCAGTCTGCAGCATTTGAATTTCATTGCAAAAAAATATTTATCCGCTTACTTTAAAGGATAAGCTCAAGCACTGAATCACTTGGATGTTTGAGCAGAGAGGGGATTGAGGGAGTTTTAGTACCATTTCCTCTCTCTGTTTAGCCCATACTCCAGTATTATGTGACGCAGCCAGAGCTGCCTCCAGTCAGCTTGGGGTACCTCTGAAGTTGTTCAAGCAACTTGTGACACATTTGGATATTTGCTCGATCTGATCTGCTTCCCTGCTAGCAAACTGGCACCTCTAAAATGTCTGCCTAGAAGCCATTTCATTTTTTATTAATTATTTAGAAGATGCAGTACTGTTACATTTATTTTCCTTCTGTCATCGCTGTGCCATCGTCTTTCTCTGTCTTTATCTTGCACCTCATATGTCTATATATTCTCATATATATATACACATACACATATATATACACACGTATCTATATCCTCCTGTAACATTCATCACAATATGATCCATTCCTTATGCCAATATTCTTTATGGTTTGGCTATATCCATCATTTAATTACATATAGTTTAGTTAGTTCGTTCTGATTTGCTTCTGATTGAAATCAATGGCAGCTGTTCTTTGAGTTCAGTAGATGAATGATCTTTCGAATTATCTTTTTTGTTGTTGAAATACCTAGGATTATCTAACGGATAGCAGTACACTTTTTTTTTAATTTTATGTTAGTAACTTCAGTAGTTAGCTACTATCATCAATTAGAGTGCAAGGAAAGAGATTATGAAGGAGAAATCCTTACATTTATTGTTGATCCCCTATTTTGTAGAACGAATTGCCAGGTGGATTAAACAAGAAACGTCTGCGGGCCTTATTGAAAGGATTTGGAGAATATCCAGCAAAGTACAGGTATGTTTGTGTGCGTGTTCATGCTTGCGCAAAATGAAATTGCTTGTGTTTACTGCCCTATGAAAGAGAAGTTGCTTGACTAAGTCTGCATTTTAATTGCAGGATGTTTGTTTGGCGTTCCTTATTACAACTTCCTGAAAACCACTTAGCATTCAGTACCCTAATAGATAAGGGTACCCACAGTGCATTTGTGAATATTCAAAACGAGTATCCAATCAAAAGTAGGAAACTACTGAGAGTTTTACAGAGGTAAAGTATATATTTATATTTAGTTAAATATTATAGGTTTTTATTTTCATAAAGTGATCCGAAATGTATCCAATAGGTGGAATCAGCTGTAAGGAAAATTCTAAAATGAAATAGTAGTGCCCTTGTGCAGTTTTGGTTTTATAACTCATATAATCCTGCATGTATCTTGAAGTTTACAATCTTTCTATTTTGTGGTTTTAAAATGCATATTATATTTTTGTTTAGTTTTGGATCGATGTTTTCTACACCTTTGTTTGCTTTTGCGTATAGGACCTTATCAGCTCTAGCTCACTGGTCTGCTATCTTTGCTGAGACGCCTTATATTCCTTTGCTAGCATTCCCATTTGTAAAATTGTTCCAGAACAACCAGCTGATCTGCTTTGAAGTTGTTGCTACAGTAGTAGGTAAGCAATGATTTTAAAAACTCAGATATGCTGCAACATGTTTAAGCTTTCCCATGCAAAAGAGCTTTTCATGATGAAATGAATGAGGTATTTCCTAAGAGGTCACCAGGCTGTCTTCTAAAGCTGTTGCCAGAAATTCATACGTAGCAACTGTATGCTTAAAAAAAAAAAATGCTTGTAAATAAAAATGTGATATTAGACTTCCTTTTGCAGTGTTTCTAGCAAAAAGTTAGCAGTTTAACAGTATTTGTAACATCTAATCTGTAAAAACAAATGTATCTAGCATAATTATAATAACTAAAGTTTCTGAGACATGGGAAGAGTAGTCACACACACCCCCCACCTCCTCACCCACTCCCAGTCAAAAGGGAACGATCTCTTTTAAAGTTTTACTGTGTTTAGTTGTCCTAAGCATCTGGTAACTCAAAATGAGACATTTGGCTGAAAGCTGGCTATGGCTGTCTTCTGAAGAAACATTCTAAATTAAAGTGCTTTACAGTTAAATTAGTTGTTGCAGCTGCTGCTAAGTCTACAGAAGATATGTGCTGCCAAGCATGCATACCCACTTTGCAAACACATGCTGTTAGTGAATAAGTATCCAAGTTTACGGAAATTATTCTTAGTATGTTAAAAATTACTTGATCCAGGCTGTAGTTTCATGAGACAGAAATACCGGCTAAAGTATTCCCATCTGCCTCCAACCACTTAGTCCCACAGCACACAGACTTT
This sequence comes from Platalea leucorodia, assembly GCF_965183815.1. Lineage (NCBI taxonomy): Eukaryota > Metazoa > Chordata > Aves > Pelecaniformes > Threskiornithidae > Platalea > Platalea leucorodia. The sequence continues at coordinate 13,536,139 of NC_138823.1, read as the reverse complement.
TTTTTGTTTTCTTTTTGAGCCAGATTAGTTCCCCAGTCTGGTTCGCAGTGTACTGACACAAACACTCATGCCAGTGCAGCTTGAGGAGCAGTGTACTGTGAGAATGGTTTAGGAATAAATGCTAGGAGAGTTGGGAATAGCTTAAACAGGTTTTGCTGCCTAAAACTACCTCTTAAATTCATAGCCTTTATAACCAAACCCTAAGGTTGTCAAGAGTCTACCACTCTGATTACAGTGGATTGTGTTGGGCTTTTTTTTTCTCTTTCAGTTAATTTTTGTCAGCACTGGTTTGAGTATTTTCCCAATCCTCCAGTTAATGTCCTTAGTATGATGGAAAATATTCTGGCACATCATGACAAAGAACTACTGCAGCATTTAATAAAACACAATGTGACTTCACAGGTAATATTCTAGCCAAGTTTTGTATATAAAATGTCACTGCAGTGAATGATAGTGCATTAGTCTTTTATTTTGAAATAATTCTTTTTTGGGGGAGTTTTCATTAAATAACAGTGAGTGATATGGGAGTGTAAAGAATATATCATTGCTTTCCTGCAGCTTTTCCTTTTCCATGATCATAAATCTCACATACGTGCTACTGTAGTTCTTAGAAGAAGTCCTTTGCTTTCAGGTCCACATTGCTTGAAAATCTACTTATGAAATAATAAATGTACTTTTATTTTTTTTTAAAGTGGACATAGGTGTCATGACTTAATTTTGTAATCCCTATTTATCAGTAGGGATGAATTTATTTTCACAAATCTAAACAGAAGATTTAGACATCCAGTGAAATAAGAAATTTATTTATAATCACCCCATATTAATTTTGAATGTTTATAGTGGGCAATAAAACTTATCTTCAGATATTCTGGTTTAGTTCCTGTTTCTTTCATAAATCAATGGATTCTTGGTATAAGGCAAGAAAGGTTCATATTATATCTTTAAAAGGAATGATAAAATTGTACTAACGGATTATTTTGTCAATTTTCCCAAATAATGTAGGTTTATGCTTGGCCTCTTCTAGAAACACTCTTCTCTGAGGTTCTAACAAGAGAAGAATGGCTGAAAGTCTTTGACAATATTTTCTCCAACCATCCTTCGTACTTCCTAATGATTGTCGTTGCCTACATTATATGTTCCAGAGCTCCCTTGCTTCACTGTAATCAAACAGGAGATTTTGAGGTAAACATCTTCATATTTAAATCAGTCATATGGAAGTGTACCTGCAGAGACGTATAAAACATTGTATCTGTTGTTACGGCAGTTAGAAGGAGAGGTTTCATTTCCACATTAATATATTATTACATGTTTCTGAATAACGTCATCTAGTACTTGACAAATATACAATAAATGAATAAAATATTGAGCAATTTCCTGCAGTTTCATGCAATGAGATCTTTAAGAGCTTTCATAACCTTTCTAGTACCACTAAAAGGCATTTTGTAAATGTCAGTAGTTCATCAATCACAAAATAATTCTGCCTCTTTTTTGGGGATCTAATGTGGACTTGTGCCTGTGGAGACAAGACACAGTCATTCTGTCATGTTTCATTATTTTGCTTTCAGATTTGCAAAATTAGGCAGTATTATTTGACGTTCTCTGAAGCTAAATGAAAATGTTTCCTTATGTTTAGCCTTACATGGGAGGAGGAGGCTTTTTCATATGAAAACATCCCTGTAGGCAAACAAAGCATTCCACCTTGAAAATGTGCTTGTGAGCAGTCGGTTTGACAGACATCAAACAGATGACATTATTGCTATGTTTAATAATAACCAATTGAAAGATTTTATTGGTGAATAGGATCTTTGACAGGAAGAATAGTCCTTCAAGAAGAGGAACTTCCAAGCTTCATGTTTGAACATCAGAAGTTGAGGGAGGTTTATCCAGTGGTAGGAGTGTCTGTGCGCACAGCTGGACACTCTAAATTCACGTCTAGCTTTCCAGATCCCTTGCGCAACTGCCATTTGAAGAGAAGGAAAAGAACCAGAGCGTACTTTTACAACTTGAAGAGGTTGGAGTCAAGTCATTTGAGCCGGTGATATTTTACTAATTGGTAGGGCTAACTTAATAGTCCCTTTTTAAATCAACTTTTGGAATATAGGTCTTGCTAATTTACCTAATTATTCCCAAATAGGTATATTAAAGACTTGCTTAATCTTTTGTAGAATGTAAGTGGAAGCATGTCTCTTACAGTATTTCTTTCATCATCGTAACAACCTGGACATTAACGTTGTGATTAAGGAAGCTTATCATCTCATGGAGGCTACACCACTAGATATCCATCCACAGCGTATGCTTGATGACTTCATACCGCTTACAAAAGGACAGTACCCTGTATTTAATAAATATCCCAAGTTCATTGTGGATTATCAAACTCGGGAACGGGAGAGGATCAGACAGGATGAAATTGAATACTTGCGAGAGAGGTATTAATGGGAAAGTTGACGACAGTGTCAGACTGGGAGGGACAGGTGGACACAATTGCCTTTTCCTGTTGTAATCTGTATGCTTGAGGAGAGAGACAATTAAGAAAATTCAGGAAGATTACTTTAAATAACTGCTAAACGCTAAGAGTTATTTGGTCTGCACATTTTTAAGTTAAATTGGTAGTCTTATCTTAAACAAAAAATGTTTGTTAATTCGCAGAAAATATTGGGCCGTAAGTCTTCAAACTTAAAAACTTGTGAGTCAGAGCCTAAACCTCCGTTGACTTTGTAGTGTCCAATTTTGTGAAGGGCCAGGAGTTCTTAGCTTGCTGTTGAAATCAGTGGGTACCATGTTGCCATGGCACCTTTAGAAACTATTTTTCATTAAGAATGTGAGAAGGAAAATATCTGCACTCATCTGAAATGCCCTGTTGTCTTTAACAGTCAGTATTCTAACTCTTCCTCATGTACTTCCTCAGTACGTAAAGGGCATGCCATACTCTTTCATGCCATCTCATTTCAGCAGTTCTTTGCTAGTACAGTCATCAGTTTCTAAGTAATCAAGTAATTTCTTGATACTTGGCTTGAATTACTAACATAATCTCCTTCCATTTAGACAATTAGCACATGAATTAGAAGCTAAAGCACAGGAACGGAAAGCAGAAGATGAAGCCTGGTATCGAAAGCAGGAATTACTTCAAGAAGCTGAAGAACAGAGGCGAAAAATGCTACTGGAAGAAGAAGAGAAGCTGGCTGAACAGAGGCAGAGGTATTACAATATAAGAAGTATTAGGGGCCTGGCTACTGTATCCTGCTATGACATTTTTAACCATGAGTAAAGGAGAAATAACCACTAATTTGTATAAATTGTAATGTGGGAAAACAGTGTGGTCTGGTGGGTCAGATTTTGGTGTGGGAATGAAGTGATCTGGGTTGTATTACTGCCTTGCCTGAGGGAATACAGCAGATTAGAGGCCAAGTCACTTCATATTTTTGTCTCAGCTCCCAGCCTTTTGTCTGGTCTCTTTGGATTGTGAATGCTCTTCAGCAGTCAGTTGCTGTGTGTTTGCATACTGAGACTTCAGACTTGCACTGTGGGCAGACTCACGCTGCAAATACAAGAGCCACTTATAGTATAAGTGACTGTACACATTCTTGTATTTCTAGTGGATTTAGAAAAAAACCCCTGCTTTATATATCAGTTGCTGAGCAGAGTTGTGATAGTACTGGAGCTGAACTGTTAGTTTGTACGTTTTGCAGTTGTGAAGGTTTAAGAGAATTTCAACAGCTCCATAATTTTTTAGATCAACTACAAGTAATCATAGAATCATTTAGGTTGGAAAAGACCCTTAAGATCATCAAGTCCAACCGTTAACCTAACACTGCCAGGTCCACCGCTAAATCATGTCCCTAAGCACCACATCTACAGGCGCTTCTCTTAAACCTCTGTAACCTACAGAGTAATTTTTTTTCTTTTTTTTTGTAAAGAGGGCAGTGAGCCTTTCTTTGCAAACTAATTCTTGAGTTTGTGGTTTTGTTCCTTGAAAGACTTTGGTATTTTCCAAATAAGCTTAGGACTAATTTTGTGCAGAAAGAGGTACCAGGACACTGGCAATTATTCTCAGGAATAGTTTCCAGTTCTGGATCATTGCAATAGTAAACTAGTGCTTATTAAAGCAGAACAGAAATAGGGTACAGGACTTCAAAGCTTAATTGGGGACGTTGCCAATAGAGGATGTCTGTGTGTCTGTGAATTAAATTTTGTCTGGTAAATGAAAAAGGGACAATTTAAAAGAGTGAAAGCAACTGTCCTAAGCTTTATAAGTTAGAGATTAGCTCATAGTAACTAATGGATGACTGCAGTGCAAATTTGTGCTCTTTGCTACTGACCTTTCATATATACAAGTTTCCTTGTTTCTGTTTTGGCTTTGAAGACTAGCTGCTGTGAAAAGAGAACTGAAAGTAAAGGAACTGCAATTTCTAGATGCTTCGAGAAGGCGTTTTCTGAAATACCAGCAAGATCAGCGTCAAATGGAACTGAACCGTCTTGATGATGAAATTGCGAGAAAGGCTGAGTATTGCTCAAGCAAGGTTTATTAGTGAAAATAAACAAGGAAAAAAATGCATAACTACAATTTCAGTTGATATACTGTGATTTCTGAGCCCAGAGGTGTATTTAGCATGCGATGGTAAATGCATAATTGAACAGTTTTATTTGGCACTTACTGTGTTCCACTGGCTTGCTTTAATGGGCAAAATTCCTTAGAAAAGCCAGATTCATCTGTATATTGGCAGTGTTGAAAAATGTAATGAGCTCCTTAAAGGAGTAGTGAGTTCTCGGCTGTCTGTGGGCTGTATGTCCAGATTGCAAATTAACTCTGCCATTGATTGAGAGGCTCCGCAGTGGCCTCTGGCCAGGCCTGGCTCTGCTCCCGTGTTACTAGCTCGAGCACCGTGGCATGCAGATGCTGAGAATGGAAGCTTTTGAACCTTGTGGGCATGAATTGAGTCTTTGCAGGGCCATTCCTCGTGTCTCAGCACCACACTTTGTAGAGTGCCGTGCAGCTGTGTGTGTGTTTCCGCAGTCAGGGCGGTGTAAGATTTATTAGCTCTGGCTCAGCACAGGTTCTGCCAGGTGCAAAGTGGCCACTTCGCTATCTGTGTACTGTCCTCCGCAGTGTTCTGCGTTCAGAGACTCCTTATTCGATTCGGAGCTGCATCTGGCAGATTATTAGCGTTAGATCAAGCCTGACGTTTCCCAAGTATGCTCGGCTGGATGCAAAACTATTCCTGTGCTTCTTTTTCACCTTGCCCTGTACTTTTGATATGCAATATTTTGCGGTATTCGTGGTGTGACAGAAAGTTGACTAGAATTTAGAAGTAGGGTGTGATTTGGGGTTTTGGACATTCTTTCTTGATACTGTTTTTTAAGGGAGAAAAATTTCTCCTTTACTGTATTTTCATGTGTTTCTCTTCTCCTCAAGGCATCCATGAGAGAGCAGGAAACAGCTGCTACTGTTCAAGATGTAGAAGTACAACGGATGGAACTTGAATCACAAAGACAGCTTTTTGAACAGGTAGCTATTAGGGAGCCATAGATGTTTATATTTAATGGTTCTTCCTTTGCAGTTCTCAGATTCAGTTGTGTTCATTCAACCAGACTTTGGTGAGGAAAAAGGGGGACTTTTTTTTTTTCTTCTCTGATACGTTTTTTAAAATAAACCCTCTGTTGATAAAAGCATTAGTAGAACTCACTGTTATCTGTTTTTCTGGGAGAAAATACCCATATCCTCCCGATTTTCTTCTTCTCCTGTGCAGAGGTATCGCTTGGTTGCTGCAGGGTTTAGCTGTGTGCTCATCTGGTTGAGAGAAGCGAGGAACGTGTAAATAAGAAATAAGTCTATAACAATATGTTCCTCATCCCAGAAACTCCCACCTTTTCATCTGTGGTATCCAGATATATCTACATTTTCTGGAGAGAACAGTATAGCAGATTGATGTAGCTGATGAAAAAATATCTAATTGCCAACAGCATCATTAAGCCAAAAGGAATGGATGGTTCGTGGGGAATGTGCAGTTCCTTTCTTAAATGACTGACTTATAATTCAGAAAGATTGCTGTTCAGTAATAAAGGGTTTTAATCAATAATACTGTTTAAATATTAGTTAATTATTATAAATAATTAATGATTGAAAAGCAAGGCTGACAATGGAAGGCTTTAATAATGACCATTTTGTTTAGAAATAGTAAGTTAAGTGTTTAGAAATCACAGCTACATGTGCCTGTCTTGCATACCTGCAGATCCGATGGAATGCAAGCAGAAGTGGACACCAGATAGCTAACCCTTATTTTGAAGCATGTGTCTGCTTATATTTGGCTTTTTAAAGCTTTTGGCTATAGACTTTTTATAACCCATGCTGAGCATAACTGGGCTAAATTTCTTTTAGCATCTATTTATTAAATACACAGCCTGCTGTATTGTGGCTACATAACTCAAACCAGGCTAAGCTCATTTCTGTTCCAGTACATGTAAAGTCAGCTGTTTAAGGGAACCAATTCTACAGTGATCATCCTCTTCAGGCTAGAAAGGTAGCAATTATTTAACTAACTGAGTATATATGTCTGCCCACAAGAGTCTGTGTAGGCAGGCTTGCCCTGCCCATGCCCTGAACCGACGGTTTTACTGCTGTCAGTGAGGGGCTCTATTCAAGCTTAGAAGGCCGTGTATGTTAACTTTGCTTCAGTACCCTGCTGACACAGCTCAATAGATTCCCGCAGGCCTAGGAGGGGGTTATGTCTTCTCCAGAAAACTGTGTAGATGTGTCCTGATGAAAAGGTGGTGAGAGTTAAAATTCTATTTCTAGATCTACTGCTGATTTGTACTACTTTGGCAAATCATCTCTGCATTCAAGCTGCAGATGTGTTTATTGTAAGTCCCTGTACCATGAAATATGATTTATATTTGTGAAACAGTTTGAGGTTTTGGCTAAAACGTGCCATAAAAGTGCAGAATATTTTCATGATGAATCTAATTCATTTAAGTTGGAATTCTGCTTTTATGCTCCACTGTAATCCAGGGAATGGAATTACATCAGTATCAACCAGCGAGACCACTGTGGTGACTCAGGCTTAGTGTAATTCCGAGTGGGTAAAACAGCAGGGACTATCACTGTCTTGCACAGTTATGATATGTAGTGGGATAAGATGTGTGGATATGTCCAAATCCTAGTTTAATGAAATTCTAATAGATGTTAAAGAGACAGAATTACAAATGTGGGTTAGTAGCTTAGCAACAATAACTTATGTTTGTGTGTTTGGCAGCATCTAATCAAAGATCAAGAAGCAGTTACAAAGGAAATGAAAGAAGAGATGGATGCCCGTCGAAGAAGGGTGGATCTGGAAGATCATCTTGTTCAGAGATTGATGGAAATAGATAGAGAAGAAAAACAGAAAGCTCAGATAGTAAGATGATTGGATCTTAACATGTATTCTGGGGAGTTAGTATGCTAGCTAGTACAAGTAGTACTAGTTAATAGTATTTCAATTGCTATTAACTAGTTCAAGTTAATATGAAAATATTTTCTAAAGAAATCTAATTTCTAGATACCTATATTAATAGATTATGACAGTATGTTTAAAGTTTTGAGGTTTTCAAAAACCTGACTGAAGTGTCCAAACAGCTATATAACACTGAAATTCTCTGTGCCTGCCATGAATATTAGCTTTTCTTTGCTTCTCAGAACTTAGAAGGCATATAGGGCTCAAAAGTGCTTTTCAGAATAAGACATCCTCCTGTTAAGGAACATGTTTTATTTGTAACCATAATAAAACAAAAGTAAGCCTCAAAGGAACTTTCAGTTGGTAGTACTTGGCAGGAAATTCAGCTGTAGAAGCTGTCTTCTAGATCACAGCAACGAATGTGTGTAGCTTGACATTAGGAATTGTTCAGATTTTCAAGCTCAGAACTTGTAACTGCACAGTTGGAAAAATAGTTGCAGCTAACCCACTGCCCATATGCTTGGCATCTGCATTTATATTTTGTCTAGAAATAAACATATGGGTCTGAATTTTTGTAAACAGCCTTTGATTTTTGGAAGCAGATGGATGTGGGTGGAAGTATTGGCATCCAGGTATCAATCTTTTGTTAATTGCACCTATAAATCATATTAAATCCATGCTAGGAAAGCAAAATCCCCAAAATCATGGAGAGGTTGATGCTTCTTTCCAAAAGATTAAAAAAAAAAAACCAAACCACCAAACAAAACAAAACAAGACCCTCAGTTAAGGGAAAGAATAAGACGGATGAAGAAGCAGAAGAAAGCCCTGATAGATGAGGCAGCCTGCTGTAGTGAATGGAGGAGTGGCACTGCAGGTACAGTCTCTCAGCAGGGACATCTAACTGTGACACTGGAGAACACTTCAGCTCATCCTACCTTATCTGCATGTAAGGCTGTCTACTTGAAATAGAGTAATTGGACTCCTGGTAAGAAAGATGTTTTATTAGGTGGCTGAAGAAAATTTAGCCAGAGCAGAGCAGAAACGCATTGACGCCGACTGGAGGTTGCAAGCATTGCATAAACTGAGGCGTGACGATCAGGACCGTGAGAAGTGTTATGAAGAGATAGCCAAGCTCCTGCATGACAACAGGGTGAAAGAAGCTGAACTGCTGAAGGCCATGAGGGAAGCAGAAGAAAAAAAGGTATTTGCAGTATTTCTTTTTCTAAGTGGGACTGGCACAAATGTAACAGTCTTTTGCCCATAACACGGTAGAGCGTAAAACTGAAAGGTATTGAAGAAATGTTTTGTTAAGAATCTCCTTTCCTGTTTTGACTGGGAGTTTCTGGAAGCACTAGAGCAAATTGGTGAGGATATTTTAGGCTTAGGAAAGCAGATTCCTAATTCTCTAAGCTCCTCTCATTTTTTTTCTCTGACCCAGGACTTTTACCTTTCTCCAGGTGTTTGAATGAGAATTTTTTCAAAAAGAAACATTCACTCAGCTTAATAACATATATTTTGATTTAAGGGTGAAGTTTAGCCTGTAGTAATCCAGATGGTTTTACTTGTTGCTTTTTCCTTGCAACACATCTGTTGAGGACACATTTAATACCTCTGTTGCACAGTGGGAAGAAGTTACACGGAAAAAAGCTCAACTGGAAGAAGAGCAGAAGGCCGCTGCTGCTGCAGATGAGCACAGGAAGCAGTTTTTAGAAGACAAAATGAATGACGCATTAGAATTGGCTGAAAAGCTGCAAAGACAAGATGGCTATTTTGGTGAGCGTATAGATAATGCAGTTCTCCTGTGTGGATGTTGGCATGAAGCATTCAGCAACTGAATACAAACTAAAAGTGTCCAGCACTGGGGATAAACTTAGGCTTAACTCCTTTACATAAATACTTCTTGGCAGTATTCTTTCGTAAAACCAATCTATCAGGCCAGACATGGAAAGGAATCTCAGTTTGATATCTATCAGATGCAGCAATATAAATGGCATTTTTGGTAGGAGCACAGGTTTAGATCAGCTTAAGCCGTTCGTAAAATTGCATCTCCTGGAAATCCTCTGTCAAATAATGTAAAGAACAGCAAACTCACTGCCAACAAGTGACTTTGCCAAGTGTTTGTTCACAGGAATAAAACATTTATGCACTTCCAGAATTGGCCAGTACATCCTTCTCAAATGCAGTATTTGTGTCTTTTTGCAGATATTTCTCCTGTTCCCCCATCTCTGCAAGGCTCATACAAAATTAGTGATTAGTATTAAGATTAGGTGATTAATATTGCTTTGGGTGAACTTTTTCAGACTTTGCCCTTATTTGCCTAATGTTTTTAATACGGAGTAATTTGCAACTGCAAATTATTAAAATGGGTGTCTCCTCCTAAAACTGCAAGTATGAGTAGCTGTATTCCACGTGATCTTAGTGGCCCATTTGTGAGAAGATTAATTATACAGGAAGAAACAGCACATGTGGAGCTGTAATTTCTTAAAATGAAATGCAGTGAGGCATAGCTTTGACCCATAGACTAGAAAAATTGACTTCTAATTCTGAGCCATTAGCCATTGTACTTGCCATTAGCTGGAGTGAGTGATTGTTCCAGTTTTGCTTCCCGGAGAAAAACTGTTTCACCTCAAGCTAGAAAAAATCACTAGAAATGTAAACACTTTTAATTTACAAAGAATCCTTCTCTCCATTTCCTACAGAGAGACTGCATGATTTAAAGGCCGGACGTACAGAGAGAGGGGTAGAACTCCAGCAGGTGCCAAGGTCTGGAAACATCTGTCTGAACGATTTGTCTGCATCAGAGTCATCATCACACGGTAAGTTTCTAAGTTAGGACCCTCCTTTCTTTAACATTTAATTTCAGAAGCGTTACCGGAACGCCTCATTATGCAATTGAGTCATTAGTTGTGTAGGCGTTTAGTGGATAGTAAACCAGTTTATTGTTTTATTCTATTTCACACCAGAAAAAATGTCTTCACTACCAGGGGCAGCACAGGTAGGAAGTCCCTGAAGTGTGTCATGTTGTGAGAATAGTCATGTTAAATCTTGGCCTACTTCAATCTCATTCTGACCTGATCATTTTACCGATGCTTTTTCTGTCTTCATAATTACGTATGATTTGGGGATGTTGAGAAGATGTAGAACTGTCTTTCATTAAAATCTTACTGAGACTTATAGTCAGGAATTAGTCTGTAATCATAATCTGTAATGTAATCCCAATTAATCCTGTCTGTAATCCCAATGAAGAGATTGTGTGCAGCCCTGAGGAGAAGGACTTGGGGGTACTGATAGATGAAAAGCTGGACATGAGCCGGCAATGTGCACTCGCAGCCCAGAAGGCCAACCGTATCCTGGGCTGCATCAAAAGCAGCGTGGCCGGCAGGTCGAGGGAGGTGATCCTGCCCCTCTGCTCTGCTCTGGTGAGACCCCCCCTGGAGTGCTGCGTCCAGCTCTGGGGTCCTCAGCACAGGAAGGACACGGACCTGTTGGAGCGGGTCCAGAGGAGGGCCACAAAACTGATCGGAGGGATGGAGCACCTCTGCTGTGAAGAAAGGCTGAGAGAGTTGGGGTTGTTCAGCCTGGAGAAGAGAAGGCTTTGGGGAGACCTTATTGCGGCCTTTCAGTACTTAAAGGGGGCTTGTAAGAAAGATGGGGACAGACTTTTTAGCAGGGCCAGTAGCAATAAGACAAGGATTAATGGTTTTAAACTAGAAGAGGGGAGATTCAGACTGGATATAAGAAAGAAATTTTTCACAATGAGGGAGGTGAAACAGTGGCACAGGTTGCCCAGAGAGGTGGTAGATGCCCCATCCCTGGAAACATTCAAGGCCAGGCTGGATGGGGCTCTGAGCAACCTGATCTGGTTGTAGATGTCCCTGCCCATGGCAGGGGGGTTGGATGAGATGACCTTTAAAGGTCCCTTCCATCCCAAAGCATTCTATGATTCTGTGATTTCCTCTCGGCTGTCCTAGCCGTTATGGCCAGTGAAAGCACATTTTACAATCACACACATCTTATGCACAAAGCTGTACGCAATGGGAAATGTATCTATGGACCTGCCATAGCGACCTGTCAGCATCTGACCTTTTTCTAACATGACACAGGTACCACTTTCAAAGAACTTGGGAGGAGTTGTTCCTTGCTTTTATGGGTCCGAGGGCTGTCTCGCATACAGTGGTACTAATAAAACACAGCGTTCCTATGCGGGAGGTATCAGCTTTCCAATAAGCGTTCATGGTATTTATGGAAAACTGTTAGTTGCAATATTAAGTCTGAGTTTCTTGCACTTAAGTGTCTTTAGACAGAAGACGAGAAGAACTGGCGTGCCAGGAGCGGGAACTGATGACAGAAGTCAGACGGCTCAGGCAAAAGCTTACCTCACAGGCTCGAACTAGACATCCTCCAACTCGTTTCCAAGCTACAAAGTGGACACCTTGAGATGGTTTGCTCCGGACCTCATCTGTACTTTCAAATTATTAATCACTGAAGTGCTAAATATGTATAGTGTGATTAAGGGCTGATCATAGATTGTTCATTATAAAGGTCTTTGGAAATATTTTTATATAAAAATAAAATGCTAGCTAGAAAAATGCGTGTTGTTTGTAACCTTCTCATTATTTTCTTGGTAACTATAATGCTATTTTAATAAATAAACTTACTTTTTACCATTAAGTTATTACACTTGCAGTATTTGTGTACTTTATTTGTTCTGGTGAATGCCATGACTTGAAGGAACAAACGACTGTTAAAATGTTGGTTTTGTCAGTGATGTGTAAGTGGATTTTACAAGTTGCAGCGGGGAAATTAGCAATTAGAGGAAAAAATCCTTTCCATTGAGAGACAAACACTGAAAATAAGGCCCAGGGAGGCTGCGGAGCCTCCGTTGCTGCAGATATATACAGTTGTTATACATATTAGCGGGTACATGTTATGATAAAGAAAGGCGACAGGGGATCTAAATAAAAAATTATTTTTGTGCTGCTAGGCTGATTTTCACTGGCTCTCACGTTGGCATCCTCTGCGTCTAGAGCCAGAAACCGTCGCGCTGGCGACCGGGAGCCAGGGCGATCTCGTCGCAGCCCTCAGCGCAGCGCGGGAGGCGGCGGCGTTCCTTTCCACAGCGGCAGAAAGGCAACGGGCAACGATCATCTCTGGCAGGCAGGAGGAGATGAGAAAAGCGCCTTGGTCTGATGACTGTCTGGGAGTTTACATGTGATTATTTCTATATTTAAAGAGAAAAACCCACAAAGTTTCTGGCTGGCACCTTGGGCCATATGCCTACGCATTTATGGTTCGTAAAAACGTGACGGCTGTGGATGTGCGCAGCCCAGAGCGCTTCCCGCAGCGCCGGGTCCCTGCCCGCACCCCGGCCCCTTTCCCCGTTCCCAAGTGCTGAACAGGGCCCGCAGAAGCCCCTCTGCCGGAGCGCGCGTTTTTAACAATATACGCTGCCAAAAGAATTTCTGTGGCCTCACCACCAGCAGGCAGGGGCCCTTGCCCTAGAACTACGGCTTCGTATGTCACGACAGCGACGACACAGCTGAGGGGTCAGCGGGCAGCGTTGTGGGGTTTTGCGGCAGGTAAAGGCGCGCGGGCCGCTGTCGGTCCTCCGCCGCCCGGAGGAAAAGAGCTGCCCGCCTTTGCCCCGTGTGAGGATCGAACTCACGACCTTCAGATTATGAGACTGACGCGCTACCTACTGCGCTAACGAGGCGGCTGTATGCAGCCTCCCCGCGCCGGCCCTCAGCGCAGCCCCTCAGCCCCGCCCCGGCGGCCTCAGGGCCCGGCGGCCGCCGCAGGCCGCGCCGCGAGGGGGCGGGAGGGGGCCCCGGCCCGGCCCTTCCTGCGGCTGCTCTGGGGGCTCCCTGCCGGAGGGGCCCCGGGTGGCGGCGTGGGGCTTCAGAGTGACCGTGTGGGACCCCACAGTGACTGAGTGGGGCCCCGTGGAGACGGTGTGGGGCTCTGTGGTGACTGTGGAGCTCCAGGGTGACCGTGTGGGTCCTTATGGTGACGGTGTGGGCTCCTGTGGTGGCCGTGCGGGACATGGGAGTGACCATGTGGGACCCCAGGGTGACAACGGGGGTTTGCTGGGGTGACAGTGTGAGGCCCCATGGCAACAACCTGGGGTGGCCTGCGTGGGGCCCAGCTGTGACCATGTGGGGACCAGGGTGACTGTGTGGGACATTGGGGTGGCCGTGTGGGACATTGGGGTGGCCATGTGGGACATGGGGTAACCGTGTGGGACCCGAGGTGACCACGCTGGCCCTGGCCGGGGAGGGGGTGAGGGCCCTGCTGAGCACAGGGAGGCCGTGATCGGTGTTGACTGGGCGCGATCTTGCACGTCAGGTTAATTAGGCGGCATCATTTTCAACATAATTGCGCAGAACAGGTCAGTAGATAATTAGTGACTTTTGGCCGCGTCGGACAGCTGCGGGCGGATGTTGGGGGTGGGGGGAGGGACGGGATAGTTTTTAAAATCACACCAGGAGCTGGGGGACGGGCCCCGCTGCCACCTCTCCTCAGCCCCCAGATGGGTGTTTCCTGCTCTCCGTGGCTCTGGGATTAAAATCTGAACCATTTCATAGCCTTTTCTCTTTTCATATATATATATATGTTTGTGTCGTCCTTGTGTATAATTACTTTTTTTTCCCCCATAAGGCATCTGACGTAGACACAGACCCAGAATCTGGGAAGCTATCCTGGAAAAACTGGGCCTGTGTCACTCTGAGTGGCCCTGAAGACGTCCGTGCTCCCGAGTGCGTCGGTGAGATCGGCAGGACCCTTTCCCCGCTCAGACGTGCCCTCAGCAGCCTGTACCCCGTGCAAGAGCCCAGACTGGCGTGTCCCCTCGATCCTGCACTCCCCTCTGGAGCCGTGGCACACCGGTTTACAGATGCAGAGCTACGCAGGGCGAGGGCAAACTCAACCTGCGTGAGAAAACTGTGTCACACGTGCCTCTGCGTAAAAGCATGCACACAGGTATTTATGGTGTACCTCAGGCAGGGTGCCTTCCCACCCTGCCTCTCCTCGCCCCCGCGCAGTCATACCAGTCGGCCTGGCTCCCCAGAGGCGCTGCGCCTCTCACCCTGCTGCGAACCTGAGCCTCCGTCCTGCTAATGACACAGCAGCCGAGCTGCCACGGGGACAACGTGACTCCAGAAGCTGCAGCCTGGGAAAAAAAAAACAAAAACGAAACCAACCAAACAGCCCTAAATGTGCACAATCAAGTGATGAGTGTTTGTATTTCTGATGCTTTGAGGCCAGGTCACAACCCTCCCTCTACATAATACTCAGGATGTTTGGGAAGGGGTATTTTTCTTTTAATAGGATGGCGTAGTCACAAAGCTTTAAAGAAATAAATGAGTGAATCGTCTATAGTAATAGCAACATACTATGAATGGGGCACAGTGACGAAGTTCAAGTCTATTTTTAAGCCTGCCTGGTAGCATGTAGGTGCAGACGAGAGTCCAGGACCCTTTCTGCTGTTCGGAAGCTATGGACATGGCTGATGTCTCTGTCCCTGTTCAACATCAGAGTTGTTTTTGCTCCCTAACGAATAGTATGGGAAGACAGAGAAGCCTCAAGCTGTTTTGAAGATTGTGCAACGATGCTTGCGAGCCTACCTGCTTTTGCTTGACTGCTTTCCTCGCTCACATTTCACAGGATGCGACAGGAAGGGAAATACAACCGAATCAGGCGGCCCTGGTAATTGGACTCGAATCCTTCGTATGCCCTGGGGGTAAGGCGGGTACCTCTCAGATAAGCAATCTAAACAACTTTGTACTTGGGTCCTATCTGGAAACAGATTGTTGCCGAGGTACACCACCACCTGAGAAGCAAGCTTTGGGTTTTTTTTGAAGATAATTGTACCAAGGAAATCGGGGAGCGTGAATTTCCCTGAGGTAATAAGATCTCTTTATTTTTATTCATAGTTAATTCGTTCAGCCGAGGCGATTTCACACCAGAATGCAGTCTCCAAACAAGAAGGACGATTGCGCTGCCCGCGCTGCGCATATGCATGGTGCCTGCTCGGCAGATCGACTGCTGCGACAAAGAGCCATGAGCCACTCCAAACACATGGGCAAGATAAGGAAGAGGCTAGAGGATATCAAGAACCAGTCCCCGAAGTTCACAAAAGCAGATTTCAGCCACAACGAAAGCATAAGGCTGGCCACTGATGCCTTCCTGGACGGTGGGACAGACTCTTACCTTGAAACTTTAAGCAAAGAGGGCGAGGTGGATTTCCTCTCCTCCGTGGAAGCTCAATACATCAAGGATAACGCCAGGGAGTCCTATTATGCGCAGGAGTCCCTGGCCGCTGACGGGGCAGCTGTGCCAAACCAGACTGATGCCGGGTCGCTCCCTTCAGGGACTTACTTCCCCACCATTTCTGACAGCAATGAGCCAGCTCTACTGCACACATGGATTACAGCAGAGAAGCCCTATTTAAAGGAAAAATCCACTGCCACTGTGTATTTCCAAACAGAGAAGAACAGCAACATTAGAGACATCATACGCCGGTACATCAACAAGACCACTCAGGTATGGGGAGAGAATTGCTGTTCCCTTTGCACTCAGTTGTCTTCCTGCTCTTAAAAAGATCAGGTAAACGCGGTGTTTGATCCAAGCCAGCCTCATGTATTGCAGTGTAGGTTTCCTCTAGAAAGTGGCTGTAAAGAGCCCATTGTTGAACACAGGCAGTGCTTTTTTTTTTTTTTTTTTTGTGTACTCACACCAACACCTTTTTATGTTGGTGACAAAAAAAAAAGCATTCCCTCTTCTTTTAAACTCCCATTAACCTGGCAGAGCAAATCTACTGCAGAAAGGGCAGCAGAGCTCTCTCCCTTCTCGTGCATCACCGGCAGGATTGTTTGCTCTGTTCAGACCATTGCACCGGTAATGAGAATTAAGCTAAAACGAGCTCAGACCCATTAGTGATTGTTTTAGGGGATTCATGGGAGATGTGGGTGAAGGAGACCCCGGGGAAGGCATGTGTGTCTGGTGTGCCAGCAGCTGTCCCCAGAGGAAGGAAATTATTCAGAAAAAAGACATTTCATCCCTAATACGTTGTCAGTGTCACTAAAAATGCCACGTAGGCTCCATACAGAGACTCTGCAGCGTAACTTGGCACGTGGGAAAGGTGCAGATGATGCCTCTGACAACAGACAAATGACAGGGTGGCTGCAGAGAGGTGCCAGCCACAAGCTGGGCTGCCCACACACTGGGAAACCAGCTGGAGGGTGACAAAAAGTCTCTGTCGTGTGTGTTCTGGCAGCTCTCCTGTTTTCCTGGAAAAATATATTTGACATTTCAGGGCTGTGTTTACCATCATCTGGGATTTTTCCCCTTGTATAAACTCGAGATGCCACTGGCAGTTTCACGGGAACGGTCAGGAACAAACCCAGGCTGTAGTGCCTGCTGTCCGGCACAGGCTGCGGCGCCCGCTGGAGTTACAGACTTTTGCTTTATTATTCCCCTGCAAGGGCAAGTGCTGGGTCTGACAACACTGAGTGTAATGGCAGGGGAGAAGAATCCCTGTTGGCAACTGCCCTGTCAAAGGCTACAAGTGCACATCAGGAGAATTATAGATCAGTCATTTTAAGTTGGCGGCATCAGAAAGATACAGTAACAGAAGAAATGTCTCTGGAATAATAAAATAAGCATCAGGTAAAGTATCAACCCAGGCCAATTTTCTGTCCCAAGAGGAGAAAACTTGTAGGGAAAAAAAGTGGGAAATGTAATATAAATCCATGGTTCACATGACCTTCTTATCTATCTAATTTACATTACAAGAGGGTGCTGGAGCAACACTTACCTACAGTATAAATTTCGCAACTGCTTTTTGAGTACAGTTTTTCGATGGCAGCATTTATTAATTAGTATCTGATAAGGGTCTATCCTGGATAGCCTAGTATTTGATATATCTATTAACAACTTAAACAACAGAATAAAGACTGTGTTTGTGGATGGCATCAAGCTGCAAAGGATTGGCGCGTAGTACTATAATCTTAGCACGTTCGTGGAATAGGCACGAATCATAAAATTAAATTCTGAGAAGTACCGCAAGTAAGAGGAAAGTCAGGTGCAGAAATACAAGTTGGCAACAGCTGGTGAAAAAGCAGTACTGGAGAGAGTGGTCTGCAGCTATGGTGAAGCTGGATGCGGTATTGTGCTGTTTAAAAAGGCAAGGTGAGTTAACAGTAAGCGTGGATGTGAGATATTGGACATAATTGTGCCACTTACCTAACATTGGCAAGGCCCGCTCTGAAGCACCGTGCTTTCGCAGCAGAAGGAAGGTGTGGGATCCTCACTGCTCTGCGAATAATTTGGCTTGCCTGAACAGGATGCTGGCGGCACAGGACGTGCTTGGTCTTACAGGATTTCCTCGGGGGCTGAAAGGAATAAACTTGCTGGCAGGTGTGGGCACAGGCTTTGGAGTAAGATTCAGTGCAAGTTGGAAGCAATTAGTAAGACATCTGCAGAGATACTGAAAAGTTTGTTTTGCTTGAAGATGATATCCTGTGAGTGCAATTATCAAGGGTTCCCTTTCTAGGCACTGGAGAAATAGGCACTTTCTGAGGATAAGTCAGGTATTAGCTGGGCTGAATTGCCTGAGGGAGATGACCCTTCCCATGGGCTACAGCAGACATCAGCGAATACCAGCACCTTCATGAGGCCATGCCCAACACTGAGCGTAGAGGCTAGAGTATGGGAGTGGGTTTATATTGCATTTACTGTTCCCTCGATCCACGCTGGCTGGAGGCTGTGCATTTAAGTAGCTGTTGGGGCTTTTATGCCCAGTCATGAGACTGTCCTGCCAGTTGTGAATTGGGAAGCATGGATGTATGGTTAAAATGAAACAATTAGTTTATAAATCATTATAAAAAACAAAAAAAAAGATGGAGCTGTTGCAGTCTGTTGCCCCACTACCACCAACAGAGCGAGGATTTAAAGTCAGGACCGTTCCAGGTGTAAGTCATAACAGAGAAAGCGTCATCCAGTGATTCTTGCTAAATGCATGTGACTTATGAAAGCTAGTCAGCTGTTTGGCAAGGGCTCTTATTTTAGCTACGTCCTTATTATTCTCCGATTAACACTTTAATATATTCCCTAGTGCTGAAATCTCATCTACAAATTCATGGGTCACTTTGTGTTTTATGATTAAAAGAGCTTAACTGAAGTGCATATGTTGCGTGTTATATTGGCTTTATATGAGCAAAAAACCAATGACGCAACGTGTCTCATTGATTTACTGATTCAGGCACTTAGGAAGAAAACCAGAAGAAATATTCACATACATCTCTGAAGATTTGCATTTGTTGGATTTTTTTTTTTTTAAATAAACTACATTTCAGTGGCCTCACAGGCAACCTTAAGTTATGTAAATTGACTCTGCTAATGCCTCTGCTTTTCCCCTCCTAGGTGCTAGCTATCGTGATGGATGTGTTCACAGACACTGAAATTCTTTGTGACCTCCTGGAGGCAGCTAACAAGCGCATGGTGTTTGTCTACCTGTTGCTCGATCACGGCAGTATAAATCTCTTCTCGGAGATGTGCGACAAGTTGCAGATTGCTGAGGATCTCTTCAAGGTACTGCGGCTCTGTGAAGCTCTTAGGCTCGGATTCGTCTGCCTAACTTTAGGCACTCTGAGCTCGAAGCATGGTTATGCTAGGGTCAGTCCACCTTGTAATTAAAAGGGAGCAAGAGATTTCCAGAGGTAGCATTAGCATACCTAATTCCTCTCTGAAGATGCCTACGTTTTTCCGTGGCTGTTACAGGAAGTTAAGGCATTTCCATTAGGTCCTTAGATGAAACTAATCTGGGTCCTGAAGTCTTAAAACAGAGCTTAATTTCCCTAGTAGAGTTGTCTAACATAGATATTACAACTGCTTCTGTTTAATAACAATGCAGCAGCTGTGGTCTGGCAGCCATGGGTAGCAGGCACACAAAACTCTTTTGCATGAAAATACCTTGGTTGCACTAGGTGGTTTCTGATAAAACATGTTGTTAAATCTCTGTTTTAAAGATAATACCTCAAATTTAGCTGGCTGTTAGCTTAGCCCACCTTCATCTCTGCCAGAGGTAACTGACCTTAAAAATAATCTCCTAGGGACCATTTCAGTTGTTGCTTGAGGTGCTGTAGGGCACCTGTGGCATCTTCATGGGGATGGCTGATACTGCAGAGGCAGTGGCCTTCTGGACCGGCAGCTGGAGAGCAGGCAGGAGACCTCAGGGCATCTTACATGCACCAGACACCAGTGTTTCAACAGCTGAATTCTACCCCAAACGTATAAAGAAACTGAAATTAATAAAACATGCTTATAACAGTGTTTGCATCTCTGTAAACCCACACTCCTTAGGAAGAACAATCCTGTGCTGTTTATTGTAAGCATGCTGATACAGTACACAGGCTTCAACAACGTGTGAGCCAAAGCCTTGGAGCCACTCATTTACTAAGGCCTTGATTCTTCAGAGCGTGTGTACAGACAGCAGAGTCAGGTTGGGTGCCTGGCCTGCCTTAAACGCGGTTGCTCAGGTACAAGGACAGCGCAGAGCATCGCGTGGGCCAAACTGACCTGCTTCTCCGCTCATTTGCATCTGATCCCGCAGGGCGGCATTCGTCTGGGCTGCACTAGAAGAGCAGCATGTGCGTCCTTGCAGGCCCAGCTGGATTGGAAGGGCAGAGGTTTTGCCCTCCTGTATTGTGCTGTAGCCCATGTAAAACAAGAGAGCTTACAGCTAGAGCAAATTGTTGCTGGGGTGTCAGCGGAGGTAACAGACGGCTCTTAGCTATGAACACATGTTGTACTTGTTTCAGCAGGGGTAGCATCGGTTATCGTTACGCAGCACAGCTCCATCTGCGTGAATTTCCGTGCAGGTTTATATCCCCATTGAAACAAATAATTCTGTGGCAGGTGAGAGAGCTTGGCTAGGTTTTCTCTAGCCCCACACCTTCAAATATAACATTGGAGAGTCCATGAAGAAATCATAACAGACATTGGGGAAGTGAAGAGCTAAAGGCAGTGGTGAGGAAGGGCCCTTTCCTTCTGATTTTTAATTTTTAAAAAAAGGAATTCACTCTGTTAATTTTGTTTTTCTTTACAGAATATTTCAGTCCGCAGTGTTACTGGAGAGGTCTACTGTGCCAAATCAGGCAGGAAATTTTCAGGACAAATACAAGAAAAATTTCTTATCTCTGACTGGAGATACGTGCTCTCTGGATCTTACAGGTGAGATGAGCCATTGCAGTTCATGTCTAGGTGCTCTTTTATGATTTTTAATATTACTTCACAAAAAAGTGCCATGGAAATTTTTGTACAGGTGAGAAGTTTTTTTGAACAAAACCCCCTCATGTTTTCAAATAGGTGCTATTTTTCAATAATCCATTTAACTTGCTTTAAAGCTGATGTTAGTTCTTTATGGAGCATGGTATTTATTTTAAACATTCAAAAACTAATGTAAAAAACTTTTTACAGCTCTGCCAGTGCAGAGCGGGAGCAGAGCTAGAAATATATTTAGCTTAATATTATGCTTTCCTCATTGTTTGGGTCCTCGGATGCTGTGATCATGAGACATGATACATTTCCATCTCCCTCAGGATCCCTTAATGTAGCATATCTCACTCAGCTTACCTAAGGATTTGTTCTCCATATGACAAGTTTAGTGATTAAAGGGAAAACAGAAATACTTCAGAGGCTTACTGTTTTTCTCTTGTGTTTCATTAACAGGTAGGCAGTATGTGTCTAGCGACTGTTGTACCTTCCCTTTTTTTCCTTTTTTTTTGTGAGCTGAGTCTGTAACTCTCCGCTTTTGTGCTGCTATAATTATTTCAGGTAAAGGACGTAGCATCTCAACAACTGGGTTTTTAATTAAGATCCAAGATCCTCAGGTCAGGGAATTTCAGGATTCTCTGAGCTTGCATCTGTTGCAGTTTAACCCCAGCTAGCATCTAAGCACTACACAGCTGCTCGCTCACCTTCTCCCTCCCGGTAGGATGGGGGAGAGAATCAGAAGGGTAAAAGTAAGAAAACTCGTGGGTTGAGATAAGAACAGTTTAATAATTAAAATAAAATAAAAATAAAAATAAAAATAATAATAATAAAATTGTAGTGAAAAGGAAAACTACAACAAAGAGAGGAACAAAATCCAGGAAAAACAAGTGATGCAACCGCTCACCACCCACTGACTGACACCCAGCCAGTCCCTGAGCAGTGATCGCTGCCCCCCGGCCAATTCCCCCCAGTTTATATACTGGGCATGACATGATATGGTATGGAATAGCCCTTTGGCCAGTCTGGGTCAGCTGCCCTGGCTGTGGCCCTCCCAGCTTCTTGTGCACCAGGCAGAGCACGGGAAGCTGAAAAGTCCTTGACTTAGTATAAACACTGCTTAGCAACAACTAAACCATCAGTGTGTTATCACATTATTCTCATCCTAAATCCAAACCACAGCACTAGACCAGCTACTAGGAAGAAAATTAACTCTATCCCAGCTGAAACCAGGACAGCATCAAATAAAGTTCCTACGCTAATGGCTACATAGATAAGCTTCACAAATGACCGAAGTGTATCCTAGAAATCCAGATACAAAAAGACGAGAGAAAACAATTACAGAGGTGATTATTTAATTAAAAGGCTGAGATTGTTTTTCTTAATCCCCGTTTATGAATTGGAGGCTTAAATGCCTCCAGTCTGATAAAACCGTGCCACCAGGAAGATTACATAACTATAGTAACGACGGTAAAGGTGAGTACGCGGGGTTAGCGTAGGCTGCAGGAGCTCAGCTGTCCATAGAGGTGGGCATCCAGTTTTCATTCAGTTTCCAAATGAACCATCAGACAAAAATGAGTGAACACTCAGAGTGTTTTTGTTTTTTTTTTATTGGCCGCTCGGTGGTTTTCTGGTTCTTTCAGGTTGGTTTTTTTAATCCCTCACCAAAGATGTGTAGAAATGCAACAGCAGATTCATATAGAGAGTAGAAGTGAAGAATGTGTGGGAGAAGAGGGCCAGAACGAGATCTATTTCCTTTAGCCAAGAAGCTTCCTTTTGCCTTCTCTTTTCAATCCTAAAAAAAAAAGAAAAAACCCTCAAAGTCCTGTGCAGAGTCACTTCTGCCATTCTCTACGGCTGTGGTAATATCTTCTAACCTCAAGAGCCTTGCCAAACTACATAATCCCCTACCCAGCAAGCAAGCAGAACGCATGGTGAGGAACAAATCTAACTTCAACATGCTCAGCACCAGTTTGCAGATTCACATGGGTTATAGCTGGCTATCAGTATGTGGCATTTCTGCAGGCTTGCTAGCTCTCGCTTTATTAATCTGAAAGTTTTCTGTTATCCCTAAACCTTATCCACCAACTTCTGCAGGTATAAACAAATATGATGTTGACCAAAACAGACTCAAACTCTTCTGCAATGCATTTGTTGGAAATCAAATGGGAATAGATCTTAAAACTAATACAAAAGATCTTAAAATTAATACAACAGCAAATTTCACGTACGTGCTGTGCTCTGCATGACTTTGTAATAGCGGTTGGGGGAATAGGCTGAGGAAATAAAATAGCCCTTCAGGACACACTGCTCTAAAAGGGACCCTGGCTCACTGCTTCTAGCCAAAGTGTTTGGGGACAAAATATATTTGCCTAATGGACAATGAAGAGGACTGAAGCTGGCAACTAGTTAGAGGCAAAGGAACCACCACCGAGTCTGTGGCATCTCCTGCTCTGGAGTGGTTTTGGAAACCACGTTAAAAAGCCATTGCTTGGGTCAGGGTGGATAAGCGTGGTCCTGCCACACAGGGCAGGCTGGAGCTGAGAAGCTTCTGAAGGCTGTTCCAGCCATGTGTCTGCACAAGTGCAGGCATGAGTAAGTGTTTTAAGTTACAGTTTTCTTCTCAGTTTTTATTGCCAATGTCTATGGTGTGGGGTTTGGATGCAGCATTTTGTTTTGCTGTCTCTGTGTTACGCCACTCCATCCTATGATAACTATGTTATTTTTTTTTTTTTAATTAATTTGAAGTTCGATAGTGCATGAACTCAATGCTCCTAAAGAAGGCAAAATGAAAACAGCAGAAAGCATAGACCTCAGTCCTCAGGGGCAGCTGCATACCTCCCCGGCTGCCACTCTGAAAGCCACCGGCCTCTTCAGAGCCAGTATCTAACACCGAACACCGGGGTGCTTTGCCGAGAGCACTGGTTCAGGTGAGGCAGGTTTCTCACACGGAGGTTATCCCACCAGCAGGCAACGCTAACGCGTAGGTTAATTCAAACCTGAGCTCAGCTGAAAAACCCAGTCCTTCTGTTTCAGGTTAAATGCGTGTAATGCTGCGTGTTACTGTAGCACTGTAAACACAAGGGATGAGAGCATCTGTAATGGACTTCAGCTGCAGTAATGCAGAGGGTACACTGGGAAAAAAACAAGTCCAGTGCAAATGAAGATTGGACAGGAAAGGTGGGGTTTGATTCAGACAATCATAAATGAAAGTATCCGGAACAGGACATAGGTTGTGGGAGAAAACCCTGGAAAGGCGGCTGAGTAGTATCTATTAATGACTGAATTTGTGATACAGCTTTGGCCTCCAAGCTAGGCAGTACTCCTTTGTGCTTTCTCTTCTTTCTGATGTGCTTCACTCAAAGAAGACTGGTAGAAAAATGATCCTTCTGGGCAGATAGTGACAATAACAGACTTCTCTGAGCCCTTCCCAAAAGAGCACTCAGAATTGTAAACTAAGGAGCAAAACCAGGCCTAAAACCTACACAATGAATTTCTTCTTAGAATGAAGCCAATGAAAACCTGTTAAGTCTTTGTGTCAAGTTCTGCTTTGTTCTTCAGCAAAGCGCACAGAATGTAAATTGCTGTGACTCACTCCATGAAGTTCACAAACACGTGTCTAAAATCACGCAGGTCTCACCATGTTACTTCACAGCTGACCCATTTGCCATCAGCGCATGGCGAATCTTTGGGCTATTAATTGGATCCAACTTTCTCTGCTTGCAAGGGTTACAGATACGATCGACGAACCACAGATGAGTATCTGTCCGTCAGGTACTCCAGGAGGTTACACATGGGAGTAAATTATCAAAATTGGGCGCAATGTTTTTTTCTTCTGATTTTGTTGGGTTTTTGAAAACCATTTATAAGTGTAATTGATTTTTATTTCTCTCTACATTTTCTCTTATGAACTAGATATATCTCTAGCACATGAAGTATAAACCTGCCACTCCATGCCTCAGCCCTTTCATGAGTTTGTAACCTTCAGTGTAGATATCTCAGACTAATTGTGCGTGTTTTAGTATTTGTTCCTGGCTTATTATCTCCTTAACAGTTAGGCGAAGGACACGCAAAGGACACGCAAAGGTTTAGAGTGCTTCTTAGTGAATAAAGGCAATGTTGAGCTAGCACAGCAGATGTTACCCGCGCAGCAGGGAGTTACCTTGCTGTGCTATTTACCTCGGCTCCCAAGGTTTTGTCCATATTTAGAATGATTTGAACAAAGTGGATGAGAAGTACCTGTATTCTAGTAACTTAGTATATATTTTCATGTCCAATCATAAAATGGACAGTATACATTGTTGGGTTGCCCGGTGGCATTGATTTCTTCACTCCTCCCTTGCTCCTGAAGCAACAGTACGAAACCACTGTGTGCCCCAAACCCAGCCCTCTTTGAGAATGCTCTGAACTGGCAGCTGTAAATCGTCTGTCTTTACTCCCTTAGCATCCGCTCAGGCTGTCAGCCCCACTGAGTTTCACAGGAGTTCTGTCAAAACACATCAAGAACAAGATGTAAAGTGCACACACCTACAGCCAAACCTGGCTCTCGGCCATCCTTGTGCAAATCCAGCATGGCTAATAAAGTCACGCAGGGATAACCAGGGCAGAGTTTTGCCAACACAGAATAACCTTGGGTTCAAATCCAGCGCTGCTCTGTATCCCCTGCTGCACGGCTCAAGCCCCGGTCAGCTCAGGGAGTAATTACATTTCATTCTTTCAGCTATGCTCATTTTATTGATGCCGCTGCTGCTCAGACAAGGCAGCCTGCACAGCACAACCAAGCTGGCTTGTGGTTTTGTGAAAGAGCACCAATTTATGTTTGCCAAGTGGATTAGGGAAGCACATAAAAGAAAAATCATTTAAAAGCTATGGAGTGTCCTAAGGTGTGTCTCTGGACTACCAGAAGGAAAACTATTGCGGTGTTTCTCCCTTACTTTATAGCAAAGTAGTATTTTTATTTTTGGAAGGGCTCTAGGAAATATTTATAATTTCGTTTTCTCTGTAGTGAAGAAAATAAGCATTTGTCAGGTGTGGCGGTTTGTTTTGTGGGAATGGGGTGTGACAGGGAGGTTGGGTTTTTATGTTTCTCTTGACCAATGCAGAAAAAGTACAGCAAAATGAAAACAAAGGATGGTTATTTTTCGCTAGTCTTTCTAATGTCAGTTTTGAGTGGGTGAGAGTTACCAACTGGCACAGCATTCTGCAGGGAAGGTACAATTTATGTGTGTGCAAACAAGACACGGTAGCACCTTAATTTAAACGTTGTGCATGGAAGAGAGGTACCCAAAATAGGGGTCTAACCTCCTTTCTATGGAACAGCAGCCAGACCTTGGGTATTGTATCTGACATTTAGTCCTGCAGTGGATGTGGATTACCACTTCAGGAGGTTGTATAACTTTACAAGGTTTCTTGAAGGTTTTAGAGGCAGCTGAAATAACAAAAGGTTGATCCAAGTCAAAGAGCACTGATGTGAACTGACCTGAAATTCAACTGTGACACTATCGTCATCCTGTGTTTAGACAAGAAGCTTCAGCAGTAAAACGCATTTGCCTTTCGCACCACCCCTGTGGGGATCTCCAGTTCCTAATGGCTGATGTTAACACTAATCCTTACCTCGTCTCTCCTTCCAGCTTCACATGGTTATGCGGCCAGGTTCACCGCAACCTCCTCTCCAAGTTCACGGGTCAAGTTGTGGAGCTGTTTGATGAAGAGTTCCGACACCTTTACGCACTGTCCAAGCCAGTGAGGGGACCCAAGTCTCCACCGCGCACCATGCCCTTCCTCTTCAGCAAGAGCTGGGCCCCCCAGCGCAGCCTCCCCGACAGCAACGAGGGAAGCGCTAACACCCTTTCCGATCCCTTCAGCAGCCTCTCAGCTGGCAGCACCCACCAGGCCAAGCAGCCTCCAAGAACTCTCATATTCAGCAGCAACTTCAGCCCCCAGTCACCGCTCCATAGAGTTAATTCCTTCCACAGCTATGTCTCTCTCACGCTCCCGCCACCACAGAAGGCCATCCAGGCTAACTACTATCAGCCACACTACGTGGCCGATAACTCCGCAGTTCTGTATAAAAACATGAACGTTTACAGACCTGTAAGACTTAGACAAGAGGAACCAAATAGGACAGGGTTAAGCTCACCTTGGAGATGCCTTCACAAAGCTAACCTGTTTGCATAATAACCACCTTGTTTTGAATTGCAAGTACACGTAGTGAGGACCTGTTTAGCAATCGCTTGTATACTGATGAATATAGAAATTCTGTATAATACAAAATGAGGATGATTTCAAGCCTCTTGTTTTCTTTTGCTACTTATGGATGCTTCGTTTCCCTAATTAAAAAGCCAAGCCTGCTAACATGTAAACCTTGGGTGCATCACGATCCCAGGAAGAACACATCTACGTAATGCTGCTCACAGCGCAGCACTGGTGCTGCCGGCCACCTCTCCTGGGTAACATATTTGTGTAGCAGGGGATTTAGGTGGTTAACTGTTTTTCATATGACCAGGCACTTGAAAGTGGGGTAAGGCACAGTTTATTACCATGCATGTTATGCACTTGCATAAGGAGACTGAAGGCTGCTATTTATGTGCCCAACCGAGGCGATGCTGGCAGCAGCAATCTACCTTTGTGCTGCCATCACACCTTAATCTTGATTTCGGAGGACTGCTAAAGCAGGGCTGATGGGGAAGCACAGTTTCCACCATCGCACTGTCTCCGCGCTGACTGCTTGAGGTGTACAGCAAGGACGCCTGTTCGCAGGGTTTCTAGGAAGGGGCCTGCTAACCATGACATGGAGCGAGACCGACAGTTCAGGTGACAGAGGACATCTTGCAGCCACCATATGCTCACTCCCACTCATTAGCAACACGGGCGTGTTCCAGCACACTTTGTTACAAACCTCCGATCCCGCCAGCTCAGAGCAATTTTCCTCATTGCAGAGCAGCTGTGTAGATTCAGACTGGAAAATGAAGCTGAGTAACGAAGCAAAGTCCTACTAGTAATGTACCAGGACTGAGTTCCAGTTCATCTAATAGCATGTGGATATTAGAAATCCTCTCAGTGGTCATTTGACTGAATGTTAAGTTAGAGATAATGATTCTTTATTTCAGAGTTCTTCAAGGTTTCCAATTTTTAAAGAGAAACCGGGTGTCTGTAGTGCGCATTGAATACAGAGGGAGTTATGGAGGTTCAGCAGCTTGAACCAAAAGTAGAAAAACTTTCTGCCAAATAGTCCATGAAAACAACGGAAGCTTCTGTAAGTGAAAGGCAAAAAAATAGTAAGAAAATTCATGAAACGAAGGATTTCCATTCAAATCCCAAAGTTCCTAGATGCCTAACATCTATTGATTTCTCAGTAGATTATTTTTTTACACCTGCTTTATATCATCTTTCGTCTGATCCAACAGAAAACAGAAACCTAAACACATTTGCACATCTGGCCCATTTTGCCTGACTTCTCACCTGCTCAAAAAGGAATACAATTAAATTATTTAGGCTGTGGATGATGAAAATTGTACGCAGCAGCAAGACCTCAGGTGAGGAACATTTCTCATCCTTGGAAGAGCAATCACTTTGAAGTGTACCGGTAAAGTTTACAGAACATTATGAAAGATCAGGGTGGACACATCATGCTCTAGCTTCAGTGTGGACATTTTTACCTGTGATATCAAATTTTGGAGTCCAGAATAACAGTAAACTATTGCATATAATTGTAAATTCTGTACATAACAACATTTTTTTGATTCCTTGGGAAGAAGGGAAAGTCGATTTTCATTCCCATGACAATTCTACTTAACTATCTAAATACGGCAACCATTCAAATAAAAGAGAAGACTTTCATTAAAATCCCTTTGAGAATCATTTTGTTGCTTCATATTCTCTTGACTCGTGCGCCTTACTTTCTTCTCTTCTAAAAGCTAAATGAGTTCCATACGGTCAGAGTCCAGGTGAAGAGGAAACACATTTTGTTTCTTCTGAAATCAACAGGAACAGAATTAAACATATGTGTCCCCCCAGCCTAATTAAGATTTTATTTCTAAATAAGGTTCAGTTCCCTGATCCCATTGTGGCCAAGCGGGGGGTGGCACAGAGCGGGATATGGGAAGAAGTTTGTAGACCGCTACCTCTGAAGCCTTCATTTCCTCAGGCTGTGACCCTTTAAATCCAGGAAGGAGCTCTTCTCATCTCTGTGGGCAAGACAGTATGCCTACAGAATTTTTGGAGAACACAGCTCATGAAAAGTACATAAGGGACAAGCTAGTTACCCAGAAGGAGCACTGTGAGTTAAGAAGAACCGATTTCAGCCCTGAATCAGGGATAGAGTTTGTGCTAGTTCAGATGACAGCTGAACTTGAACATCAAATAAATAGAATTTCAGTTTTGATGGAAAGCAATTGGAGTTACAACTTCAGCAATGAGTTATGTCAGAAATCTTAACAGGCCCCCCCACAAGCTTGATCATTCAGAAATGAAGGGAATGTGTGGTTACAGGCAGCTGCAGAAACTACCTGTCAGGAAGGTCACGGCAGGATGCTGACGTACCTCGTGCGTCTGCTGCAAGGGACGCGCTCGAATAAAAATGGCTAGCATACAATGCACCCTCAGCAAGCTTGGGAATGACACCAAGCTGAGTGGTGCAATTGACTCACCTGAGGTAAGGGATGACATCCAGAGGGAATGGGACAGGCTCAAAGAGGAGGCACATGTGAGCCCCATGAAGTTCAGCAAGGCCAAGTGCAAGGTCCTGCACCTGGGCTGGGGCAATCCCCGGTCTCAATACAGGCTGGGGGATGAAGGGTTTGTGAGCAGCCCTGCAGAGAAGGACTTGGGGGAACTGGTGGAAGAAAAGCGGGACATGAGCCGGCAATGTACCCTGGGCTGCCAACTGGTCTTCTTCCACTGCTGTAGCCACCCCACGGGGCATTAGCCACCATCCAGGAGTATAGAGATCGAGTACTGGACACTTTCCTTCTCAGCAGTCTCTACGGCTAGTTGGATGATTTCACTACTGCAACCTGACTTGACTCACCTTCTCCTTCAGTAGCTTCAACGACTTGTCATGTGGGACTCCACACAGCAGCCTTCCGCTTCCGATGGTTTCCCACAACACGACAGGATCCGTCAGTATCCGGAGCATAACGCCTTTCACCTTCTGATAACTCATTCTATGGTGGTGCCTCTTGGGCACGAGCCACCTCCTCAGGCAATGCTCCAAAATCTCTGCCTTCTGGCCAGTCCATGGTCTCTTCCAGGATTCCTGGGAGGTTTCCCCAGCCGAGCCGTTGCGTGATCAACGCTGCCCACTTACTCCATGTAGCGAGCGCTGGTTGTGTGATGTGTAGGGGGCACGTTTCCTTTGAACCTCCAGCGTAGCACGGGCAAGCGCGGTGCCACGAGGAGCCATGCCTCTGTACCAACAACTGCTGAAGCGGCTCAAGCCCCTCATATGCTGCTAGGATCTCTCTGTCAGTCGGGATGTAGTGGGCAGGGTAGAGAGCTGCTTGATCTTCTCTGTGTTCCCAGTGGCTACACCAAAAGCCCACCGGTACCCCTTTGGGTCCTTGAAGTACCCTCTCCTGAGGCAGCCTGTGCCAAGGATACGAGGGGCCTCTGGGCCGCTCACAGTGGCGTGCTTTTGCCACTTGTCCCTTGTTAAGCTCAGCTCAGCCTCCAGTAGAGACAACTCTTGGCCTCCCGCATCACTCCAGAGATGCAGATGGGTTCTGTGCCCCAGTGCCCCGATGGCACCAGCGTACGCTGGTGCCTACCAAAGCCGCCTACTTCTGTGGGTCTGATGTGCCAGGCTGTGCTGGTTTGGGCGGGGATAGAGTTAATCTTCTCCATAGTGGCTTGTATGGGACTAAGGTTTGGATTTGTGCTGAAACCAGTGTTGATGACACAGGGATGTTTCCGCTATTGCTGAGCAGTGCTTGCACAGAGTCAAGGCCTTTTCTGCTCCTCACACCGCCCCAGCAGCGAGTAGGCTGGGGGTGCACAAGGAGCTGGGAGGGGACACAGCTGGCACAGCTGCTCGCAACTGACCAAAGGGATCACTGACACGCTGGAGCAGTGGGCCCATGGGAACCTCATGAGGTTCAACAAGGCCAAGTGCAAGGTCCTGCACCTGGGCTGGGGCAATGCCCGGTCTCAATACAGGCTGGGGGATGAAGGGTTTGTGAGCAGCCCTGCAGAGAAGGACTTGGGGGAACTGGTGGAAGAAAAGCTGGACATGAGGCGTCAACGTACGCTCGCAGCCCAGAAAGCCAAGCGTATCTGGGCTGCCTCAAAAGCAGCGTGGCCAGCAGGTCGAGGGAGGGGATTGTGCCCCTCTGCTGCGCTCTGGTGAGACCCCACCTGGAGCGCTGCGTCCAGCTCTGGGGACAGACCCTGCAAAGGCCCCTAATTGCCCTCCAGAGGGTCCCGGGGCCTCCTCTGGGCTTTGCTGGGGCCCGTTGGAAGCCCCTGCTGCCTTCCAGAGGCCCCCCCGTTCTACAAAATCTACAAGTCCCCAGAAAAGCACTTGGAAGTACAAATTCACTTCTGTAGATATCCTGGAGGTTTGTATAGGCGGCGTTTATTTATGCTTTTTAGCCCCCATCACCCACATCTAGGTCCTCTTCATCTTCCTCCGGAATAGGCGAGAGACCAAAAACATAATAACGAGGATCATCCCAGTTCTCCTTTTCCAGGTCGTTTTCTGAATCGTCTGTGGCAAAATCAGAGGGGAGGAATCCTCTTGTGCTGTCCGCCAGCTCTCCCACAGACCATGCGGCTTCACCCACCTGTCCAAAGACACAAACGTATTGCCCAGCAGTTAGAGGAAGCTGCAGTTCAGGCTGCTCACTGGGACCATCACAAGGATGGGAGCTGTATCGAGCTCTGGATGCTCAAAGCTTTCCCGGCGGTTGTCCCAGGATGCCCGCAGGATGAGGGACTCTTTGTCTGCTGCCGGTTCTTGTGTCTCACGTCTGGGGTCCTCTGAAAGCCGGCAGGACCCAGCACCGTCCTCTGCCCAAGCTGACTCTGAGGGCTCGGAAACCGATTCTCTGGTTCACTCACCTGGGCTCGAAAGGGTTGCCTGCCTTCTCCGTGCTCCCTTTTTACTTGTCTCTCAGCACTTTCTGCCGCTTCTCTCACGGCTTCCAGTTTGCGCCCTGCAGCTTCCAGCTGGGTCTGAAGACGGCCGATGGCTTGGGTGACAGAAGTTCGCTCCTGTGCCACTCGCGCCAGTTGCCCCTTCAGGTCAGCGTTTTCCGCTTGAACCTTTTCTGCCCAGCTCATCTGCCCACGGAGGCGAGAATTTTCTTCAGCCAGCCTGGTGTTTTCACCCGTCACCTGCAGAAGCTGCGCCTCTAACTCCCCGCACCTTTGGCTGAGGCGGCTCACGTAACGTGAGCCCTCGTCGTCTGCAGCCAGTTGGGCCTGAGACTTCTCAGCCGCCTTCTGTGAGGCTTCATTCTGCCGGTCCTGTGCCAGCAAAGCTCCGGCAGGCTCTCTGCTTTCTCCAGCCCGCTGCTGAGGAAGCGCTTTCATGCACGGTTCCTCAGCAGAGCTTTGGGTGGGCAGTGGCACTGGAGCGTTCATCAGGTGCCCGATGGTCTCCTGCAGCTGCCTGCACCTTTCTTTCAGCCGCTCGGTGAGGGCAGCCAGCTGAGCGTTTTTCTGCTGGAGCCTCTCTGCCTCCTCGCGTGCTGCTGCAGAGCTTCTCCTTCTCAGGAGGCGGTTCTGCATCTCAAGGGCACCGCGCTGCCTCTCCAGGTCTTCCAGGACCTGCTGCAGGCGGGCGTTCTGCTGCAGCAGCCGGCTGCAGGCGCTGCCGGGAAGCACCGAGTCTTCCCGTGCAGGCTCCGGCAGCTGGAGCAGAGCATCTGCCGCAGCGGGGCACGGCGTCTGCTGCCCAGCGCTGTGGCTTTTGGGGGGTCTCTCCTGTAGGGCCAACCGCAAAGCCCGAGGCTCGCTCTGGCGGCTGCCCAGCTCCCGCCGGCGCTCCTCCTTCCGCGCAGGGCGGCCGGGGGCCTGCGCCGGGCCCCGGAGGGCCGAGGGGCAGCTGCGCGCCACAGGCCCGCAGCCCACGCCTACCCGCCTCATGGCTGAAGGCTCGGGGAGCGGGCCGTCAGCCACCGAACGCTGCTGCCAACAGTCGCCACCGGTCGCGTTCCCTGGGTGTGCGAGGGGCGTCAAACCCCTGACCGCGTGTCAGCTGCTGCCTCCCTTCACCGCGCAGGTGCAGAGACAGCGTCTGCTGTGGGCCCGGGGTGGGCGAGTGCGGCCTTGTATGCGTGACCTGGCCCCCTGCCACAATGGAGGGGCGGGGCAGCATGGCCCTATATGGGATGTCCTGGCGCCCCGCACGCAATGGAGGGGCGGGGCAGCATGGCCCTATATGGGATGTCCTGGCGCCCCGCACGCAATGGAGGGGCGGGGCAGCATGGCCCTATATGGGATGTCCTGGCGCCCCGCACGCAATGGAGGGGTGGGGCAGCACGGCCTTTGTGTTGGGTTGACCTTGGTTGGCCGCGTGGTGCCCACCCAGCCACTCTATCCCTCCCCTCCTCAGCAGGACAGGGGGAAAGAAAAGAAGATGAAAAAGAGCTCGTGGGTCGAGATAAAGGCAATTTAATAAAGAAAAGCAAAGGCCGCATGCGGAAGCAACGGGGGAAAAAAAAAAAAAAATTTCTTCTCTACTTCCCATCAGCAGGCAATGTCCTGCCACTGCCTGGGAAGTAGGGCCTCAGTACGCGCAGCGGTTGCTCCGGAAGACAACCGCCTCAATGACGAATGCCCCCGCCCCTCCTCCTTTCTCTTAGCTTGTTTTGCTGAGCACAACGTCCCATGGTATGGCAATTCTCTTTGGTCAGCTTGGGTCAGCTGCCCTGGCTGCGCCCCCTCCGCACCTCTTGCCCACTCCCAGCCTACTGGCCTTTTGGGGGCGGGGGAGGGATGTCGGAGAGACAGCCTTGATGCTGCGGGAGCACTGCTCAGCAGTAGCCGAGACGCTGGTGCGTTCTCAACACCTTCCAAGCTACAAATACAAAGCAGAGCAGCATGAGGGCTGCTGTGAGGAAAGTTAACTCCATCCCAGCCAGACCCAAGACCATCTCCACCCCTTATTCCCGACCATTTGCATCATGCTCAGGTCCCACGTAATTTAATACATTTCTACATCTTCTCACCGTCCCTTTGTATCTAATTCTCATTACTGAAATCCCTTCTTACCAACACAAGTGACTTAAATCATCTTCATACCCCAAGTCACAGATCTACACGTCCTCGTTAACTCCTATCTATCCCCTGTCCCTTAACAGACACAGATTAGTCTCCTGTTCCATGGGCTTCCGCCACTCCTCCAAGCGTTCCTAAGAACAGGCTATGACTTGGGGCCCACCTGTCAAGATGGGTGCTGAGGACAGGAGAAGCAGCACGTTTGAGTGTTGGGCGCCAACACTGCCTTGGTTTGGGTCATCGTTGCACTCGCCTGGTTCCTTGCGAAGCTCACTCTTCCTCGGCTCAGGTTGTTCTTGCTGCCTTGCTTCCTACATCACGCCACTCGCATCACCGATTGTTTTTCCCCCAAGGCTAAATCTCCTCGAGGCACACACCACGTCTCCCCATCCTTCCGCATTACCCACCAAGTACACCCAGGTCCTTGAGCAAAGACAATCCCACAAATGGGATTTTCCCAAGGGAGGAGCAATCCACACCACCTTCCCCAGCCACTTCCCTATGTGTACTGTGGGGACCTTATCTCCTCCCACAGTACGTAGGAGTTTTATTTGGGCAGGACCAGGACACGTAGCAGATCCTCTAGGGTTGACCAGCCAAGTGGCTCTCGCTTCTGCAACCTGACTTGACTCACCTTCTCCTTCAGTAGCTTCAACGACTTGTCGTGTGGGACTCCACACAGCAGCCTTCCGCTTCCGATGGTTTCCCACAACACGACAGGATCCGTCAGTATCCGGAGCATAACGCCTTTCACCTTCTGATAACTCATTCTATGGTGGTGCCTCTTGGGCACGAGCCACCTCCTCAGGCAATGCTCCAAAATCTCTGCCTTCTGGCCAGTCCATGGTCTCTTCCAGGATTCCTGGGAGGTTTCCCCAGCCGAGCCGTTGCGTGATCAACGCTGCC
Source organism: Platalea leucorodia (assembly GCF_965183815.1). Taxonomy (NCBI): domain Eukaryota; kingdom Metazoa; phylum Chordata; class Aves; order Pelecaniformes; family Threskiornithidae; genus Platalea; species Platalea leucorodia. Next base: position 13,501,319 of record NC_138823.1, on the reverse strand, counting down.
CACTTACTCCATGTAGCGAGCGCTGGTTGTGTGATGTGTAGGGGGCACGTTTCCTTTGAACCTCCAGCGTAGCACGGGCAAGCGCGGTGCCACGAGGAGCCATGCCTCTGTACCAACAACTGCTGAAGCGGCTCAAGCCCCTCATATGCTGCTAGGATCTCTCTGTCAGTCGGGATGTAGTGGGCAGGGTAGAGAGCTGCTTGATCTTCTCTGTGTTCCCAGTGGCTACACCAAAAGCCCACCGGTACCCCTTTGGGTCCTTGAAGTACCCTCTCCTGAGGCAGCCTGTGCCAAGGATACGAGGGGCCTCTGGGCCGCTCACAGTGGCGTGCTTTTGCCACTTGTCCCTTGTTAAGCTCAGCTCAGCCTCCAGTAGAGACAACTCTTGGCCTCCCGCATCACTCCAGAGATGCAGATGGGTTCTGTGCCCCAGTGCCCCGATGGCACCAGCGTACGCTGGTGCCTACCAAAGCCGCCTACTTCTGTGGGTCTGATGTGCCAGGCTGTGCTGGTTTGGGCGGGGATAGAGTTAATCTTCTCCATAGTGGCTTGCATGGGACTAAGGTTTGGATTTGTGCTGAAACCAGTGTTGATGACACAGGGATGTTTCCGCTATTGCTGAGCAGTGCTTGCACAGAGTCAAGGCCTTTTCTGCTCCTCACACCGCCCCAGCAGCGAGTAGGCTGGGGGTGCACAAGGAGCTGGGAGGGGACACAGCTGGCACAGCTGCTCGCAACTGACCAAAGGGATCACTGACACGCTGGAGCAGTGGGCCCATGGGAACCTCATGAGGTTCAACAAGGCCAAGTGCAAGGTCCTGCACCTGGGCTGGGGCAATGCCCGGTCTCAATACAGGCTGGGGGATGAAGGGTTTGTGAGCAGCCCTGCAGAGAAGGACTTGGGGGAACTGGTGGAAGAAAAGCTGGACATGAGGTGTCAACGTACGCTCGCAGCCCAGAAAGCCAAGCGTATCTGGGCTGCCTCAAAAGCAGCGTGGCCAGCAGGTCGAGGGAGGGGATTGTGCCCCTCTGCTGCGCTCTGGTGAGACCCCACCTGGAGCGCTGCGTCCAGCTCTGGGGACAGACCCTGCAAAGGCCCCTAATTGCCCTCCAGAGGGTCCCGGGGCCTCCTCTGGGCTTTGCTGGGGCCCGTTGGAAGCCCCTGCTGCCTTCCAGAGGCCCCCCCGTTCTACAAAATCTACAAGTCCCCAGAAAAGCACTTGGAAGTACAAATTCACTTCTGTAGATATCCTGGAGGTTTGTATAGGCGGCGTTTATTTATGCTTTTTAGCCCCCATCACCCACATCTAGGTCCTCTTCATCTTCCTCCGGAATAGGCGAGAGACCAAAAACATAATAACGAGGATCATCCCAGTTCTCCTTTTCCAGGTCGTTTTCTGAATCGTCTGTGGCAAAATCAGAGGGGAGGAATCCTCTTGTGCTGTCCGCCAGCTCTCCCACAGACCATGCGGCTTCACCCACCTGTCCAAAGACACAAACGTATTGCCCAGCAGTTAGAGGAAGCTGCAGTTCAGGCTGCTCACTGGGACCATCACAAGGATGGGAGCTGTATCGAGCTCTGGATGCTCAAAGCTTTCCCGGCGGTTGTCCCAGGATGCCCGCAGGATGAGGGACTCTTTGTCTGCTGCCGGTTCTTGTGTCTCACGTCTGGGGTCCTCTGAAAGCCGGCAGGACCCAGCACCGTCCTCTGCCCAAGCTGACTCTGAGGGCTCGGAAACCGATTCTCTGGTTCACTCACCTGGGCTCGAAAGGGTTGCCTGCCTTCTCCGTGCTCCCTTTTTACTTGTCTCTCAGCACTTTCTGCCGCTTCTCTCACGGCTTCCAGTTTGCGCCCTGCAGCTTCCAGCTGGGTCTGAAGACGGCCGATGGCTTGGGTGACAGAAGTTCGCTCCTGTGCCACTCGCGCCAGTTGCCCCTTCAGGTCAGCGTTTTCCGCTTGAACCTTTTCTGCCCAGCTCATCTGCCCACGGAGGCGAGAATTTTCTTCAGCCAGCCTGGTGTTTTCACCCGTCACCTGCAGAAGCTGCGCCTCTAACTCCCCGCACCTTTGGCTGAGGCGGCTCACGTAACGTGAGCCCTCGTCGTCTGCAGCCAGTTGGGCCTGAGACTTCTCAGCCGCCTTCTGTGAGGCTTCATTCTGCCGGTCCTGTGCCAGCAAAGCTCCGGCAGGCTCTCTGCTTTCTCCAGCCCGCTGCTGAGGAAGCGCTTTCATGCACGGTTCCTCAGCAGAGCTTTGGGTGGGCAGTGGCACTGGAGCGTTCATCAGGTGCCCGATGGTCTCCTGCAGCTGCCTGCGCCTTTCTTTCAGCCGCTCGGTGAGGGCAGCCAGCTGAGCGTTTTTCTGCTGGAGCCTCTCTGCCTCCTCGCGTGCTGCTGCAGAGCTTCTCCTTCTCAGGAGGCGGTTCTGCATCTCAAGGGCACCGCGCTGCCTCTCCAGGTCTTCCAGGGCCTGCTGCAGGCGGGCGTTCTGCTGCAGCAGCCGGCTGCAGGCGCTGCCGGGAAGCACCGAGTCTTCCCGTGCAGGCTCCGGCAGCTGGAGCAGAGCATCTGCCGCAGCAGGGCACGGCGTCTGCTGCCCAGCGCTGTGGCTTTTGGGGGGTCTCTCCTGTAGGGCCAACCGCAAAGCCCGAGGCTCGCTCTGGCAGCTGCCCAGCTCCCGCCGGCGCTCCTCCTTCCGCGCAGGGCGGCCGGGGGCCTGCGCCGGGCCCCGGAGGGCCGAGGGGCAGCTGCGCGCCACAGGCCCACAGCCCACGCCTACCCGCCTCATGGCTGAAGGCTCGGGGAGCGGGCCGTCAGCCACCGAACGCTGCTGCCAACAGTCGCCACCGGTCGCGTTCCCTGGGTGTGCGAGGGGCGTCAAACCCCTGACCGCGTGTCAGCTGCTGCCTCCCTTCACCGCGCAGGTGCAGAGACAGCGTCTGCTGTGGGCCCGGGGTGGGCGAGTGCGGCCTTGTATGCGTGACCTGGCCCCCTGCCACAATGGAGGGGCGGGGCAGCATGGCCCTATATGGGATGTCCTGGCGCCCCGCACGCAATGGAGGGGCAGGGCAGCATGGCCCTATATGGGATGTCCTGGCGCCCTGCACAAAATGGAGGGGTGGGGCAGCATGGCCCTATATGGGATGTCCTGGCGCCCCGCACGCAATGGAGGGGCGGGGCAGCATGGCCCTATATGGGATGTCCTGGCGCCCCGCACGCAATGGAGGGGCGGGGCAGCATGGCCCTATATGGGATGTCCTGGCGCCCCGCACGCAATGGAGGGGCGGGGCAGCATGGCCCTATATGGGATGTCCTGGCGCCCCGCACGCAATGGAGGGGTGGGGCAGCACGGCCTTTGTGTTGGGTTGACCTTGGTTGGCCGCGTGGTGCCCACCCAGCCACTCTATCCCTCCCCTCCTCAGCAGGACAGGGGGAAAGAAAAGAAGATGAAAAAGAGCTCGTGGGTCGAGATAAAGGCAATTTAATAAAGAAAAGCAAAGGCCGCATGCGGAAGCAACGGGGGAAAAAAAAAAAAAAATTTCTTCTCTACTTCCCATCAGCAGGCAATGTCCTGCCACTGCCTGGGAAGTAGGGCCTCAGTACGCGCAGCGGTTGCTCCGGAAGACAACCGCCTCAATGACGAATGCCCCCGCCCCTCCTCCTTTCTCTTAGCTTGTTTTGCTGAGCACAACGTCCCATGGTATGGCAATTCTCTTTGGTCAGCTTGGGTCAGCTGCCCTGGCTGCGCCCCCTCCGCACCTCTTGCCCACTCCCAGCCTACTGGCCTTTTGGGGGCGGGGGAGGGATGTCGGAGAGACAGCCTTGATGCTGCGGGAGCACTGCTCAGCAGTAGCCGAGACGCTGGTGCGTTCTCAACACCTTCCAAGCTACAAATACAAAGCAGAGCAGCATGAGGGCTGCTGTGAGGAAAGTTAACTCCATCCCAGCCAGACCCAAGACCATCTCCACCCCTTATTCCCGACCATTTGCATCATGCTCAGGTCCCACGTAATTTAATACATTTCTACATCTTCTCACCGTCCCTTTGTATCTAATTCTCATTACTGAAATCCCTTCTTACCAACACAAGTGACTTAAATCATCTTCATACCCCAAGTCACAGATCTACACGTCCTCGTTAACTCCTATCTATCCCCTGTCCCTTAACAGACACAGATTAGTCTCCTGTTCCATGGGCTTCCGCCACTCCTCCAAGCGTTCCTAAGAACAGGCTATGACTTGGGGCCCACCTGTCAAGATGGGTGCTGAGGACAGGAGAAGCAGCACGTTTGAGTGTTGGGCGCCAACACTGCCTTGGTTTGGGTCATCGTTGCACTCGCCTGGTTCCTTGCGAAGCTCACTCTTCCTCGGCTCAGGTTGTTCTTGCTGCCTTGCTTCCTACAACACGCCACTCGCATCACCGATTGTTTTTCCCCCAAGGCTAAATCTCCTCGAGGCACACACCACGTCTCCCCATCCTTCCGCATTACCCACCAAGTACACCCAGGTCCTTGAGCAAAGACAATCCCACAAATGGGATTTTCCCAAGGGAGGAGCAATCCACACCACCTTCCCCAGCCACTTCCCTATGTGTACTGTGGGGACCTTATCTCCTCCCACAGTACGTAGGAGTTTTATTTGGGCAGGACCAGGACACGTAGCAGATCCTCTAGGGTTGACCAGCCAAGTGGCTCTCGCTTCTGCAACCTGACTTGACTCACCTTCTCCTTCAGTAGCTTCAACGACTTGTCGTGTGGGACTCCACACAGCAGCCTTCCGCTTCCGATGGTTTCCCACAACACGACAGGATCCGTCAGTATCCGGAGCATAACGCCTTTCACCTTCTGATAACTCATTCTATGGTGGTGCCTCTTGGGCACGAGCCACCTCCTCAGGCAATGCTCCAAAATCTCTGCCTTCTGGCCAGTCCATGGTCTCTTCCAGGATTCCTGGGAGGTTTCCCCAGCCGAGCCGTTGCGTGATCAACGCTGCCCACTTACTCCATGTAGCGAGCGCTGGTTGTGTGATGTGTAGGGGGCACGTTTCCTTTGAACCTCCAGCGTAGCACGGGCAAGCGCGGTGCCACGAGGAGCCATGCCTCTGTACCAACAACTGCTGAAGCGGCTCAAGCCCCTCATATGCTGCTAGGATCTCTCTGTCAGTCGGGATGTAGTGGGCAGGGTAGAGAGCTGCTTGATCTTCTCTGTGTTCCCAGTGGCTACACCAAAAGCCCACCGGTACCCCTTTGGGTCCTTGAAGTACCCTCTCCTGAGGCAGCCTGTGCCAAGGATACGAGGGGCCTCTGGGCCGCTCACAGTGGCGTGCTTTTGCCACTTGTCCCTTGTTAAGCTCAGCTCAGCCTCCAGTAGAGACAACTCTTGGCCTCCCGCATCACTCCAGAGATGCAGATGGGTTCTGTGCCCCAGTGCCCCGATGGCACCAGCGTACGCTGGTGCCTACCAAAGCCGCCTACTTCTGTGGGTCTGATGTGCCAGGCTGTGCTGGTTTGGGCGGGGATAGAGTTAATCTTCTCCATAGTGGCTTGCATGGGACTAAGGTTTGGATTTGTGCTGAAACCAGTGTTGATGACACAGGGATGTTTCCGCTATTGCTGAGCAGTGCTTGCACAGAGTCAAGGCCTTTTCTGCTCCTCACACCGCCCCAGCAGCGAGTAGGCTGGGGGTGCACAAGGAGCTGGGAGGGGACACAGCTGGCACAGCTGCTCGCAACTGACCAAAGGGATCACTGACACGCTGGAGCAGTGGGCCCATGGGAACCTCATGAGGTTCAACAAGGCCAAGTGCAAGGTCCTGCACCTGGGCTGGGGCAATGCCCGGTCTCAATACAGGCTGGGGGATGAAGGGTTTGTGAGCAGCCCTGCAGAGAAGGACTTGGGGGAACTGGTGGAAGAAAAGCTGGACATGAGGCGTCAACGTACGCTCGCAGCCCAGAAAGCCAAGCGTATCTGGGCTGCCTCAAAAGCAGCGTGGCCAGCAGGTCGAGGGAGGGGATTGTGCCCCTCTGCTGCGCTCTGGTGAGACCCCACCTGGAGCGCTGCGTCCAGCTCTGGGGACAGACCCTGCAAAGGCCCCTAATTGCCCTCCAGAGGGTCCCGGGGCCTCCTCTGGGCTTTGCTGGGGCCCGTTGGAAGCCCCTGCTGCCTTCCAGAGGCCCCCCCGTTCTACAAAATCTACAAGTCCCCAGAAAAGCACTTGGAAGTACAAATTCACTTCTGTAGATATCCTGGAGGTTTGTATAGGCGGCGTTTATTTATGCTTTTTAGCCCCCATCACCCACATCTAGGTCCTCTTCATCTTCCTCCGGAATAGGCGAGAGACCAAAAACATAATAACGAGGATCATCCCAGTTCTCCTTTTCCAGGTCGTTTTCTGAATCGTCTGTGGCAAAATCAGAGGGGAGGAATCCTCTTGTGCTGTCCGCCAGCTCTCCCACAGACCATGCGGCTTCACCCACCTGTCCAAAGACACAAACGTATTGCCCAGCAGTTAGAGGAAGCTGCAGTTCAGGCTGCTCACTGGGACCATCACAAGGATGGGAGCTGTATCGAGCTCTGGATGCTCAAAGCTTTCCCGGCGGTTGTCCCAGGATGCCCGCAGGATGAGGGACTCTTTGTCTGCTGCCGGTTCTTGTGTCTCACGTCTGGGGTCCTCTGAAAGCCGGCAGGACCCAGCACCGTCCTCTGCCCAAGCTGACTCTGAGGGCTCGGAAACCGATTCTCTGGTTCACTCACCTGGGCTCGAAAGGGTTGCCTGCCTTCTCCGTGCTCCCTTTTTACTTGTCTCTCAGCACTTTCTGCCGCTTCTCTCACGGCTTCCAGTTTGCGCCCTGCAGCTTCCAGCTGGGTCTGAAGACGGCCGATGGCTTGGGTGACAGAAGTTCGCTCCTGTGCCACTCGCGCCAGTTGCCCCTTCAGGTCAGCGTTTTCCGCTTGAACCTTTTCTGCCCAGCTCATCTGCCCACGGAGGCGAGAATTTTCTTCAGCCAGCCTGGTGTTTTCACCCGTCACCTGCAGAAGCTGCGCCTCTAACTCCCCGCACCTTTGGCTGAGGCGGCTCACGTAACGTGAGCCCTCGTCGTCTGCAGCCAGTTGGGCCTGAGACTTCTCAGCCGCCTTCTGTGAGGCTTCATTCTGCCGGTCCTGTGCCAGCAAAGCTCCGGCAGGCTCTCTGCTTTCTCCAGCCCGCTGCTGAGGAAGCGCTTTCATGCACGGTTCCTCAGCAGAGCTTTGGGTGGGCAGTGGCACTGGAGCGTTCATCAGGTGCCCGATGGTCTCCTGCAGCTGCCTGCACCTTTCTTTCAGCCGCTCGGTGAGGGCAGCCAGCTGAGCGTTTTTCTGCTGGAGCCTCTCTGCCTCCTCGCGTGCTGCTGCAGAGCTTCTCCTTCTCAGGAGGCGGTTCTGCATCTCAAGGGCACCGCGCTGCCTCTCCAGGTCTTCCAGGGCCTGCTGCAGGCGGGCGTTCTGCTGCAGCAGCCGGCTGCAGGCACTGCCGGGAAGCACCGAGTCTTCCCGTGCAGGCTCCGGCAGCTGGAGCAGAGCATCTGCCGCAGCAGGGCACGGCGTCTGCTGCCCAGCGCTGTGGCTTTTGGGGGGTCTCTCCTGTAGGGCCAACCGCAAAGCCCGAGGCTCGCTCTGGCAGCTGCCCAGCTCCCGCCGGCGCTCCTCCTTCCGCGCAGGGCGGCCGGGGGCCTGCGCCGGGCCCCGGAGGGCCGAGGGGCAGCTGCGCGCCACAGGCCCACAGCCCACGCCTACCCGCCTCATGGCTGAAGGCTCGGGGAGCGGGCCGTCAGCCACCGAACGCTGCTGCCAACAGTCGCCACCGGTCGCGTTCCCTGGGTGTGCGAGGGGCGTCAAACCCCTGACCGCGTGTCAGCTGCTGCCTCCCTTCACCGCGCAGGTGCAGAGACAGCGTCTGCTGTGGGCCCGGGGTGGGCGAGTGCGGCCTTGTATGCGTGACCTGGCCCCCTGCCACAATGGAGGGGCGGGGCAGCATGGCCCTATATGGGATGTCCTGGCGCCCCACACGCAATGGAGGGGCAGGGCAGCATGGCCCTATATGGGATGTCCTGGCGCCCTGCACAAAATGGAGGGGTGGGGCAGCATGGCCCTATATGGGATGTCCTGGCGCCCCGCACGCAATGGAGGGGCGGGGCAGCATGGCCCTATATGGGATGTCCTGGCGCCCCGCACGCAATGGAGGGGCGGGGCAGCATGGCCCTATATGGGATGTCCTGGCGCCCCGCACGCAATGGAGGGGCGGGGCAGCATGGCCCTATATGGGATGTCCTGGCGCCCCGCACGCAATGGAGGGGTGGGGCAGCACGGCCTTTGTGTTGGGTTGACCTTGGTTGGCCGCGTGGTGCCCACCCAGCCACTCTATCCCTCCCCTCCTCAGCAGGACAGGGGGAAAGAAAAGAAGATGAAAAAGAGCTCGTGGGTCGAGATAAAGGCAATTTAATAAAGAAAAGCAAAGGCCGCATGCGGAAGCAACGGGGGAAAAAAAAAAAAAAATTTCTTCTCTACTTCCCATCAGCAGGCAATGTCCTGCCACTGCCTGGGAAGTAGGGCCTCAGTACGCGCAGCGGTTGCTCCGGAAGACAACCGCCTCAATGACGAATGCCCCCGCCCCTCCTCCTTTCTCTTAGCTTGTTTTGCTGAGCACAACGTCCCATGGTATGGCAATTCTCTTTGGTCAGCTTGGGTCAGCTGCCCTGGCTGCGCCCCCTCCGCACCTCTTGCCCACTCCCAGCCTACTGGCCTTTTGGGGGCGGGGGAGGGATGTCGGAGAGACAGCCTTGATGCTGCGGGAGCACTGCTCAGCAGTAGCCGAGACGCTGGTGCGTTCTCAACACCTTCCAAGCTACAAATACAAAGCAGAGCAGCATGAGGGCTGCTGTGAGGAAAGTTAACTCCATCCCAGCCAGACCCAAGACCATCTCCACCCCTTATTCCCGACCATTTGCATCATGCTCAGGTCCCACGTAATTTAATACATTTCTACATCTTCTCACCGTCCCTTTGTATCTAATTCTCATTACTGAAATCCCTTCTTACCAACACAAGTGACTTAAATCATCTTCATACCCCAAGTCACAGATCTACACGTCCTCGTTAACTCCTATCTATCCCCTGTCCCTTAACAGACACAGATTAGTCTCCTGTTCCATGGGCTTCCGCCACTCCTCCAAGCGTTCCTAAGAACAGGCTATGACTTGGGGCCCACCTGTCAAGATGGGTGCTGAGGACAGGAGAAGCAGCACGTTTGAGTGTTGGGCGCCAACACTGCCTTGGTTTGGGTCATCGTTGCACTCGCCTGGTTCCTTGCGAAGCTCACTCTTCCTCGGCTCAGGTTGTTCTTGCTGCCTTGCTTCCTACAACACGCCACTCGCATCACCGATTGTTTTTCCCCCAAGGCTAAATCTCCTCGAGGCACACACCACGTCTCCCCATCCTTCCGCATTACCCACCAAGTACACCCAGGTCCTTGAGCAAAGACAATCCCACAAATGGGATTTTCCCAAGGGAGGAGCAATCCACACCACCTTCCCCAGCCACTTCCCTATGTGTACTGTGGGGACCTTATCTCCTCCCACAGTACGTAGGAGTTTTATTTGGGCAGGACCAGGACACGTAGCAGATCCTCTAGGGTTGACCAGCCAAGTGGCTCTCGCTTCTGCAACCTGACTTGACTCACCTTCTCCTTCAGTAGCTTCAACGACTTGTCGTGTGGGACTCCACACAGCAGCCTTCCGCTTCCGATGGTTTCCCACAACACGACAGGATCCGTCAGTATCCGGAGCATAACGCCTTTCACCTTCTGATAACTCATTCTATGGTGGTGCCTCTTGGGCACGAGCCACCTCCTCAGGCAATGCTCCAAAATCTCTGCCTTCTGGCCAGTCCATGGTCTCTTCCAGGATTCCTGGGAGGTTTCCCCAGCCGAGCCGTTGCGTGATCAACGCTGCCCACTTACTCCATGTAGCGAGCGCTGGTTGTGTGATGTGTAGGGGGCACGTTTCCTTTGAACCTCCAGCGTAGCACGGGCAAGCGCGGTGCCACGAGGAGCCATGCCTCTGTACCAACAACTGCTGAAGCGGCTCAAGCCCCTCATATGCTGCTAGGATCTCTCTGTCAGTCGGGATGTAGTGGGCAGGGTAGAGAGCTGCTTGATCTTCTCTGTGTTCCCAGTGGCTACACCAAAAGCCCACCGGTACCCCTTTGGGTCCTTGAAGTACCCTCTCCTGAGGCAGCCTGTGCCAAGGATACGAGGGGCCTCTGGGCCGCTCACAGTGGCGTGCTTTTGCCACTTGTCCCTTGTTAAGCTCAGCTCAGCCTCCAGTAGAGACAACTCTTGGCCTCCCGCATCACTCCAGAGATGCAGATGGGTTCTGTGCCCCAGTGCCCCGATGGCACCAGCGTACGCTGGTGCCTACCAAAGCCGCCTACTTCTGTGGGTCTGATGTGCCAGGCTGTGCTGGTTTGGGCGGGGATAGAGTTAATCTTCTCCATAGTGGCTTGTATGGGACTAAGGTTTGGATTTGTGCTGAAACCAGTGTTGATGACACAGGGATGTTTCCGCTATTGCTGAGCAGTGCTTGCACAGAGTCAAGGCCTTTTCTGCTCCTCACACCGCCCCAGCAGCGAGTAGGCTGGGGGTGCACAAGGAGCTGGGAGGGGACACAGCTGGCACAGCTGCTCGCAACTGACCAAAGGGATCACTGACACGCTGGAGCAGTGGGCCCATGGGAACCTCATGAGGTTCAACAAGGCCAAGTGCAAGGTCCTGCACCTGGGCTGGGGCAATGCCCGGTCTCAATACAGGCTGGGGGATGAAGGGTTTGTGAGCAGCCCTGCAGAGAAGGACTTGGGGGAACTGGTGGAAGAAAAGCTGGACATGAGGCGTCAACGTACGCTCGCAGCCCAGAAAGCCAAGCGTATCTGGGCTGCCTCAAAAGCAGCGTGGCCAGCAGGTCGAGGGAGGGGATTGTGCCCCTCTGCTGCGCTCTGGTGAGACCCCACCTGGAGCGCTGCGTCCAGCTCTGGGGACAGACCCTGCAAAGGCCCCTAATTGCCCTCCAGAGGGTCCCGGGGCCTCCTCTGGGCTTTGCTGGGGCCCGTTGGAAGCCCCTGCTGCCTTCCAGAGGCCCCCCCGTTCTACAAAATCTACAAGTCCCCAGAAAAGCACTTGGAAGTACAAATTCACTTCTGTAGATATCCTGGAGGTTTGTATAGGCGGCGTTTATTTATGCTTTTTAGCCCCCATCACCCACATCTAGGTCCTCTTCATCTTCCTCCGGAATAGGCGAGAGACCAAAAACATAATAACGAGGATCATCCCAGTTCTCCTTTTCCAGGTCGTTTTCTGAATCGTCTGTGGCAAAATCAGAGGGGAGGAATCCTCTTGTGCTGTCCGCCAGCTCTCCCACAGACCATGCGGCTTCACCCACCTGTCCAAAGACACAAACGTATTGCCCAGCAGTTAGAGGAAGCTGCAGTTCAGGCTGCTCACTGGGACCATCACAAGGATGGGAGCTGTATCGAGCTCTGGATGCTCAAAGCTTTCCCGGCGGTTGTCCCAGGATGCCCGCAGGATGAGGGACTCTTTGTCTGCTGCCGGTTCTTGTGTCTCACGTCTGGGGTCCTCTGAAAGCCGGCAGGACCCAGCACCGTCCTCTGCCCAAGCTGACTCTGAGGGCTCGGAAACCGATTCTCTGGTTCACTCACCTGGGCTCGAAAGGGTTGCCTGCCTTCTCCGTGCTCCCTTTTTACTTGTCTCTCAGCACTTTCTGCCGCTTCTCTCACGGCTTCCAGTTTGCGCCCTGCAGCTTCCAGCTGGGTCTGAAGACGGCCGATGGCTTGGGTGACAGAAGTTCGCTCCTGTGCCACTCGCGCCAGTTGCCCCTTCAGGTCAGCGTTTTCCGCTTGAACCTTTTCTGCCCAGCTCATCTGCCCACGGAGGCGAGAATTTTCTTCAGCCAGCCTGGTGTTTTCACCCGTCACCTGCAGAAGCTGCGCCTCTAACTCCCCGCACCTTTGGCTGAGGCGGCTCACGTAACGTGAGCCCTCGTCGTCTGCAGCCAGTTGGGCCTGAGACTTCTCAGCCGCCTTCTGTGAGGCTTCATTCTGCCGGTCCTGTGCCAGCAAAGCTCCGGCAGGCTCTCTGCTTTCTCCAGCCCGCTGCTGAGGAAGCGCTTTCATGCACGGTTCCTCAGCAGAGCTTTGGGTGGGCAGTGGCACTGGAGCGTTCATCAGGTGCCCGATGGTCTCCTGCAGCTGCCTGCACCTTTCTTTCAGCCGCTCGGTGAGGGCAGCCAGCTGAGCGTTTTTCTGCTGGAGCCTCTCTGCCTCCTCGCGTGCTGCTGCAGAGCTTCTCCTTCTCAGGAGGCGGTTCTGCATCTCAAGGGCACCGCGCTGCCTCTCCAGGTCTTCCAGGGCCTGCTGCAGGCGGGCGTTCTGCTGCAGCAGCCGGCTGCAGGCGCTGCCGGGAAGCACCGAGTCTTCCCGTGCAGGCTCCGGCAGCTGGAGCAGAGCATCTGCCGCAGCAGGGCACGGCGTCTGCTGCCCAGCGCTGTGGCTTTTGGGGGGTCTCTCCTGTAGGGCCAACCGCAAAGCCCGAGGCTCGCTCTGGCAGCTGCCCAGCTCCCGCCGGCGCTCCTCCTTCCGCGCAGGGCGGCCGGGGGCCTGCGCCGGGCCCCGGAGGGCCGAGGGGCAGCTGCGCGCCACAGGCCCACAGCCCACGCCTACCCGCCTCATGGCTGAAGGCTTGGGGAGCGGGCCGTCAGCCACCGAACGCTGCTGCCAACAGTCGCCACCGGTCGCGTTCCCTGGGTGTGCGAGGGGCGTCAAACCCCTGACCGCGTGTCAGCTGCTGCCTCCCTTCACCGCGCAGGTGCAGAGACAGCGTCTGCTGTGGGCCCGGGGTGGGCGAGTGCGGCCTTGTATGCGTGACCTGGCCCCCTGCCACAATGGAGGGGCGGGGCAGCATGGCCCTATATGGGATGTCCTGGCGCCCCGCACGCAATGGAGGGGCAGGGCAGCATGGCCCTATATGGGATGTCCTGGCGCCCCGCACGCAATGGAGGGGCGGGGCAGCATGGCCCTATATGGGATGTCCTGGCGCCCCGCACGCAATGGAGGGGTGGGGCAGCACGGCCTTTGTGTTGGGTTGACCTTGGTTGGCCGCGTGGTGCCCACCCAGCCACTCTATCCCTCCCCTCCTCAGCAGGACAGGGGGAAAGAAAAGAAGATGAAAAAGAGCTCGTGGGTCGAGATAAAGGCAATTTAATAAAGAAAAGCAAAGGCCGCATGCGGAAGCAACGGGGGAAAAAAAAAAAAAAAATTTCTTCTCTACTTCCCATCAGCAGGCAATGTCCTGCCACTGCCTGGGAAGTAGGGCCTCAGTACGCGCAGCGGTTGCTCCGGAAGACAACCGCCTCAATGACGAATGCCCCCGCCCCTCCTCCTTTCTCTTAGCTTGTTTTGCTGAGCACAACGTCCCATGGTATGGCAATTCTCTTTGGTCAGCTTGGGTCAGCTGCCCTGGCTGCGCCCCCTCCGCACCTCTTGCCCACTCCCAGCCTACTGGCCTTTTGGGGGCGGGGGAGGGATGTCGGAGAGACAGCCTTGATGCTGCGGGAGCACTGCTCAGCAGTAGCCGAGACGCTGGTGCGTTCTCAACACCTTCCAAGCTACAAATACAAAGCAGAGCAGCATGAGGGCTGCTGTGAGGAAAGTTAACTCCATCCCAGCCAGACCCAAGACCATCTCCACCCCTTATTCCCGACCATTTGCATCATGCTCAGGTCCCACGTAATTTAATACATTTCTACATCTTCTCACCGTCCCTTTGTATCTAATTCTCATTACTGAAATCCCTTCTTACCAACACAAGTGACTTAAATCATCTTCATACCCCAAGTCACAGATCTACACGTCCTCGTTAACTCCTATCTATCCCCTGTCCCTTAACAGACACAGATTAGTCTCCTGTTCCATGGGCTTCCGCCACTCCTCCAAGCGTTCCTAAGAACAGGCTATGACTTGGGGCCCACCTGTCAAGATGGGTGCTGAGGACAGGAGAAGCAGCACGTTTGAGTGTTGGGCGCCAACACTGCCTTGGTTTGGGTCATCGTTGCACTCGCCTGGTTCCTTGCGAAGCTCACTCTTCCTCGGCTCAGGTTGTTCTTGCTGCCTTGCTTCCTACAACACGCCACTCGCATCACCGATTGTTTTTCCCCCAAGGCTAAATCTCCTCGAGGCACACACCACGTCTCCCCATCCTTCCGCATTACCCACCAAGTACACCCAGGTCCTTGAGCAAAGACAATCCCACAAATGGGATTTTCCCAAGGGAGGAGCAATCCACACCACCTTCCCCAGCCACTTCCCTATGTGTACTGTGGGGACCTTATCTCCTCCCACAGTACGTAGGAGTTTTATTTGGGCAGGACCAGGACACGTAGCAGATCCTCTAGGGTTGACCAGCCAAGTGGCTCTCGCTTCTGCAACCTGACTTGACTCACCTTCTCCTTCAGTAGCTTCAACGACTTGTCGTGTGGGACTCCACACAGCAGCCTTCCGCTTCCGATGGTTTCCCACAACACGACAGGATCCGTCAGTATCCGGAGCATAACGCCTTTCACCTTCTGATAACTCATTCTATGGTGGTGCCTCTTGGGCACGAGCCACCTCCTCAGGCAATGCTCCAAAATCTCTGCCTTCTGGCCAGTCCATGGTCTCTTCCAGGATTCCTGGGAGGTTTCCCCAGCCGAGCCGTTGCGTGATCAACGCTGCCCACTTACTCCATGTAGCGAGCGCTGGTTGTGTGATGTGTAGGGGGCACGTTTCCTTTGAACCTCCAGCGTAGCACGGGCAAGCGCGGTGCCACGAGGAGCCATGCCTCTGTACCAACAACTGCTGAAGCGGCTCAAGCCCCTCATATGCTGCTAGGATCTCTCTGTCAGTCGGGATGTAGTGGGCAGGGTAGAGAGCTGCTTGATCTTCTCTGTGTTCCCAGTGGCTACACCAAAAGCCCACCGGTACCCCTTTGGGTCCTTGAAGTACCCTCTCCTGAGGCAGCCTGTGCCAAGGATACGAGGGGCCTCTGGGCCGCTCACAGTGGCGTGCTTTTGCCACTTGTCCCTTGTTAAGCTCAGCTCAGCCTCCAGTAGAGACAACTCTTGGCCTCCCGCATCACTCCAGAGATGCAGATGGGTTCTGTGCCCCAGTGCCCCGATGGCACCAGCGTACGCTGGTGCCTACCAAAGCCGCCTACTTCTGTGGGTCTGATGTGCCAGGCTGTGCTGGTTTGGGCGGGGATAGAGTTAATCTTCTCCATAGTGGCTTGCATGGGACTAAGGTTTGGATTTGTGCTGAAACCAGTGTTGATGACACAGGGATGTTTCCGCTATTGCTGAGCAGTGCTTGCACAGAGTCAAGGCCTTTTCTGCTCCTCACACCGCCCCAGCAGCGAGTAGGCTGGGGGTGCACAAGGAGCTGGGAGGGGACACAGCTGGCACAGCTGCTCGCAACTGACCAAAGGGATCACTGACACGCTGGAGCAGTGGGCCCATGGGAACCTCATGAGGTTCAACAAGGCCAAGTGCAAGGTCCTGCACCTGGGCTGGGGCAATGCCCGGTCTCAATACAGGCTGGGGGATGAAGGGTTTGTGAGCAGCCCTGCAGAGAAGGACTTGGGGGAACTGGTGGAAGAAAAGCTGGACATGAGGCGTCAACGTACGCTCGCAGCCCAGAAAGCCAAGCGTATCTGGGCTGCCTCAAAAGCAGCGTGGCCAGCAGGTCGAGGGAGGGGATTGTGCCCCTCTGCTGCGCTCTGGTGAGACCCCACCTGGAGCGCTGCGTCCAGCTCTGGGGACAGACCCTGCAAAGGCCCCTAATTGCCCTCCAGAGGGTCCCGGGGCCTCCTCTGGGCTTTGCTGGGGCCCGTTGGAAGCCCCTGCTGCCTTCCAGAGGCCCCCCCGTTCTACAAAATCTACAAGTCCCCAGAAAAGCACTTGGAAGTACAAATTCACTTCTGTAGATATCCTGGAGGTTTGTATAGGCGGCGTTTATTTATGCTTTTTAGCCCCCATCACCCACATCTAGGTCCTCTTCATCTTCCTCCGGAATAGGCGAGAGACCAAAAACATAATAACGAGGATCATCCCAGTTCTCCTTTTCCAGGTCGTTTTCTGAATCGTCTGTGGCAAAATCAGAGGGGAGGAATCCTCTTGTGCTGTCCGCCAGCTCTCCCACAGACCATGCGGCTTCACCCACCTGTCCAAAGACACAAACGTATTGCCCAGCAGTTAGAGGAAGCTGCAGTTCAGGCTGCTCACTGGGACCATCACAAGGATGGGAGCTGTATCGAGCTCTGGATGCTCAAAGCTTTCCCGGCGGTTGTCCCAGGATGCCCGCAGGATGAGGGACACTTTGTCTGCTGCCGGTTCTTGTGTCTCACGTCTGGGGTCCTCTGAAAGCCGGCAGGACCCAGCACCGTCCTCTGCCCAAGCTGACTCTGAGGGCTCGGAAACCGATTCTCTGGTTCACTCACCTGGGCTCGAAAGGGTTGCCTGCCTTCTCCGTGCTCCCTTTTTACTTGTCTCTCAGCACTTTCTGCCGCTTCTCTCACGGCTTCCAGTTTGCGCCCTGCAGCTTCCAGCTGGGTCTGAAGACGGCCGATGGCTTGGGTGACAGAAGTTCGCTCCTGTGCCACTCGCGCCAGTTGCCCCTTCAGGTCAGCGTTTTCCGCTTGAACCTTTTCTGCCCAGCTCATCTGCCCACGGAGGCGAGAATTTTCTTCAGCCAGCCTGGTGTTTTCACCCGTCACCTGCAGAAGCTGCGCCTCTAACTCCCCGCACCTTTGGCTGAGGCGGCTCACGTAACGTGAGCCCTCGTCGTCTGCAGCCAGTTGGGCCTGAGACTTCTCAGCCGCCTTCTGTGAGGCTTCATTCTGCCGGTCCTGTGCCAGCAAAGCTCCGGCAGGCTCTCTGCTTTCTCCAGCCCGCTGCTGAGGAAGCGCTTTCATGCACGGTTCCTCAGCAGAGCTTTGGGTGGGCAGTGGCACTGGAGCGTTCATCAGGTGCCCGATGGTCTCCTGCAGCTGCCTGCACCTTTCTTTCAGCCGCTCGGTGAGGGCAGCCAGCTGAGCGTTTTTCTGCTGGAGCCTCTCTGCCTCCTCGCGTGCTGCTGCAGAGCTTCTCCTTCTCAGGAGGCGGTTCTGCATCTCAAGGGCACCGCGCTGCCTCTCCAGGTCTTCCAGGGCCTGCTGCAGGCGGGCGTTCTGCTGCAGCAGCCGGCTGCAGGCGCTGCCGGGAAGCACCGAGTCTTCCCGTGCAGGCTCCGGCAGCTGGAGCAGAGCATCTGCCGCAGCGGGGCACGGCGTCTGCTGCCCAGCGCTGTGGCTTTTGGGGGGTCTCTCCTGTAGGGCCAACCGCAAAGCCCGAGGCTCGCTCTGGCGGCTGCCCAGCTCCCGCCGGCGCTCCTCCTTCCGCGCAGGGCGGCCGGGGGCCTGCGCCGGGCCCCGGAGGGCCGAGGGGCAGCTGCGCGCCACAGGCCCACAGCCCACGCCTACCCGCCTCATGGCTGAAGGCTCGGGGAGCGGGCCGTCAGCCACCGAACGCTGCTGCCAACAGTCGCCACCGGTCGCGTTCCCTGGGTGTGCGAGGGGCGTCAAACCCCTGACCGCGTGTCAGCTGCTGCCTCCCTTCACCGCGCAGGTGCAGAGACAGCGTCTGCTGTGGGCCCGGGGTGGGCGAGTGCGGCCTTGTATGCGTGACCTGGCCCCCTGCCACAATGGAGGGGCGGGGCAGCATGGCCCTATATGGGATGTCCTGGCGCCCCGCACGCAATGGAGGGGCAGGGCAGCATGGCCCTATATGGGATGTCCTGGCGCCCCGCACGCAATGGAGGGGCGGGGCAGCATGGCCCTATATGGGATGTCCTGGCGCCCCGCACGCAATGGAGGGGTGGGGCAGCACGGCCTTTGTGTTGGGTTGACCTTGGTTGGCCGCGTGGTGCCCACCCAGCCACTCTATCCCTCCCCTCCTCAGCAGGACAGGGGGAAAGAAAAGAAGATGAAAAAGAGCTCGTGGGTCGAGATAAAGGCAATTTAATAAAGAAAAGCAAAGGCCGCATGCGGAAGCAACGGGGGAAAAAAAAAAAAAAATTTCTTCTCTACTTCCCATCAGCAGGCAATGTCCTGCCACTGCCTGGGAAGTAGGGCCTCAGTACGCGCAGCGGTTGCTCCGGAAGACAACCGCCTCAATGACGAATGCCCCCGCCCCTCCTCCTTTCTCTTAGCTTGTTTTGCTGAGCACAACGTCCCATGGTATGGCAATTCTCTTTGGTCAGCTTGGGTCAGCTGCCCTGGCTGCGCCCCCTCCGCACCTCTTGCCCACTCCCAGCCTACTGGCCTTTTGGGGGCGGGGGAGGGATGTCGGAGAGACAGCCTTGATGCTGCGGGAGCACTGCTCAGCAGTAGCCGAGACGCTGGTGCGTTCTCAACACCTTCCAAGCTACAAATACAAAGCAGAGCAGCATGAGGGCTGCTGTGAGGAAAGTTAACTCCATCCCAGCCAGACCCAAGACCATCTCCACCCCTTATTCCCGACCATTTGCATCATGCTCAGGTCCCACGTAATTTAATACATTTCTACATCTTCTCACCGTCCCTTTGTATCTAATTCTCATTACTGAAATCCCTTCTTACCAACACAAGTGACTTAAATCATCTTCATACCCCAAGTCACAGATCTACACGTCCTCGTTAACTCCTATCTATCCCCTGTCCCTTAACAGACACAGATTAGTCTCCTGTTCCATGGGCTTCCGCCACTCCTCCAAGCGTTCCTAAGAACAGGCTATGACTTGGGGCCCACCTGTCAAGATGGGTGCTGAGGACAGGAGAAGCAGCACGTTTGAGTGTTGGGCGCCAACACTGCCTTGGTTTGGGTCATCGTTGCACTCGCCTGGTTCCTTGCGAAGCTCACTCTTCCTCGGCTCAGGTTGTTCTTGCTGCCTTGCTTCCTACAACACGCCACTCGCATCACCGATTGTTTTTCCCCCAAGGCTAAATCTCCTCGAGGCACACACCACGTCTCCCCATCCTTCCGCATTACCCACCAAGTACACCCAGGTCCTTGAGCAAAGACAATCCCACAAATGGGATTTTCCCAAGGGAGGAGCAATCCACACCACCTTCCCCAGCCACTTCCCTATGTGTACTGTGGGGACCTTATCTCCTCCCACAGTACGTAGGAGTTTTATTTGGGCAGGACCAGGACACGTAGCAGATCCTCTAGGGTTGACCAGCCAAGTGGCTCTCGCTTCTGCAACCTGACTTGACTCACCTTCTCCTTCAGTAGCTTCAACGACTTGTCGTGTGGGACTCCACACAGCAGCCTTCCGCTTCCGATGGTTTCCCACAACACGACAGGATCCGTCAGTATCCGGAGCATAACGCCTTTCACCTTCTGATAACTCATTCTATGGTGGTGCCTCTTGGGCACGAGCCACCTCCTCAGGCAATGCTCCAAAATCTCTGCCTTCTGGCCAGTCCATGGTCTCTTCCAGGATTCCTGGGAGGTTTCCCCAGCCGAGCCGTTGCGTGATCAACGCTGCCCACTTACTCCATGTAGCGAGCGCTGGTTGTGTGATGTGTAGGGGGCACGTTTCCTTTGAACCTCCAGCGTAGCACGGGCAAGCGCGGTGCCACGAGGAGCCATGCCTCTGTACCAACAACTGCTGAAGCGGCTCAAGCCCCTCATATGCTGCTAGGATCTCTCTGTCAGTCGGGATGTAGTGGGCAGGGTAGAGAGCTGCTTGATCTTCTCTGTGTTCCCAGTGGCTACACCAAAAGCCCACCGGTACCCCTTTGGGTCCTTGAAGTACCCTCTCCTGAGGCAGCCTGTGCCAAGGATACGAGGGGCCTCTGGGCCGCTCACAGTGGCGTGCTTTTGCCACTTGTCCCTTGTTAAGCTCAGCTCAGCCTCCAGTAGAGACAACTCTTGGCCTCCCGCATCACTCCAGAGATGCAGATGGGTTCTGTGCCCCAGTGCCCCGATGGCACCAGCGTACGCTGGTGCCTACCAAAGCCGCCTACTTCTGTGGGTCTGATGTGCCAGGCTGTGCTGGTTTGGGCGGGGATAGAGTTAATCTTCTCCATAGTGGCTTGTATGGGACTAAGGTTTGGATTTGTGCTGAAACCAGTGTTGATGACACAGGGATGTTTCCGCTATTGCTGAGCAGTGCTTGCACAGAGTCAAGGCCTTTTCTGCTCCTCACACCGCCCCAGCAGCGAGTAGGCTGGGGGTGCACAAGGAGCTGGGAGGGGACACAGCTGGCACAGCTGCTCGCAACTGACCAAAGGGATCACTGACACGCTGGAGCAGTGGGCCCATGGGAACCTCATGAGGTTCAACAAGGCCAAGTGCAAGGTCCTGCACCTGGGCTGGGGCAATGCCCGGTCTCAATACAGGCTGGGGGTGGAAGAAAAGCTGGACATGAGGCGTCAACGTACGCTCGCAGCCCAGAAAGCCAAGCGTATCTGGGCTGCCTCAAAAGCAGCGTGGCCAGCAGGTCGAGGGAGGGGATTGTGCCCCTCTGCTGCGCTCTGGTGAGACCCCACCTGGAGCGCTGCGTCCAGCTCTGGGGACAGACCCTGCAAAGGCCCCTAATTGCCCTCCAGAGGGTCCCGGGGCCTCCTCTGGGCTTTGCTGGGGCCCGTTGGAAGCCCCTGCTGCCTTCCAGAGGCCCCCCCGTTCTACAAAATCTACAAGTCCCCAGAAAAGCACTTGGAAGTACAAATTCACTTCTGTAGATATCCTGGAGGTTTGTATAGGCGGCGTTTATTTATGCTTTTTAGCCCCCATCACCCACATCTAGGTCCTCTTCATCTTCCTCCGGAATAGGCGAGAGACCAAAAACATAATAACGAGGATCATCCCAGTTCTCCTTTTCCAGGTCGTTTTCTGAATCGTCTGTGGCAAAATCAGAGGGGAGGAATCCTCTTGTGCTGTCCGCCAGCTCTCCCACAGACCATGCGGCTTCACCCACCTGTCCAAAGACACAAACGTATTGCCCAGCAGTTAGAGGAAGCTGCAGTTCAGGCTGCTCACTGGGACCATCACAAGGATGGGAGCTGTATCGAGCTCTGGATGCTCAAAGCTTTCCCGGCGGTTGTCCCAGGATGCCCGCAGGATGAGGGACTCTTTGTCTGCTGCCGGTTCTTGTGTCTCACGTCTGGGGTCCTCTGAAAGCCGGCAGGACCCAGCACCGTCCTCTGCCCAAGCTGACTCTGAGGGCTCGGAAACCGATTCTCTGGTTCACTCGGGGGGGGGGGGAGGGGGGGGGGGGGGGGGGCCGGGGGGGGGGGGGGGGGGGGGGCTCGAAAGGGTTGCCTGCCTTCTCCGTGCTCCCTTTTTACTTGTCTCTCAGCACTTTCTGCCGCTTCTCTCACGGCTTCCAGTTTGCGCCCTGCAGCTTCCAGCTGGGTCTGAAGACGGCCGATGGCTTGGGTGACAGAAGTTCGCTCCTGTGCCACTCGCGCCAGTTGCCCCTTCAGGTCAGCGTTTTCCGCTTGAACCTTTTCTGCCCAGCTCATCTGCCCACGGAGGCGAGAATTTTCTTCAGCCAGCCTGGTGTTTTCACCCGTCACCTGCAGAAGCTGCGCCTCTAACTCCCCGCACCTTTGGCTGAGGCGGCTCACGTAACGTGAGCCCTCGTCGTCTGCAGCCAGTTGGGCCTGAGACTTCTCAGCCGCCTTCTGTGAGGCTTCATTCTGCCGGTCCTGTGCCAGCAAAGCTCCGGCAGGCTCTCTGCTTTCTCCAGCCCGCTGCTGAGGAAGCGCTTTCATGCACGGTTCCTCAGCAGAGCTTTGGGTGGGCAGTGGCACTGGAGCGTTCATCAGGTGCCCGATGGTCTCCTGCAGCTGCCTGCACCTTTCTTTCAGCCGCTCGGTGAGGGCAGCCAGCTGAGCGTTTTTCTGCTGGAGCCTCTCTGCCTCCTCGCGTGCTGCTGCAGAGCTTCTCCTTCTCAGGAGGCGGTTCTGCATCTCAAGGGCACCGCGCTGCCTCTCCAGGTCTTCCAGGGCCTGCTGCAGGCGGGCGTTCTGCTGCAGCAGCCGGCTGCAGGCACTGCCGGGAAGCACCGAGTCTTCCCGTGCAGGCTCCGGCAGCTGGAGCAGAGCATCTGCCGCAGCAGGGCACGGCGTCTGCTGCCCAGCGCTGTGGCTTTTGGGGGGTCTCTCCTGTAGGGCCAACCGCAAAGCCCGAGGCTCGCTCTGGCAGCTGCCCAGCTCCCGCCGGCGCTCCTCCTTCCGCGCAGGGCGGCCGGGGGCCTGCGCCGGGCCCCGGAGGGCCGAGGGGCAGCTGCGCGCCACAGGCCCACAGCCCACGCCTACCCGCCTCATGGCTGAAGGCTCGGGGAGCGGGCCGTCAGCCACCGAACGCTGCTGCCAACAGTCGCCACCGGTCGCGTTCCCTGGGTGTGCGAGGGGCGTCAAACCCCTGACCGCGTGTCAGCTGCTGCCTCCCTTCACCGCGCAGGTGCAGAGACAGCGTCTGCTGTGGGCCCGGGGTGGGCGAGTGCGGCCTTGTATGCGTGACCTGGCCCCCTGCCACAATGGAGGGGCGGGGCAGCATGGCCCTATATGGGATGTCCTGGCGCCCCACACGCAATGGAGGGGCAGGGCAGCATGGCCCTATATGGGATGTCCTGGCGCCCTGCACAAAATGGAGGGGTGGGGCAGCATGGCCCTATATGGGATGTCCTGGCGCCCCGCACGCAATGGAGGGGCGGGGCAGCATGGCCCTATATGGGATGTCCTGGCGCCCCGCACGCAATGGAGGGGCGGGGCAGCATGGCCCTATATGGGATGTCCTGGCGCCCCGCACGCAATGGAGGGGCGGGGCAGCATGGCCCTATATGGGATGTCCTGGCGCCCCGCACGCAATGGAGGGGTGGGGCAGCACGGCCTTTGTGTTGGGTTGACCTTGGTTGGCCGCGTGGTGCCCACCCAGCCACTCTATCCCTCCCCTCCTCAGCAGGACAGGGGGAAAGAAAAGAAGATGAAAAAGAGCTCGTGGGTCGAGATAAAGGCAATTTAATAAAGAAAAGCAAAGGCCGCATGCGGAAGCAACGGGGGAAAAAAAAAAAAAAAATTTCTTCTCTACTTCCCATCAGCAGGCAATGTCCTGCCACTGCCTGGGAAGTAGGGCCTCAGTACGCGCAGCGGTTGCTCCGGAAGACAACCGCCTCAATGACGAATGCCCCCGCCCCTCCTCCTTTCTCTTAGCTTGTTTTGCTGAGCACAACGTCCCATGGTATGGCAATTCTCTTTGGTCAGCTTGGGTCAGCTGCCCTGGCTGCGCCCCCTCCGCACCTCTTGCCCACTCCCAGCCTACTGGCCTTTTGGGGGCGGGGGAGGGATGTCGGAGAGACAGCCTTGATGCTGCGGGAGCACTGCTCAGCAGTAGCCGAGACGCTGGTGCGTTCTCAACACCTTCCAAGCTACAAATACAAAGCAGAGCAGCATGAGGGCTGCTGTGAGGAAAGTTAACTCCATCCCAGCCAGACCCAAGACCATCTCCACCCCTTATTCCCGACCATTTGCATCATGCTCAGGTCCCACGTAATTTAATACATTTCTACATCTTCTCACCGTCCCTTTGTATCTAATTCTCATTACTGAAATCCCTTCTTACCAACACAAGTGACTTAAATCATCTTCATACCCCAAGTCACAGATCTACACGTCCTCGTTAACTCCTATCTATCCCCTGTCCCTTAACAGACACAGATTAGTCTCCTGTTCCATGGGCTTCCGCCACTCCTCCAAGCGTTCCTAAGAACAGGCTATGACTTGGGGCCCACCTGTCAAGATGGGTGCTGAGGACAGGAGAAGCAGCACGTTTGAGTGTTGGGCGCCAACACTGCCTTGGTTTGGGTCATCGTTGCACTCGCCTGGTTCCTTGCGAAGCTCACTCTTCCTCGGCTCAGGTTGTTCTTGCTGCCTTGCTTCCTACAACACGCCACTCGCATCACCGATTGTTTTTCCCCCAAGGCTAAATCTCCTCGAGGCACACACCACGTCTCCCCATCCTTCCGCATTACCCACCAAGTACACCCAGGTCCTTGAGCAAAGACAATCCCACAAATGGGATTTTCCCAAGGGAGGAGCAATCCACACCACCTTCCCCAGCCACTTCCCTATGTGTACTGTGGGGACCTTATCTCCTCCCACAGTACGTAGGAGTTTTATTTGGGCAGGACCAGGACACGTAGCAGATCCTCTAGGGTTGACCAGCCAAGTGGCTCTCGCTTCTGCAACCTGACTTGACTCACCTTCTCCTTCAGTAGCTTCAACGACTTGTCGTGTGGGACTCCACACAGCAGCCTTCCGCTTCCGATGGTTTCCCACAACACGACAGGATCCGTCAGTATCCGGAGCATAACGCCTTTCACCTTCTGATAACTCATTCTATGGTGGTGCCTCTTGGGCACGAGCCACCTCCTCAGGCAATGCTCCAAAATCTCTGCCTTCTGGCCAGTCCATGGTCTCTTCCAGGATTCCTGGGAGGTTTCCCCAGCCGAGCCGTTGCGTGATCAACGCTGCCCACTTACTCCATGTAGCGAGCGCTGGTTGTGTGATGTGTAGGGGGCACGTTTCCTTTGAACCTCCAGCGTAGCACGGGCAAGCGCGGTGCCACGAGGAGCCATGCCTCTGTACCAACAACTGCTGAAGCGGCTCAAGCCCCTCATATGCTGCTAGGATCTCTCTGTCAGTCGGGATGTAGTGGGCAGGGTAGAGAGCTGCTTGATCTTCTCTGTGTTCCCAGTGGCTACACCAAAAGCCCACCGGTACCCCTTTGGGTCCTTGAAGTACCCTCTCCTGAGGCAGCCTGTGCCAAGGATACGAGGGGCCTCTGGGCCGCTCACAGTGGCGTGCTTTTGCCACTTGTCCCTTGTTAAGCTCAGCTCAGCCTCCAGTAGAGACAACTCTTGGCCTCCCGCATCACTCCAGAGATGCAGATGGGTTCTGTGCCCCAGTGCCCCGATGGCACCAGCGTACGCTGGTGCCTACCAAAGCCGCCTACTTCTGTGGGTCTGATGTGCCAGGCTGTGCTGGTTTGGGCGGGGATAGAGTTAATCTTCTCCATAGTGGCTTGTATGGGACTAAGGTTTGGATTTGTGCTGAAACCAGTGTTGATGACACAGGGATGTTTCCGCTATTGCTGAGCAGTGCTTGCACAGAGTCAAGGCCTTTTCTGCTCCTCACACCGCCCCAGCAGCGAGTAGGCTGGGGGTGCACAAGGAGCTGGGAGGGGACACAGCTGGCACAGCTGCTCGCAACTGACCAAAGGGATCACTGACACGCTGGAGCAGTGGGCCCATGGGAACCTCATGAGGTTCAACAAGGCCAAGTGCAAGGTCCTGCACCTGGGCTGGGGCAATGCCCGGTCTCAATACAGGCTGGGGGATGAAGGGTTTGTGAGCAGCCCTGCAGAGAAGGACTTGGGGGAACTGGTGGAAGAAAAGCTGGACATGAGGCGTCAACGTACGCTCGCAGCCCAGAAAGCCAAGCGTATCTGGGCTGCCTCAAAAGCAGCGTGGCCAGCAGGTCGAGGGAGGGGATTGTGCCCCTCTGCTGCGCTCTGGTGAGACCCCACCTGGAGCGCTGCGTCCAGCTCTGGGGACAGACCCTGCAAAGGCCCCTAATTGCCCTCCAGAGGGTCCCGGGGCCTCCTCTGGGCTTTGCTGGGGCCCGTTGGAAGCCCCTGCTGCCTTCCAGAGGCCCCCCCGTTCTACAAAATCTACAAGTCCCCAGAAAAGCACTTGGAAGTACAAATTCACTTCTGTAGATATCCTGGAGGTTTGTATAGGCGGCGTTTATTTATGCTTTTTAGCCCCCATCACCCACATCTAGGTCCTCTTCATCTTCCTCCGGAATAGGCGAGAGACCAAAAACATAATAACGAGGATCATCCCAGTTCTCCTTTTCCAGGTCGTTTTCTGAATCGTCTGTGGCAAAATCAGAGGGGAGGAATCCTCTTGTGCTGTCCGCCAGCTCTCCCACAGACCATGCGGCTTCACCCACCTGTCCAAAGACACAAACGTATTGCCCAGCAGTTAGAGGAAGCTGCAGTTCAGGCTGCTCACTGGGACCATCACAAGGATGGGAGCTGTATCGAGCTCTGGATGCTCAAAGCTTTCCCGGCGGTTGTCCCAGGATGCCCGCAGGATGAGGGACTCTTTGTCTGCTGCCGGTTCTTGTGTCTCACGTCTGGGGTCCTCTGAAAGCCGGCAGGACCCAGCACCGTCCTCTGCCCAAGCTGACTCTGAGGGCTCGGAAACCGATTCTCTGGTTCACTCACCTGGGCTCGAAAGGGTTGCCTGCCTTCTCCGTGCTCCCTTTTTACTTGTCTCTCAGCACTTTCTGCCGCTTCTCTCACGGCTTCCAGTTTGCGCCCTGCAGCTTCCAGCTGGGTCTGAAGACGGCCGATGGCTTGGGTGACAGAAGTTCGCTCCTGTGCCACTCGCGCCAGTTGCCCCTTCAGGTCAGCGTTTTCCGCTTGAACCTTTTCTGCCCAGCTCATCTGCCCACGGAGGCGAGAATTTTCTTCAGCCAGCCTGGTGTTTTCACCCGTCACCTGCAGAAGCTGCGCCTCTAACTCCCCGCACCTTTGGCTGAGGCGGCTCACGTAACGTGAGCCCTCGTCGTCTGCAGCCAGTTGGGCCTGAGACTTCTCAGCCGCCTTCTGTGAGGCTTCATTCTGCCGGTCCTGTGCCAGCAAAGCTCCGGCAGGCTCTCTGCTTTCTCCAGCCCGCTGCTGAGGAAGCGCTTTCATGCACGGTTCCTCAGCAGAGCTTTGGGTGGGCAGTGGCACTGGAGCGTTCATCAGGTGCCCGATGGTCTCCTGCAGCTGCCTGCACCTTTCTTTCAGCCGCTCGGTGAGGGCAGCCAGCTGAGCGTTTTTCTGCTGGAGCCTCTCTGCCTCCTCGCGTGCTGCTGCAGAGCTTCTCCTTCTCAGGAGGCGGTTCTGCATCTCAAGGGCACCGCGCTGCCTCTCCAGGTCTTCCAGGGCCTGCTGCAGGCGGGCGTTCTGCTGCAGCAGCCGGCTGCAGGCGCTGCCGGGAAGCACCGAGTCTTCCCGTGCAGGCTCCGGCAGCTGGAGCAGAGCATCTGCCGCAGCAGGGCACGGCGTCTGCTGCCCAGCGCTGTGGCTTTTGGGGGGTCTCTCCTGTAGGGCCAACCGCAAAGCCCGAGGCTCGCTCTGGCAGCTGCCCAGCTCCCGCCGGCGCTCCTCCTTCCGCGCAGGGCGGCCGGGGGCCTGCGCCGGGCCCCGGAGGGCCGAGGGGCAGCTGCGCGCCACAGGCCCACAGCCCACGCCTACCCGCCTCATGGCTGAAGGCTCGGGGAGCGGGCCGTCAGCCACCGAACGCTGCTGCCAACAGTCGCCACCGGTCGCGTTCCCTGGGTGTGCGAGGGGCGTCAAACCCCTGACCGCGTGTCAGCTGCTGCCTCCCTTCACCGCGCAGGTGCAGAGACAGCGTCTGCTGTGGGCCCGGGGTGGGCGAGTGCGGCCTTGTATGCGTGACCTGGCCCCCTGCCACAATGGAGGGGCGGGGCAGCATGGCCCTATATGGGATGTCCTGGCGCCCCGCACGCAATGGAGGGGCAGGGCAGCATGGCCCTATATGGGATGTCCTGGCGCCCCGCACGCAATGGAGGGGCGGGGCAGCATGGCCCTATATGGGATGTCCTGGCGCCCCGCACGCAATGGAGGGGTGGGGCAGCACGGCCTTTGTGTTGGGTTGACCTTGGTTGGCCGCGTGGTGCCCACCCAGCCACTCTATCCCTCCCCTCCTCAGCAGGACAGGGGGAAAGAAAAGAAGATGAAAAAGAGCTCGTGGGTCGAGATAAAGGCAATTTAATAAAGAAAAGCAAAGGCCGCATGCGGAAGCAACGGGGGAAAAAAAAAAAAAAAATTTCTTCTCTACTTCCCATCAGCAGGCAATGTCCTGCCACTGCCTGGGAAGTAGGGCCTCAGTACGCGCAGCGGTTGCTCCGGAAGACAACCGCCTCAATGACGAATGCCCCCGCCCCTCCTCCTTTCTCTTAGCTTGTTTTGCTGAGCACAACGTCCCATGGTATGGCAATTCTCTTTGGTCAGCTTGGGTCAGCTGCCCTGGCTGCGCCCCCTCCGCACCTCTTGCCCACTCCCAGCCTACTGGCCTTTTGGGGGCGGGGGAGGGATGTCGGAGAGACAGCCTTGATGCTGCGGGAGCACTGCTCAGCAGTAGCCGAGACGCTGGTGCGTTCTCAACACCTTCCAAGCTACAAATACAAAGCAGAGCAGCATGAGGGCTGCTGTGAGGAAAGTTAACTCCATCCCAGCCAGACCCAAGACCATCTCCACCCCTTATTCCCGACCATTTGCATCATGCTCAGGTCCCACGTAATTTAATACATTTCTACATCTTCTCACCATCCCTTTGTATCTAATTCTCATTACTGAAATCCCTTCTTACCAACACAAGTGACTTAAATCATCTTCATACCCCAAGTCACAGATCTACACGTCCTCGTTAACTCCTATCTATCCCCTGTCCCTTAACAGACACAGATTAGTCTCCTGTTCCATGGGCTTCCGCCACTCCTCCAAGCGTTCCTAAGAACAGGCTATGACTTGGGGCCCACCTGTCAAGATGGGTGCTGAGGACAGGAGAAGCAGCACGTTTGAGTGTTGGGCGCCAACACTGCCTTGGTTTGGGTCATCGTTGCACTCGCCTGGTTCCTTGCGAAGCTCACTCTTCCTCGGCTCAGGTTGTTCTTGCTGCCTTGCTTCCTACAACACGCCACTCGCATCACCGATTGTTTTTCCCCCAAGGCTAAATCTCCTCGAGGCACACACCACGTCTCCCCATCCTTCCGCATTACCCACCAAGTACACCCAGGTCCTTGAGCAAAGACAATCCCACAAATGGGATTTTCCCAAGGGAGGAGCAATCCACACCACCTTCCCCAGCCACTTCCCTATGTGTACTGTGGGGACCTTATCTCCTCCCACAGTACGTAGGAGTTTTATTTGGGCAGGACCAGGACACGTAGCAGATCCTCTAGGGTTGACCAGCCAAGTGGCTCTCGCTTCTGCAACCTGACTTGACTCACCTTCTCCTTCAGTAGCTTCAACGACTTGTCGTGTGGGACTCCACACAGCAGCCTTCCGCTTCCGATGGTTTCCCACAACACGACAGGATCCGTCAGTATCCGGAGCATAACGCCTTTCACCTTCTGATAACTCATTCTATGGTGGTGCCTCTTGGGCACGAGCCACCTCCTCAGGCAATGCTCCAAAATCTCTGCCTTCTGGCCAGTCCATGGTCTCTTCCAGGATTCCTGGGAGGTTTCCCCAGCCGAGCCGTTGCGTGATCAACGCTGCCCACTTACTCCATGTAGCGAGCGCTGGTTGTGTGATGTGTAGGGGGCACGTTTCCTTTGAACCTCCAGCGTAGCACGGGCAAGCGCGGTGCCACGAGGAGCCATGCCTCTGTACCAACAACTGCTGAAGCGGCTCAAGCCCCTCATATGCTGCTAGGATCTCTCTGTCAGTCGGGATGTAGTGGGCAGGGTAGAGAGCTGCTTGATCTTCTCTGTGTTCCCAGTGGCTACACCAAAAGCCCACCGGTACCCCTTTGGGTCCTTGAAGTACCCTCTCCTGAGGCAGCCTGTGCCAAGGATACGAGGGGCCTCTGGGCCGCTCACAGTGGCGTGCTTTTGCCACTTGTCCCTTGTTAAGCTCAGCTCAGCCTCCAGTAGAGACAACTCTTGGCCTCCCGCATCACTCCAGAGATGCAGATGGGTTCTGTGCCCCAGTGCCCCGATGGCACCAGCGTACGCTGGTGCCTACCAAAGCCGCCTACTTCTGTGGGTCTGATGTGCCAGGCTGTGCTGGTTTGGGCGGGGATAGAGTTAATCTTCTCCATAGTGGCTTGCATGGGACTAAGGTTTGGATTTGTGCTGAAACCAGTGTTGATGACACAGGGATGTTTCCGCTATTGCTGAGCAGTGCTTGCACAGAGTCAAGGCCTTTTCTGCTCCTCACACCGCCCCAGCAGCGAGTAGGCTGGGGGTGCACAAGGAGCTGGGAGGGGACACAGCTGGCACAGCTGCTCGCAACTGACCAAAGGGATCACTGACACGCTGGAGCAGTGGGCCCATGGGAACCTCATGAGGTTCAACAAGGCCAAGTGCAAGGTCCTGCACCTGGGCTGGGGCAATGCCCGGTCTCAATACAGGCTGGGGGATGAAGGGTTTGTGAGCAGCCCTGCAGAGAAGGACTTGGGGGAACTGGTGGAAGAAAAGCTGGACATGAGGCGTCAACGTACGCTCGCAGCCCAGAAAGCCAAGCGTATCTGGGCTGCCTCAAAAGCAGCGTGGCCAGCAGGTCGAGGGAGGGGATTGTGCCCCTCTGCTGCGCTCTGGTGAGACCCCACCTGGAGCGCTGCGTCCAGCTCTGGGGACAGACCCTGCAAAGGCCCCTAATTGCCCTCCAGAGGGTCCCGGGGCCTCCTCTGGGCTTTGCTGGGGCCCGTTGGAAGCCCCTGCTGCCTTCCAGAGGCCCCCCCGTTCTACAAAATCTACAAGTCCCCAGAAAAGCACTTGGAAGTACAAATTCACTTCTGTAGATATCCTGGAGGTTTGTATAGGCGGCGTTTATTTATGCTTTTTAGCCCCCATCACCCACATCTAGGTCCTCTTCATCTTCCTCCGGAATAGGCGAGAGACCAAAAACATAATAACGAGGATCATCCCAGTTCTCCTTTTCCAGGTCGTTTTCTGAATCGTCTGTGGCAAAATCAGAGGGGAGGAATCCTCTTGTGCTGTCCGCCAGCTCTCCCACAGACCATGCGGCTTCACCCACCTGTCCAAAGACACAAACGTATTGCCCAGCAGTTAGAGGAAGCTGCAGTTCAGGCTGCTCACTGGGACCATCACAAGGATGGGAGCTGTATCGAGCTCTGGATGCTCAAAGCTTTCCCGGCGGTTGTCCCAGGATGCCCGCAGGATGAGGGACACTTTGTCTGCTGCCGGTTCTTGTGTCTCACGTCTGGGGTCCTCTGAAAGCCGGCAGGACCCAGCACCGTCCTCTGCCCAAGCTGACTCTGAGGGCTCGGAAACCGATTCTCTGGTTCACTCACCTGGGCTCGAAAGGGTTGCCTGCCTTCTCCGTGCTCCCTTTTTACTTGTCTCTCAGCACTTTCTGCCGCTTCTCTCACGGCTTCCAGTTTGCGCCCTGCAGCTTCCAGCTGGGTCTGAAGACGGCCGATGGCTTGGGTGACAGAAGTTCGCTCCTGTGCCACTCGCGCCAGTTGCCCCTTCAGGTCAGCGTTTTCCGCTTGAACCTTTTCTGCCCAGCTCATCTGCCCACGGAGGCGAGAATTTTCTTCAGCCAGCCTGGTGTTTTCACCCGTCACCTGCAGAAGCTGCGCCTCTAACTCCCCGCACCTTTGGCTGAGGCGGCTCACGTAACGTGAGCCCTCGTCGTCTGCAGCCAGTTGGGCCTGAGACTTCTCAGCCGCCTTCTGTGAGGCTTCATTCTGCCGGTCCTGTGCCAGCAAAGCTCCGGCAGGCTCTCTGCTTTCTCCAGCCCGCTGCTGAGGAAGCGCTTTCATGCACGGTTCCTCAGCAGAGCTTTGGGTGGGCAGTGGCACTGGAGCGTTCATCAGGTGCCCGATGGTCTCCTGCAGCTGCCTGCACCTTTCTTTCAGCCGCTCGGTGAGGGCAGCCAGCTGAGCGTTTTTCTGCTGGAGCCTCTCTGCCTCCTCGCGTGCTGCTGCAGAGCTTCTCCTTCTCAGGAGGCGGTTCTGCATCTCAAGGGCACCGCGCTGCCTCTCCAGGTCTTCCAGGGCCTGCTGCAGGCGGGCGTTCTGCTGCAGCAGCCGGCTGCAGGCGCTGCCGGGAAGCACCGAGTCTTCCCGTGCAGGCTCCGGCAGCTGGAGCAGAGCATCTGCCGCAGCGGGGCACGGCGTCTGCTGCCCAGCGCTGTGGCTTTTGGGGGGTCTCTCCTGTAGGGCCAACCGCAAAGCCCGAGGCTCGCTCTGGCGGCTGCCCAGCTCCCGCCGGCGCTCCTCCTTCCGCGCAGGGCGGCCGGGGGCCTGCGCCGGGCCCCGGAGGGCCGAGGGGCAGCTGCGCGCCACAGGCCCACAGCCCACGCCTACCCGCCTCATGGCTGAAGGCTCGGGGAGCGGGCCGTCAGCCACCGAACGCTGCTGCCAACAGTCGCCACCGGTCGCGTTCCCTGGGTGTGCGAGGGGCGTCAAACCCCTGACCGCGTGTCAGCTGCTGCCTCCCTTCACCGCGCAGGTGCAGAGACAGCGTCTGCTGTGGGCCCGGGGTGGGCGAGTGCGGCCTTGTATGCGTGACCTGGCCCCCTGCCACAATGGAGGGGCGGGGCAGCATGGCCCTATATGGGATGTCCTGGCGCCCCGCACGCAATGGAGGGGCAGGGCAGCATGGCCCTATATGGGATGTCCTGGCGCCCCGCACGCAATGGAGGGGCGGGGCAGCATGGCCCTATATGGGATGTCCTGGCGCCCCGCACGCAATGGAGGGGTGGGGCAGCACGGCCTTTGTGTTGGGTTGACCTTGGTTGGCCGCGTGGTGCCCACCCAGCCACTCTATCCCTCCCCTCCTCAGCAGGACAGGGGGAAAGAAAAGAAGATGAAAAAGAGCTCGTGGGTCGAGATAAAGGCAATTTAATAAAGAAAAGCAAAGGCCGCATGCGGAAGCAACGGGGGAAAAAAAAAAAAAAATTTCTTCTCTACTTCCCATCAGCAGGCAATGTCCTGCCACTGCCTGGGAAGTAGGGCCTCAGTACGCGCAGCGGTTGCTCCGGAAGACAACCGCCTCAATGACGAATGCCCCCGCCCCTCCTCCTTTCTCTTAGCTTGTTTTGCTGAGCACAACGTCCCATGGTATGGCAATTCTCTTTGGTCAGCTTGGGTCAGCTGCCCTGGCTGCGCCCCCTCCGCACCTCTTGCCCACTCCCAGCCTACTGGCCTTTTGGGGGCGGGGGAGGGATGTCGGAGAGACAGCCTTGATGCTGCGGGAGCACTGCTCAGCAGTAGCCGAGACGCTGGTGCGTTCTCAACACCTTCCAAGCTACAAATACAAAGCAGAGCAGCATGAGGGCTGCTGTGAGGAAAGTTAACTCCATCCCAGCCAGACCCAAGACCATCTCCACCCCTTATTCCCGACCATTTGCATCATGCTCAGGTCCCACGTAATTTAATACATTTCTACATCTTCTCACCGTCCCTTTGTATCTAATTCTCATTACTGAAATCCCTTCTTACCAACACAAGTGACTTAAATCATCTTCATACCCCAAGTCACAGATCTACACGTCCTCGTTAACTCCTATCTATCCCCTGTCCCTTAACAGACACAGATTAGTCTCCTGTTCCATGGGCTTCCGCCACTCCTCCAAGCGTTCCTAAGAACAGGCTATGACTTGGGGCCCACCTGTCAAGATGGGTGCTGAGGACAGGAGAAGCAGCACGTTTGAGTGTTGGGCGCCAACACTGCCTTGGTTTGGGTCATCGTTGCACTCGCCTGGTTCCTTGCGAAGCTCACTCTTCCTCGGCTCAGGTTGTTCTTGCTGCCTTGCTTCCTACAACACGCCACTCGCATCACCGATTGTTTTTCCCCCAAGGCTAAATCTCCTCGAGGCACACACCACGTCTCCCCATCCTTCCGCATTACCCACCAAGTACACCCAGGTCCTTGAGCAAAGACAATCCCACAAATGGGATTTTCCCAAGGGAGGAGCAATCCACACCACCTTCCCCAGCCACTTCCCTATGTGTACTGTGGGGACCTTATCTCCTCCCACAGTACGTAGGAGTTTTATTTGGGCAGGACCAGGACACGTAGCAGATCCTCTAGGGTTGACCAGCCAAGTGGCTCTCGCTTCTGCAACCTGACTTGACTCACCTTCTCCTTCAGTAGCTTCAACGACTTGTCGTGTGGGACTCCACACAGCAGCCTTCCGCTTCCGATGGTTTCCCACAACACGACAGGATCCGTCAGTATCCGGAGCATAACGCCTTTCACCTTCTGATAACTCATTCTATGGTGGTGCCTCTTGGGCACGAGCCACCTCCTCAGGCAATGCTCCAAAATCTCTGCCTTCTGGCCAGTCCATGGTCTCTTCCAGGATTCCTGGGAGGTTTCCCCAGCCGAGCCGTTGCGTGATCAACGCTGCCCACTTACTCCATGTAGCGAGCGCTGGTTGTGTGATGTGTAGGGGGCACGTTTCCTTTGAACCTCCAGCGTAGCACGGGCAAGCGCGGTGCCACGAGGAGCCATGCCTCTGTACCAACAACTGCTGAAGCGGCTCAAGCCCCTCATATGCTGCTAGGATCTCTCTGTCAGTCGGGATGTAGTGGGCAGGGTAGAGAGCTGCTTGATCTTCTCTGTGTTCCCAGTGGCTACACCAAAAGCCCACCGGTACCCCTTTGGGTCCTTGAAGTACCCTCTCCTGAGGCAGCCTGTGCCAAGGATACGAGGGGCCTCTGGGCCGCTCACAGTGGCGTGCTTTTGCCACTTGTCCCTTGTTAAGCTCAGCTCAGCCTCCAGTAGAGACAACTCTTGGCCTCCCGCATCACTCCAGAGATGCAGATGGGTTCTGTGCCCCAGTGCCCCGATGGCACCAGCGTACGCTGGTGCCTACCAAAGCCGCCTACTTCTGTGGGTCTGATGTGCCAGGCTGTGCTGGTTTGGGCGGGGATAGAGTTAATCTTCTCCATAGTGGCTTGTATGGGACTAAGGTTTGGATTTGTGCTGAAACCAGTGTTGATGACACAGGGATGTTTCCGCTATTGCTGAGCAGTGCTTGCACAGAGTCAAGGCCTTTTCTGCTCCTCACACCGCCCCAGCAGCGAGTAGGCTGGGGGTGCACAAGGAGCTGGGAGGGGACACAGCTGGCACAGCTGCTCGCAACTGACCAAAGGGATCACTGACACGCTGGAGCAGTGGGCCCATGGGAACCTCATGAGGTTCAACAAGGCCAAGTGCAAGGTCCTGCACCTGGGCTGGGGCAATGCCCGGTCTCAATACAGGCTGGGGGATGAAGGGTTTGTGAGCAGCCCTGCAGAGAAGGACTTGGGGGAACTGGTGGAAGAAAAGCTGGACATGAGGCGTCAACGTACGCTCGCAGCCCAGAAAGCCAAGCGTATCTGGGCTGCCTCAAAAGCAGCGTGGCCAGCAGGTCGAGGGAGGGGATTGTGCCCCTCTGCTGCGCTCTGGTGAGACCCCACCTGGAGCGCTGCGTCCAGCTCTGGGGACAGACCCTGCAAAGGCCCCTAATTGCCCTCCAGAGGGTCCCGGGGCCTCCTCTGGGCTTTGCTGGGGCCCGTTGGAAGCCCCTGCTGCCTTCCAGAGGCCCCCCCGTTCTACAAAATCTACAAGTCCCCAGAAAAGCACTTGGAAGTACAAATTCACTTCTGTAGATATCCTGGAGGTTTGTATAGGCGGCGTTTATTTATGCTTTTTAGCCCCCATCACCCACATCTAGGTCCTCTTCATCTTCCTCCGGAATAGGCGAGAGACCAAAAACATAATAACGAGGATCATCCCAGTTCTCCTTTTCCAGGTCGTTTTCTGAATCGTCTGTGGCAAAATCAGAGGGGAGGAATCCTCTTGTGCTGTCCGCCAGCTCTCCCACAGACCATGCGGCTTCACCCACCTGTCCAAAGACACAAACGTATTGCCCAGCAGTTAGAGGAAGCTGCAGTTCAGGCTGCTCACTGGGACCATCACAAGGATGGGAGCTGTATCGAGCTCTGGATGCTCAAAGCTTTCCCGGCGGTTGTCCCAGGATGCCCGCAGGATGAGGGACTCTTTGTCTGCTGCCGGTTCTTGTGTCTCACGTCTGGGGTCCTCTGAAAGCCGGCAGGACCCAGCACCGTCCTCTGCCCAAGCTGACTCTGAGGGCTCGGAAACCGATTCTCTGGTTCACTCACCTGGGCTCGAAAGGGTTGCCTGCCTTCTCCGTGCTCCCTTTTTACTTGTCTCTCAGCACTTTCTGCCGCTTCTCTCACGGCTTCCAGTTTGCGCCCTGCAGCTTCCAGCTGGGTCTGAAGACGGCCGATGGCTTGGGTGACAGAAGTTCGCTCCTGTGCCACTCGCGCCAGTTGCCCCTTCAGGTCAGCGTTTTCCGCTTGAACCTTTTCTGCCCAGCTCATCTGCCCACGGAGGCGAGAATTTTCTTCAGCCAGCCTGGTGTTTTCACCCGTCACCTGCAGAAGCTGCGCCTCTAACTCCCCGCACCTTTGGCTGAGGCGGCTCACGTAACGTGAGCCCTCGTCGTCTGCAGCCAGTTGGGCCTGAGACTTCTCAGCCGCCTTCTGTGAGGCTTCATTCTGCCGGTCCTGTGCCAGCAAAGCTCCGGCAGGCTCTCTGCTTTCTCCAGCCCGCTGCTGAGGAAGCGCTTTCATGCACGGTTCCTCAGCAGAGCTTTGGGTGGGCAGTGGCACTGGAGCGTTCATCAGGTGCCCGATGGTCTCCTGCAGCTGCCTGCACCTTTCTTTCAGCCGCTCGGTGAGGGCAGCCAGCTGAGCGTTTTTCTGCTGGAGCCTCTCTGCCTCCTCGCGTGCTGCTGCAGAGCTTCTCCTTCTCAGGAGGCGGTTCTGCATCTCAAGGGCACCGCGCTGCCTCTCCAGGTCTTCCAGGGCCTGCTGCAGGCGGGCGTTCTGCTGCAGCAGCCGGCTGCAGGCGCTGCCGGGAAGCACCGAGT
Organism: Platalea leucorodia; assembly: GCF_965183815.1. NCBI lineage: Eukaryota > Metazoa > Chordata > Aves > Pelecaniformes > Threskiornithidae > Platalea > Platalea leucorodia. The sequence goes on along the minus strand of NC_138823.1, from coordinate 13,464,501 downwards.
CTTCCCGTGCAGGCTCCGGCAGCTGGAGCAGAGCATCTGCCGCAGCAGGGCACGGCGTCTGCTGCCCAGCGCTGTGGCTTTTGGGGGGTCTCTCCTGTAGGGCCAACCGCAAAGCCCGAGGCTCGCTCTGGCAGCTGCCCAGCTCCCGCCGGCGCTCCTCCTTCCGCGCAGGGCGGCCGGGGGCCTGCGCCGGGCCCCGGAGGGCCGAGGGGCAGCTGCGCGCCACAGGCCCGCAGCCCACGCCTACCCGCCTCATGGCTGAAGGCTCGGGGAGCGGGCCGTCAGCCACCGAACGCTGCTGCCAACAGTCGCCACCGGTCGCGTTCCCTGGGTGTGCGAGGGGCGTCAAACCCCTGACCGCGTGTCAGCTGCTGCCTCCCTTCACCGCGCAGGTGCAGAGACAGCGTCTGCTGTGGGCCCGGGGTGGGCGAGTGCGGCCTTGTATGCGTGACCTGGCCCCCTGCCACAATGGAGGGGCGGGGCAGCATGGCCCTATATGGGATGTCCTGGCGCCCCGCACGCAATGGAGGGGCGGGGCAGCATGGCCCTATATGGGATGTCCTGGCGCCCCGCACGCAATGGAGGGGCGGGGCAGCATGGCCCTATATGGGATGTCTTGGCGCCCCGCACGCAATGGAGGGGTGGGGCAGCACGGCCTTTGTGTTGGGTTGACCTTGGTTGGCCGCGTGGTGCCCACCCAGCCACTCTATCCCTCCCCTCCTCAGCAGGACAGGGGGAAAGAAAAGAAGATGAAAAAGAGCTCGTGGGTCGAGATAAAGGCAATTTAATAAAGAAAAGCAAAGGCCGCATGCGGAAGCAACGGGGGAAAAAAAAAAAAAAAATTTCTTCTCTACTTCCCATCAGCAGGCAATGTCCTGCCACTGCCTGGGAAGTAGGGCCTCAGTACGCGCAGCGGTTGCTCCGGAAGACAACCGCCTCAATGACGAATGCCCCCGCCCCTCCTCCTTTCTCTTAGCTTGTTTTGCTGAGCACAACGTCCCATGGTATGGCAATTCTCTTTGGTCAGCTTGGGTCAGCTGCCCTGGCTGCGCCCCCTCCGCACCTCTTGCCCACTCCCAGCCTACTGGCCTTTTGGGGGCGGGGGAGGGATGTCGGAGAGACAGCCTTGATGCTGCGGGAGCACTGCTCAGCAGTAGCCGAGACGCTGGTGCGTTCTCAACACCTTCCAAGCTACAAATACAAAGCAGAGCAGCATGAGGGCTGCTGTGAGGAAAGTTAACTCCATCCCAGCCAGACCCAAGACCATCTCCACCCCTTACTCCCGACCATTTGCATCATGCTCAGGTCCCACGTAATTTAATACATTTCTACATCTTCTCACCGTCCCTTTGTATCTAATTCTCATTACTGAAATCCCTTCTTACCAACACAAGTGACTTAAATCATCTTCATACCCCAAGTCACAGATCTACACGTCCTCGTTAACTCCTATCTATCCCCTGTCCCTTAACAGACACAGATTAGTCTCCTGTTCCATGGGCTTCCGCCACTCCTCCAAGCGTTCCTAAGAACAGGCTATGACTTGGGGACCCCACCTGGAGCACTGAATCCAGTTCTGGTGTCCTCAGTACAGGAAGGACATGGACCTGTTGGAGCGGGTCCAGAGGAGGGCCACAAAAATGATCAGTGGGATGGAACACCTTTCCTATGAGGAACGGCTGAGAGAGTTGGGTTTGTTCAGCCTGGAGAAGAGAAGGCTACGGGGAGACTTTATTACCGCCTTTTAATACTTAAAGGGAGCTTATAAGAAAGATGGTGACAGACTTTTTAGTAGGCCCTGTAGCAACAGGACAAGGGGTAATGGTTTTAAACTAAAAGTGGGGAGATTTAGACTAGATATAAGGAAAAATTTTTTACGATGAGGGTGGTGAAACGCTGGAATGGGTTGCCTGGAGAAGTGGCAGATGCCCCATCCTTGGAAACATTCAAGGCCAGGTTGGTCAGGGCTCTGAGCAACCTGATCGAGTTTAAGATGTCCCTGCACACTGCAGGAGGGTTGGACTAGGTGACCTTTAAAAGTCCCTTCCAACCCAAACCATTCTATGATTTTGTGGTATTCCATACCATATGACATCATAGTCAGCAATAAAAGCTGGAGAAAAAGAGAGGGGGACATTTGGAGTGATGGCGTTTGTCTTCCCAAGTCACTGTGACGTGTGATGGAGCCCTGCTTTCCTGAAGATGGCTCTAAACACCTGTCTGCTGATGGGAAATAGTGAATGAATTCCTTTTTTTTTTTGCTTTGCTTGTGCCCGTGGCTTTTGCTTTACTTATGGAACTGTCTTTATCTCAGGCCATGAGTTTTCTCACTTCTACCCGTCTGAATCTCTCCCCCATCCCACTGTGGGGGGAGTGAGCGAGTGGCTGTGTGGAGCTTAGTTGTGCACTGGGGTTAAACCATGACACAGGCTATCAAATCCACACAGTCCAGTATACCCGTTCAACCCTTTCCTCCTCCTGGCCAAAGGCAGGGACCCTCTGTTTCTATTCCTGGTTGGAGTATTTACTGTCTGACCCTTTCAGTCCCCTCACCAGGATCAAGGGAGGCGATCTCAGTCCTCCTGTGTCTGGGAGATAGCTGATGGCCTTCTTGCGTCTCTACAGCAACTAAGCTGACAGCCTTCTTGGGTGGCCCCTTCTTAACAGCTGTCTTCGCTCCCTGTTCATGTGCATGGGCTTCCAGCTTAATGGTGGGTTCATCGTCCCTCTTCCTCATGTCCTCCACCTGGTCACACAGGAAGAACCAGAGTGCGCCATGCAGCATGCGCCTGGGGCTCCCTTTCCCTCTGACTGGAGCAGGAGGGGACTGACTTCTTGGGGCACTCCTGACAGCCAAGGCAATGGCCTGTAGGCATGAGGAGGGACGGAGATCTTATTCAAAGTTTTGGAGCCAAGAAGACGCTCTCTTCACAGTTGGTGTATCTGTATCCAGGCAATACATCACTGCCAAGCTGTTAGAATATGATGCTGGGGCACTTTGAGTTGCCTTCCTCCACATGGTCCACACGAACAGGATGTCCTCTGGATCTTTGGAGACCTCACCATTGTCTAGATTCACTGTGGATGACATCCAGCACCACTAATTCTCTCAGGTACTGGATGCCTTCATCTGCAGTAGTCCACCTCCCTGGGTAGTTTGCAAGATGTTCCTTGAATGGATATCTTGCCCTCACACTTGAGAGGAGCTGTCTCCAGAGACTGCCAATTGCTGCCTCTTTTCCAATTCCTCTCTCCATTCCCTGCTTTCTAGCAAGGGATCCCACCTGTTGGGTTTACTTACCTTCCAATTGCTGACTGTTGGCCCTGCTATCCCAGCTTCAGAGCAGCCAGGCAGCAATCTGCTCACCTGGCTGCTGGCTGTCATCTTTCCGTATCTCTTGAAGTTCTGATGACGAGGTCAGGGGCCAGGTAGTTTCCTCCTCCTGCCTGATTTCTCTCCCTCCTTCCTCCAATTTCTGTACTGAAGGACAAGCTTCTTGATCAAACCTTTCCTCTTCTTCCTCCTCCCTTACTAATCAATGATATGGACCCATTTACCTCCTTGTCCCCTCTTTCTTTTTCACTACTGGGGCAATTACTGTAGTTGTTGTTATCTGGGTCCCTATCTCAACCATAGAATCATAGAATCATTAGGGTTGGAAAAGACCTCAGAGATCATCGAGTCCAATTGTTACCCTAACTGCCAGGTCCACCTCTAAACCATGTCCCTAAGCACCACATCCACACGTTTTTTGAAGTCTTCCAGGGACTTTGATTGCACCACTTCCCTGGGCAGTCTGTTCCAATGCCTAACCACTCTCTTAGTGAAGAAATTTTTCCTAATATCTAATCTAAATCTCCCCTGGCACAACTTAAGGCCATTTCCTCTCATCCTGTTGCTTGCTACCTGGGAGAAGAGACCAGCCCCCACCTCGCTACAACCTCCTTTCAGGTAGTTGTAGACAGTGATAAGGTCTCCCCTCAGCCTCCTCTTCTCCAGACTAAACAACCCCACCTCCCTCAGCTGCTCCTCATAAGACTTGTTCTCCAGACCTGTCACCATCTTTGTTGCCCTTCTTTGGATGCTCTCCAGCATCTCAATGTCCTTCTTGTCGTGGGGGGCCCAAAACTGAACACAGTACTCAAGGTGCGGCCTCACCAGTGCTGAGTACAGGGGCACTATCACTTCCCTCGTCCTGCTGGCCACACTATTCCTGATACAAGCCAGGATGCCATTGGCCCTCTTGGCTACCTGGGCACACTGCTGGCTCATGTTCAGGCAGCTGTCAACCAACACCCCCAGGTCCTTTTCAGCCAGGCAGCTCTCCAGCCACTCCTCCCCAAGCCTGTAGCGTTGCATGGGGTTGTTGTGACCCAAGTGCAGGACCCAGCACTGAGCCTTGTTAAACCTCATACAGTTGGCCCCAGCCCAACGATCCAGCCTGTCCAGGCCCCTCTGCAGGACCTTCCTACCCTCCAGCAGATCAACACTTCCACCTAACTTGGTGTCATCTGCAAACTTACTGAGGGTGCACTCGATCCCCTCATCAAGATCATCGATAAAGATATTAAACAGGACCGGCGCCAGCACTGAGCCCTGGGGAACACCACTCGTGACTGGTTGCAACTGCATTTGACTCCATTCACCACCACTCTCTGGGCTCGGCCGTCCAGCCAGTTTTTTACCCAGCGGAGAGCGCACTTATCCAAGCCATGAGCAGCCAGCTTCTCCAGGAGGATGCTGTGGGAGACAGTGTCAAAGGCCTTACTAAAGTCCAAGTAGACAACATCCACAGCCTTCCCCTCATCCACTAAGTGGGTCACCTTGTCACAAAAGGAGATCAGGTTGGTCAAGCAGGAACTTCCCTTCATGAACCCATGCTGGCTGGGCCTGATCCCCTGGTTGTCCTGCACGTGCTGCGTGATGGCACTCAAGATGCTGTCCCCAGAAGCAGTTTGGGTCTCTGTCTCTGCTGTCATGTCCTCAGATGTAGTTTCCATCCTGGTCTCAGTCAAGGCATTCTCAGAGGTGGTTTGGGTCCCTGCCTTAACCCCAGTCCTCTGATAGTACTGAACTGTGGCTCAGAAAGCACAGGCCAAGGCCCAGGACAGTGCTAGAAGCTGCTGGTTTTCATTGGGTTAGGCAAGGCACCCCTCAGCACTACGAGGGCTGCTACAGGGAAAGCTAACTCCGTCCCAGCCAGCCCCAGTACGACCTTGTATGGTCTGTCCTGGCTCCCCTGCACAAAAAGGAGAGGTGCGAGCTGTTACAGAAGAAAAACCTGAAATATAAACATGTCTTTGAAGATATGCGAAATCGGGCTTGACTGACAGTGACCTCACCTGAACAAGTGGGTTTGCTGATAGAAGAAAACAGACGAAACAATCAGAAAACGGCAAAGTTGCAATAAAATACTGAAGGGCCGTTGTGGTGGGTAGACCTCGGCTGGCTGCCAGGCGCCCACCCTCCATTGTGTGCGGGGCGCCAGGACATCCCATATAGGGCCATGCTGCCCCACCCGGGGCCCTCTGGAGGGCAATTAGCGGCCTGCCAAGGCCCCTGCAGAGCCCAGTGAAGGTCCCTGGGGCTTTCTGGAGGGAACTCTGCCATGTCAGAGCACCACTGCTGTTGGCAGCAATAGGGACCCTCCTGTCGGGGCTGGTTGCTCTGCATGTCCTCCCCATGGGGAGCAGAGGGTGAAGCGAAGCAAAGCAGCAAGTGGCATTGCCCAAGTGACCATCTGCACAGGCATCACTCATGCACCAGGAAAGGAGGTTTGCGGGGCACCTCGAACCCACTGCTGCCCGGGCAGTACCCCACTGGCAGCCTGGAAGTAAGTGGAATGAATGGGCTGGGCTTGGCCAGGGCTTTCCAGAGCGTCCCCGTGTCCCTTCCCCAGCCCGAACCGGCCCTGCAGGTCTTTTGGCTCAGAGATGCTTCTGCTGGCTTCTTGTGAGCGCTGCTCATTAAAGTACTTCTGGGCATGAAGCCCGATGCCGGGCTGCATGACTGCTAATGAAGCACACCTTGTGCACATGTGTGTGCCTCCGCGACTGCTGCTCACACACAAAGCACCCAGAGGAGCACACGCTCGAGGACATCCCCTGTGCTTGCTGCTTGTGCTCCGTGGGAGCGTTTCACTGACCGCTTCAGCCACAGGCTGCTTTTTTTCTGAAAAAAGAGAGTGCCCTGGTCTGCCCGTTGCTCCTCCTAGAAAAGAAAGAGCACCCAGGCTTTCCTCCTCCTGGACCATTGCACACCGCACTCCCCCGCGCCTGGCCCCCTTCCATGACCCTTGCTAGGCCTGCCAGCTGCACCTCCGTGCCTGGGGAAGTGATGGAGCAACAGATTCTGGAAACAACTTCCAGCTTGTCCTGTGAAGGAGAAGGTGGTGATGGAGAGTAGTCAGCAGGGATTCACCATATGAGGCAGTTCTGCCTTATACTGTATCGCATGTGAGGCAGGAAGGTCAGCCTGCTCCTATCAGATGAACCTCCCAGGGGCCAGTGCTCGGGGATTGTCCCCTCCAGAGCTCCAGCTGGCCACTCATCCCGACAGAGACCTACAGCTCGAGCTTTACTGAGTCCTGAAGGACCGCCAATTTTCTTCTGGTTTCCCAGAATTTCCGCCAGCAGCAAACCCTGTTTTACGTTACCTATTGAACCCCCCGCGACCTGTGCTGCCCCTGGTTTTGGTACCTTCCCAGGGAACGCGGACACCGCAAGGACAATTGGGAGAACTCACCCAGTACCGGCTGTGGCGTATGCTGTTGCCGTGCTCAACGGGTCGGGAACCCGCAGAGTCCCACCTGGGACGCCAAATTATTCCCAAATGGATTTGCTTGCATTTTTCTTTTCTTCTAGTTTGTGTACCAGAAAGAAGGCAGGAAAAGCAGGCACTAGCTAAACTCCCTTTTTTATTGCCAGCCATAAAGGTGGCTCTTGACCGGGAGTATGAGCAGGACCCCGTGTTACAACTCTTGATTCCTTATAAGCAAGCTTAAAACTATTCATACTCATTTTTACAATGACATTGCCTGCTGATAGGAAGTAGAGAATATTTTTTGTCGTTTTCCTTTGCTTCCATGTGCAGCCTTTGCTTTTTCTTTATTAAACTCCCTTGATCTTGACCCACAAGTTCTTTTTTTTTCCATCTTATTTTCTCCTTCCCTGTTGTGCCTAGGAGGGGGAGTGATAGAGCGGCTGGGTGGGCACCTAGCAGCCAGCCAAGGTCAACCCACCACATAGGGACAGGACAAGAGGCAATGGCTTTAAACTGAAAGAGGGTAGATTTAGATTGGACATAAGGAAGAAATTTTTTACTGTGAGGGTGCTGAGATGTTGGAACAGGTTGCCTGGAGAAGCTGTGGATGCCCCATCATTGGAAGTGTTCAAGGTCAGGTCAGATGGGGCTTTGAATAACCTGATCTAGTGCAAGATGTCCCTGCTCATGGCAGGGGGGTTGGACTAGATGATCTTTGAAGGTCCCTTCCAACCCAAACAATTCTATGATTCTGTGATGGAAACAACTGCGTTCACATCGCCAGTTACAGCACTAACATGTTCCCTCACCTGAAAACCAGCAGTATTCAAACACTCAATAGCAAGACACACAATTGGATTGTGTTTGTACAGAGCAATCATTTCAGAATCATCAGAACCAGGGTCAGAAGGTCCTTCACAAACCGTCTGTAACATGAGCAAGTGTTAAAATAATAAAATCAAACCTCAGTAACCGTTAACAGATTCTCACTTGCAGTTTGCAATACTAAAATTTGCTATTTAACTCAGTGTAGAGTACTGGTGCATGTACCAATACCAATAATAATATCACAAGAGCCAAAACATGAAGAAATCTATTACAGGCAGATGTAGAATTATGCAGAACGCAGAAGCAACGATGAGGCATTCAAATGCCAGACTGAAATGCAAAGCCCCTCGTGAGATATGAGCAGAAAAAGAAAACTGGAGTTAGAAGTGGCATGCCAAAAGCGAGGAGCAAGCCAAAAAAGGAGGAACTGAAGTAGCTGAGATGAGAGACAGCCAGGCACAAGTGGGACAAAGGAATATTTCATAGCCCCAGTGCAATAAACGCTGGTTATTTGGAACAGTAACTATGCAACACGTTCAGAACAACATTCTTGTTGTTTTCTTTGCAGTAGTTAAAACCAACATTTTTGCTTTATTGTTATGTTTGAGAAAATACTGCCTGTTCTTAAGAACTGCCACTTGCCTTCCATTCCCAGAGCTGGTGGGGAGTTAACTGTTGCGTTGCCAGTCTAAGAGACAACCTCAAGTCAAACAATCTGCACGCACACCAAAAAGTTTCCAAATCACCCTGGCTAGCCGCTGTGTATTTTGGACATCTCAGTCACAAAATGACAACATTTGGCAAGCATTTAATTTGCTGCTAAAACAGCTCCAAAGCTATTTCCACTTTCTAAACTGTGGAGCCAAATCATTTGGCAGGTTCCCATTAAATATCTATATAGACCTGGTTCTACAAAAGCTGTGTTCCAGTGTCCTAACTACTGAACCTACTTGAGAGCTGTGGCAAAAAAAGATTATAGCCTTTGTATGTGGCTACTCGTGACCTTAAGCTCAAGAAGAAACCAGGAGAAGTCCCTGTTCCAGTTTTTTGCTGACATATTTGGCATTAAGCTTTCCATGTTTGCTGTGTCCTTGCTGTAAGACATCCTCTGTTGATGCCAACATCATAATTAATTTACAGTACGTTATGGTCAGTCTCTACTGAAAACTTATGACACCAGTTAGTCTTAAAAGCATCCCCAGCCCTTTAGGCTGGCTTCAGTGCCATCCAAATATAGCACTCTACACACGCACACAAAAATTTCCACCTAGCAAAGCACACGCATGACTAAACCAAATATTCTGTAATACGAGTGCATTAATGCTTAGCCAAGTATACTTGCCAAGTCATCATCTTTTGTAACAAGCTGACCAGGATGTGGTTTAATTGCATTAAGTCACCAAACTATCAAAGATAATTTGACATGGCTAAAGGCGATATTCCATTTTTCCAGACAGGTTTCACAGTCAACTTCACAGAGGGCTATACCATACCAAGGGTTAGTGACGGGTTCCCTAAAAGTATCTTGTATCTTTACAATTCACCTAAAAGCAGCAGGTACAAAGTGCGTTCACATACGGTGAATTACCATTCAATTGTGACTTATTTAAAGTTTCAGCACTCTTCAATACTTCAGAAAGAAAACACAGGAAAACATGAGGAAACGTCACACCAAATTATGTCTAAGAGATTTCTGGTTTTAAACTGTATCCGTTAAAGAACACTTTTACAAAAAGCTACAAAGAATTTAAGTCTCATAGTTTAAAAGAAGATGAGGGAAGAGCACACCTTGTTTGCCTGAAATGTAAATTATTTCAAGCAAAACAAACTACAGGATAATCTCTGCCTTTTTCTGTGGAAGCCCAAAGCACGTAGCATCGATGCTTCAGAATGTAAAGCAAAGTGGTGTCATTATCAACTGAAAGCATAACATAAGGAGCTGTACGATACAGAAACAACACTGCCAGTTTTCACAGCAAAGATCTTCTTCCTTGCAGGGTTTTACAAAGGATATGATCTGACTAAACACTCTTCAGTACATATAAATAACGTTGACAGTTTTTCTCCTCCCTCCTCTAAGCACACTGAAGAGAAGACTGTAGCTACTTCTATGCCTGCAAAAAACACTTAGTTTTGAAGAAAGAAAATCTCCTTCCAGTTGTACGTTAAAATATTTACCATTTACATTTTTTTTCTAAAACATATGGAATTATTCTTACTAAGAATTTCTCAGCATAAATGTGTTTAAGATTTCTAGCTATCTAGCTCTGAACAGGAAATCACTATAATGTCAGTTAATCAAGAAGTATTAAAAAAACAAATTAAGAAAATGTCTAATCCCATGGCTCTAAATGCAACAACACAGAATTTAATACCAAGAAACTTTCAAACTGGACATCACAAAGGAAGTCTTCCATCCCAAAAAATCACAGGTGCTTCAAGCACAACACGGTGAGGTTTATGATGGAAAGCTACCTCTGAAAGCTGAACTGAAAGCTTAATTTTATACTGGATTCCTTATTATTTTAAATACAAACAAATCAATGAACAAAGAAAATGATGAGATGTTAAGAGCTTAAATGCAGAGATTTATATGTATTCTTAAAAAATATACAATAAGAACTCTTAAAAAATGTAATATGAACTTTATTTCATGTATCATTCCATAGTCATTTGGATATGAGAATAAATACAACAAAACCTTTAAGTTACCGAAGGTGGGAGATATATATCTGAACAGAATTCTCTGTCAAAGTGACATAAATCATCTTGGAGATTACCGAACCATTTGACTTCAAATTCTGTGGCTGATGCAGTTACCAATGATGACAGCGCTGAAGGGCCTATGCATTTTACCTCACCCTGAAATTCCTCTTTTAGTTTTTCTGGTATAAGATCCTGCCCCATAACCTGCAAACAAAGTAAGAAAGATGGGAAACAAGAAAATAACTTGCAGAGAAAACACCAAATATGACATAAATAACAGATTTTTACAAGAAAAGCCCTTGACACATGAACCACATGCTGTCCAGGAGAAGTTTCCAAGTCACGATCAAGTTGTCTGCCTGTTGCATTCTGCAATAAACACGGAGAACTGAGAACCCAAGCTCCACAGCTGCACAACCCCGCCCAGCTTCTGGCTACGCTCGTACGGGGGGATTTTCACTCTCTAAGTACCAGCAGAAATCTCAACACCAACTCTGCGTTCAATGCTCACCTTGCAACAGCACCAACACTCTGATCTCTGCCTGGTGGGTCTCGGACCAAGTGACGCAAGGAGAGAAGTTTCTTTCCCCAACCTTTTCAAAACCTGAGCTACTCTGCATGCTGCTGCCCTCTTATGGATGAAATCCCACAAGACTGCCTGCCAACCCGGCAATGGCTTGGCTTTCACTAACTTAAAGCTGTAATACCGACGGCAAAGTTAGAATCTCGCTGTCTTCCTTTTGTTCCTAAAGATAAAAGTTAAAAACTCTATAAATAGCACCAAAAATGTTTAATCTTTATGAATAAAGTCATGCAATGTTACTCTCCTCCTTTGTATTTCTTTAAAACTAGAACCCAGTACATCAAACCGAATGAAGAAATCACGTAAAAGGATGCCTCTGGCTTTTTCTGAAAATGTTTAATACTTTTTCTGGAAGTGTTTAATACTGCTGTGGCCATCAAAGTAACCTCCACTTCCATTTCATACTTGTGATTCACTTTGTGGCATCTAAAATTCCTGAGATAAAATCTGCATCCCAGGAAATGCACAGCGATGATGCATCTGCAAATACAGGTCCGATGAGAAACTTAACAACCCTGACCATTCCCGAAAGGAGAATCTCAGCAGAGCAGAGATACACCTACATGACACAAGCCAGGGCTATATAGGTATCACTGTCAGTTCCAGATAACACACTACCAGGGCAACCCGCCCCAGCTAATTTACCTTTCTTCCTGGCACAGTTAATTAGCTGAAGGGAGCGTCACACTTGCAGGACTTTGTGCCTGAACTGGCTCGGGTACCTCAACCAGCCTACGTACAGCTGAGAACTTGCACACAATGAAATACCCCCTTACCTTGGTCATTAACAGCAAGGAGTTTTCATTGAAACTAAGTCGTGCCACTTCGTCATCAATTTCTTTTTGACCTTTTATGTTATTCTCTAGTGCAAAGGACGACTGTTGCAACTGGGTAAGCTGAAGTAAAAGCCTGAAATGAAAAAGGCAGTTAATAAAAGGCACAGCTGGCAAAAGAGTAAGTCAGCAAACCTAAACCCAAACAAACTATAATACTTTAAAAACAGCTCTTCTTCCTGACTTTTGCCAAGCGCAAAAACTGCAAAGAAATAAATACATCCGTATCAATCTACTATGGGTACGATATATCTGTGCTGTGACAGAAGTCCTAAGAAGTACTTTTGAAAACCAACATGTCAAGCACCTCTGGTTGCTCTGCGCAAACGTTTTTCTCCACATGTATTCACCACACAATTCAAAAGTGAAGCTCAGATCTGCTAGCGCTAACTGCAGTACATCAGGTGTCCCACATCCCTAGTAAGGCCTAACAAGACAGCAGCGCATTTTTGCCTATGGCAGTGATTATCTTTGTAATCTGAAAAGCTAGAAATTTGGGGGGTTTAGACAAATATCAAACATCCGCCCCACATAGGCCAACCCTGGAATATTTTCTAAAATCTTTCATCACAGTTTTATGTTCAAGGCAGTGCCCCAGAAGTCACCACCATGATTCGGTGAAGGTTAAACGCTGTGCTCACAACGTGGCTTCACATCATGGAGTGACCCCATCACCAACAGCTCAACCAGAGAGAGCAGTGGCAGTTTCCAGAGTCCTCCTCACACAAGGACTGTAAAACATGTCAGCAGAGGAAATATCTCAGTATATTCAACCAAGGGACTACTGGGACTTAGCAGTATCACTACTGAAGCTTTAATTCAAGCTTTACGCATAAAGAACAACAAGAATTTCTTGTATCACATTTACCAAAGTTAAATGAAGCACGTTATAATAAAAGTGTATATTTTTATGAAGAGAAGACTTGAGATCTTAGATGAAAGTTTTCATTTGAGCATTATAAACATCAAAATTTACAAGTCTGAGCCAAAAAAACATTTGTAAATTCAGTAAAGTTTTGACTGGGAAATTCAAAGTAAAGTATTTTTAATATTTAAAGCGTTTTTGTTTCAGAATTCGCTAATGTAATGTAAGAAAGAATGAAAATTAAACAAAACCATTTCTCCAATTTTATTTTTTGTTGACAAAACTAGAAGAGTCAATTATTCATGATGCTTTAACACACAACCTTATTTCCTACAAAATCCCTTTTCCAGGTGCAATTTATCCTGCACATATGTTTATGCAACATCCACACCTCACTTAAAATCCAACAGACCTGAAAATATTAGACAACCTAGTTAATGTGTAAGCCCTGGGCAGAGGAGAAGCTTCCCCTGGACAAGTGTATCTGCAAATATAAACCACAATAACACTTTGTGAAACTGTGCAGCCAAGCAAGGAAATCCCACGATTTATAATTGTCTCAATGCTGAACCACACACACTGAAGCAAGCAACACAAATTATTTTAATATGAATGTAGCTTTAATATTCAATATCAGTACTAAATCTATTAACTTCTTCCAAGTAGCAATTAAAGTTACCGTCTCTGAGTTATAGGGCAGTTATAAAGTGTTCTCTGCAAACATTTTTGGAAGTTCATAAAATGGCTTTAAATACGTTCAGTGACTAATACATTACTGAGAGGCAAGAGGGGGGAAAAAAATCCAAGACTATTTTAACAAAAACAGATCCTAATTATCTCTTTGAAAGATTATGTTTTGGGGATTTTTGTTGTGTGCAAGAGTTTTAGGAAAAGAGGGAAGAAAAAGAAAGAGCATTTTAATGCAGCTCTGTCAATCAGCTGTCACAGAGTTCATTTTTCAACCTCATCCATTATGCAGATTGGGGTATTATTATAAAATACATTTTCACTCAAGCGTGAGGCTTCAAGCAAATAAGACAGGTGGCACTCGCAGAAGGAAGACTGGCTGGCCTTCCCTTTGGGGCACTTCTGCTGCTGCATCTTTAATACCAAACCAGGAAACAGCCATGCTCTAACAGGCTGTTGTATATAATGACTTGAAAAGATTCATATAATAAGGTCATTAAAAACCGCTTTACTTCTCAACAGTGCATGACACTGGTTTACTCCTTCCACTCAGATTTAGGTTGTTCACGGCTACCATGCTAGTGGATTTTGCTTTTTAGATCTGAAGCAATAGCAGGGTGCTTCTAAGTCAGTGTTGCCAATGCCAAAACAAGCATTTAAATTGAAAATGCAAACTGAAAACATTAAGGCTGGGAAAAATATGCTTTAAAACGTTCTCTATTGGGAGAAGTTAACGTTATTCCAAGAGTATGTTTAGTTACCTTGCTCTAATAAAGGAGGCACATGCCTTTATCCCAACTTTCTTCGACATGTTCTGCTCCCAGGCCTCGGAGGCTATGCATTTCCCTTCATCCGTCCTTTCCGGTTCTTCCAAAGTGCAGAGGAATTCTTCTACAGCTTGGCTGCTCCTACAAGTCACTGCATTCTCCCTCTTTGTTTCTGTAGCAAGGCTGGACCGAGGGCCCTCTTTCTGGTCATCTGATCTGTGAGGCTGCAAATTAATCTCTCTTCCAGTTGATGTTTTGAAACTATTATCACTTACACTAACCTCTTCAGACTGATTTGGATTTGTTTCTGGAATGACTAATGGAGACAAACTCTGTAAAAGACTCGTATAAGCTTCAGCAAGTAACTTCCAGTACCAAGGATGGAAAGGATGTAAGCAGATCAGTTGCTGCAGACACGTGATCTTTTTTTCTACATTTTCCAGGCCCTGGTAAATGGCAAACTGCAGGTTGAGAACCGTCGTTAAGTGATCTGTGTTAGTAGCGCTGTTTCTCTAGAAACAAAAGATAGTAGATTAAAAACCGAAGTAGAACAGAATCATCCTTCAGAGCTAAGAAGATGTCTCCCTGAATAATATAACACACAAATATCACTAAAGGTAATTTTTAAATTGTGCAAAACTGGGCTCTTAATTTTAAATGATACAACGTGACACAGATCATGCACGATCAAGCTGACAGCATTACCTCTAGCTGCCTTGTCCCAGTCTGAAAGGCAGGAAGGCCCCAAATGTTATCATTTGTTTATTTGCCTTCAGAGTTTTATACAGATGCCCTTCTTTGTAGTATAAACACCTTTTGTATAAAATAAACAGCAGCAGTAAAATTCTAGCAGACTTCAGAGCCTCTGGACTTTTTCCTTTATGAGAAAAACTCAATTTGTGATTAGATACTCTTCTTGGTGGCAGTTTGGCAGCAAGTATATGGAAATAAAAGGGAGTTTTGAACCATCACTTTTATAGTGGAAAGATTTAAGCATTCATTTATCCCCTTTCTTATAATTCCTATTACATTACATTAATTCTGCCTGGCAGAGCATGATATTTAGTCCCTTCCAGGACTACCAGCCTCCCTGCACAGGGAGCTCATTGTGGTACAGGGTGTTCTGATTTCTAAAGAGTGATTATATCTGCAGTGACAGTTACCCTCTGTTTACCAAATACTCGGAGCACTGAACATCCTGAAGGATTATACACTTGAAGATTATTTTTCCAGAAAATGGTCTATATACTACTGGCAATATTTTCAAGTTCAAGGCCTAAAAGAAAGATTGCATTATTTACCATTTTTTCTGCAATATCCAGAGCCTCCTTATGCCTTCCTAGGCGAGATAAACACCGAGCCTGGCCCTCTTGGACATCTCGTCTCATTGCAATGTTACTGGGAGGTAAGAGCAGTAAGCAGTTCGAGTATTCACACAGGGCTTTCTAGTAGTGTCGACAAAAAGAAAAGCCAAACAGAACAGAGAGAGGTTTTCATTTAAAGGTAAGCCTCACAGTATGTTTTGTTCATGACTACAGTCACAAAAGGAATTCAGAAGCTGAAGCCCACATTTTCATTTCTCTGGACTCAGCTACCACCAATGCTAGCAACACATGAGGGCCCCGGTACTACACAGCCAAGCCTAGACGGCGATGAGCAACCTCAATCCTCACTCCTGTTGAAGCCTTGGCAGGATTCACCACACATCTGTCCACCTCTCCCCCATCAGACCTGATCCAGAAGGGATTATCCACCTACCTGGGCAACCTGTGACACAAGGCGCCTTTCCCCCAGCTACCAACTCAATGATCAGAGCACTCATCCTAAATTTGGGGGACTTTGTTTCAAATCCATGACATTCTCTATGGGAAGGTTTGAACCTGCAAGCACCTCACCTCACCTCACCTGAATAATCAGCAAGTTGGAGAATACCACAGGGAAGGTGAACCTCCATTGTTCCTGTAGGGTAGTTCTAATTTGCATGAAATTATTAAATATTAATTGGGCTAAGGAAAAAGACAAGAATGAGCAATACTTCTGTAGCTTAATGCTCAGGGCACTTGTGAGGACTCCAAATAACATTTAAATACATTAAATTAAGTATTCAGTGAAGCTAAGACTGGAATCTTGGTTCCTCCCCCTCCATGTGAGTGCTCAGACCAGAAGACTAAAGAGCAGTGCTCATTCTCCCATCTCTCAAAATGAATATTTAATTATTCCTTGCAAACTTGAATGGTTCTAACAGAAAGAGCGCCCAGACGACATACCCTAAATACTTCCTAGCAAAACGGCTGAAATATTTTTCTTCCTGGTGTTAAGTTCGCATTCCTTCTCAAGCAAAAGAGGGAGCTCCCCGTGGCCCAGTGAGTGCAGCAGCCACTGGTGAAAATGTAATTTTGTGTACAGTCTGGTTCTGTTTCTGGTAATTTCATGTGCAGTCTGGTTCTGGTTCTGTCACAGTGATCCAGGTTAGCACTAGAACTGAAAACTAGACATTTTTAACATGGATCACTGCGACAGAAGAGGGTTAGGATGCAACGGTCTGTTCCACTAGCAGACCTGAGGGGGTGTCATTCTCCCCTGAGAGGGCAGCATAGCGCACAGCAAGGAGCAATCTGCTCTTCCTGAGGGTCAGCAGCCATGTCTGGCCGCAGCCTCAGGCATCTCTCTTCTCAGCACACTTTTATGAATCCCTTCAGGGCATCTCAGCCGAGACTGGAAAGCATCTGTCGGGTATAGACAAGGCAACAGTAGTGCTGGAATAACATTAAAAAGCAGAAGTCAGTGCCAACTGAGGTACAAAAAGATCCACAAATCCGATGGGCAAGGCGAAAGGAGTGGAGTCAGAAGTCAGCCTGAGGGCTTTGAAATCAGGGAGCCTGTAATGCAAACCATAGCCTGGAACAAGATGCTATTACAGTTGAGACAAAGGCAGAAGCAGCTGATTTTGACCAGGAAACAAGGAAACAAAGGACTTGATCCCGCAACTAAGGACTACAGAGGCAGGAGAGCATCGATAATCAGGAATGTGGCTCAGGAAGTAGGCAGTGAGGACAGAGTCTAGGACTATAGCAGGCAGGAACAGAAATGGGGAACATAAATGCACCCCAGAGGCACAACTAGCCATTCAGAGAGAGGGGAGGCAGCAGAGAGGTCGGACAATTAATGATGAGGCTCATAAGCCAAGTGTCAGGAGCCTGACAACTACAGTCAGCTTTCACCGGACAGCGGGGGGAGCTCTGAGAAAGGTGAGCAGCAGCCAGGTGGCTGCCAGCGATCTGACAGCCTTTGTGCAACAGGGTATTATCCCCAGGAGCAGAGAAATGCACATGCTTAACTCTGGCTGACCATGACTTTCATGACCACAAACACCAGCTCTGCTCACTGCTGAACCACTCGGATGTGCAAGCCTGATCTGGATCAGCTCCGGGTGCAGAGCGGCATTTCTGGCCAGTTTACATCGACTTCACGCTGACTCCTGGAAAGATGATACTGGGCTGGGGGAGCTTGCCAGAACACAGTTATCCGTCGTGGCCTGACCGCAGCTCAGCCGGCAGGACGGCTCTTTGCCAGGTCACCACGACTGCCCGTGGGGTTGTCAGGCTTTCAGCACAAACGAGGAGCCATCAAGCTGGACGTACCCACGCCACAGACCCTAGCACCTCCAGGCCGTGGCTCAGCCGGGCGGCTTTTATACAAACATACGCACACATTCACTCAGCACACCGGGGCCTAGAGGATCACCCCAGTTTATATCTCCGCAACTGCCACCGACGAGGGCCCAGGCCCCAGGCCGTGCGAGAGCCCTGGAAATACCTCGAACTCCTGCTGCCGGTAGGCCCAGTCCGCCCGGAACTTGCTGGCCGTCAGCCCGCCGGCGCATTCCCCGCCGTCCGCCTCGCCGTGAAACCACTGCGGGCACAGCGCAGGCCCGTCAGGGGGGCCGAGGCCGCCCCCGCCGTGCCCGGGCCGCCCCTCCGGCCGCTCCCGCCGGGCCCGCCCGCCGCCCCCCGCCGCCCCCGGCTGCTCACACGGGGCTCGCAGTGCTTGGCGCCGCAGGGCGGCCCGGCCCCGCCGCCCGGGCCCCGCTCCCGGCTCGGGGCGAAGAGGGAGTCCTCGAACTGCCAGCCCAGCAGCGGCTCCATCCCGCCGCTCCGCCCGGAGCGGCCCCCCGCCGCGCGGCGGCAGCGCGCCCCCTGCCGGGCCGCCGCTCCGGGAGGGCCAGCGAGGGCGGTGGGGCGGCGGAGGCGAGCCTCCGGGGGGCACCGAGGCAGGGGCGGCGCGGGCTAGAGGGGACGCGGCGGGCAGCGGCCATCTTAGGCCGGGCGGTGTGGAGAGGCTGCGGCGCGCCGCCCGCCGGGAGCTGTAGTCCCGACCGCCGCGCCCGGGCCCGGCTCCCTCCGGCCCTGCCCGCCGGCTGCCTGAGGCGGGCGTCCCCAGAAGGCGCCGACCCCCCCCCCCCCCCGGTACACGGGCTGGGAGATGCGAGCCGGCTGCGGTAGGGCAGTCCTTGCGCCAAACCGCCGCCCGCCAGGCGGGGAGCGCCGCTAGGCCGGGGCGCTGACTGGAAACGGGGGCGGTGGCAGCCCGGGCGCCCCTGGCCTGGCCGAGGGCGAGCCCACCGAGCGAAGCGAGAGCAGAGGGAGGCCCTGAGGCTTCCCGGCGTTTGCCCGATGGTTTTGGATGGGTGGTAAACGGGTGCGGCCTGTGCTGCCCAACGGGCAGAGCCCGGCTCTGGCAAGGAGTTCGGTCTCGAGTCACCGCAATGGAAATGCTGGAAGATCCTGTAACAAATACTTGAACCAAAGTGTCCCATGCTTTGATAAATTAATTGCATAATTGTAGACTTGTTCTGTTAGTGTCTTGGCCCAGTGCCTGTGCGGGGGTGGGTGAGAATGTATTTCGGTAACTTTTCCATTTGATTTTGGTTCTGCCCCAAAGCAGATGAGAAAACTTGTGAAATCTCAGGCTTTCCAAGACAAGATTTCCCAAAGACCCCTGCACTGTGCTATGGGAAAAGAGGACATGTCAAAGTAAAGACTGATCCTAGAGCTTTGTCAAGACGTAAAGACTCAGGCACACCGTTGATCATTAATGGCACCTAGGTCAAGTTGTAGCTACCCCAGTTGTACACCCTGCCTCATGATATAACTGTACACAGAGTGAGTTGTGAGTGTACTGCAGTGCTGTTCCCTCTCTCTGCCTCGAGAGTCCGTTCATCCAGGAAGGTCCATTTTGTCCCATCTAATCACCATGCAGGTTTGGAGAAGGTGAGCTGGAAAGTCTTGTACTTCCTTAATCTGAAAAATGGACTCATGAACCTGTCTACACCAGAACAGCTTTTGATGCCAAAGCGCTGCTCGTATGGATAATTGTAAAGGTTTTGTTCTAGTGGACATGTAAAATACAGGTTCTTGGTTTGGGTTTTTTTGTTCTAAGTGGATACATGCTCAAAATATCCTTCCATACCAGCACAGCTACGACTGGATGTAGCATCAGCTGGCATAAATCCCTGGGTAGAAACTCAACTTTGGCAGGCAGATTCAATCAGAAAATAAAAGGGGATTGAGGTTTCTTTTGCTTTTAAACTTGCTGTTTGGCAAATAAGCCCTCCTGAAGCTGCTTAGGAAGGAAGTATGGAGAGAATCAGGTGTTTACTCGACATGCTTTGGTCGTCTTGCTACAAGTGTCAAGGTAGGCGAGCAGAGTCAGAGCTGCTTGGATGTGCGCAGCAAAACCATCTGGCTTCCTCCTGCCCGCAGACCGATGTGACGAGCTCCTGCAGGACAGAGGCAGCGCGCACAGGAGGCAGGCTGCAGAGGTTAGCATTCGTGTCTGAACAGTTACAGCGTCTGCACTCCTCCTCACATACACTGGACATATGTGTTCCTTTCCCGCTCCTCCAGGACTGCCGGTTACGCTGCAACACACCAGTCTAACAAGCCAAGCACGAAAATCCAGCAAGACAATTAAGAGCAAAGAAAAAAGAAGAAAAACCAAAAAAGCAACATGAGTAATCAAAGTGAAATGTGGCCCCAGCTCAAAGAGCAAGGCACTCCCAGGGGCAAATCCCAGAGCAGCCGGTTGGCTGCCAGCTTGGATTGCGGAGTCCTCCAGGGCTGGGGGTTTCAGCCGTTGTTGCCTCTGAGGATACCAACATGGTCTGCAAAGGCTCTGTGTTGCAATGCAGAGAATGCCTTTGTCTGGTAAATCAGTGATAGGAGAGCAGCGATTCCTGAGCACCACGCAGGGGGCCTAGCAGCTGACTGCGTGGTTTCAGTCATCAGTCATGGGCATAATACTGCCTCTCCCTTCCTCCCTTGCCTGGCTCTCCCGTTCCCCCGCCTCCCCTCAGACATTTAAAAGGCTCCACATCTATTACTTACAGAAATAAAAAAGTGCAACTTTAGGAAATTCCTGTGCTTTGTCAGCACTGGAGATTTTCTCCATTTCTTCCCTAAGACCCGAGTCATCAGCATAGCTGCCAGAATACAAATTCCCACTATACTTAGGTAAAACTGTTTGCCTGAGTTTGCATGGTGTGATTTGCCGTGGTGCCGTTAGCCTTGGCTTCACACAGGAGAAAACGTCGCCTCTGGAAGAGACATACATTAGCCCTATGAGCGCCTGCGCTGCTGCAGCTGCTCTGTGTAGGCAGCTTTGGGGATAAAAAGAAGCCGTAGATGAATCTCTTCCTAAAGGCAGCCGAGTTCTTACTCTACCGCCAGCCTAAACCACCTGCTTGGCACATGAACATCGGACGAATAAAACAAATGGGCTCCAGTAAGTTGCGGTCACCAAGCAAGTTCCTGTGCATCAGCAAAGATATTGTAGCTGTTCACACGAGCACGCCTCGTTATGCCAGCAGTGAGGTGCTGTGACCCAGCTTCAACCTCGGTGAACGGTGGGCTGGCTAGCGTGCTTCATCTTGCAGTCGGGGGAGCCCAGAGAAAGCCTGGGCGGTGAAGACAACTCAAGCGATAGGCAGGAATTTGTCATGCTGCCCTACTGCTTGAGCCTTTTGGCCAGGAAAAGAAAATGCAGCGTAGCAGACAGAGCTTGTCTAGATGCCGACAGCCCTTCTCCCTGCTTCCCAGTCTCCTCTGAGGCAAAATTAATTCAGAAGAATTCTCCCCCAGTGTTTCTTTAATTACTGAAGTTATTATTTGTATTGTGATAGCCTCCACGGGTCCTCACCACAGCTCAGCCACTCTTGTGCCAGGAGAACGCACACCACAAAGGTTTCAGAGACCATCAAGCACACACAGTAGAAACAAGAAACCTCGGTCGGCAACTAGGGCCCCATCTTGGTAGGCACTACCCACACACGTCGGCTAAGGAATAATGCAGCTCTCACATGGTTTATAGCTGTATTAAAATATGCTGGAAAGGAGCTGCCCTTGGAAGAAAGCGAAGAGAGACTACTTCCCTCCTCAAAGCAAGAGAGCTGCCTGCAGTGAAGAGGGCAGTGAGGCCCACAGGCAGCATTCCTCAAAGGGTGGGTGGCTCCTGAATCGTTAAGTGGATTCTTCCAGACATTGTGAAATATTCATACCTTGAGGGAAGATTAGTTTTCTTTTTTGACAGTCATAACATAGGCTCTTCCCTAAACACGTTCACAAAAAGAGGAGCCGCTCTTTATTTGCTGACATTGTCTCCCTGTGTCCTTGCCTCTTGCCTTTTATTTAGATTGCAAGTTCTTTACAGCAGAGACCATCTTTCATCCTCTTTGCATGGTGTCACACGTAAGGGGATATCGTCCATGACTACCGCACGAGGGTAATACAAATAACAACATTTCATGGCCAGGGGCGTCCAGGGGTTATCACTACTACAAACTGCAGCTAATGCTCCGACGAACTCAGATGAGCTCTAGCAAATCTTACTACGAAGGTCTGAGATGCAACTGCAGAGCTCAAGAGCAATCCTCCTTCAACAGCAAGTGGTCACACTGAGGGCAGCAAAAGACTGAGCCCCCTGAGCCAAAGCTCCCAGAAGGCACTGACCCAAATTTCAGAAAAAGAATACTTGATTTGAACTCAGTACATCTTTAAAGGAGTGCTGGTAGGATCGGGATGAACCTCCATCCATCTCAAGCTAGCTGAGAAACCAGCTCAGCCAAATGTGACCAAGAGGAAGCTCCATTTGCTAAACCCAGATCTGTCCTTGAGGAAGGTAAAACCAGGACTGAGCAAAGGCAAACGCAGGAACTAAAACGGCTTCTTACTCGAAAAGGGGAAAAGTGCTCCGGCACCCTCGCGCACTACGGAAGGAGGAGACTACGTTGAAACCAGGGCAGTGTTAACATCAGAGCGCAGGGGCCAGCGGCTGAGCAGAACGGCATCAGGAGGAAACCAGGCAGGAAGAGGTGACTGGGGAGGTGGGGACAGCCAGAGCCAGCAGCACTGCTCCAACCAGGCGCCAAGTCCAGCAGGCAGGGAATCACCTCTTGCTTTCTCACCTCTCAGAAGAGTAAAACTGTGGAATCCACCTTCTCTGTAAATTATCAAGCCACCCCCCAGTTCTAGTATGACACAACAAAAATGAGTGGGGAGGTGAAGGGTTGTGCATCATAGAAATCAAAGAGTAAGAATTGTTTGTTGTTAACAGAAGCCAAAAGCTTTTTAGGGTCCTTAGGACAGACAGGAGAGAACACGTCCCCCAGAAGATGGTTCATTTGCCTGCTCTACCTTAAGACAGCACAACCTTTCAAACCCCTGGCAAGCCGTATTAGCTAGGCCATAATCCTTCCCCCTCAGGCCTCACAAACCCAATAAAGTCGTTATTGCCAAAAGGGTGCACTACGCACAGATGTGTTCGGCTATTAATGGGTTTTGCAACTATTTTCTGTCTAGTAAGATAAATGATGAACAGAATGAGCACGCCCTTGGGTTTGACCAGAACGCTGTTGAAAAGAGAAGAGGCAAAAAGCTTTCTGGAAAGAAAGAAGGTGATCAGGTGCTGGGGAGAATCCTAAAGCAGCGATCTTCCCGTGCAAGCCTGCGCATTTCCAGTACTGATGCGAATCAGGTGTCTGAACCGCTTCGCTCAGCCGTGTAGTACAAGCACCGAGGCTGTAGCTTGATGATCTGTGGATACAAGCTTGATGTAGGAGTCGTCGTAAAGGGCTCAGATCTACTGCTGTAACTGGAAAAAAACCCAACAGACTCGCTGTTGGGCACGGTGAAGTTTGTATGCCTCCTTTCTATGCCCTTTTTTCGGTTTTATCAGTTTGTCTCTGAAAACTCATTAACTTCCCCTGGCCACAGTTACGCTTGTTGCTTAATTGCTACTCGTGATGAAACCAGGCCATGGAGACCACAGCGGATTCGTTACCTCTGTAGGTTAAAAGTTTACTACTGCGAAGTTTTCGGGACTGGGCAGGACTAAGTAACACTGGTGGCAACTCCTCTAGGACACCATTTAAGGAGTCTTGGCTGCTGTAGACCTCTATTGTAGTAACATCCATTAAACTGAGCTGACTTCCTACAATATTGCTGTCTTGCAGGAACAAAGAGACACAAATCTAAAGAATTAGAAAAAAATATACTATGCTGAAGAAATATACCCAGGGCTTCGGGACTGCCCTTGAGTGACCCTCGTAACTCGTGGGCTTTTCCAGTCCTGCTCTGCTTTTCCACATGGAGGCTGTCAGGGGAGGCTGCCTCCAGAAGGGAAAAAGCCAAACTGTTTGTTGATTCTCTCCAGTGCCTTGTTTCCCATGCAGCTTTTGCACTGCTGGAACAGACCAGTGGAAACTGCTATTAAATTTAGTTTCTATGGCTTCATATTTGCCTTGTACAAGTATCAGTGCCCGCAGAAAGCGTGAAGCAAAGCAGAGCGAAAGCACTGCTCAATGAACAAACGCAAACAAAATGCAGAAATCAAGAACGGACTTTGCCCACAATTGCTCCCCTCCCCAAATCATTGCAAGTGAAATGAATTTAGAGCAAAGAACACCACAAAACATACATCAGCGACGCAGTTTTTAGTTTTGTGGTGTCACTAAGAAAAATGATGAGCCACTTCCATCAGAGGGCTTCCGTGGGCCTCTGTTTCTGCACTCGGTGGGTGCCAGGTGCGATGCTTGCACAGAAATCCTTGCAGCTGGACTTCACCTGGAGGCTCTGCCAGCTGCTGGAAACTGCAGGATTGAACAGTTACAATTGCAGTATTATTTGTACCATCTCCTTCGGTTCAGAACACGTCATTATTAGAGGCTATTTTGTGGGCCCTCTTCCATGTTAGTCCCTTAAGACAGGCTTCACTGCAATTATGTTTTTTCCTATTTGGCTTTCATTTAGGAAAACTGAAAATCACTAAGAAGAGAATTACTGCCAACACTGACCTTTATTTTCACCCAAAGACACAATTCAACTAGGTGCGACACACGCTTTCATTCCCTTTTTCCGTCTTTTTTTCCTTTCTTCTACCAAGTAAATATTTTAAGGTAATGAACATCAGCTCAGCACTGAGCCTGTAAAGAAACACACATGGGAGAGGCATTAGTCACAATGCTAATAGTTCAACATTATAGCAGTAGAAACATATATTCAAAGGTTTCATTTTACAGTATTTGAAGTGCAACAAGTCATTTCACAACCCAAAATGTTAGAAACCACCATCCAACAGACTGAAGACCACCACCAGCAGTATTTCAAAGCAACGCCAGGCCCACAGGGAGCAATTTAACATCGTTCTAGAGGGGACGTTCTGGCGTAAAGAGAAAAACGAGGCAGTGCACAAAGCGGCTTGGTATTTTAAATTCTTAAAAATAGTAGTTGACAGTATTGTTATGAAAACAAATGGAAGATAGAAGAGGCTGGGAAGACAAGGCTGGGAGAGGGGAAACAACCCACAAGGCCAGCTGGTCTCTTGTGAAAATATCGACTAAATTGCAGCATTTTGGAATCGCTGATAACACTGTAAATAAAAAAGGTAACTGTTTAAAAAAAGGTGACTGTGTGCATAATCCAGGGCTTTTCATAACTCCCTCATTAGCTGACGGATTCTTGAATAAGCATTCTTTTTTTTTTTTCCTCCTCCCTTTTTTTCACCGAACTGAGTAAAACTATTCGGCCAAACACCAAGCTGTACTGACTACCAGCGCTCATCTCCAGGCCTGTGCATAGGTCACTACTTCAGCTAGGGATGTCATTTTTTGGGACTGACATACGCTACAGCATAGGAATGATTCTATTGCCTTAAACATCTTTTTCTCAGGTGGGGATAGGTCTGTAGGCATGATGCCGGGCCCTGCAGGGAATACAGGCTCTCGAGCCCCTCTGGTTGCAGCACAACAGTTGAAGTAGACGGGTGCGACGAGTCACGCCGATGCAAGACGGCGGCACCACCTCCAGCGGGGAGCTTCTGTGAGTTACAGCAAGTCAGGCTCGCCAGAGAGACGCAGAGCTCAACAGAAAGCGCTCACCTCGGACCCTTCTTCTCTGAGGAAAAGGCACATGGTAAAAGCAGCCACAAAGCGTGACGTCCAACTGACAGGGACTTCAGCGCGGAGTTGGCTCCTACTCGCTCCTAGTCTTCCCACCCCAAATATTTTAAATGCGATAATAAGAGCATCTGCCTTAATGAGAAAAATCACGTGAATGTCCCTGGCCTGCTGACACAGCAGAACAGTTCAGCAACGAGCAGCTGTACTGACTCGCACGTGAAGCTGACCTCACGCCGGCTGTTCAGCCAGCCAATTCTCCAAAATACAATGCCTCTGAGGAATTGGTGAAATTCAGTTTTGTGTAACAGGAAGAAAGACATTTGAGAAGATCTGGTTTGTGACATTTTCATAGAGACATGATGCCTGGTTTCCACACCACCTCTTAAAACCACACACACTCAGTAAGGAGACATTTATTCCATTATTTCTGTTTTCAAATTTTTGGTACAAAGTTTATTTTCAGAAGTTCCCACATGATCCTTTCTTCTACCAGCATCTTTTAGGATTTTTCTATCTCTGATTTATTTTCTTTATCTGTTGAAGCAAAAGCAATAATTGCTACAGAAAGCAATAATGGCAATATTACAAATATTTTACAGCAGCATCCATTCGTCTCTTTGCCTCAAAAAAATAACAAAAATAAATCCAAAGACAAGATCCGTACTGCCACAAAGGCTTCGGTTTGTAATATCCAGAAGTATGCTGCGTTCCCATATATGAGTTGTACAAGTCCAGCACAACTCTCCAAGTTTGTGCAGAGCCTGATAAATAAGACACAGAAATATCAGTTACGTTATACTGTTTCTAAGAACTTTTACTCTGTAAAATGTTTGGTCACTCAAAGCTATAAGCTTAATCACATATCAAAGAACACAGGCAATAAAGCCCATCTTACTAGAACATATAGTATTAGGCCAAACAAAATATAAGAGGACAAAATCTAGTGGTCACTGAAGCCTCTTCAAAAAAGGTCTAAAACAGAATGTTTCCATCATGTATCAGAATAAAAACGTACTGTATTAAAATTTTTTTTTTTTTTTTTACAAGCTGTCTTTTAATCAGTCTTCTATTTACAGTGCAGAACTTCTGCCAACTGCAGTAGTTTAACTTTGGCACAACACTAAGTTCCAATCCTTTTGAGTATTCAAGTCCTGTGTGTGTCCAAAAATTTTCTTGGTTTCACGAAAGATTAGGCCCATTCACAGTTAACCAGTTATCTTGAACTTTTTCAAGAATTGCTTCCCCTTCACCACACTGGGCAGCTACAAAGGAAAGACACTGTAAGCTATTGCATCATTCAAAAGAAACTCTTCATTCTAAACAGTGACAGTATTGTTGCTTCCTTTAACATCACATACACCAGACAGATCACACAGACGGCTACGTACGGGACACCTTCTAAAAACCTTGCTGGTCGTTAGTGAATCGTCTTCCTCATACTTCAAATACATAACAATGCATTAACTTAATTTCATTTCACATGTCAAACAGGACATTTAAATATATTGCAATATATTATAGAAAATTGCAAAGCGCCATCATTTCTGTAAACGAGATCGACACCTGTTAACTCTCCTGTGCACGTGAAGAGCAGTACCTAGTGCCACATTTTCTATACAATATAAAGCCTTCCCAGGTAGGGCAACTCATTTTAGTGCATTTCTGTACAGACTGTAAGCATACATGCAGATAGCCAACTATGCAAAATCGGAAACACTTTTGTGAGCTGGAACCGGAGGTGGGGGGAACATTTCGAAATCATAATGGCGCTCTTGTGGCTGATCGTTTCGTATCACAGATGAAGACTTGAATCTTCTGTCACTCTAGCAGATTCTTTAGGGAAAGTTTCATGATAGGTATCTAGTATTGAATAAGCATAAGGAAATACCTTCATCAACTGGGACACAAATATTATGTGTCGTAACATTCTAAGTTATGCACAGTCCAATGTTCATACAGTAACCTTATCTCTAAAACACTTGAGAAACCCCAAATCATTTTTATGCCACAGTATTATAACCAAGGATCAGTTACTTTATCCACCACGGTAGTGCTACCTGCTCTAGAATAAAAGAAAAAAAAAGCATAAAAGCAAAGAAAGGAAAAAAAAAAGAAAAAAAAAAACCCAAGCCCTCACGCTTCCCAACAAGTGTCAAGTCGGAAGCAGAGGCAAGTACCATTGCTAACCACACCACCAAGATCAGTGCTGCAATCCAGCCAGCACGCTCCCAGGGAGATCCATCTCGCCTCACTTCAGATGTCTGTAGCGTCAGCGTCTGCCTGCACGCCCCGTGTAACAGCCAGCAGAGTTTAGGGTGCAGTTCGTCTGACCAGCTCCAGGCACGCAGGATGAGCAGGTCTGCGTTCATTAGGTATACCGACCAGCTACGGTGTCCTGCTCAAATGCAGACATCAACACGCGATCAGACAAACCCCACCTTAATTCATGAAAAGTGCTATGGGATCCTCAGTTACCACTCTACATTTTACAATGTTGTGTCAGTCAGTTTTGCAATGACTATCCACTGAAAAAGTGCAGATGCTCTTCACCGCAGAAGGAGAAAAACCCCCAAAAGCTCAGATCATTAAACTTGAAAATACTGGCTGTAACCCACTTGTGCTTCACAATCTCCCTTATCAAAAGTGGGAAAACGATACAGAAATTTGAGCTATTGAGTGTATATAAGTAGCTACTGAGGGGATTTTTCACTTTCTGTTGCAACTTCCATTTTAAAATCTTTTCCTACAGAATTTTAATACATCACCAAACCTCAAGTAACTTGACCTGGGAAGTTTGTGTCATGCTACTTGGTAAATCTACTTATCCTAGGATATCACAAACTTGATGGAGAACACGGGTGTAACCCAGCACTGTTCAGTGCAGGGAACCCAGCCCTCTACTAGCCCTTCCCATCTCTAATGTCCACCATCATCCCAGGCATTATGAACAACTCTCAACAGTTTTACTGCTCTCTGATCATTGACACTATCTTTTCATTACTACTGAATGCAGGCAAAATTATTTTCCAAGAAAAAATAAATTAAATCAAAGAAAGTAGCTATATTTCATTGCACTCTATTTTTATGCATTCAGGTTAGGGCAGAGATATTTAATATTACAGAAGCTTAAAGATTACCTTCTCTCCTTGGGAGATATGAATATAGACAGATACGGGACTCAGGTGGAAGACGCAAATCAATACTGTCATATTTACAGAAGCAAATAATGACATCCAGCCTGAATACACAGTACTGCGTTAAGTGCAAAAGGGAAAACGCTCCCCACCTTAAACTACAGCTTGGTTACTACTCAGCAGCCAGAGACTAGTTGTCAGAGTTACTGCTGTGCTCTCATTTCAGAGGAAAACGGAGGAGGAAGAGAGTGTCTGCATCTTTGGGCTTTCTGGCCTACGGGGACTGCATAAGGCCATGAATCACTTTTTACGGGCTCCAGAAATGCTTTCTCTGCTCTGTAGAGGAGAAGGGAGTGCATTTGCCTGCCTCAAGAATTCCTTGGCGAGCAGGAAGAAAATAGGCTTTTGCCCAAAGTCAGCAAATCATGCATTAGAAAAATTATTTCATGTCATGTGCGGACATTGCAAGAATTTCCTTCCCAATAATCAAAGTCACAGCCAGACAGCATATTGCATATAATGTCATGAAAAAGCAGTTTTTAGAATGGTACTGGACAAGTTTAAAAAAGGCAATGGCCTCATTTATTATAGTGTATTAGAGATAATCCACTAAATT
Organism: Platalea leucorodia; assembly: GCF_965183815.1. NCBI lineage: Eukaryota > Metazoa > Chordata > Aves > Pelecaniformes > Threskiornithidae > Platalea > Platalea leucorodia. The sequence continues at coordinate 13,435,267 of NC_138823.1, read as the reverse complement.
CTAATCATGAGGTACTAGATATCTTTCTTCTCCTTTACTTTCAAAACAAAGCAGGCATTTCTATGTGCTAAAAATGAGTGACTGCAATACTTTTTCTCTCAGAACAGAAAGAGTAAAACTTGTTCTGCTTATCAGCTTCTAGGTAAGTGAATTCTGCAGGGCAAGCAAAAGTCAAGAGCCTTCAAGCTTCTGCATTTTCTCTTCTTTCCACTTCTTACTCTGTTAGTTCATTCAAACCTCGTGGGAGGAATAGGCCTGACTTTCTTTTTACAAACAAACACTAACCTCGGGGTCATTAAGAGGTTGATACTTGGAAGACAGCACTGTTTAAGATGGAACTGTGCTCTTTCATTGTACTCAAAAGCAAGAGCAAAACATGCCATGAAGCAGCACAATACAGTGACACTGCTTGCTTTCTTTTAGCCCTTCTCCCTCTCCGTTCTGGTGCAGGATTATCTTTATTCTCTCTTTAGCTGAATTCCAGAAACAGCAGTAACTACCATCACCAGACCAGGTGCTCCTGGCAGAAACAGCAGACGAAGAGGAAATCTCTACCTTAGCTCTAAAGGAACTGATGCTCACAGCTGAGTTCTGAAACAGTGCTCCCAGCGAAGACTGAGAACAAACCAGCTACCTACAGGTAAGATCTAAACAAGATCAAAGAGTTTCTTCATCTCCCCGTCAATGACAATCACTGAAGCCTGGCTCATAACTAGCTCAAACGTAAGAGGTGAAGCTCCACAGAAATACAGAAAACGTACCACAGGCTCATCTACACGCAGCTCTTCACTGAGCAGGGGAATCAACAAAACCTCACATGGACACTCACCGCTGAGTAGATGTACTTTCTTGCCCCTTCCCTCCCCACTGTCAATGGAGCTCAGTCCAAGGAGCTTCCAAAACACCTTGCAGGTGGGCGTAAGCTGCAAGAGGGAGCCAGGCTGCAGGGGCGCACTGCTGATGAGCACAGTGATGCTCGGATTCATCATAAATTAAGACACTTGCTGAGGTTCAGGAAGTTTCCTGTATGAAACTGGTAGAATGAGAAGGTTCCGTATCCCCTCCACCCGCCAGGCGATGCCTGTTTCTCTCAGGTGACTATACAGTGTGCCTTGGGCACCTAGGTAAGGAGCACAGCAGCCTCAGGTTAGATGAGATGAATCTAGGCTAAACTGCTGTTACCGGTAGCTTTGAGTTCCCACCAGCCACAACCACAATGCACAGATAGAACAGACCAGCGTGCTGACAGCTCTTTCCAGTGCTTCTCCTGTCAGTCCTGATGCGGGAGGCCTCCGGAAGGAGTTTCCCTCTCTCCCAGTATGCAGTGCAAATACACACATGCTGTAAACATGAAATAAACTGGTAATTAATGGACTGTGTTTGTTCAAACAGAAATAACAGACAGATTACAAGCAATAATGAATGCATACAACTGTTGTCTTCAGGCTGAACCCACCCAGATTTTTCTCATCCTTGGCACAACTGAAAGGCTTACAATGTGCATGTAGCCCAAGGAAATGTCGGTACTCTGCATCTCTCATTAGCCGACCCACAGCACATGGTTTAATTAAAATTTTATATTCTGCAAAGAGATGATGTTCCTCAATGGGCTGTAAATACTATTATAACCACTGGAATACATGGAACTGTAATATTTACAGCAGCTGAAAATCTGGCCCAGTATACATCAGCCACCATCTCTGACCATTTTACTGAAAGAAGACATCCAACTATATTTAGTGTGATAAACAATGTATTTCCTCTTCCTGTGTTTTTTAGACCAGATGTGCTAAGGCCTACCATTGTAGCTGAGTGCTATTTAACAGAACACTGACAAAATGGAAGATTTCCCAGTTTAATCATATAATTAACTTGGATCTATATTTTTTCCCATCTTTTAAAGAAGGTTGGATTTAATGTTAACCTTAATGCAGTCTCTGCTAATAAAAAAATGGAGATGTTTATTTGGACAGGTTGCTTGGGTGGGGTTTTTTTGTTTGTTTGTTTGTGTGTTGGTTTTTTTGAAAGAAAATTAATTCTGGGTCAACCTTAAGGACTAAGACAACTCCAGATTTTGCTTGCTAGAGGCATATTCCCAAGGATTTTACGGATTTGCTTTAATATTTTTGGAAACTTAAAATTAGCATCTCTTTCCCTACTAACTTTGTCCTTTCCCACTCAGCAAGCACTGATTTTTGACCTTGTATTCCCAGTGGAGCTTGAAGCTAATGCGAGTCTTTCTTATATCTGCTGGCATCTACAACAGCCTCAAACATACCATTGCCAGCCAAACAAGAATGCCTCCCAACCACATGCAGCAGTCAATGCTGAGAAGATCCTGACGTCTCTTACACCACCTCACATCCAGCGTCATAAGCACTCCCATGAAATACACCGACAACATGGTTTTGCTTCTCCCCCGCCCCAACGTTAAACTGAGGGATTCTTGGCTAGTCCTCTCTAGCACTGCTGGCCACTTTGTGCCTCACTGATTTGAGTCTTGGAAGCCATGAAACAGTTTCATCATCAAATTCGTGTCACACACCAAAAGCCATTACCTTTTTCTTTCCAGCAATCTCAAATCGTCAGAAGAGCTCACCCTGGTAAATGACTTTCACACAGAACATCGTCCTGCAACTCAGGCAGCCTGTTCAATCTGGGAGCAGAAGGGCAGCTACAAGTGTCCGGAGAGGAAGGTGAGTTAACAGTATTTTTTTGTCAGATGTTACTCCCTTTCTTGTTTTGACCTGGGTTTCACCCACGATCAGGTATGAAAAACAAATCTAACATGGACTCCTCTGCTTCAGAAAATCATGACTAAAAGGATTTTCTTGGTCTTATGACAGTTATCACAGTGAGGAAGAAAGAGTAATTCCAGATTAGGTTCTTGGAAATGTGGAAACATTAGGACACATTTTCTCTATGCTAATCTGTCTCTCATTGGTCATCAGATGCAGAAGCCTACAGAGAAGATGCTGACAGATGTGCAAAAGGAGATTGCTAGTATCTTTTCCATTAGTGCTAACGTAAAAGCAGACAACGCTGGCAACAGCAGCACCAGTTCATCATCATCTTTTGACATCTAAATATAAAGTAACTTATCCCTAAAAAATGCAGACCGACAGTAGCAAGAACACACACTACTACTCCTCAGAGTACCAGTTCTCTAGGATGCCAGACATCTGCCTAAACTAACTTCCATGAATTTGGCCCATTGTTTTTAAGTTGGTAATTCAAACTCTACTATGATTTCAATGTCTAAAATGGCTTCCCCCCCATTTTAAAGACACTTATTCAAGATGTAGATGTTTTGTATCAGATGAAACTATTTCTGGAGTTCAGTTCAGGTAGATCAAACCACCTCTAAAAATAAGCGCGTTCACCCAGCTGCCCTAAGAACAATCAGCATAGTGGCGAGCTCAATCCATCAGGACGAATTTAGGTTAAACCTGTGCACAAATCATTCAACTGGGCTATTGCTGAAGAACAATTAAATGCTAACATGTTTATCATTCCTAAGCATCTAGAAGCCATATAACTTCATTTTTTGAGAACTAAACATCATGTCATTGCCACAACTTACTTGAAAACCTTTCTTACTAGCACCCAAAGACGCTTTCCATCTCTGCATCTGTGTATTCTTACAAACCCCATAGCAACTCTGAACGACTTTTAGGCAGTTTCCGCTTCATGTTTACCTTAAAATTCAGTGTAAGATTTCAAGAAGTTATTCTTTTTAGCTAGAAATATACATACTTTTCTTACCATTTCCAACAAAGGAAAGAATGCACAAGCTAAAAACAATTACTATCAACTGCATCAAGTCTGTCAGGCATTTAAATTAAATTGTTGTAGGATACACTGATTAAATGTAACGAAAAGCATCTTCTAGCATTAGACTCATTCAGTTAGCTCAGAGTTATCAACAAGGAACATTTCAGCACAAGTTCTGTAAACCCAAAACACACTGAAGATACGCAAAAGGTGCCAATATCACCTCATTTTCTTAAACCAAGCAATTCTCACCCCTAGGTTCATTGATTCCTTTGTCACACTTTTCCCCTTCTCTTTTGTTTTGAACTCTTATCCTTAAGAAATAAACCCAGGCCTTGAAACTTTCAGGTGAAGCGATGTTTGCAAAAAGACATCTTAGGTTTTTGTATTTTCCTCCTTCATGAGCAGGCAATGTTCTCCTACATCAACAAAAAAACGTCTCTGTGTTTTTTTGGAATTAAATGACATAAGGCAATTAAATACTGAGAAGCAGTCACATGAATGATGAACATGAACCTTCCCATCAGTAACGTGGAAGAGGAGGAGCTGAACCAGATCTGATTTATACCTCCACGTCCTAGGCTAGGCCTAAGGATGTCCATCTCTTGTAGCAAGGAAGCAAATAGTTGTTGCCTGCACAGGTAGCATCTTGCCCATGTTCTTTTAGGTGGAAGGAAGATGCTAAGCAGGTGCTTGCTAAACTGAAGGCCATGAAAAATCATTTGGCTCTTCACCATAACATCAAACCTAATTCATAGGTTTTTGGCCCCCAAATCCCAAATTGCACATCAATCTGATTTTGAAAGTTTACGCTTAACATGTCGGGGGGGTTCCCAAGTATCACTATCATCTGTTTCTTCCTCATCTTCCTGATCTTCCAGCATTTCATCTTCCTCCTCGTTCTCATCAAACAGCTCTATTCCAAGTTCTAATCGTCTCTGCCTTTCTGCAAACCACTCTCTGACCTGCTCATATCCCATGTGAGATTTGGCTACCAGTTCATCAAGGTCTTGCTCATTAAGGAATTTGTGCTTCATATAGTAGTCCTTCAGGATTGCTGTTCCAGTTTTGAATTTTATGACAGACACACCTCTGTCCCAGCAATTTAACCTCTTGCTTCCCCGAGGCCTCCCCCGAGGCCTCCCTCTCCCCCTCCCTTTTGGTCTTCCTCTCCCTCTCTTCCTTGCAAAGCCTTGGCCGTTCAGACTGTTTGCATTGGCGCTCTGGTAATAGTAATACCATTTCAATCCACCATTTTTCCAGGCGTAGCGAGTATCTCCAAACCAGCTCACAATTTCTGATCTTGGGAGCCCAGTTTCTTCTGCCAGCTTGTTGTATTCTTGCGGAGACGGCCACTGAGTACGGACAAAGGAACTTTTAAGCATGTGCAACTGCTCTGGTGATTTTTTGCCTATTTTGCTTGAAGTGGAACACCCTGATTTTGCTCCTGCTGCTCCATCTCCCACAGATGTTTCTCCAGCCTCTTCTTTTGAGCTGCCAGCATTGCTCTCATTCAAGTCAGCTCCCTCTTCCTTTAAGACATTTGATTTCCTTCTTTCTGTAAACCAGGCATCAATCTCTCTCCTGGTCAGTTTGGTTTGGGCTCTTAACCTATTCATCTCTTCATCAGTAAGGACAGGGTTATTAAGAAAACTTGCTTGGAGGACTTGAAGCTGTTCAGCAGTCTTCTCTTTGAATTTCTGTGGGGTGAAATCAGGAAAAGCGCTCCACGATGACTTGCTCTGTGGAGTGACTCCCGTTGGGGACTCATTCATTTCATCGCTTGAATCAATAACAATAGTGGCACATGAATCACTGTTGAGATGAATCCCATGATTATTCTTTGAGTTTCTCTGATTGTAGCGTGTATCGCTGAACCACTTTTTGATCTCTCCTTTAGTCAGGCCCGTTATTTTCATAAGTCTAACTATTTCTGAATCTTGAGGAAACTGATTTTTAAGGTAGCTGACTTTCAATTCTGCCAGTTGTTCCTTAGTTTTTTTTGCTCGGATGCCGAAGGAGTCAGGATTCATCAGTGCAGATTCATTTTTGATAGGCTGAGGGGCTGGAACGGCAGCTACTTGTTTGGTTTCTGCAACAGGCTGAGCAGTGTGAATCTGACTCTTCTGTAACTGTGTTTGGTTTGGGACTCCTGCTACAGTCAAAGCTATCGGGGCTGTTACTGGTAACGTATTTGCACCTGCAACTTGAGTGAGAACAAGTCCTGGCTGACCAACTATTTGGCATGTCTGCAGAATTGAAGGTAAACCATTGCTAGCGGCGGAAATGTGTGCTGGAATAACGGTAATTGTCTGTGGCACAGTATGCACTGTGCCATTAAATTGTTTCCTCCTTGCTTCCTCCACTTCCTCCGGCGTCCAGCTCACACCGTGCTTCAGACGCTGGGCAGAAAACCATATTTTAATCTGTTCCTCTGTGTACTTCGCTTGAGTGGAAAGAACAGTGATTTCCGACATGGTTGGATATGGGAATTTATTGTAGGTGTTAAGCAAAAGAGGATTGTTATCCAAAGCAGTATTATAGGCTGGAATGCTATTTACAGGTATTAGGACTTTTGGAATCAGGTTTGAGTTCTGCGGAGCTGTAACAGCTGTTATAACCTGTGCCACCCCAGGCTGAAGCACTGGTGCTGGAGTCACTACCGCACTAGCCACATCTGCTGCACTGCAAACAACTGAATGGCTCGCTTTTGACTCAGAAACTGCCGGTGGGGGGTTTTCTACTACTTCTTCAGAGTTTGGCTCACTTTCAGTTCCCTTTTCTTCACCAGGAATGTCATCAACTACATTGTGGAAAACAGCAATACGTTTCGTCTCAGTTTTGTTTTTCATCATTTTCATAATAGGAGTTTTGCTAATGGAGATCCCTGATGAGGGGACCTCAGAAGAGTCGGCCTGTTCAGCGTTTTCTTCTCTAACAAAACTCCCATCAAAAGTGAGATCGTTTACTGTTTGTTCAAAGATTGTCTGATTATTACGTTTCACCATGGTCAATTTAAAATTCTCCTCTCCAGGGTGGTACTTCAAATTATGTTCTGAGAGAGCATCATATCTTTTGGTAAGGAAATTGCATTCTACACAAACGTAGGATGAATTTAATACTACGTTGGGATGTTCCGAATCCACATGAAAAGTAAACATATTGAGATCTGGAGTTTGAAAAGTACAGTATTTACACTCGTAACCACCTTCTACTTTATTTGTATTTTTCTGATTGTCTGAATCCACACACTCATGAACATCCTCATCACTTGTTACGCTCTCTGCTGTAGGGTTATCTGCTGGCACGAGTACAGGTGGGCCTTCCTCCAAGTCTGATACCATTTCTAGATCTGGATCCTGCTCGTTGGCTAAGACCATGCATGGTGTTGTTGATTTTCGTTTACTTGCCATGCCTGTTATGTGAAAATGGTACTGACTGGTCAGATACAGACTTAGCTTCAAGCTCTTCTTGATTAATAATAATGGCTTTCGGTACTTCAAGTCAGTTCTTGTAAAGTCTCAACATTTATCCCATTAGCAGCTTTTCTTTTGTAGTGCAATCAGATTAAAAATAGATAGTTGAGGATGAAATGTTGAGACACACTGTTTTAAAGTCCACATCCACCACCTGTAGCAAAGAAGAGACAGTGGAATTAGTTCAATTTAAAGAGCAACTTCTATTCTGCTACATATTTTGGCTTAAGGTAATTCAGTCCTTTGGGGTTCAATCTGCCACTGTTCATCCCCTGAAACCAGCAGACCCATTCCAAAGAGAGATACTCGAAGCTAAGTTAAGAAAGGCAAAATCCAATCCACTTATTACAGGCTGAAATTTGGTTTAGGTCATGTCAATGCAGTGAAAGGCATAGAACACAGGATGGTGTAAAACAGGTAGCTTTCTGGCTGTTTCCCTTTCTTCAGAAACCTTTTTCTTGGCACAATGCTGAGGTCAGTTGTCCTACATCATTTTTACATTTGGACTGCTTTGCCTGTGCTATGACAACTTCTCTTGACTGCCCTGTGAGCTCAAGTCCTTCCTATCACAAACTCAACCCCAATATGACACCTCCGCTACTGACTCTGTCGTGTCTTTCGTGTCAGGGTTGTGAAGGGTCCCAGAAAAGGCAGGTTTAGAGGGTTTTTCTAGTGCACTATATATGCAGGGCCTTTCTCCCAAGTCTGAAAACAGGCAAAACAATGCCTTTTTAAGGCACTTTGACAGACAAAAGACGACTATCCTTTCTTCCTAGCTCCCCACATGTCATTCTCCAATTGAAGACCAATCCCAAACCAATAAAAGTTGATTGCTAGCACATGGCAATTAACTAAAATCTGTTTTCATGTCTCTATGCATTAACAGGGACATGATTGATTGTGTGAACTGTACCAGAGAGAAAAAGCATTGAAGACTGATAGAGCAAGCAGAAGCCAAACAAAATTATGTATTTTCTGTTCAGAATTCCTTGTCCATTTCTAAGAAAAACTAAAGTACCACCAAATAAATTTGAGGCCTATAGAAATTCAGAGAATAAATATCACCTTAAATAAAAAAGGGAGTTTTAGTCCACAGGGACCACAACTAGTTTGCTGGAAATGATGCACAAACTTCTGCAGAGGGTTATAAACTGTAATAGTTTTCTTCTTGAAATAAAATCAGACACTGATTTCTCATACCAGAAATCCCATAGGTATGTGAATTTTTAGGTAGTTGAACATCATCTACTTCCCAAAGTGGGGGCATGCTCAAGTTCAAGGGGAATACTCAGTAGCTGTTTCAGATGGTTGGGAAAGGGAACAGCATGTAACAGGTTAAAAACAGAAGGCCAGCTTTGTTCACCACAAAGTCTTAAAGGAAAAACAATAGTGTAAAAGGAAGAAAGGCAGTTACAAGAAATGAGAGGGGGAAAAGAAATACTATTTTTCACCGTATGACAACATGATTCTTTCTTCTTGATTATGGGAGGGCAGAGGCTGTGGATAGGAAGGAAGATAAATAATTCCTAGCTTCATATTTTTTCTTTAGGCAAAAGACAAGAGTGTTCACCGATAGCTGCCACCCAGTGCTGCTCTATAAGCTCTGTTTTTGAGACTGCGCACCTCGCCTCACTTTTTCGTAAAAATCCTCCCCAAATGTTTTTAACAGTCACCCTCTGCCCTACTTCTGTGCCTACATTCAAAGTGCACAGTCTGACATGATGGGCTTTTCATGCCAAGGATACAGTTACACGGCATTAAGGAACTGACAATGCTCAATAAATCTTGGGTAATCACCATTCCAGGATGACAATTATTTAATAGTACTGGACTTGAAAGATACCATTCTTCCACCAGTTCATGCTGGCAGTCCATAAAACTGCACAGAAGTGTAAAAGTTATTTATTTTAATGTACATAAAAAGTATGTATCGCAGGCCACCTCATTTATCTTTGCAGTGAGAGAACCACGAAGCAAAGCTAAATGGATCCATTTGTCTCGGTGTCCTGGGGGACGAGAGGTAGAGCATTATTAACCATACTGCTTCTCTGTGGGGCTGAAGGGCTCTTCACAAAAGAAAGACAACTGCCAAGACTCAATGTTGAGCAATGCTCTTGGGGAAGAGCTGGGTGGTATTACCTAATCTTTCTGCCATCTTGAGTAAAATTTCAGAAATGCCAGAAATGTCCATTTTCAAAAGCTACTTAACAGCTAGTTTTGCTGACTGAAGTTGCAGTTTGAAAACTGACTGTGGTACTCTGCAGTGCCTCATCCCTTGTGCAGCACGTAGGATCTATACCCAGGGCAGCCTGAGTGAGCCTGCTGAGGGTCCCATTCTGGGATGCCACAGAGCGCAAGTGAAAGCAGTGTTTGACCTGACAGGCAGTGTTGAAGCGTGCTCGAGATAAGGCTGGAGGTAACGAATAAAATGGGAAACCTGTCCAACAAATCAGTAAGTGGTTTTCTCCCGTCCCCTCATTTACCCAATAGCATTCACAGTGCCTGTAAGCCTACAAGTCCACATGCAACTGCATCACCTGCAGCCTTTTAGCTAAATCTCTGTATCACATCTCTGTTTGCTGTGGTTCAGCTTCGCTCACGGTGCACAGGCAGATTATCCTGTCCCTGCACCGTTTACCGACTGAGGAACGTGTTGCTTTGATACAAGCAGGTCTCCGAAGAAGAAAGCTGCATCTATGCTCTTCTGACTACACTATGCAAGATGTTTTTTTCTGAAGGATGTTGTGATTTCAAAACCCTGTTTAATTCAGGGCTATGAAGAGCTATGACAGAATTCACTAAAATCTCAACATACCAAGATGCTTGCAACCCTTCCCAGCCTTCTTTCCTCTACAGGCTTTACAGAAACCTCTGTTCCGTTCTCCTTGGTGCTAACGGGATTATTCCATCTGTAGCACCCTGCTTGACATGTTCTCTCAGTTTACCAGGGGATTATGAAAACTCACACTCTAGTAGTTTATCAAACCAATTATGCATCACCCTTGTACTTCAGTTCCTCTAAACCACCTCTCCTGTACTCCTTACAGGAATGCCATGTGGGATCTTGCCACGTATCTTGACTTCAGTAAGGTTTGCAACATCCCGTTCCAGTAGGCCAATTACTCCAGCAAGAAATGAAATCGTATTGGCTTGACATAGTCTGGTTTTGACGAATCCACCTTTTTAAGAACCTTGTTACAATTCTCTAGGTTCTTACAGACTGATTTTTAGTAAATTCTTCCTGTATCATCCCGGGAATGAAGATCCCGTTAACCCATCCGTTGATTCCCTACGTGTTCTCTGCTCATGCCTCTCCCTCATTTAAGACTAGGTTCTATGTTTGCCGTCTCAAGTCCGCTGAGACCTCCCCCCATCCTCCATGAATTCCTGAAGATCATCACTAATGGTTCAGAGATTGCTTTGGCTTGTCCCTTGCATACTTTAGCATCAAATACATGACTTAATATTGTTTCAGATTTTCTGGTTTTATCTGGACTGTATTTTTATCCCTCACTGTTAATATTGAAATTACATTGTGCAATTTGGTTTGTAATGAAATATTCCAGTTGTTTGCTTTATGTCAAAAGCAGCATTTTTCAATGAAAGAATCTGGAGAAAAACTTCCAATGAGTGGCACTCTTCATCTCTCAAGACATTCATCACAGCAATACCCTTCTGTAACTTTACCTCAGATTTTCATACAATTGACATTCCTAGCAAAACCAACCCATGAAACAGACATTTTTCCAGGAACACAAAAAAGGCATACTTTTTTGAAGGTCCACGATCTTACGTTTCATCTTTGAGCAAGCAATTGCTCAGGACACTGCTCTTCAGAAACAGACCATAAACAGTCAATAATCCCAATTAATTAATAATTATGTTAAGACAGATTTATTCCAGAGTGGAATTCAATATTTAAAGTTGTCTCTACAGCAGATTTGGAAATTTAAATAAATATTTTCTAAATGCAGGCAGAAACCTTCTGCCCCTGTGATTGTAGTTTGAGAAGGAAAAGACAAAGGGTTGACAGCAGAATACACACATAAAAAAACCTGTTTCTAGCACAATTTTTTACCCACCTCTTCCTTCCCTCACCCAAACAGGAGTAGCTGATGCAGCAAGAAAATAAATGAGGTTACAGAAAGTGTTCACTGGGTGTTCAGGTTTTATGCTTTAGGAAAAGGCATTTCTCCCTGCTTGCTGTGTGACACTTTCATCCAGCGTGCAGGAAAAGCATGCCAACAAAAAATCCAAACCCAAATAACGTGATTTTAAGAATATGCATAAACAGGGTGGCTCAGGAGAAGATGAAGCAATAGAAACTGCTTCTAACTTTTAAAATCACCTAGATTACAAATTGCCTATGATTCCTCTCAACACAGAAAACATTGTTGTGTCTTCTCCTTATAGCTTCTGATTAATCCATGACAATATGCAATTGTTGATCCTTTGTTTAGCCTCCTTCTAACTATTATCATTTATTCAGAGTAGATGTACCCATGTCAAAAACTATTCTGCACAGAGCTCAGCGTAGGCTAATCTGCTCTGATCTGTGCGGCCTCTCAGCAAGAAGGGTGAAGGACTTTGTTTTACACTACCATTTTCTTCAGTTGTTCATTATCTGTAAAGTTCAGAGGGCATTACTGCTTATGACTCCAAAATAAAGCCAAGTCTCTATCTAAACGCTTCAATATTCACATTCGATTCCCGTTTTAAAATGAGGTCCGGTTCTAATTCAACACGGGAGCAAAACTTGCCAAACTGATTTCAGCAGGACTTTCACGTGTGCTACAAAGGGAAGGGCACGCTTAGGGTCCTTGCCGCATTACAATTTGCAATAAGGGAGGCACGTACCAAAGCTACTGTACTGCCGGCCCACACACAGCTTCAGGCTATGCCAAAGCCAGACCCATGCTGGAGCACTGGGATGCAGACACAAAGCCCAGCGGAGGCTGAAAAGAGCCTGCCACAGGACATGCGACTAGACCTTCTCGGTTACCTCCCATCCCCACTGGTTTTAATAGGTTATGAGCAGGTTCCATCAAAGTAAACTTCAGAAGTTCAGGCCAGAAATGACCACCAAATGACCTAGATTATCTTTCTGTATTACAAAACATCCCCCAGGTACCTCCACAGTGAGCACAGTAACTTGTGCCACTGCTTTTGACACACGAAGCCATAACCAGTTTTTATGCCCGATCATATAAAAGCTACTGATCAAACGCGACAATCAAACTTAACAATCACGGGTGCACTGACAAAGAAGTACCTTTAACATATATGGTGCATGTCTCTGTTCCTTGGTCACATAAGCACATATTTTCTACGTGATTTGGTCACCTTGGCAGCTAAACCTCACACAGGCAGGTCTTTTTTTTTTTTTTTTGACCTCTTAAGTGTTCAATTCAAATTGCGAGCACTCAGTACTTTTAGACATCAGACATCTCTGCATTATTATTCTTGAAAGTGAGTATCAGACTTTTGTAAATGCTTATCATACCAAATAAAATGGTGGCAGAGTTAGGGATACTTTTTTTGCACAGTTACTGCTCTGTTTTGTTTTGCTTACTGTGCTGGTACATAGAAAAAGGAACGGAGGAAGAAACAAATTATTGACCTGAGAAGATTTTTAAATGTATTTTGGGTTGAATAAACCTTTAATCCAATCCCCAAAATGTTTCATATTGGCTTTTAAAAAAATAGAACAGTAAAAAATTATGCATTTTAAAAATTGTTTATCAAAAAAGTTTCTCCTTAAAACATCAAAACAAAAGGTTTTCTTCTCCTGGGATTTCTTTCTTTAAAATGAAATAATCTGGCACAGACAGGATTTCACAAAATGTTCCTTTCCACTTGAATCTGCATTTTTTTTTCCCAGACGAAAAATTTCTAGAGATCTTTGTTTTCCCAGGCCCTAGTCTAGTGCTGGAAGTACAAGACCTTCCTTTCACTTCCCGGAGTTTGTGTCCCCAGACACCTTTCAGCTTCTTCACAGACCAAAGCAGCAGTCCTACAGATGGTCTCCTCTGCTAGATAGTCCGACTCATTCTCTAATCATCCCTCGTGCTACACAGGAACCCCCGCGCTTTTAAAGGTGACACAGCTCAGCACAGATTGTCTCCCTCTCCTCTCCCCCTCCTCCACTGATTGCAATGAACGGTACGCGCCCTCGTCACATTGGAAACCAGATTTCAAATCGGCTGCTATCTGCTTTCGTTAATATCTGCTTGTCACTGTAGCAAAATGGTATCTTCTCAACAGCAATTAGCAGTCACGGGAGCTCTCTACCCTTAAACAAATGGGACTAGGTCTCAGGGCTTACCAGCTCCCAATGCTTTTATACCGCCTGCGAGGCCAGTGGCATTTGCAGGAGCACAAGAAGCAGCGGCAGCTTAAGAACTACGCTGATGCATGCCAATGCAATAACCTAGATAGATAGATGGAGGAGGAGAATCCATTTAATACAGGTGGTTTAAAGCAGCCTGCAAGTGTGCATAAGAGGCATAAAAGCATGATCAAGAGCAGGTAGCAAAACATCCTGCAAATTCTACCTTGGATACAAAAAGGTGGTGATACATGATGACTCATAATTCTGCCTTTTTTTTTTTTTTAAAAAAAACAGCGGAATGCATTTCTCAGACCTCAGGGCTAGATCCCTGCCAAATTTCAAGTTCCTATGTCAAATCCCTGAGGCACAGAGCTGTTCAGAAAAAGAAAGATAATACGGCTTTTACATTGAGATTGCCTCTCTTCCGCTCCTTGCTTCCCTCCTCACTCTGTTTTTTGCTCTTGAACGAGCTGAATGTTTCCCCAAAACTCAGTGAACAGAGAACAAAACCAGCCTCCAAATAGGAACAATGTGTGAGAAATTCTCATGTCAACTATCACAAGAAACTGAAAACAAGGACTTACAATGGACTCACCAGGTGACGCTAATATGCACTGCTACATGCTCCACATGTACACGCAGACTTGCATACACCAGGATACAGACCCATGATTTAAGTAACTTGCAAAGGATCCCAAAATACTTGAAATAAATGTATAAACCCAGTGTTTGTATGAGCCGGTGTTCTATGAATGAGGAAAAAGCAAGGACTTGGAGTGTCACTAGAAAAGCAAAAAGAAATTACATTCTATTGCATGGACCTAGCTTAGCCCATGTCAAGGTGAAGACTTTAATGCACATTATCAAGGCTGCAACTACTCTTTAGAGCCTTGCCCACCACTTAGGCCACTGTGGGCTTTTGCTCACATGTGCTTCCACAGAACCTCTTCTGCATGCCCCGGACCTACCAGCTTCCCACCCCATGCCCTCCTTAAAGCCTCCTCCAGCCTCTTAGGTCTGCTACCACTTTGTGAGAAGGTCAAGTAGCGCAGTGTGCGTAAAAAGTCCTTTACTTTCTTCGCCACACGATTTGCTTCTCCACTTAAGAAGTAAAAAACGTGACTTCAGAGCTGATATTTTACAAGGTTTTTTTAATGTGGCTCCAGAATGCTTCCAGTGTCATAACAGCTTGACAATTGTCAGCTGAATCACATAAATTAAGGACAGACAAAACCAAGAATTCACCTCATTCCTACTGACACACTCCTCCATACCAGAGATGTAGAAAAATTTTGTCTTCATGCTTGCAAGCACAGCTCATCTTACAGAAGTTCTTCAAGATGTTATCCTCTGACCTGATCCAATCAATGCTGGTCACGCAGCACTTTCACAACACAAATACAACACAGCTTTCCCTCTCCATATTCAGGGTACTCAGGCACTGCCATTAAGTATTGCCAGTGCAGCACTGAATTACTGCCAAGACCAGTGTGAGACTGCCAAGCCAGCTCAGGTTTACCTGCCTCTCACTGCAACACCAACACACTCTTGCTCTGCTACAGATGAACATCGCTTTAGGGGCATGGTGATGGTAGAGTAACAGCATCTCAGCGCTGGCAAGGAACTGTCACCAGTTGTCTGGAGAGGTTGTGGAGATCAGCTGGCAACTTTTAAGGAATTTCCATCCGTGGAAGTTTTCAAAACTTGGTAAGACCCTGAACAACCCTTCACTGTTAATTTTGAGGAGACTGGACAAGGTGATCTCCAGAAATCCTGTCTACTTTTAATTTTTCTCCCCAGGATTTCGGGATGTTTCAGTTTAAAACTAAAACTGACTACCTAGTTTCACTTTTTGTCTCTCACGTACTAGTATTAATAATGGAAAATTAGCAGAACAGGATTTAAGTGGAAAGTAAGTTAACTACAATACTGTGCTTAAAATGTATAACTGTGGGCTGCTTTCTTGGTTTTTGCATTAGATTTAAACACCATCAAAAAATCGGTTTAGTTCTGTTTTAAAACAAATAGGTAGTTTAAAGCTGCATAAATATCCTAGGGTCAAAATCATACTCTCACTGATTTAAATGAGAACAGGCATTTTATTAAAAAATACTGTATGTGTTGAAAAAACACATTTAAGAAGGAACACAAAAGCCTAAAAAATTTACACAGCACAGAACACAATAGCATCAGAGCTGGGGTGGAAGGAAGAGAAACATCAGTATGATGTTTAAACCTCCTATTATTTAGAGTAGGAAAATCAAAATCAGTTTTAGTCAGAAACACTTTGTTAATTTACATTAATGTTTCAAAAACATACTGAACACATTCCCTCATATGAGTAACACCTGTCTAATTTACCAACATTAAACCAGTCATCCTCATTAAGAGCACCAATGACTGCCTGAAGCACTGTTCTAACTGTAAACAGGTAAGTTTTTATTAATGGCATAAAAGCACTGAGAAAAAAAAATCAGTATTAAAACAGAGAGGTTTAGTTCATGTAATTATTTTTTTTAGAAGCAAGTTGTCTCAGTTAACCAAGCTGGAAATTCTTAGTGAAAACACTGAATTAGTGGCAGTCAATGACTAACCTTATAGACAGACATTCACTTTGTAGACATCTGCAGTCAGTGAAGATACGAATTATTTTCTGAATGACAGAAGTGTCCTGCCTCAAAGCTGAAAAAGCAGGACAGGTTGTTTTCTAGGCAAGATCTCCAATTCAGGGTTGAGCATGAGCTCTGCCAGGGCTAAAATCTTAACAGACTTGGATACATCATCACAGAAACAGTGAATTTAATCTAGTTAAGTATAAAAAAGTATCATCTTTTGTCTCATAAATCTGTAGGTCTAAAAAACCCCAATATAGTCATGCTTGAATAAATGTATTCTTAGATATTCTACATACTTACAGTAGTTTAAATAATAATAAAGACATGTTATGCTGTTTAGGGGAATTTTTAATTAAATTTTAATTTTCAACCAAAAGCAGTCTGACATAAATTGGTAGTAACAGGAGCTAATCACTATCAGAAAAACAATAGATGCATAATTCACTATTTTCTAAGAAAATGACAAAAAGTAAAAATTAATACTCGGAGTGAGTGCATGTTGAGATAAAGGACTGATAAACACTCACCAATATAATTTATCCCTTTACAAAACAAAACTCTGGAAACTACCACAATATCAAACAATGAGAATAATTTGCCATTTATGAAAGTTATCAAAAGCACAAATGCAAATCAAGATTAGAAGAAATCATTTAAATCAAGGTTCCCTACATGCAGATTTAAACAGTGATCGAATCGCCTATTTAAAACCATTTTGATTTCTACCAATTATTCCAGTTCCCATAGATCAGGATTGCTTTGGAGTTAATGCATTAGTTACATTATATCTGGGGAGAGAGAGGGGAATACAAAGATTGGTAAGGAGAGGCAAGACGAACGTGTCTAGTGTCATTATTAAATCAACCAAATTAAAAGAGCCCAGGATACGACCGGGGTGTGGTACTCAAAGAGAATGTTTATGAGAGTGTCCAAGTTTAGCAAAAGAGAATAGGCAGGCCTGGAAACCCCATGGGAATAAGATGCATCTGTTGTTGTAGGCAGCCCCAGGAAAATGTTACTGGTTCACTACCCTGGGGCAAGCTTTTTTTTTTTTTTCTTTCCCTTTTTTGACAGCCAAGTACAATATTAGCTTGCCTTTTTTTTTTTTTTTGCCATCATCAAGCTGAGGCCGGGTGAGAATATTTTGTGTCTAGACTAATAAATGTTTGTAAGGATTTTGCAAGACTGGTTTATGGGAACAGAATCCACTTTTTGTTTTTCTGCTGGAAAAAGCAGCATTAAAAGCAAATGAGCACCATCATGCATTTGTTTTAAATTGCATATTACAGCACTGCTATTTTGTGTGCAATCAATACATAATTTGGAAGAAAAATGCTTTTAAAATTCAAAGCTATCCCTGAGCAGCTAAGGTTCTCTTGGAAACTGAAGGAGGAGTCTGAAA
This sequence comes from Platalea leucorodia, assembly GCF_965183815.1. Lineage (NCBI taxonomy): Eukaryota > Metazoa > Chordata > Aves > Pelecaniformes > Threskiornithidae > Platalea > Platalea leucorodia. The sequence goes on along the minus strand of NC_138823.1, from coordinate 13,417,669 downwards.
TTATTGTTCTTTTGTTTGCATCCCCCAGTGGGAAAGGCAGCATACAACTAGAAACCACTGTGCTTTGAGGCAGCATGAATCATTAAGAATAAAGATCAACCCCCCTTCATTTAAACATTAGATATTAAAACTGAATTTTGGACAAAGGTAAATCAAACAGACTCTTTCCTTCCCAGTTATTGGGTTAAATAAAATATCAAAGGGACTATATAGATCTTGTAACTTCCTCTACTGAAATTAAAAAAGATACTTATATTTTGCAAAACATGGCCTGCCTAGATCCCAATTACAAGCATCAACTTAATCAGTGGAAATTACTGGGATATGCATGGGCCAAAACCTACATTTTCTTTTTAATAGTTGTTTTGGAGGGCGGGGTATCTCAAGATGAAATGGCTGACTGAGCTTTTTATTTCATTGCTTTGGGTCGAAATGACTGAATCTTTCCACACAAAGTAGTGCAGAGAAGCTGCTCTGGTGCAAAGCAATCTTCAGTTCCAGCCCTCCAGCAAACTCTCACCCTCAGCCTGTCTCTCCCGAGAGTCAGCTCTCTGCAGCATGCGGACTTAAACGTTGCCTGGTAAAGAAGAGGGCTCCTGTTCAGTAACCCACAGATAGCAACTTCAGGCAGATTACATCCAGAAATAAGATATTCACTCATATAAAGGAGCATATATTCACAAATTCTGCCCTTAGAACTAGTTTGTGCCCATATACATCTGGCCTAAACTGCAGTAAAAGTATTGCTCGCTCTTTGTCAGTAAGCATGTGTGACCACGGGATACGGTGTCTGCACTGTTATCATCCACGCAAATATTAATATATTGGAAAGCTTTCAAAGCAAAGGATTCTGAAGTAACATTTCAGTGTATTCAGTAACGTAAAACTTCTCCCTCCCTGAACATTATATGCAATGATTAATAAATATATTTCTAAGGATGTGCACACGTGACTATTTCTTTACTATGTGTGGAAAGAGTAAACTTACTTTGCTTCAATATTACTCTTTTTTCTCACCTCTTCCTTCCTTTCGCCAAAAGAAACAAACAGCTGGTATTAACAAGGCCTTATTTTTCCCCTGGAAGAACCAAAGAACTACAGAATTTAAAAAAAAAAAAAAAAAAAAAAAAAGCTACTTGTGAAGAATCATGATCTAAAATAAATGTTTGTGGCCTGTAAGATAAAATACCCAAAGCTGTAATCATTTCACCAAAAAAAAAAAAGTCTCCTTCCATCTTAAATTATTTCTTTTAACGAAATAAAAAAAAAAATAGTTCTCTACTCACTCACAAACTTCTCCAACAAATTTAAGTAAAATGTATTAAGAAGTCAAATTTGAAAAACACTCATAAGATACAAGGAGTAAAGTTGTGTGGGTTTGCATCGTATTTAAACAGATACCTATAATGCCAGCAGGGATCTTGTACGGGCACCAATTCCCCCAACTGATCCACGCACAAAAAAACTGAACTCACATGACACTCCAGGAGTGGTGAACCTTTTGTCAGTCCAGATCCCCACTGAGAAGGCTGGAGGACAGAGAGCCTAAGTATTGAACACTGCAAACACGGCTGGACATTGTGCAGTGCTGAATGCTCAAAAAATTCCACCGAAGCTACAAATGTGTTTCATCTTGCTGGGAATCCTACTGAGAAATAGAAACCCCTTGAGTTTTCACACTTGCTCCATCTAGCTCACTTGGCAACTGCTGCCAAGTGTCTAACTACTCCTGATACAGCTCTGATTTGCAGAGCGCCCTCAGCTCCAACTGATGTTGTGGAAGGCATCTGACTTGTATAGAAAGGCGGTATTTTTCTACTTAGAAAGTATTCTAAAGATTAACTAGGAATCTGGACTTTTTGAAGCAGCACAAAGCTGTAAGGTTTAACTACCAGTCTTTTACAGCCCAGGTAGCAATAACTGTTCTTTCCTGACTCCTTCCCCGTTGTATCCCCTTTACTCTTTTTAGGACATACAACATTTCCTAGATCTCCTATTGACCTAATTACCAAAACACCCATGCACAGAGCCAGCAGAAGAGTTTTAAAATCAACGGCGTTTTAACATAGGAAGCATGCCTTTCCACTGTAACACAGCGAGGAAGACAATCACATGAGTACCATGTTTTGTTTAGGCTAATATATTGCAATTTTCAGGAAAGCCAAGCTTAGAGTCCTCTACCAAGGCTGCCTCAGATACAAACGTGCATTTCCATCCATGAAGTTCTTAGCACCTTTGTAAGGTAAAATAATATTAAAATAATCACACTCCTAACCTATAAACAAGGATTCAAGCCTTAAAACCTATATAAAATGATTGTCTAATTCACACTATTCATTGTAAGCTAACAGCTATTTCCACCCAATATATGTGATTCATAAGATGCTTTGAAGATTCAGAGTGCTGAACATGTGGAACTTTTACCATAACCATTAGAAAGTTCAAAAGCTCATTTCTGTCCTTCTGTCTGGTGGGGTGAATTTGGCGCTCACAGCACTCAGAGAACGACGCTGGCTTTGCCAAAGAGCGAGGGCTGGCGTTATGCATGCCTCATTACACAGTTCTGTCTGCCCACTGTTTAAACAAAACTGCCAGCCTTCAAGGCTTGCTTGAGCAACGACTTCAAACTGCGGGTCCCCTGGCAGCATGTTAAATTCCTTCAACCCCTAGTGAGACCAATGGACAAGGAAGGTGAGCAGCAGACTGCAAAATGCCACTGGGGAAGGCCAAGTTGCATGGAATGAACCTAAAATACCAAGCTCACTTTCTTAAATGGCTCCAAACAATCTGAAGCCTGTTCTTTGGAAGTAAAATATATTGAGCTCCTTTAGGCCTGTCAGGCACAAGCAGAGGTCACGCTGCTGAAGGATGTTTGCAACTTTAAGCTCTTTGCTATCTTTGACGTCATTTAAGGAGTGCAAAAAGTAGCATATTCAAAGTTTTTTACCGTTTTTCCTAAAGGTTCTCCCATTTAGCCACATCTGTTCCTCTTTTAGTCGTCAGCAATCTTCCTAGTTTCTGTGCTTTAGCATGATACTGCCCTTTTTATATTTTTAACGATAGAATAAATGTACTCTACATTCCAGTTCTTGCCCCTTTAGATCATACTCTTTTTCATCAAATTCTATCGAATGTTAACATTTACTATGATCTCAAAGCTCTTGAGGATAAAAGAGTGGTTGGTAGACATCTTCCCACAAGCAACAACAGCAGACTTTTCCTCAATGTGGGCTGATTTCTGAAGCTGGTTAGAAAGGATCCACTGGTAGTAGAGACACTGTTCTAGGAAATACGTTGCAGTTCACTGAACTCTGAAGGATATGAAAAAGATTTGAGTGGACCTTCTGAAGTTCCTTCCAGTTCCTTGACGGAAAGACAACAGAACTGGAAATGAACCATCAGTTAAAGCGATGCAAGGCACAGAATTATGAAATATGCCATCTGGCTGGTACAGGATAAGGAAATGTATCATTTTTGGTGGCTTCCACCTCCACAGAAAAAGAAACAACTGTTTATGCAGCAAAGTGGTTTGAATATTTGGGAAGGTCCTGAACTAGCCACAAAAAATTCAAAAAAAAGAGAGAAAAAAGGAGAGACGATGAATTGGAATAAAAAAAATAAATTGGAATTAATAATAATAATAATGCTGAAAACATAAGTAATCGCATCCCTTTGATAGCCTGAAGAAAGAAGCTGCTTTAGTGCTTAATTTGACAATATTAGAAACTTAAATAATAACAGAAAATCGTATTCTTATAGGTATATATTCAACAAAGGTGATGCTACTGACATGTAGTGGGGAGAGACATGAGTAGAACACTAAGATCAATATTGCTGCCTATTTAGGAACTAGCAAATAAACAAAAGAAAAAGGGGAAATGGTACTATATTGAAAATTGCATCACTTGTTTACAAGTCACTGACAGCTTGGAGGCAAACCATCTTGGACATTTATGGATCAATGACCCCACATCTAAAGCGCAAGGAGAGGGAATATTGACCATCGATACACAGAAGAGAACAGCACGTTCGTGCACTCAGCTAAAAACGCTCAGAACCTTCCCCCACACCATGACCCCAAAACTGTTATCACACAGGACTTTAATTTAATAAACAAACACTGAAGAGATCATTCTGTAAATTTTGCAACAGGCTCAGGGTTTCTAAAAATTAGAAAACATAAAAATACTGAATTTGACACTGCGGAATTCTTGACTAGACCTCAGCTTGACAGGTAAAGAGAAACTGATCACCAAAATAAAGATTAGCCATCGCTTAGCTACAAGTGATTTTGTCTTGGTTATATTTATTATGTGCAAACAGAATTAAACCCCTTTTATATGTACTTGGTGCTTTAGGAGTTCCAGTTTCATAAAGCTGGAAAAAATCCTGAACTCAAACTTGACAAAAGAATCCAAAGATAGATGACTGTTTTTTAAATAAGACTCTTCTAAAGTCACATCTGAACAAAAGGCTCACCAATGTTAATCATAACTAGACAAAAATGTTAACCGAAATGTAATCCTTTCCCTCAGACTACATACAAACAAATGGGGGAAAAGCAGGGGGAAAGCTCAAGGATAGCAGTAAGCTACAGTGAAATGCTATAGACTGCTCAGTGAAGCAAAAAACACAAGAAACCATCTTTTCAGTACATTAGGAACATAACGAATCCTAACAATAGTAACGCAGCCCATTATTTGATAGAAATTCTTCAGTACCGAGAAATCTACACAAGGCAGAACTGTTCAATACACAGCTCTAACAGCCTCCCATGATATATTGGTACGCAGTGATAAATACTGTCTATTTCCACAATAACCAACAGTGATAAATGACAGCAATTAAGTCTAGACACCAGGACACTGGATCCAGCTAAAGCACACACAGGCCATCAAGGGTGTTGCAAGAGAGGAAATAATCCAGTAGAGAGTCATAAGAAACGTTAAGGGAGTAGAAAAGTATGCCTCACAAAGAAAAGCCCTACCTCCAACTGCTATGTTTTACTAAGCCAATTTGGGGGCAATCATAGTATACACACACATTAACCAAACGGGATAGCAGAGAGCTTTTGAGTCTAACAAAGATACAAGAACCACTAGCCTGAAGTTAAAAGCAAATCATTTCAGTTATAAAAAATGGCATCCACTTCTAATCGGCTTAGGGGAATTCATTTAACAACACAAGTGAAACAGACTGCCTTGCTGCCAATGTTTAAAGACAGTAACCGAAGGGTTTTCTAAATGATGCGTGCTCTCTCAAAGAGGTGGTAATTCAGGGCAGTCCTACAGTTTGCATCACACAGGTTGTTTTAAACAGGGTTTCTGTAAGTACTCCCAAGCTTTTTTTTTTTGCCTGAAATCCTTCTAAGCAAAACCAAACAAAAACCAGACTGCTGGTCAAAACCGACAGCACAGCTTTTAAAATTCCTCTCTCATTCCTACCTTTAATGGAATATTTGTTTTCATGTAACAAGTTTCATAACAAAATCCACTTTTTATTTATACCATGTTTAGATGCACTTTGACATCCCCAATATGCTCTGTACATCTCTCTCTTAAAAATAAGTGGCACCTATTTCAGCTTGCAGATCAAGAGACATCTCAGCCTTCATTGCTTTCCATGACACTTTGTGCCAAGTAAACTTCTCCATCCTTCCGTTAACTATTTAACCTACCAGAAAGTCCAAGCAGCTCAGAAATAAAGCGCAAGTACCTACCAGATAGTGTTCACTACTGCAGATACTCTGAGCCCTTTTAGAGATCCAGGACTGCCTCCATTACGTGGTTTATTGAAGTCGGTGTTGATCTCCAGTGCTGCACATCCTGATCTAGGGGAGAGCCGAGCGTCAGAACGCACCCCAAAACCCAGACACCCCCAGAAGACTAAACCAGACATCTTCCCCAACTTTGCCTGCACATACACCGCACTGTTCCTCCGCGCTCGCCCCCGCTCTGACACGCCACGGGATGCGAGACAACTCCGCAGCCAGGATTTCATGGCTCGCTGGCTGCCGGCAGTCTGTCAGTCGGTCCGCCAGCGTGGGCAGCCCGGGGCACCGGGCGGGAACTCGCCAGCCCCTCCGGGCGCACCGGGATTGAACTTCTCGGCTCCCCGCCTGACGAGACAGACGAATCTTCCCCCGCCCTGCGGCGAGCAAAGCCACGCACAGGCTCCCGGCTTCACAGCTGGCAGAGGGCGGAGGAGGGACGAACGGGGAGAGGAGGTCGGACTCGGACTCGAGGGGGTTTCACCCCCCGCCGGGCCGGGCCGGGCCGGGCCGGGGGCGGCAGGCAGCACGCCGCTCCGAAGTTCCGCCCCGGCTCTCCCCCCGCCCCGGCTCCCCCAGGCTGCTCGGAGCCCGCCGCCCCCGGCAGGCGATGCCCCCCGGCCGCGGGGACAGCGCCGGCCGCTCGCCCGCCGCCGCCAGACAATAGGGAGGCGGGCGGGGCGCGGCCGGCCCACCGCGCCCACCCCGCCGGCGGCAGCGGGGCGGCCGCCCCCGCCGGGCCCGCCTCGGCCCCGGCTCGGCCCGCCCGCCCCCGCCGGCCGGGAGCCGCCCGTGCCCCGGGGAGCCGCTGCCCCGTCCCCGCCGGGAGAGCACCTGGCCCGCTCCGCGGGGGGAAGCGGGGGCGTGCGGGGGGCACGCCTCCCCGGGGGTCGCCCGCCCGCCTCCCGGCGCCGACAGCCCCCTCTCCGCCCGCGCCCGAGGCGGCGGGAGACGCGAGCCCCTACCTGACGGCGCCGCTCCGCCTCGCCCCCTCCGCCCGCCTGCCCGCCCGCCTGCCGCCTTCGCTCACGGCCGCGCCGCCATCTTGCGTTTCACAAACTACTGCACTTCTTTTGGGGCGGGGGGGCGGCGGGTGAGCCGGGAACTCCCAACGCCGCCGGCCGCCCGGGCCCTCGCCTCGCCGCCGCCCGCAGCGCCCACTCGCATCCTCCCGGCGCCTCGCTGCCCCGGGGCGGGTGCGCGGGGAGGCCGGGCCGCGGCGGCCGGTGCCTCAGCCTCCCTGGCAGGGAGCGGGGGCGGAGCCGCTCCGCCGCCGCCCCGCCCGTCAGGCGGCGGACACCAGCCGGAGGGCGGCCCGGCCCCGCCGAGGCAGCGGCCGGCAGCGAGGGGCTGCCACGGGGCCGCAGCGGCGCGGTTCGGGGGCCGCCGCCGTCTCCTCGCCCTTCGGCCAGGCGAGGTGCCGGCGCGCAGCGGCTGCGGCAGGGAGAAACGGGGGCGACGGGCCGGGAGTGCCCGGGAGGCAGCGGCGCCCTCGCAGCCCGCTCCTCCGCCGGCAAACTTGGGCTCCGCGCTAGACCCTCCCGCCGCCGCCAGCCCCGTGGAGGGAGGCTCTGGCTCCGACGCCGGCCCCCGGTTCCCCTCGGGCGCCCCGAGCCGTCGCTGAGGGAGGGCACTGCCGCAGGGTCCGGAGCCCCAAACCGGGGGCGAGCGAGCACAGAAGTCGCGGCTCTGAGGAAAAAACCCCACAAACCTCCTTCCCTCCTTCTTTGTCGTTTAGTTACAGAACTCGGAGAAAGGACACCTCTTCCTTTAGTACACACGGAGATATTTTAGTCAAGGTGTAGTTTTAACTCCTGCTGCGTACTTCTCAAAAATGTTGCGTTTCTACACCCTATTTCTTTCACCGCTGTTTGTCATTTTGGTTCAGACACTAAAATAGGATTTTTTCCCCTGAGAAAGAAAAAGATGTGGCTTGTGGGAACCGTTAAGAGTTAACCATTAACAGTTGGTCATGGCAGATCAAGATACACACAATTCTAAACATAATTTTAAAAAAATCTGTACAGGTAGAGTATCCTGCGGAGACTAGTGACAGGCAGGAGTTCGATCAAAGCTTCGAAGAGCAAAAGTTTTGATGCCAGGAATGTTTCTGGGTTGCTCATTTCCACCCTGTCCCTCCGGTTCAGTTTTTCAGTCACCTTGGGGAACGCGGTCAGCAAACCACCCCCACTGCCCCATCGGAAATCCGTGACAGCCGCCAAGGTGGAGATCAAATTAAGGAAAAACGACATTAATTCCTTTATTACATTCCCAGTGTAATATACATTAAAGTGTGCATTTTCAGTACAATTTTTCTTTCTCCCGTGCTTGCCTTCGCCATATAACCAATACACCAAGAGCAGGGTAAGCTGCTCACATACAGTTCTTATTTTAAAGTCTTAAGACTCGTGCTGGTTTTTGAAGTCTAACGTTGTTAATGATCAAAATTATTCTGTGATTAAAATAGAGCAGACAAAAACCTCCAAAAGGATGATTCGTTTCTTATTAATACCCATCCAAACAATACAGATAAAAGAAAAAATTCTGCATAGTACACAGATGTTTGGACAAACACACTAGAAAGAAACAAAAAAAGAAAACTACAACATACATAGGAAACCAAACACAGGCAGAGGAATGGCACAGTTAGGCATTCAGTATCACCAGATCTCATGTATGTGAGGTGACAGAACACAACAGCAATGTAGCGGGCCACATATTTCATTGCAACTGATACAAAATTTTTTTCTCATAAAATTAAAATTTGCCTATCCTCAGTTCTTTCAAAAATAATTCTGTCAGATTAACTGAGGGAAATTTTCTCTGCTGGTTTGAAGAGGCATACATCTTCAAAACAGGGTATTGTTTTGCTTTTACTTAAATATATTTATAACCAACAATATATTCACTTTTATGGAATAAACAGATACAATTTTCTCCAGGTAACTAGAAAACTATTTACAATTTAATTCAACTACAAGCCACCTGACCTGCAACTAACAATTTATATTAAAATGCAATTCTCCAATATCAAGAAGATTGTCATTATTACAAGCAAGACTAAACTTTACCTTAGAAAGTTACAGTAGTAAATCTTGCTTTGTTTCAAGGTAGGTTTTTTTGCCTGTCAAAAAATATGCCACAGCAAAAGTTCTTATGCTTGTGGAAAGAGTGTTTCTCCCACATACTTTCTTTAGGTTGTTAATTCTATGAAAGCCAACTTGAGGTGCTATCAGGTAATGAAAAAAAAAATTACCTCTGAACTGCATTAAGAGGTTTCTAATGGGTTTACTTTTCATATACCCAAATGAGATTTGGTTTGAAACCTTTATGTAATAAGCCATGGACTATATAGCACCACAGACTACTTCAGAAAAATGTATTCCCACAAGCTGGAAAATGATGATAAAGGTTTATCAAGTTTTTGATCATTTTCTTTTAAAGAGAGGTACTGAAATTATTTGGGAGATGTTCAGATCTGTAGCGTTCCAAAAGCAATCACAGCAGTATACCACATAAAAATACATAGAGGATGAAAATATAAAATAAAAGCAGTTAAAGGACTTTATTTGAGCTTTCTTAATAAATCTTAAGATATATTTGTTTACTATATGTGTAAATATATATGTAGCAGTAATCTTTATTGAATTATGCACAGATAATAGCATGCGATGAAAAGAAAACATTACAGAGTAGAAGTCAAGTACGCTGAAATCAAGTATCACTGAGCGTTAACTGAAGGCTGCAATTTCTTTCTTCATTGCCTAATAAGAAAAAAAGACAAACTAGCAGTCAGCATGAATAAAAGCTTAAGAACCCTGTTTATTTCTTCATAAAAAGAATAAAGAATCTGTACACACATACAATTGTTAGTAATATTTAGCAAATACACGTGCTGCCACCATCACAATGTCTTTCTATACCCACTAGCTTCAAACGCATCCTTATGCATCCAAAATCTAGAGTAGGCTAGAGAGACTGGATGGATCTGTATCAAGAGACTATGGATCTGTATCACCAGTGGTTTCAACAATTAGAAAGAGGAGACAGTTCCTGAAAAGCCACAACTAAAAGCTGGAAACGTTATTTTCTGCACTCTGAATAATTACTTGTTAAGGTCTCTCTCTTCATACAATAGAGCTTGCTCTGGACCGACTTGCACAGTCACTCTGAATAGGACATATTTTTTTGTTGAAGCTAAAGGTAGAAGTAGAAAACAAAGAAATCAAGTCCCTTTTAATTGAAGCATTAGAAGTTAAGTCACAAAAGCTCACGAGCCCTGCGATAACATAAATAAATCCCCTCTCGTGCTAAAACACGTCATTATACTAGATGAGAGAAGGGCGCGTTTGTCAGGAATGGCCTCCCTGCATCCAAATCCTCCTCACTGTTGCACAATCAGAACGGAGTGTCCGTTCTGACTCTTTATCAGATGTGGAAGAAGAGATCGAGATGACCAGGGCCAAAGAAAAAATTCCTCTTTTTTAAGGCAGACTAAGAGGCATAAAGAATTTTATCTATTCTCAGGCACAAGCATCTCAAAGACAAATGAATTCAGGGATCTTGAATCTGCAGACTGAATATCCAACCTATCTAAATCAACTCAATGCTGGGAGTGCCTGACTGGGACCAGGGGTGCCTCTGGGAGATTTCTGCTGAGTTCTGACACCTCAGAAATCGTCTCTTACAGGAAGAGATCAGAGAATTTGACTAATTAGCATTAAACCAGCATAGGGAGAAATCACCCTATATGTCAAAATAAAGATGCTCGAGCCATGCTAGTTAAAAAGAGATTATGGTGAGACTGGAGAAGAGTCTCGACCTCTTGTTATGTTTCATACTTCATTTCTTTTCAAGAATGGAATGACTACTACACGAAGCATTACCATGTCTGACTGCCTGTAAGGGGAGAAAGAGGAAGTGACAGACTGAGAAAAGCACCCTCCTTTCATAGCCCCCCACCCCTAAAAAGGTTCTGGAGAAGGACTGTTGACGGACTGAGGTTAACTGCTTTGAGAGGGCTGTGTGGGTGGACCCATTGTCTTCAAGCTCAAGCCTTTTCCTGCTGAAACTGCCAACCATTATGCCAAATACAACAGTGGTGTTGCAATATGGATAAATGTCTTCCAGACCGAAATGAAAAAGTCTTGTAACACAGGCAACTAAGCAGTAAAGAGTAATGCTGGAGAAGCGTGGTGTCCAGAGTGCACACAATACACATGCATAACAGTGACAGAAAGTGCTATAAGACAAAAAAATTTACCTTCACTAATTCAGTTTTGTCATAATCTTCCCGATGTTGGTAAATGCACTGACTAAGAACAGCATATAGTTTTTCCAAGTGAAATATATTGAAGTTCTTCGTTATCACAGTGACAAAATGCAACAGTTGCTGAAGAAAAACATGGAAACTACAAGTTTAGAATAGCACAAGATCCTTTGAATAGGCTCTTTATGTTTTCAGAAGCTAAACAATAACAATACAAGTGACATCCTGCTTTCTTATATTGTTAAATAAAATATGAGTGACACTTCAGAGAACAGATTAAATATCTCACAAGATTTACCTGAAGAAAATGAGTTAATTTTTCATACTTCAGAAAAAAGGAAGGCTTAAATTTCAGACAATATTTTATTAGTAATCAATCTATCGCATCAACAATCGTAATTGCGAATCAGCTGCTTCCAGAACAGCAGGGAATGACACAATCCACTTTGTCGTAGAGTTGCTGCCACAGCAAAGCCACTGTTGCATCTCATTAGAGAAGCTGTTGCTGCAATGCAGGGCACCGTGAAATGGATCTTTGGAAGCCAGGCTACAGGTCTTCCAGATACAGCTGTGCCAGCTGGAAACAGAAGCATCCTTAGGTGCTCACCTTTACCCATCAGCTGAATATGTACCGTGCCTACAACTCTGCTGGCAGAACACACTGCTCAAGTGCCTGAAGCAGATCAGCTAGCTCCTACCTTTAAACTGGAGAGTGGATGAACTAGCAGGGTGACTCTGCCTGTAGCAGACTACCAATCTCTCACACATTCGTTTCTGTTACCAAAGATGTGAATGTGATAATCTTTGGGAAAGCAACAGGAACAAGCTAGTGGCAGCACCTTCTTCCACTGCTGCGGCTGTTCAGCATCTGTGTTGTGTGAGGCTGTGAAGCTGCAGCTGAAGAGAGCAGTCACACCAAATGCAAATATTGCTGCCTCACAACTGCCCGCCATCAAACTCTGCCTCCCTCACATCAGCTGGCACAAAATTTGAGTATTCCCCTCAGCTTCATTCTATACAACATGCAGAGAAGATGCACAAAACCTACACGGCGTACTTTCAGCTGCTGCAAACAGGAAAGGCAGGATGTGACAGAGGTCAACATCCCATGTGAAACTTTCTAATTGCTGCCACATAGGTGACTGCACGCTCTTCTATATGTTCATAAAGTTCTAGGCCTATTACCCAGCAAATAAACAAACAAAAAAACCCCAAACAAAATCTAGCAGCTACATTTTGGAGGTTCACCTAGCTTATTCACTGCAGGTGAGCTCCAAAGAGGCTCTCTGGTATGAACAGCTAGTTCCAATGGCACCTGTGTTAATGAAACAAGTTTTCTAAAAGACACGTTTCATGACTGTAGTTCTTCTCATCGCTGAAACATATATAAGCTGAAACATAGATAAGGGCTCTACTGTACCATTTCTCCAACGGGCAATAGCTTTGGAACACATGCTATTAGCACCCTGACTCTGAAAAACCTATGTGGCTTCTCTACCTACACAGGCAGACACGAACAGGCAGACACGAACAACAACCCCTCCTGAAATCTGCTTCCTTAGGAAGCCAGCTTTAAAAAGTTAGTTTCACTTCTACAAATTATGTCACAGCTTAAAAATGTGACAGAAATTGTGTTGACAAGCCCCTTCACCAAAGGGGATTCCTATCTGGTCACGTTCTCCCCACACAGGGGAAACATCCGTGTAATACTCCCTTTCTCATCATGGCCAGTAAACTAGCAGCGCTCCTCTGCATTGGCCAACTTCCAGGACTCCAACCTAGCAATTTTCCTAATTTTCCTCACTGCAGTATCCCCTGAAGATTAGGTCCTTGTTCTACCCTCTCCAATTCATGCAAAGGAACCTCTTTTACCGCCTGCAGCTAGGCCCATTTTTAACCCTTTCCCCAACTGTAGCCTAGGATAGCAACTTCTCTCCTAGAAGAGACTGGAAAACCCTTATAACACTGTAACTGTATGAATGCAAAATTCTAACACTGGATTTTGAAAGAATTTCGCAAAAGTCAGTACTTTATCCATGATGAGGTTTAGGTCAACCTGCTAACTTCAGGTTTAAAGTCTTTACTGCTAGAAATAAAGGTCCTTTTCAGGTTCCTAATAAGTGAAAACATGGAAAAAACAAAACAAAACCAAACCCCCAAATCCATCATAAAAACCATTAAGACATTAATAACCAACAGTACTAGCAGGTTGTCAGTTGGCGATTTTAAAATTCAACAAGCCCTTTTAAATTAAAAATTAGGAAGAGAACCCAGTCTCCTAAAATTTAGTTCACCAAAAGCAAGAACAGCAGTCTGCACCAGGTGTGGAAACACCACAGTCATAGTCCACTACAGGTTGAATTATTTCACAATCTATCCTCCCTATAAATTGTTTTAATTGGCATTGATTAATAACTGACTTAATTTACAACGTTACATGTAGCAAGAAAACGTCCTACTTCAGTATTAACAAATTGAAATTAGGCTTACTTTGAGCTCATAGTAATCCACAATCACTGGCTGTGTGAGAATTTCCGTTGCTTTCTCGACACCCGTCACCTGTTGCTCTTCCACCCGAGAACATCTCGCGCGAGTCATACGGTGTACCCACGAATCTGGAATGACACAAATTTCCTAAGTCAGGATTACTGTTTATCTGGAATACAGTATCAGTGAAGTATCCTGTACCTGGAATACAGTCTCTCTCTCCAATGACAGAGACAGACCTGTTACCATTTTTTTTTTCACTGAGAAATGCTTGACTTTTACTTTCTTTCTGGCAAAAGTCACTGCTCCATAAAAATTAGAAACTCAAACACACAAAAAAAAGCACTAGAGAAAAAGGCAGGGTAAAACCAGGAAAAAAAAAAAAAATAGTCACATTGCTACTACAGCACTGCATGGTAAAACTCCAAAGTAATTTAGGTTAGGAAAGACATCTTACATTGCAAACATTAGGACATAAGTCTTCTATTCCACGTGTGACTCTGGGTCCACACAGCTTGAAGTACAGCTTTTTAACCTACACTGCTCATTACTGGGAAGATGCTCATACAATAGAAGAAAGTAAACGATTGTTTTTCAGTTAGGTACCATATGAAAAACAAACTTAAGAATCAAAAAAACAGCAGCTGCAGAAAAACATGAGTTTGGCTAGCATAACTAGAGGGGCAGCATCATTATGCAAGAAACCCTGTATGCTGATTTTAGAGAGATACAACAAAAATAACCGAAGGGAATTAAAGAAGGCTAAAACCTAATAAATAGTGTAATCCTCCTCAGGAAGAAAAACGAGCTAAATGACCTGTTTGACCTTTCACTTACCATTTGAATTTTCGCCTTCCCACCTTTCTGCTATTTGGCAATCTGGCATTTCACTTTCCTTTCTTAGGCCTGAATGTTCAGGAACCATGACACTCCTCTTTTCAGAAGCAGATTTAGCCACAAGGAGAGCTCTCTCTCTTTCATTTTCTGTCCCATATTTATTTTCATTCCCATTTTTCTGTCGTTCTTGAAGTACATTTTCATTTTCTTCCATAGAATAATCCTGTGTGGACTCAACTTCACTGCGATCTGTGTTAGAAACATGTTTTTCTTCAGAGTCTTCATCACTCTCTACTTCATTTTGGTCTTCAGGAACTTTATTCTCTTTATTGAACTGAAAATTCCTCCTCTTTCTTGCAATACTTGAAGACCCTTTGTTCTTTCTGCGTTTTCTTTTTGACGTATCTACATAGAGACAGTAGAAAAAGTAATCCAAAACTGCCAAAACAGTTCTTCCTTCAAAATCCTGCATCCTCATCTTACTTGACTTACAAGGACTTTGTGTGTCCAAACAAGGGCAACGAAGTTGGTGAAGGGTCTGGAGCACAAGTCTTATGAGGAGCGGCTGAGGGAGCTGGGGTTGTTTAGCCTGGAGAAGAGGAGGCTGAGGGGAAACCTTATCGCTCTCTACAACTACTTGAAAGGAGGTTGTAGCAAGGTGGGGGTTGGTCTCTTCTCCCAAGTAACAAGCGATGGGACAAGAGGAAATGGCCTCAAGCTGCGCCAGGGGAGGTTGAGATTGGGTATCAGGAAAAATTTCTTCACTGAAAGGGCAGTCAGGCACTGGAACAGGCTGCCCAGGGAAGTGGTGGAGTCCCCGCCCCTGGAGGTATTTAAAAGACGTGTAGATGTGGTGCTTGAGGACATGGTTTAGTGGTGGACTTGGCGGTGCTAGGTTAATGGTTGGACTTGATGATCTCAAAGGTCTTTTCCAACCTAAATGATTCTGTGATTCTATGAAAATGATCAAAGGAACTCAAGTCTCATTGTCTCCCTACATTTGTCTAGAGAAAGAGTTGCAAGTTAATAAGGTCAATTTGCTGTTAGATTTTAAAAAGCCAGCTACGGAATTTCATTCACAAAACCATCAGCTTCAAGATTTTATGAGCAGAAAATTCTTATGTTAGATAGGAAGTATTACTGCAAAGCAAGGTCATTAGGTGAAGTTGCTTACTGTCTCATTACATGAAATAATATAGATGAACAACAGAAAAGCGTTTGGAGACGAGCCCTTCTTCAACTCTGTTATAAAGCTGTGAACTTCAAAAGCTAAACACACGTTGGGCCGAGTTAGGGACAATTTTAAGGGAATATTTGCTGCAGAAAAAATTGTCCTTAAAGACTTACACCACATATGCTTTCTGATTCAGTTAACCTTGTTTAAAACAAATGTTGCATTTTTTGCCTTCCAGAAAAACCCACCATTCTTTGTATTCACAGAGTACTGCACAAAGCATATGGGTGAAGTCAGTGGCAAAATTCCCAGTCATGCCAGTGAGATCAGGAAACTTCACACCATGTCATGTGTTTTAACTGAAAGAGACCCAAGTCCCTTTGTTATTTCATGTCCTTTTCACAGGAGAAGTGAGGAAATAATGGTCTTTACATATCTATTACTGTTGCTCCCCTTTTTTTTCCCCTTTCTCTCTTCAATTGGAAATCACAGTAAGAGGTGGCATAGATTTTAGCATTTGAGGGCAGGGAAGGGAAAAAATACTGTTTCATATAACTAAAAACTAGATGAGTATTCAGAAACTGCCATGTACAACATTTTTGACTTCAAGAGGTAGCAACTTAGGAGCCATTAAATGTCAGCTGGGCCATCAAGGCCAGTGTCTTACAATGTAAACCAACCACTGTACTTGAACTTCATAACCATATTGAATGAGTGACCTCTGGATTGATCTGACATTTTGAAACAAATTAAAAAAATGTGATGCCTCTGGCATGAAGAATCAGGCATCACAGAACCCTGTTATGTCACAAGAACAGAGAAGGTATTAGTGACTTTAGCAGCTTCTCCAAGAAAGCCTGAATAAAATGCAACTTGCCGTTAGAGCGGGGTGTACTGGAATCTACAGGTGCTGCTGGCATCTTCGTTTTTTCATTACACTTTGGGTCTGTTTCCTTACACCCAGGAACAGAGTTCTGCTTCGGCATTACATGGTAGTAAGATGGAGCATACTTTGAAGAGCTACAACCTTGCAATAAAGAACAGATAGCAAAGAATTGTCTTGCATTGTTGGTTACAAATACTGAGACAAGTCTTAAAATCCTCAGCATCAAAAAAACATACCTCTTTTCTTACGAGATTCTTTAATTTCTTCACAGCGTTGTTCAAAATCTTCATCCATTTCTTCCCTCACTATGGCGTATGCAGTATCTCTCAAAGTACAAGCTCTGTGCCTAATGAGACGATCTGAAATTTTACAGTCAGAACTGAGTATTTTCTACCAGCCAATGAAATCCTTTATTTTGATTACTTAGAAAGATTTTGCTCTTTTCATAGGTAGGTTCTGAAAGGTTAACTCAGTGCGTATTTTCAGCATAACAACATAAAAGTTAATTATTGCAGCAAAAGCTCTAGTTACTGATCAACACTTCTATCACAATTTCACGCCTAAGTAGTTTAATGCTACAACATTTACAACCTGGCAAGAAATTCTCTCTGTGGATGTTTAAAATGATCTAATCCCAAGTCTACTGCCCACAGATGACATTTATCAATTTATACATTTAAAATTTTTCCAAATTAGGGATAAAAACACATCCTCACCTCCAGGATCTTTATCTGGGTTGTACTCTAAAGCATTGCTACAGATTAGGTCGATGTCTTTTAGAAAATCTCCTGCAGTTAGGTACTGGTGCAAGTCAATTTTAGAGAGAACTGCCGAAAGGTCCATGGGCTGTTTAATAACTGCATCATAATCGGGTACCTACAAATGAAATATACGTGCTCAGGGATTTAACAGAGTATCTACCAAAATTAACTATTTTAATAAAGTTAAATAAAGGACTTCGTAAAAACCCAAAGTATTTATGACACATCCAAAAATGCGGAAATTAACCAGTAAGTTTCTTGAAAATAGAAGGGATATTTCAACTGGCTTTGAAGAGACAGACCAGAAGAGGGAAAAAGTAGAAGCAGGGAGGTCAGAACCATGTGTGGGGCAGAGAAGGGAACAGACACCCAGAGTAGGAGTCATTTCACTTCGCTTCCAAAAATCACAGCAAAGAAACCTTTCTTGGTAAAGTCACATGAGATTCACTTTGCTGTTGGTGGCCAGAAAAAGGCTGCAGGAATTGCACCTTTGAAGTATCTGTCCTAGGCATCTATTTTAGAATGAGATAACTGGACCCAGAGGTGCCGATTTCTTTACACAAAAGGAGCCTAATGACTAGCTTAGATGAGTATATCTGTGTTTGTTTAGATTATTCACATCTCAGAAACTAGAAGTAAAGGGAAAGACAAGTCAGTGGATGCTTAGGGGAACAGGACTTTGCCAAAATGGAAAGCTGTGTTAGAACTACAGCTGACTTTGAAGTATATGCCCCTGGCTTAGACTTATTTGATCAATTAAATGAGAAAAAGAGACATAAGAAGTGTATAGGAGGAAGAAGAAACCACACAGCCCTTATGGTTGATCTTATACTGAGGAGCCCCGGATGAAATAGAGAATAGAATCTTAAAATTGATTTTAAAAACTGCTGCTTCTACTCCTGTTCGCACAGAAACTATTGACAGTCAGTTAAAGAGCTTTAGGCTTTATTAAAACAGTCCTATAGATACTGTTTAGAAAGAAAGAGATCTCTCTGCTTTTCAGTGCTGTAACATGCCTACATATGAAAGCTTCTTCCTGAGCGAACTGTGTTGGCATTTGGTCTAACTGGCAGCTGGACTAGATGATCATTGTAGATCGTCTCCAACTGAAATATTCTAAAGTTCTAAAGACATTTTACAAGGAACCAAGGGCCTGCAGTGAATACTCAAATAACAGACATTTGAGAGCCTCAAGGAGTCAGCAGAAGTAAAAACGAAATTCACTTCCTGCTTCTTGAAAAATTGGAATACTACAGTCCTAAAAACAAAGATAAACCTTCCTATAAAGAGCACACAAACACTGAGAAATAGAAGCACATAGAAATTATGAATATACACAGATAAAATGGTATTACAGATCAACACTAATTTACCTCCTCTGGGTCAACAGGCTTTGTAAATGCTCTGAAACGTCTGTCAACAGCAAGTCTATGAGTCACGTCCCTTAAGAAAATCCTAAGTTCACGCAACGTATCCTCCTCCTGCTCCTCCAGCTTTCTTATTTCTTCCTCTGTCAGCTGTCGAGGCTTAGGCGGCGGTGCTACAGGCAGTACTTCCAATGTCCGCCGAGCTTAAATTAATCAGAAATTTTTAGTCAATTTATGGTACTCAAATACAAGCATACAAAAATTATTGATAGAAAATTACCACAAAAGCAAATACTGTATAGCTATTAACTGTATAGCAAAGTTTTATATGTAGAATATCCTCACCGTTGTTTTTTGATGCAGGAGGTTTAGCAGCTTGATTTACAATTAAGTCCTCAAAAAACGTTCTTCTTTCTTCACTAGTAGGCAACTGGATTTTGAAAACTTCATAATCCTTAAAAAACAATTCTTTTATCTAAAGCATGAGGAGAAAAGATATTTCAGAGATAAGACCACACAAATTCATGTTCTATTCCAAAAAGATGAGTACCTTTCTAAATTAAACTGAACAATCATCTGGGTAAGTCAAACTGGGAAAAGTTATCTGCTTGGCCTTTAAAAGGCTAGGTTTTCATAGGTTAGCCTGGCAAATTAAAATATCTTCTCTAAGGAACACCTCTAGAATGAAGGGACCATTTCATACACTGATAAAGTGGTAACATTCACCACCTCCAGGACTGCTTATTTTGTATTTACCTGCCTTGCTGTCCTTCAGTTTGAATCTTTATGGCAGCTATAGAGGGAACAGGCAGGGTTCAGGAGACAAGTACAGGCTTTTTGGTAAGGTGTGGGGATTTTTTTTTTTTTTTTAATTAATTTAAATGAGTGTCTGAAGTTGCTTACTTCCAAGTTTTACTCCATTTTTCAATCTCTACTACCAAAAAGGATGGGAGGAATTTCAATACTTACTTCAGAAGGAATTTATTAACAGTATAAAAACTTCTGTAGAAAGTTAAGCCCTTTCAAAGCATTTGATGATAAACGCATCTTGGTAACATCCCCCCCCCCAGTAATTGAGACAAAATAATCAGAGCAGCATATTCACATTTTGAACACCTTCCTTTAATGCACACTCTCAGATGTCTAGAAAGCTAAGCGTGTACTCTTAGTGAATTTTATTAAAGAATACAACTAAACATTTTTTCCGAGTTACTTAAACAGAAGCTGGAACTTAGCTTTCTAATTTGTAAAGCTTTCACCTACATGAACAAAGAAATTGAAATTTTTATTGAAGAATTTAAATTTGAAATGACATTCCATCATTAACAGTGTGACCACCATACTTTTTCAGTAAAAATATCTTTCACTTTTCAGTAAAAATGTTTTCAGTAAAAATATCTTTTTCCCATTTACATTTCAAGCACTGTGTATTTTGACTAAGTACATACCTACCCATCTTGAAGTCACTGGAATTATTGTCTGAAGTAAATTTATACATCTGTCTAATAAGCACGAGCGTGTGAGAAGGGGGAGAAAGTTGGGTCAAAGTCAATCTCTTTACTCAGAAAACATTTGAGACAAATGCTTTCAGCATTATTTTGTCTAAGCAAATTTTAAGAGACCTGATTAGGGTGCCTGAGAAATAGCTTAAAGGATTTATAAATTAACAAGAAATTGAAAAAAAAAGTAAGAATACTATCAACAGAAATACCTCTTTTGGGAGATCTGCGTGACACACATCAGATGTTGCAAGCAGCAAAACTGGAGCAAATGTTGGGATGTTCTGCAGTAGTGTTGTAAAAGTAGCTTTCAGCGTAGCTCCAACAGCCTCCCACCACAAATGGATATGTGGGATATAAATTATACTTGGTGCTGTTCTTTGAGCTTCTTGCATCAACTGGTAAAATGAAAGCTTGGATGAGAAAACTAAACCATGTAGAATAGGCTAATAAAAAACTACCTATCAGTCAAACTATCTTAGGAAATAGGGATACATGAAGCCAAAACACCAAAACAAACCAAGAGAAGAACAACTCCTTAACAATAACGTAAAATTTTCACTTTGACTCATATACTCATTGCTACGCAGACAGAAACAGACCTGAATCTCTGCCTGATTTCAAAACTCCTTAGGTGTAAGATAACTCCTAAAGAGCCTCACAACTCAGCTGGTGTGGTGGTGTGCCTGAAAAAAAGAAGACTAACCCTTCAGCAAGATGTATTAGTCTGGGTAAATGGCTACATGACTGCAGCTACACCATTTTCAGTTCAGAGCAGGCACATATCCAAGTCAGTCTGGAGCACAGTCTGAACAAAGACCTATGTGAAAAGATGAGGGCTGACACTGTAAAAGAAGCCTGCTTACAATTCATAATTTCAAGTACAAGAGGTGACGGGTCTTTAGCCTGCCTGAAGAGCTAAATCACTCACAGCCTGTCATTACCAAAGGATCCATCAGACCAGATGACGTGCTTTGGAAGACCACAAGCCATTGCCTACAGATGGTACCTCAGTTGCAGAAGAGGACACGCATCTACCACATGAGGGAGCTGGCAACAGTCCTTTCATATGACAAATTTCTCCGTGCCCCCTTTCAGATTATCAATATTCAGGGAGTTCCTGTCACAAGATGGGAAGCGCACATGGTATATCCAGGCAGTGACTAGACACGGTAGTTACATGACTGCAGATGCAACCATCGCATAACAAAAAAGGAATTGTTCCTCTTATGTGAGAAATGAGTATCCAGTCATGTAACGTGTCCGTCCTTACTTGTACAGCTCTCAAATGCTGCTAGTAAAGGTCAAAATATTTTAATACAGTGATGCCAAACAATGAAATGGGTTTCCTGCCTAAAAGTAAAAAGGAAGACAGCACTAAGTCTGCTTATATTTAATTTTCCTCGTTAAGAAAAACACACCAGTGAATTTTAATGCTTTTGCCACATATACTGCAGATATGTTTATGTAAAAAAAGAAACACTTCTTTTCCCCAAAACCTTGATTGCCTTACAAATACAATAAAAAAGAAGGCTACAAAAAGTGCATGACAAGCAGTCAGGCTGATGCAGAGCCATCTACTGGGAGCACAGCAATGAAAACAACTTTCTGGATCCCACAGAGACAGGCAGAATTTCTTGCCATAAAGAGAGGTTTATTAGCAGCACCTCCCAGCTTCCCGAGCTGCTAGCAATATCCTCACTGTTTAATTTGGAATGGAAAATATGGCCATGTACAACATCCTTACTCGGAATCATTCGATCTAGAAAAAAAAGTGGTTTTCAGACAGAAGTAAACATAACAGCACACTCAAACCAGGCCACCTCCGTTAACAACAAATTTTGCTAACTCTACTGGTTTAGATACAGTTCATGAATCCTGTGAGATTAAAGAGAAAAACGATACCTGTGCACATGTTTCTTCTGGTGATACGATGCTAACAAACAAAACAGATAGGTCTAGTGTATGAACTGGAAACTTTTCCAGGGCATGTATTACTGCAGGTGCCAAATGAGAAGCTTGCCCGTATCCTGGCTCTCCAATTAATAAGAGCCGTGGCCTGCAAGATGTTGGCTGGGAATAAGCGTTTCTAGAACAAAAAGAAGAAAATAAGTTTAAAAATGTAGTGATAAATAGGCATACAGATGTTAAAGGTTTTTTCCTATCTTTTTTTTTTTTGTAAATACTCTCCATATTCCAGAAAATAATAAGCTGGTCTGTGATCAGGAAGACTATCAAAGCCCATTTTCTTACAAACTTGTACCATACCTCCCCTAAGAAATCCTGCCAATCCCCAGCATGTCTGCTCTTTGTTTGGCTGGGTTAAGTAACAGCTCCTAAATCACACGGGGGACTGTCCAGCTAAATACGCACCCGACAACTGGTCAGTAACCTGATATGCGGGAGAATAACAACTCGCTCGCTCTCTCAGCCCACACCAATCTGGATCTCTTCACCGCCCATACACACACCAATTTTCAGTAGGTCTTGAGTTTAAGTAACTGCGAGATCTCTACATCTGTCAAGTTTAGCTGAAATTTGGCCATGGTTATTGGAGATAGTGGGAAGGAAGGAACAGAACAACATTTCTAGAAAAAAATTAACGTGGGCACTGAAACACATTAGCTGGGTCTGAAGAAGTACACAATTGGATTGGTTCAATTACAGCAGTACACTAAATATGTATAAGTTTTATATTTATTTTATTCAGTCATTCTAATTGTTTCATCTTTGAATTGTGTATTAATTTCCTAGTAATCTTGCTTTACTAACATGAAACACATTTGTGAAGAGCATTTGTTTTTTCCACCACAATACTGTTGTGCCTTTGCTGGCTGAAGTCAAAGATCCAAGAGACCTAACCAAGCTCTGCAGGTCAGAAGATTTTCTGGACAGCACAGCAACAGAAATTGAGAAAAATACCTGACCCAACAGTAACAACAACAACCTGTTTTTTCAATTGTTGGCTTACGTGACTTCCACATTAAAATGTCAAAAGATTAACATAAACTTAGTAGGTTAACGGTACAAAATGCAGGCATTGTTTAAGTTTTTCTCACAGTGTTTTAACAAACTATTTCTCAATTTGGTTTCTGCTACATGATTTGCTACTGGTTAAACAACCTTGGAAGGCATAAGGGCAAAAGATGGCTACACAAATCCATCCAGGTTTTTTCGTTAAAAGGACAGACAGCACGTTTCTTTGGTCTTGAGTCTTTCAAGGAACACCATGGATTAAATCAACGTGTTCTATCAGTCTGTGGACCACTTTGACTTAGGAAAAGAGGGCTGGGCCATTCGGTTTGATGGGTTATGGCAGCGTACTCCATTAGAACATTGGTACCCAGCTGGATATTCGTACTTACTTCTTCCAAATATTGATCACCCCCGACACACGTTTTACTCCTGCATTTACCAGCCCTCACACCAAAACAGTGTACAGACCCAGCCATCTTAAAAATGTGAACATAAAGGGGACAAGCATTTACCTGCTGAAATTGAGGAATTTTTCCTTTTGTCTACCAGGCATTTTGTGCGTTGGGTTATCTTCAAAGATTGATGGTGATTCCTCATCACTGTCAATTGCATCATTTCTTAAAATATGATTTAAACTGTCTGAAAAACAAAAAAGGTTTGTTAACTTTCCTGAATAGTCCATATCTCGCTCTCGCATTAATACAGCTTCTAAATCAGTGCTGGAAACCCCTTATCTTGTATTTCTTCCTTTGAGGGCACACGCCAAATGCTGTTTTCTGAAGAGTTCATCCTACTGTAGATCTAAGGAGATCGCACAAGTCTCTACAAAGCTGTCCAATGTCCCATGATTTGCATAAGGTATATCTCTCCATTGGTGAAAACTTAAGAGGTTTTTTCCTTAGACTAAAGATGATTAGGAACAACTTCTGTAGTTCCTAGACACCTGAAAAACGCAACAAGGCCACTTCTTTTTGGAGCAGGTTCCAAAAAAATTCCCACTTCCATTGGGGGAATTAAGTGAACATGATGGCCACAGACTTCCATTTGTCTAGGACTAGTGAGTCACAATACACAGACCAACACATCTTGTAAATAAGGCTCCTCAAAGATCACCGAAGGAGGAAATAATGGAAGGCAGACAACAGAGAGGGGATGCAATTACCAGTCCCCTAGCTTCTCTGCTTTTATTTTGCTGGTAGATTTCTCCCTCTATTTTACCAATGCAAACCAATCTCCCAGCTCTACTAGGAGTGATACTGGTAGGATATTCTCAAGAGATTAGCATAATAACTAACTATTCATGGATCTCCATTAAGCAGGAGTGGAGTGAGTTTATCAATTTATTTGCACTCACCAACTGACAGACTAAACCTGATGGGAGCTGATGCCGTCAGGACCGTGAGCTCACATATACTACACAAGCCAAGCCCCAAAGTATACACTATTAAAACATTCTGATCTCACGTGCAAGTGTACAGTGTGATCCACAAACATTTAAATTAAGAGACTATGGTTAAAAATCACGATAGCTAAACCAGTATTTAGCTTAAACCACTTATATTGTGGTCCTGACATTCTTCAGACAGGAATTAGAAGCATTCATGTAAAAATGCCCTTCTCTCCCCATGTAAATATTTATTTTGAAAGAGGTGCCTCATACTTTAAACCTTAAATCTGTCTCTACAAATGATAATGTTAGCTACTGTCAGAAGCAGTGCTGTAGTAAAGAATGCATAGCTCTCTACTGTGTATTCCGAGTCATTCACAGCTCCCATCCAGCACTTCAGTTTAGAATACAGAATAAAAACTATGCACAATATTCCTGAAATAAAGGCGTGCACATGCATATTATAAAATTCTACTGTTATTACATCTGAGAGGTTTGTGTATGTTGATTGCACAAATCAGAAGTTTTTGCTTTGGCAGAATTTTAAAGAAGTGGATGATATTGTTATACCTTGTTGTTGGTCCTTCTTTAGTGCAAGCTCTGCATGGGGAAATACTCTCTGCAAGGCTTGTAAAATCCTCGCTAGTGTGTTTTCAAGCAGTGGTTTTGAAATAGGTGATAGCGCTCGCCCAGGTGAAGCCACAGCCCTCTGTGAAGCTGGAACAGTCTTCTGCATAGCCGTGACAAAGTCCTTTGCTGTTACATTAATAGAAGCGATATCTAGCTGCAGTTTCTCACTACTTCTGTATATCTGAGGATAGCGGCGGCGCAAAGCACAGAGGGCAGCTTCGGCACATAAGGATTTAATATCAGCACCACAGTATCCTAATAAACAAAACAAGAATCAAATGTTACATCAGTCTCGGGCAACACAGAAGTCAAGGCCAAGGTTTCCAAAGTGCAACACTGAAAGACTTTGTATGCAGCCAAAAATTAACATGTTAAGAGAGAATTTAAAGAGTTACTGCACTGCAGAGAAGTTTTGTTACGCGGCTCGCAGCCTGATATCCTGCACTTATGAAGCAGCCACCTAATCAAAACTTTGCTCCTGACGAAGATGCCCCAAACCCATTCCATGTTCTGAGAGACAAAAAGAAAATGAAAAGAAGCATCTAACTTTGTTTGCTCCCAAGGCAAACAGAGCTGCCTCACCGGCTCGCTCTGCAGCAAGGCACAAGAGCTTGGGCACTGCCGGGTACAAGCTCAGGTTCCTTAGGACTCCGTCACATGCAGCAACTCACTTTGTTTTCAAACTTACCAACACATTCTTCAGCTAGCTCTTCAAGAAACGTGTCCAATGGCTTAGGGGTCCACTCTCGTGTGTGAATCTTGAAAATCTCTTTTCTAGCCTGGAAACAAAATGGTTACATTTTAGTTTGCCCTAAGTGCTCTCTTAAAAAAACCCAAACCAACACAAAACCCAAAAACCCCTCACATTAATACAAATACTTTTCTTATCTGCTAAACTTAAGTCTTTTAAAGTTCAGTTAATAAGCTCTCTTCTTTTTCAAGCAGGAAAGTTAATAATTCTCAATTTGTTATATTAAACTCTTTCTAGGGGCCTGCAATAAAAGGCATTTATAGCTTCCATAAAAGTAAGTTTCCCCAAGTATGAGACCTAATGAACCTGAGGAAAAAAATGTAGTAAAAAACTCATCTGCAACCAGAGATTTTTCATCAAAGAAAATTCTCCCAAATTTAGCAAAATTTCATAGTGAGTCTCATTAGTTCATCGAATTTGCTTTTCCGCCAGTTCATTAAAGGAAAACAGTCCTAGCACTACATTTCAAATTGCTACAATTACTGCAAAGAAGAACAATAATTATGACTCAAACTACTGTCATTGATCCAGAAAATGTCAATCGTTGCCTATCTTCATCTCTGATCTTAGCAAGACTTAAATTTAAGTATTTCCTGGTACACAGATTAATTATGGCCAGATTTCTAGAATTCTTCCATAGTAGGGAATTATATATTATATCTGTTTGATGGTACCTCCTCTCCTGTTCCTGAAAGCAGATAAAAACGAGACAAATGTTTGTGTTAAATACACTGTTCAGTGCACTTTTACTAGCCTTCAATCCAATAAGCATTTTATCCTTTTTCCAAAAAATGCTAATAAAAGAAAAAGAAATATCAGTTATAGTCAGAGAAAAAACACAAAAACAGGGTTGCGGTTTTGCACACTACCTTCCCCCCTAAAATATTTTTTGGCTGCTATGTACCTATTTTTTCATTGCTTAGCTATTGCCATTGAACTAGAAGGTCCCCAAGTCCCGCACTTGTGCAGTGTACTTCATATCTTTGTCCAACAACCTGTTAAGAAGTGCCACTCAGAATGTCAGATCCGAAAATACTTGTAGGTGTCTCCCAGGATACCCAGCCTGGGAACAATCCAACATGGGTACGTCCGCTATCCATTCATAAACCAAGAACTGAGAGCAAGAGCACTTCAGGGTGAAAGTGCCTAAGTGGATTAAATAAGCAAGCAAACAGGAACCATTTTGGGAATGAAAAATTTTCATTTGCTCCAGCACCAGCCTTGATAAAAGTTTTTGTTAGCAAAAAGGAATTCTTGTGCGCACACCATTTCTTTCATTTTCAAGATGAGATAGCAGTAATTTATAGCTAATTCAGACATTCATTCTTACTTAAACATTTCTGTGACTAGCAGCATCCCATTTTCTTGGCTGGTCACAGTGAAACCAGAACTAATTATAGAACTAACTACTTGTTGAAATCATCTTCATCATATATATTCAGTACCAGATCTGCCCTCCACAGTACAACACAGTCTCTCCAGATATCCCTCTTTTGTCCAAGTTGTGCAACACTGTTCTCGACTTTTAACTGCTCCATCATACTGCATTGTTACGTGGTTTTGTTATAAAGATAGACTTTGCCACATTAGCGTTAAGGTTGAGTTCAAGTTCTGACCTCTTTATTTGGCAAGCTGAAGAGGAACTCTCGATCAAAGCGTCCGGGTCTTCGTAAAGCAGGATCTATAGAATCCAGTCTGTTGGTGGCTCCGATTACCACAATCTCTCCTCTGCTGTCTAAGCCATCCATAAGTGCCAGAAGCGTTGATACAATAGAGCTAACAGAAAAATATAATTTTCATTCACTGGTTTAGTAAATTTTGTTATGTTCTACATGACCTTCTCCAATGATCACTCAAAAAGGACAAGCTTTTCTTGATGAGATGCTGATTAGTGACTCATTATAAGACATAAAAAAAATAGATAAGGTAACACAGGCCTTGTGCTGATATCAAGCTTAGTGAATTGTTTTCAATTATTGTTTAAAAATCATCTGAAATTTAGCAGCATTGAATTACTAGTTTTCAGGACAAATGAATGTGTCAAATAAAGTAAAACAGGTTGTGGTCTTCTTTTCACAAAGGTCAAGCAGCTTCTATGTAGATACAAAAAATGTACTACCTATGAATTTGGTCCTGTTTACTGGACCGCACAGGAGCAAGACCATCTATCTCATCAAAGAAAATAATTGAAGGTCGCATCTGGTAAGCCTAGAATGAAAACACAGGAATATTCACAGAAGTAAGACAACACTATTTTAAAGAGAAAATGCATGCAAAACATTATGGTTGGAAAGTCACTGGAACTAGATTTTTCAGACTAGCATCAGGGATCTCTGCTAATTGAGCTAATGGAGTAAGTGGCACGAGTAACGGAAGACAGCAGCCTATGTCAGCCCACTGAGACTGGGTGACAGGAAACAAATCATACCAGTAGTTTTTACAGCTATTTGGCAACCACCGAGAACAGAGCCGGGACTTAATTCAATTACAGGTCCTGGAAGCAAGCTTCCGTTATGAATTTAAATGACCATGCTTTCAGCCTGCATCTGTTTCCCTCTGATCTACAGCCACCATCTCTTGCCTCTTGCAGCCTTTTTTGTGGCTGGTGGGTTGTTTGTTGGTTGGGGTTTTTTTTTGTTTTGTTTTGTTTTTTTTTAATTGGGGGGCGCATTTGTTTTGCAAGGTTTTTTCGTTTGTTTTATTAATCTTTCCCAATATATCTCAAGATTTCAAGCCCCTAAAAAACCCACTGAAAAAGGAAACACTGACAAACCCATTTCAGTGGAAGAAATGAACAAAACACAAAAAGGAGTGAGGAGTTCTTAAAAATATTGACCACAGAAAATTACAGTTACAACTCATAACACATGGCACAGTTCAACCTTACCTGATCAAATAATAAACGAAGCTGTCGTTCAGATTCCCCTACCCATTTACTCAGGCAGTCGGCACCTTTTCTCATAAAGAAGGCTATTCTCCTGTCACCTTGGCCACATTCATTAGCAAGTGCACGAGCAACCAGCGTCTTTCCAGTCCCTGGTGGACCATAAAATAGACAGCCTCTGCAATTAAAAAAAAAAAAAAAAAAAGATTCACATAAGGAAAAAAATGTCATGGTAAAGTACCTCTTACAACCCCCATCCCTAAAATGCTTAACTCTCCTCTCCTAACCAAAACACTTCACATATGAGATAGCGGTAACAGCTGAAGTGTGAGAAAAGTCAAAACAGATGCAAGTTTTATGTTCCTACACAATTCAATGAGGCAGTAAATGAAATGAATAAAGACGATAACACAGATGTACAAAACCTTAAGAAAAGATTGTAGTGTCCCAGAAGGACGCTTCCAAAACTGCTGACGAACAGGGGTGGTTACAGCACAGTGGAGCCAAACAAGAACAAACTTCAACACAGAATCTGGGACTGGCCTAACTTATGAATCACCCGTTCATTCTGCAATGATACACTGCATATTCATTCTTGTTTTCACAAAAGGCGAGATTTGATAGTAAAGCATTTCATTCTCCCTTAAAAAGCTTTAAGTTGCTGGATTTGGTCTTCCAGACCATCCGTTGCTGATGATAAATGAGGAGGAAGTCTAAAGCTGGGAGGGTATTCTGCATTTACAGATAAATATAGCCATCAACTAGAAAAGCCAAGACACTGCTGTTTCAAAAAGAATTTCAACAAATAGAGAAGCAAAACACTGAAAGATTTTCTTTTCATTATTTGTAATACTTTTAAAGTTTCTGAAAGCAAAGAATTTAAAGTCCTATTTCAATATACCATGATTGAGTTTTGCTGACCAAGAATATATATATAAAGCTAAAATCTCTGATAATTTCATTTCATAACACAGAGCTCATTTAGCTGTGTAAGAAGTGGACAGATTCCTGTTTCAGCCCAAGCACAACAAACACTGCAAGGTTCTAGTTGCAACTCCTATCAATTGTAAAATTGATACTTGGGCACTTGGAGAGACAATTGGACTTCCAAGCAACAAGTGACAGTTGACTACCAGTAGATGATTTCTTCCTGCTTATAAACTAATCAAGTTGACTCCTACATAGAACTCAAAACAAAACAACCCCAACGCCAACTTTTAAAGGCAAGACACTTTTCAAGTGTATTCTCACCACACAGTAAATCTTTGAACCTACATATATTATGGATTCTATCAATTTTTAAAAAATTGGTTTTTTACTACTGCTAAAAAAAAACCATCAACGTTGCTGAAAATTTCAAAGCATGGAAACATATTGATACCTCAGTTGAATATTCTCCTGAAAATGGGTGAATTAGAATGTATAGTTTTAAACAATGTCTGTTACCTTGGAGGTTGAATTTTGAATCTCTCAAAGACTTCTGGGTAAAGCAATGGAAAAACGACCATCTCTTTTAAAGCTGAAATGTGGTCAGAAAGACCACCCACACCATCAAATCGTACCTAAAGATAAATTCAACAGAACACATTTTCTATCATAAAGAAAGCTGCAACCGTGATAAGGTTCCATCAGAAATTATATGTTGGCACAAAGGAAATGTTCTGGGCAATTTTCAAATCGCCTGAGAAAAAACTGTAAACCAAGGTAGTTGTAGACAGCACGTTATTGAATGCTTTTATAAACATTGGAAACATCTCACTGACACAATGAACTAAAAATACTTACTGAACAATCTCTTTGCATTGGATCAACATCAGCCAGACTTGCTCCAATTTTCATTCGATCCTCGCGAATTCCCTTTAAGTCATCTTTCCGAAAGTTCAGTGGAAGACACCTGATTTGAATTAAGGAGAAAGACACTTTCTAACTTAAGATGCTGCTAGAAGATTTTTGCTTTTATAATGATGGCAAGTGAATGCAGAAGACCTTATAAATGAGCATAAACTTCCTAAATAGTTAAATATTCATTCAAATTGTTTTACATTTAATGTCCATGAGTAAAAAAAGGAAAATGGTCACTTCAGACATTAAACAGAGTTAATTATTTTAACAACTCTTAGCACTTATGAATATCCATGCCAGTCAACACAGCACATACATGAATGCAAGCTTAGAACAAGTTATGCCGTATGGGCAGACTGTGAACTGACCTTGGTTTGTGTGACACAAGAACCCCCCAAAACACACTGACATCTTTCAAAGATGTTTTGCTTCTACAGTCAAAAAGTTACAGCCCAAGGGGATACTTATTTCAGTGTGGATTAACATTATAAAAGCTGCCCACCACTGCTGGTCCTTCCCAAGGACTTTGGGATGTGTGTGCCAGAAGACAGAAGCATCTGAAAGACATCTGGCTGAAACCTTATTTGTTACATTGTTACTAAAATAGTTTTTCTAGAGCATTTGTTAAGTAACAAACCCACCCATTTCCTCCATTTATAACATTTTTCTGTTATGGTGGTTTTCTTCCTGAATAAACTACTGTAAAGCACAGGGGCAGTAGAATTTTACATTAAGAAATTACATTAAAGTGTTCCTCCGCTCATTCCTGCCTAGAAATCAAATTGCTTATTAAAAATCAATTCTAAAAATCCAATTTTAGAGAGTCCAGTTACGGTTGTCAGTACCAACAGAGATGATTAACTATTGCTGCAATTTAGAAACTGTACAAGATGAAGAGGATAACACTTCATGGTTCGGCAGATGCAAACTCCTCCCCAGTAGATTCCTCCCTCCCCTGTTCTCCAGTTACATTAACCTTCTTAAATCTCTGTTACAGCTGTGCTTCCTACGCCTCTCAAAATGCTCTTCATCATCTGATGAGGATGATGAGGATGTGGAATTACTGTTGTGGACTGCATGTCTCCGTCTGCAAACATTTAAACAAACAAGTGAAAAAAAAGGACACAGTAAGTAATATCAAAATTTCAGTGAATTCTATCTCAGAGATCTATTACGTTTCCAGATCATTGTACTCCTTATGAATCTGGTTTCAAAGTACATGACATGATTTTCTTTGTGACAGCAAAATTTGATTTTTCTTAAGAAGGTAAAATGTTTAACTAGTTTGCAAAGAAATTTCTTAAATGAATTACTCGTTTTGTCCAATCTCTCTCTCACACACACATAAATCAAGTTTCACTTAGAATTATGTATCCACTCTGTGAAACATAAACCTTTTTAACTTATTGAAAAATCTGGCTCCAAAAACCCTTCCTTCCTTAACTGTCTGCTTTCAAGGATGCTAAGCAGAGGGCTCATATCTAGCAAGAGGTGGCATTCTCCGTGCTCTAACTGCTTACAGCATCCAAACCCCCTTTGTCATTACTATTGCAATTTATAATTTAGAATTTCATTCAGCATTTTTCTTGTTTAAGGATAGTTTCATACAGAAACATTAACTAATTCCAAAGAGAAACCAGAATCAGTATTGGAGTGATTAACAAAAAAAGCCACTAAAACTCCCATAGAGGCTCTTCCTCTAACTACATTATCTTCAGTTTTAAGAAAACCATTTGTATTCTTCAAGATTAAATAGTCTAAGATTTTCAGATGGAGATTCTGGCTTCAATTCCAGAACAAAAGAATTTCAGTTACACAATCTCAGCCACAACCTCCATAATCACCTTATCAGTGACCACAAATATTACATTTAAAAAAAAAAATCTAATGGCTAATCAAAAGTATAGTCTCCTGCCCGCAACATTGGTTTTCTCTATACCCTCAGACTACCACAGCAATAATCATACTATTAATCTGTAATTACCACCAATCCAAAAACCCTCAAAAGCATTATTCAGTAATGTGAACAACAGCACCATTGATAAATATTGATAAATAAGAACTACCACTAACTGTACACCAACCTGTTAGTTCTTTTGCAGCAAGAGCCTTGTGACTGAGCACTTCTAAATGGATATCTCTGTCTGACAGGTGAAGACCGGCCTGAAAGACGTTGTCTTGGTTCTGTTTAAAGCAAAGAATTTAGAATAATGCTAAAAACAAGTTTAAGAGAAAGCAGGATAGTGAAAGAGGCAGAAAAGAGGATGCGTTTCGCCCATCTCTAATTTCAGGGGAACTTTCAAGTGATTGGAGGTGTGTGTTGTGGTGTTTTGGTTTTTTTTTAGATCAGTACACAGTAGAATTGAAAAAACACACACCTGCTTTTTAAGGAGAACTGGAAACCACAAGAGTAAGATTATCAAGTCTGTGTAATTACTATTCTTTCAAGGAAACATAAATCATTTTTTTACTGAAAACCAACAATAAGTATGCCAAATGGCAAAGAAATATAACATGCACAGGATACATGCACTTAATAAAATTTACTTGCAGAATGAAGGCAAGAAATTTAAATAAAGTTGAGTGTGTGTATGTATTTTCATTCAAAAAAAATATCTCACTTATATGCAAGAAATTAGCTCTTAAGAGAAACAGTGCATTTAACCTACTTTCCAGTGGAGCTTGATAGCGCTCAACAGTTTTCCTCTGTCGAAAGTCATAACGCTTTCGAGTGTCTTCACCATCATCATCTTCTTTCTCTTCACTTTCTTCTGATGAAACTACCGTACATCGACATAACATTAAACTGTTTAAGTACTGTTGCAAATTATATTAAATTCAAAATGCACTACACAGATGCCTATAGGTTTTACTATTACCTGCATGTTAATGACACAATGCATCTGAAAACCTGCAAAACCTTAAGACCAATTTATGCAAGACACATTCGAGAAATTACAAAACACAGAGGAGCATACATATAGATATTGTTCTGTCCTCGTTGAAACTGCTAGGTGACTTCTCATCAGTCTTAGTAACAATTCTGTCATCTTGCTTAGCTAAGATGCAGCTCCTCTGAAAACCACTATTTCAGAAAGTCATTTCTTGTTATTTTGAGAAAGTCTTGCAAGGAAGGGTTTTTAATACTCTACAGTGGGAAGACTAAGCATGGTAATCTAGCTTCAAGTCCTAGCTCTGCCACAGATTACGTGAGCAATAATGGGCAAGTCAGAGGTCTGAACTTTCCCAATCACAAGATAATGTCAAACACATACAGCTTATGCCACTAGCTTCTGTAAAGTAACTTGAATTTTTTTCATGAGATTTGGTAAGAATGCAAAAAACAGAGTATAATTATCTAGCAGGTTCTTAATAATACCCTCTGACATTAGTAGCTGGACACCAGGTGAAGAATGTACATGCTCTGTTCACCTACCTGCTCACTAAAATGAAGTAAATTTTATTCCTTGGAAAGCACTACCCTTTTTTTTCTTCCCCCCAAAAGGTCACACCGCTTTCTGAATGTAAGATACGTTACACAAGATATATAGACAGCACATGGAAAACTGAAAAATGATTTTGGCATCACTGCCATCCCCAGTCCTTGGTACTCCAGTGCTCCTGTCACAAAGGCATGAATTTCTCTGTTTTTCTGCTCCTCTAGTCCTTCCCCTTGCTCCACTCATCTTCTTTACACCAACACTGACACACTTTCCCTACTCCTTCCTGGCATGCTTTTCATTATAAAAGTATATTTTAGTTTCTTCTTCATTTAAAATTCCAGAGTTTTCACTTTGATCACAAATGAATTGCCCCATACTCTTCTTTCTCATTCAACATGCTATTTATAATTACCTTCTGCAAGTCTCTCCCGCCCAGCACCCTGAGATCCACACCCTTGAACCAAGCCATAGAGTTCCTCCCTCTAAACCACCAATGTCTTGTATTACGGCAGCTCTTATTAAGGCCTTGAGTTGATATTCTCCTAACTAGATCTCCAAACAAGGAGTTAGCTGTCCTTCTCCCTTAGCAGTCAAATGCCCTTGGCACACTTGATCGTGTTGCTGTTTGTTGCCTTGCCCTACCTCGGTTTCTTTAGGTCAGCCTCTTGCTGGACTTCTGTGGCTCCAAGTGTTCTCTTGCTGCTCTATGAGGAGGTCTGACCACCGAGGTGCACACCTGGGAGCCACAGGCTAGGTCTGAACTAATAACAGGCCTAAAAACAGGCCAGGGACTGTTCTCTGGCTTGTTCATGATTAGGAACAAGTGCTCAGTAACACCTGGACATCTAGGCTGAACTTCTTTGTAGGTCTCCATTGCCAGCGGTCAAGTCTTACACAGTCTGTGTAACATGTACAAGGGTACTGCATAAATCATCTCTCATTCAAGTTCTGATGGTCAGACAGGTGATCAGGCGCAGGGCACGGTCAGACAAGCATACTGACCAGCAAACTACACGGGAGTGGCCCTTTTTATCCCCTTGCCCCTCTATTTTCCCACTCTTGTTCCTCCCAAAAATCACCTAAACCCCTCCCTTGTCCCACCTTTGGTTCCTGCCCTAGAGATCCCATAAGAAGTCCTGTGTGAACTGCTTTTCCCCTGCGTCCCACAATGTCCCACCCCTAGGCAATAACCCCTTAGTCTGAAAGGTGATCTGGAGAGCTGCTCCCCATGACTCATCCAGATGGGTTTCACGCCTGGACACTGGGGCCCACGGCTCGGCTGGGACAGCCCTTGAGGGGCCCAGACAAGGTGGCTGTTCCTCCTTGATTTGGGTCCCTGCCTGCCATTGTGCGCCTCTGTGCTCCTCTGGGCTTGTGCAGACAGGACTTTGATGGGCTGATGGCCCTGGGATGGGCCTGGGAGTAGCCCAGTGGGGTATTATTTGGGTTCCCCCTCCTGCCACTCCGTTGCGGGTGTGCAGAGGAGGTCTATCAAAAAACCTAACATTGATCAGCTCAACTACCGCCACATCCTTTTCTGTCCTTAAGTACAGCCTCGTCCCATTCTGTTCCATCCAGAAAGCTCCTACAAGGATTGTTGGACTGACTGCCTTAATCACAACTACCTTAAAACCTTAAAGTTTTTCCTCCTCACTTCAAACATAAAGTTAATATGGCCTTTTACGATTTAACCTTATTCCTCATGTTATTTTCCACTAAGTACCGGGATGACAGCTCCTAATTACAGGCCCAGACAGCAGCTTCCACTGACTAAACACAAAAATGAACACCACTATCTTCTCCCCTGCTGATCTTCATGCTCAGAAGGAGCTTTCCATACACATCTGGCAGCCTCTCTTACTTCCAGAAAACTCTTGCTGGGCTGCTCAAAACCGTGAAAACTGTCCTGCTCCTGCTGTAGCGAGACCACTCTTTCCCATTCTGAGTAATACCGTCCATTTCTTTGTATTCCCACCTGTCCACAGCCATCTGTTGCCTTTTATCTTGCAAGCATTTTGGAAAAGCACCGATTTTTTTTTTTTTTCTCTGAATACGTGTTCTGAGCTCACTACAGTACAGCCCTAGAGTCTGTGACTATGGCTTGTAATGTCAATAGCAACACAGATTTTTTTAATAGATGAAAAATACCGATTAGTTCATCTTGCCTCAGTTGCTTAAGACAAAGCTTTTGGCTAGAGCATAATAAAGAATTTAAAACAGAACTAACCTACACTGCCACCTTGATTATCAGCTATTTCTTTGTCAGCTCTTTGGATTTTTTTCTTTCCTCGGGAGTACATACCAAGGTTTTCCTAATTAAAAGAAACAAGAAAGATCAGTCACAAATATGCAGAAAACCTGACATGGGCATATTTGGTGCCTATATAGTAACATTATCAAGGCACTCCATATACACAAAAGATTAAATTAAGGTACAGGAGGAGAGAATAGGAACATCGTTCTGGCACCCAGGATTAGTAACAAGAATTTCTGCTCTAAAACAGGGTTTAGTACATGTGATAGTTAAATACTTATCCAGAGACAAATCTGAGTGTATCAATTAATCACAGGTTAATAATGCAAGAGTGTGGCAGAACCCAGGAAAAAAGCAATTCCTAGCAGGCAAAAAAAACATTCATACGGGCATTTGAGAGATGCTATACAATATACTATGGACGATTCCAGTTTCATTAAAAAAAAAAAAAAAGGAATTCAGATTAAACAAAAAACTATGAAAGCATGTTTAAAAAATGAAGTGCCTGTCATTCAAAGAACAGTAGAACATAATTTAATACAGCAAAACTAAGAGGAAATATGATTGCTGTATATAATTTTAACATAAATTCCTCTAGGGACAGAGGACTCCTTAAGCTTACAGGCAAGGCTGACACAAGAACAAACATAGATAAAGCAAACATCAATGAATTCAGTTTTTAGTAAGATTTGAAGTGAAAACACAAGCCTGAAACAGCTGTTTGTAAACAGTGTCCATTCAAAAATCATAAGGCAATTCAGAAAGAGTAGTGTAAGACATGTATTTCAGCATATCACTATTTCATGTCTTCTGAAGAAGATATTTCCTCCACTCTTAGAGCATATCTGTAACATGACCATAACAGTAAGATGTTAAATTATAATTAGAGAGCAAAAACAAACGTTATTTTAGACTACATTATTCTTTGGAAGACGTTATTTCAGCTAAATTAAAATTACAACTAAATAATTTCCCTATGTGAAATACACTGCTTATACAAAAATAGTAAAATAAATTAGTATCTACTTCTTCTGCATCGTGGAACACTCCAAGGTCTTCCATCATTTGCCGTCTACGCCTCTTCTCCATGTCATCCATTTTTTGCAAGACTGCTTCTGCAGTACTAAGATAAAAAGTTGACATGTAAAAGCAAAAATAGGCAAGTACAAAAAAAAAAAAACAAAAAACAAAAAACCAAACATTTAAAACAGTACACACAATCAGTATGACATTTTAATATAGTACGCACAAAGCAAGAGTCATTGACGCTTAGCCGAGTTTTTAAACAGTACTTAAAAATTAGGTCAAATGTTTACATTTTTATAGAGAGATTTAAGAACAAGCATTTGAGGATTTGCAAACATACGCTGTTTTCAGGTTTATTTTCCCCTCTCGCTGAACACAGTAAAAAAAAAAAAATCTGTTTTAGTAGGAAAACAAGAATTCTGAAGATCATAGTAAGATAACAGAACGAAATTATGGCAGTTTATTATTTAATAGCACTTAAGTTGCTCTGCATGATATCATTAAGTCATTTTCAGTTCACAGACTTCCTCAGACAACAGGTTGCTTATTCTTCTCTTAACTGAAATTAAAGTTTTGTGTTGGTTTTCCATGACTATATATGGTGCAAAAAACATCCCACTGCTGCTACGCTTCGCAAACCTTTCAGAAAACAATGTCAATTTGGGCTTCACAAAGAGAATTAAGCCATGGACAGACAGGCAGAAACACTAGGACTCCTTCACTTTGGCTGTATCCAACTTTCCTCAGCATCTTAACTCCACTGAGCACTATAAAAATATTTGTAAGCATGGAAGAAAAGTTAATTCAAAATGAAGGTGCTTCTGATGCTAAGAAAATTGATTTAGAGGGTAAGTTAAATCTACTTAAAGTCACAAGATAAAGTGATTGTTTTGGTTCACAAGACAACACACAAACCCACCCAGCCCACACATAGTATGAAGATCTCTCCACAACCAGCAATCCCAAAACAAAGACACCAGTGACCAATTTAAACATCGGCTGTGCTCAAATTCTTTACACATGAAGCACCTTCCAAATACATCCTCCCGCACACACTCTCAGACCTAGAAGCCTTACACAGCCACAAGCACCTATTTCCAAAAAACTCAGGTCAAACAGCTCTGCTGTGAAGGACAAAGGCCCACACCTTACATAAATCGACACATTAACAATAATTACAGGACATATCAGCACAGGCAGAGGAAGAGGAGGAGGCCGTATCTGATCAACGGCAAAGGAATGTTAGCAGCTGTTGCTAACAACATCCTGCAAGTTCCAAGCCGTGCGACCCTGGTGGGACTCTACTATGGAGGGCATCTGCAGCCCAGCAGTAATCACAAGGACGAACCGTATATGTAGGTGCACGTAGGGAAGTCTCAGCCTAACCACTGAATACATTTAGCTCTTGCTGCCAGGAATAACAATATCTTTTTCTGTTGTCAAAAGGAGAAGAAAGTCTCTAGCCAATATTATGCCATAGCAGAAAGGCTTGCTAATAAGGCTCATTTTAGTAGCTTTGCAAGATGAGAAAAAAAACCCACTTACTTTGTTATAAGTTTGTCAAACAGAACAGATTGATTTGTAGTGGTGTAACGACTTTGTCGAAGTCTGCAGCTTCGGCGGACCTCCAAATCCCCGTTTTCTTCATGGACTTGCTCTGCAGCTTTTGCATCAGCTCTGGTCTTCAGTGTTCTGGTGACTAAAATGCATTAATATATAAAATATTTTGAGACAGAAAATATGTTATTCCCTTTCTTTCACCGTTGCTCTAGTAAAATGTAAAAAAATTCTGCAGTGGATTGATTTTTTCTTTAAATACTGAATTAGAAGTTATTGTCATGACCACAGCATTCAACTTAAATTACTGATGTTTAAACTACCTACTTAAAAGCATGACTTGTACAGCAACTCTTTAATAGACTGGAAAGCCAATCTGATCAAAACAAACACACAACTTTTATTCCATGCAGGAGGCAAGTTTATTCCAGCTACTTCTTTCTGGAAAAGTGAAAACAACAAGTACCTCTCTCTAAGGTGTTTTTACTCCATTCATGTAAAATTGTATCTATTAGTTTTTTAAAAAAAATTGTTTATGTGGGAAGTCTCAACATGCATGTTTTTAGTATGATGTTTAAGCGTGCATCACTTTCATTTTCTGCATCATGACACAAAAGTTCTAGAAGATAAGAAATGTCTGAAGATAAACTCCCAAATACCAAAGAACTCAAATGCTTGCCTGCTTTAAAAAAGATCTGCACAGTATTTACCGTGCAGCATCCTTTGCCATGGGTTCATTACTTCCACTATCATTAAAACAGTTAAGAGAAGTCAGTGAGAAAGTAGTGCACAATTAGAACTTGAATTACTACACACAAAGTGCATTTCAGGCCCCTTCCTGCGTTCAGCCCGTGGCTGGCAGGACACTGCCTGGAAATAATGGATTTTCCCAGCTGCCAGCAAGCGGCCTCACGGCACCAAGCCTGCTTGTGTACTCAGGACGGCAATTCGGTTCCAAGGTAAACCGCTGAACTTCAGTGACACCTTCCCCACGTCAGTGCGTTTGTGTGTCTCATG
The DNA here is from genome assembly GCF_965183815.1 of Platalea leucorodia. NCBI lineage: Eukaryota > Metazoa > Chordata > Aves > Pelecaniformes > Threskiornithidae > Platalea > Platalea leucorodia. Next base: position 13,377,852 of record NC_138823.1, on the reverse strand, counting down.
ACATAATTACTTTTTAACTCACATATAATACTGCACTATTCCCTCCTATTTGCAAGAACAATTTTCAATTAATTTGTGTCCTGCAGACTCCAGAAAATCCATGTCGCAAAAAAACCCGAGCTAAGGAACAGATTCTCTCGTACCTAAGAGCAGGCTGGAATTCACACTGCATTCTCCCCAAGCCTGAAAGGAATTAACAGCATATCCTCCTATTTGCACCCACCGCTTTTCATAAAACTCATAGGAAATTCACTACCTTTGAGATATCTATTCTCACAACTTCAGCTGATTTTGCTTGATGAGTTCAGAAGTTTTTGGGGACAGGTTAAATGAAGTGACCAAACACAATCCTTCTCAGAAACCAGGCTAAAAAGGAATCCTAGGGAGTTACCACTACTTACCTTCTTTATATTCTTCTTTTTTTTGGTCTGATTTTGGCTTTGCCAACTCCCTACATTAAGAAAGAGGACAGAGGAGAAAAGGGAGAAAAGAATTACTGTATTAGAATTGTTGTATAGACGTGTTGTGTTGTGTTGTATTCTATTGTTCCCCATCAAGACTAGGGAACCTGACCAAGTTTATAATCCAGTGCTCCACATCATACAAAGAAAAGCCTGTGGACCACACGGAGGATTCAGATCCCAAGTCTGCCGCATATCATATGCGGACAGTTCTATAAGGACATAAATTTCCTAACCTGCTAATCTTGGAAGTCTCTATAGCACAAATAACATCTCAGTAATCAAAGTGGAGGAGAGATCTCAAAGGAGCTGGGAAAAGATGCATGTTTTTTATACAAGCAGAAGACTTTTACTAAGAAGAGTGATTCTAGTTCTAAGATACTGACATTGACATAATCGTATCCCCCTGCAGATTTTTGGCTGTAGATTTATCATGACGTGATTCATTGTGCATGCTTTCACTTTTCCTTTTAATTCTATGAATTGAACAGAGATTGGACATCTAGAAATACAATACCTGGTAAAGTATCTTCGATTGACATTTTCACTTAATATTTCCATGCTTTTGTCAAAGCTAGAGTCTGAACAGGGTGGCGTGTTTTTTCTCATTGATCTTAAACAGTGTCCATTGAAGCATTCTATTTTGCCAGAGGAAAATTCCTAGGGAAAGAAGGAAATAACAACATATTTATCTGAACCATGTATGTTATGCTAAGAAGGAAATTCTCCCTCATTTAGGCAAGTTTATTCTATAACTCTCCGGACTTGACAGTGGTGCAGCTAACGGCAGGTAAGCCTTGAGCCACTTCTTGCCAGAAAAAAAAAAAAACAGCTTTCAAAGCTAAAGCTCCCCTCCGCCACACTCTTCTTGTGGACAACTTGAGCTTAATATCCTTTGAAAAAATTATTGCAGCAAAGCCTTTCATATAAACTTAGCATTTCATGAAAAAAAAAACAAAACCACTTTTATTTCAGAATTGGTTCAGAGGACCAGTTAAGCTTGACCTTGCACATCCTGGAATTAAAATCCAGTTAGGAAGGTTTTTCTCCTATCTCGGTTCCATTTATGACTGCATTTGGAGGAACACTAAAAGATTTCCTTCAGGAGGATGGCATTTATCCATGGGAAACCAAAGGGAACTCAAGACACACTTTTTTTATGGCTGTTGATCTGTTCATCTTGTTCACATTGGTATTTCTGCAAGGAGGATGAGTACTATCACTTTTACTACGTGAGGAAATCCGTGATAACCATGAGAGGTGGCTTGTTCAGTTTACGACCCAAAGTTTCATTAAGAGTACACCAAACTAAATCTCACACCGAAAAAGGTGGAAAACAGACCAGATTCTACTACTTCTTGACACTAACTTTACCAAGAGGTACTTCCATTAGTAGCTGATGGAGATGATGACAGAAGCGTGAAGTAGGTCACTACAGGAGGGCAATGATGCAGGTGGAAGGCCCTTGCAGGGCCATGCAATGAGAGCTGCGGCCACCACTGCTGAGGGGTCAGCCCCGAGCCACAGAGCTGGGCAATCCTGTAGCTGTCTGACCGTCTTCTCTTCAGTCAACCTTGAACAAGCCGTCCCCAGTGTTCACCTGTGTCCTGGTTTCGGCTGGGATAGAGTTAATTTTCTTCCTAGTAGCTGGTCTAGTGCTGTGTTTTGGATTTAGGATGAGAATAATGTTGATAACACGCTGATGTTTTAGTTGTTGCTAAGTAGTGCTTACACTAGTCAAGGACTCCTCAGCTTCTCATGCCCTGCCAGTGAGAAGCTGGGAGGGGCACAGCCAGCACAGCTGACCCAAACTGGCCAAAGGGCTATTCCATACCGTATGACGTCATGCCCAGTATATAAACTGGGGGAGTTGGCTGGGGGGCAGCGATCGCTGCTCAGGGACTGACTGGGCATCAGTCAGTGAGAGGTGAGCAATTGCATTGTGTATCACTTATTTTGTAATTCTTTTACCATTATTATGATGATTTTCCCTTCCTTTTCTGTCCTATTAAACTGTCTTTATCTCAGCCCACAAATTTTACTTTTTTTTTTCTCCAATTCTCTCCACCATCCCACCGCGGGGGGGAATAAGCAAATGGCTGTGTGGTGTGTAGCTGCCTGCCAGGTTAAACCACAACAATCTGACAACTTCTCGTAAGACAGACCTTTTGCACAAGGAGGTTTTCAATCACCTTTCCTTTGTCACTCATTTTAAAAAGCACCTCCCTTCCCGCAGTCCTCCGGGCTGGTGGAGCAGGGCGTCACGAGATGCCTCCCACAGTTGGCTTTTGAATTTGGGCATCTGAGATGAAACCCCTAAAGACATTTTCTGCTTCTCAGATCCAGCACAGATGGATGTAACAAGACCTAAAGCTTAATGAGAGGCAGTCTTATCTGTCAGAGTCACCTGTAACATTTTTTCTCTCAAAAGTTTAAGAAAGAAATCGTAACAGGAAGCCTTTCAACTAATTTTTAATTTTACAGAGCCCTAGGTTTATTTGAAGATGGCAGGTTTTTGTGCACGCTCACACAGAGGGGTATATAAAGACTTAAACCAATACTTTCAGCATTCATCACTGAGACAACTAGAAAAAAAAAAACCTAGACCAAGAAATAATGATGTTCTCTCACCTGCAAATGTACTCGATGGTATTCCTACAGCTGGTATGACTATGGCTTGTATATCATCCTATAAAATCTATAGGCATGCCTGGGGAGTATCTATAATGTTAGGTCACGTGATTAACAGCTAATCTGCATAAACAAAAAGCAGCGGAGAAGCACCGGTGGGCAGAGGCACCCTGGTAACGCAGCGCTGGGGGAGCAGCCTAGCCCCGCTCGGCCATCGGTCAGCCCAAGGCCTGGCTCCAGGGTGAGGGACGCCCCAGGGGCACAGGCGGGCGAGGCCTCGGGGGTCACCTAACAGACCGCCTAGGAGACGACTCACTGTGGGACGCCCATCACCACACCCTGTCCTGGCTTCTTTTTTATTTATTTAACGGTGTTTCTATCTGTCGGGGCACAGACATCAGACTGCCAGTGATAGGAGCAGGGGCCACACCATCCCTAACAGACGCCAAGCCAGCGCAGCTCGGGTTAGAGGCCAGGGTAGCTAGGGTCAGAGTTCTGGGAACCAGGTACTGGAAAGGCCACGAGTCTGGGCCAAATACTGGAGAGACCGGGGGGGGGGAATCTGAGCCAAGCACTGGGCTGGGGGGCAGCTACTGGTGAGGCCATAGGTCTGGGCCGGGGACCCCTCTGTGTCCATGCATGAGGCAACTGGGAGAACAGGCCACGCGGGGCCAGTTACTGGTTTGACTGGGTGTCTAAGGACAGTTATAGAGAGTTACACATAGTACACGTGTGCATGAGCACACACACGGGGTCTAAATACCAGCAACTGCAACACGGCTGTGCACCTCCAGGGCTGACAGCCCCTGGGGAGACCTGGGCGTCTGGGAGCAGCTACAGACAGACTGGGTACCCAAGATCAACTAATAGCAGGATCCATATTACATATATGCATCTCTGTGTGTATTTTCCCACTAATAGGATTTCATCCTGACCAGCCAGAGAGGGAAGAAGGATCAGGCCATTTGTACTGTTCATAGGGCTACCAGATTCGGCCACTCCGAACATACAGCACTTTGAAATAAGGACAACTTTTTAAGTAAGAGGCTTTATTTCTAAATACATGATCACGTGTGAAAGTAGGCTCTAAAGTTGGGAGCAACTCTGGAAGATTTAGCTTGCTTAAACTCCAAGACACATGAGTTATAACTGCCACTTTGGATATTTCTACTTCATTGACCTAGAAGTAAACATTCCTCAGGAGAAATCTCAAAGGTTTGCCGTATCAGTTAAAAGATGACTGCAATAATACACTTCACAAATCTCTGGGCCAAATCCCAGACTGAAAGAAGAACAAATACTTAGAGAATGTCAGCTCAGATGTTCAGAAAAAAACAGTATAGTGACCCGGGAAATCTTTCTATGTATACTTATGCACTTGTTTGCTTTTTTTAATGCATTTTTAATGCAACACTCACAATACAATACTTGTGATACTTGTTATCCTCTGTACTGTCCTTTACCTGAATCTTGGCTCAAATTAGGACACAGGCAAAGCAGTAACAATGTATATTGCTAACTGACCATCCTTCTTTCGTAGGAAAGCATCCCAGTTCAGTGAGATGGCAGACACCAAGAGGTTAACTCCAGCAAGTTGTCAGCAGAGCAAGAGTAACTAACTCATATCAATCCTATCAGTCTTAAAAAAACACACTCAAGAAGTGAAATTCAGTAGAAGCAAGTGGCTAAACTGGAAAGATAAGGAAACTAAATGAAAGAATTTTGTAAAGTATTTCAAATGTTGAAAGCGTTTCATATTTTGTTACTTTTCTCGTGCTATGGGAAGTGATGAGCAATTGTTTCTAAAAAGTCTTTTTACAAAAACTGTGTTTAGCTATCTGGTATCTCTGAGGAAGTAACTGTGTTGAAGTACTATCAGAACAGATAAATGTGCTTCGGCAACAAGGCTGTGAGCTTTGATGCTGAGGTCCCTATACCGACGAGTCTGAAGGCTTACCCTGGAAAAGTGCCAGTTGCCACTTTGCCCAGACAAAAAGGGAGCTCTGGAGCACACTGCCCTCAAATACACAAGGTCACAAGACAACAATCTTGTTCAGCCTTGGGAATTACACCAGGGTTACAGACCTGCAGATACACAGCTTCCCGAGGAACAGTAACCACTTTGGATCTGCCATGGGACTCCCTGGGACTGGAAATGTGGAAGAGGGTAAACCCATCAGATGCCAGTTTACCTTAGACCTTCTACCATATGCTCCCTACTCTCTATGGATGAAATGAGCTAAATAACTAGAGATAAATTGCCTGCTGATATCAGGAAAAACCGCAAAAGCTTCCACCACCAAGTCCTTGCACATCAACAAGACAGGAAAGAGGCATTAGGACTTGACCATGCAGCTAGCACCAGCTGTCATCTCAGGCACTTCTGCATTGTCTCTGCGGTTAAGAAAGCTCCAGCAAAGCCCACCCATCCTACAAATGAAGTAAGAATAACTCCATACCTCAAAGCATGGGAAAGGTCAGGAGAAAGTAGAAAAGAAATGAAGAAACCAAAACAAAGAATAACCTTACAGCCAGTTGCATAACGATGATTCTGCTTTGGTTTTAATGAAAAATTTACGGTTAGCTTCCTCATTCCTGTTCTCCACACTGAACACACGTGCCAGCTGCCTTATCTGCCTAACTTTGCACAGCCTTCCCCCATGTGCAACAGGGGAATTCCCTGTAGCCTCCGACAACCATTTCTAGTGTAGACTGCAAAAGCAAAGCAGCGATCTTCAAGCAGATTCCATGATTGTTTGCAAAGAAAAAAAAAAAAACAAACACCACCCCAGGCATTTCTTCCTTCTTAGTTGAGTAGTCTTGAAAGTAATGAAAAAAAAAATTAATCCATACAACTGAAAATCCTGAAGGAGTTCTGCTGGAAGGAAAGAGAGTACACTACAAGCATCACTCTAAGGCAGGGCTGCCCTGAAGAGCAGACCACTTCTGAGCTGGATCTGGTCTGCCTTTATTTACCATGGAAATGCAGGACACCCTGCGGAGAAGAGCCTGACTTGGAAAGAGCAGAGACGACTTTTAGCTTTTGAAGGCTACATTAAAAAAATGAACTTCGCAAAACAAAACAGTTCAGTTATTAAAGTAGCGCCACTAAGACGCAGATAGCATGGACTACTTAACATCCTTTATAATCATGTAAATTGTCTCTTTTCTGCTAGGATAGATTAAAATTATAAAAAGCTCAAGTATAATTTTCACTATTTTAGGTTACGTGCCTAAGTGCTTTAATTAAGTAAAAATTAGTCCTGATTTCTAAACACAGCTTTGTTTTTAAACCATCCAAAGCAGCACCTATATACCCTTGACTGAGGAGTATTTCGCAGGCGCTTCAGGCCAGCTAGAACGCAGTTACAGGTCACGCACGTTTTGTGCCGAGCGCCGGTTTTGACACATTTTTGTCATCAGAACACCGAGCGCTCTCCCTGCGAGCGTTACCGCAATTAAAGCAAAGCGGTCTATAAGATCTTTTTAAGATAACTTTGTAGGTAACAAATTTAATCAAAATAAAGGGGAAAGGGGAAATGCAGATCACACACCAAACCACGAGGCGATGTGAAAAGTCGAGGCTGAGGGGGCTGCCGGCGGCCCAGCCGCCGCTGTCACCGCGCCCCGGGCCGGGGGAGCCCCCGGGCGACCAGGGCCGGGCGGCGGGGCCGGGGGGACCCGGCCGGCTGCGGAAGGCGACCTAAATGCTCGGTTTTTTCCTTATTTTTTCCTCCACGTGACGCCGATCTCCGGTGCTCTTGCGCGGGGACCCGGCTTTCCCAGCTCCCCGGGGCTCCCGGCCGGCACCGGCTCCCCCGCCGCGCCTCCCCGGGCCCACAGCCCAGCGCCCGCCCCGCCGGGCCGAGGCCCGTCTCCCCGCGGAGCCGGCGCTCCCCCGCCGCCCGGTACTCACGGCCTCGTCGGTTCCTCTGGTCCCCCTGGATCTCGCGGCCCTGGCGGCGGGCGAGGCGGCCCCGGAGCGCTTCCAGAGGCGGCGGCTGCCGAGCGAGGGGGACTCCAAGGAGATGAACTCGGAGCTGGAGTCCATCAGGTCGAAGGGGGGGCGGCGGCGGCCGTCGCGGGCCGCCGGGCCGGGCGGGCGGGCGGCGCTGCTCCGCAGGACCACCATGGCGGGGCGGCGGGCGGCCGGCCCCGCGCCCGCTTCTGCCGCCGCAGCCCGCGCGCCGCTGGGTCCCCGCCCTGCCCCCCCCCCCCGGATCCCTCCGCCTCGCCGCCTTCCTTCCGCCTGCCCCGAGGGCCGCTCCGGCTCCCGGGCCGCTCCGGCTCCCCCGCCGCTCCCGCCGCCGCGCCACGCGCCCTCCCGGATGCCGGCGGCGCGCGCTCCGCCCCGCTCTCCCCGCGGCTGCTTTCTCCCTCCGGCAGCTAGTCCCGGCCCGGGCGGCGGAAAGATACGAGCCGCACTGCGGCCGTTCGATATTTTTGGCGCGTAAAAGTTGGAGCCGGTTGTTTTGCCGGCGCGGGATTGGCTCGGCGGCGCGCGCTGTGCCCGCCCCTCCGCCGCTTCCCGCCGGCAGGGGGCGGGGCCTCCGGGCTTGCCGGGGCCGCCGCTTAAAGGGCCCGCTCTCCCGGGCGGCGGCGGCGCGGCTCCGCGCCCCGCTGCGCCCCGCCGCGCCCCGCCTCAGCGATCCCCGGGTGCGAGGGGCCGCGCTTCCCGCACCCCCGGCCGCTGCTCCGGCCGTGCCCGGGAAGCGCCTGAGGCGCGCCGGGATGGCGGCCCCGCCGCGCGGCCGCGTTTCCTCGGGGAAGGCGTAGCCGGTGGCTCCCGCCGCGCCGGCACTTCCTGCGCCGCCCTCACCCCCCCGCCGCGGCCGGCCATGGCGCGGCCGGCGGCTGCCTACGAGGCGGCGGTGCCGCCCCGCCCCGCCTGCGCCTACACCAGCTGCTACTGGTAAGGGCCGCCGGGGCCGGGGCCGGGGGCGGGCGGGAGCCGTCAGGCGGGCGGGGGGCCGCCCGGCCGGCGAGGCGCTGAGGCAGCGGGCGTCGAGGGCGGTAATCGCGCGTCCTGTCAGGCTGTGCCTCGGCTGGGAGGGTCGGGTTGAACCGCTGTGAGACCGGGAGAGCCCCCGGCCACGAACGGCGTCCGCACCGGGTGACTTTCCAGCAGGCATCGCCTCTCGGCTGGCTTCTGCTCACTGGAAATGAAGTTGGGGGGAAAAAATAATCAATTCTGGTGTTTTACAGCGAAGAAAACGTTTGGAAACTTTGTGACTACATCAGGAGTCAGGATCAGTACCCTTTAGAAGAATTTTATGCTGTTTTCATATCCAATGATAGGAGGATGGTGAGTGGATGAGATGTGGCCTGAACGCAGCTGTGGAGAGGTTCAGGCCTTCAGGCCGCAGCCCGGCGTAGCGGAGGCCTGGGCCCCGGCCTTTAGACCCCAGCCTGATGTAGGTGAGACGTGGGCCCAGGCCTTTAGGCCCCAGCCCAACCTGTAAGTGAGACATGGTCCAAAACCCTCTTGTAGCTCAGTTTGGCTGAGAGGCATGCAGACCATACCATGTAAGATCTTTTCGTTATCTGATGCATTCAGGACCATGGGAAGAGGAACAATGTTGAGGGGGTCCAGAGAAGGGCCACCAAGATGATCAAGGGTCTGGGAAGCCTGCCGCATGAGGATAGGCTGAGAGAGCTGGGCTTGTTCAGCCTTGAGAAGAGGAGGCTTAGAGGTGATCTCATCACCATGTACCAGTGCTTAAAGGGGAGCTACGAAGAAGATGGAGACTCCCTTTTACAAGGAGTCACATGGTGAGGACAAGGGCTAACGGGTACAAGTTACTCCCAGGGAGATTCCGATTGGACACGAGAGGTAAATTCTTCACAATGAATGAGAACAGTCAATCACTGGAATAATCTCCCCAGGGAAGTGGTTGACTCCACTATGCTGAACACGTTTAAGACTGAGCTGGACATGGTGCTGGGCCATCTCATCTAGATTGTGCTCTTGGCTAGAAAGGTTGGACCAGATGATCCTTGAGGTCCCTTCCAACCTGGTATTCTATGGTTCTATGATGTCTCTGTGAGCTGTGGGGGAATTCTTCCCTGTGATCTGTCAGTTTAGGAGAATGATTATATTATGTGGTCCAGAATAGTATCTCCAACTTCATGGTCCTGAAAGATAGAAACTAGAGAAAATTTTCTGACTGCAGCACAGGTGTAAGCTGATGAAGTGGACAGGTTAGCAAAGAACTAACAAATTAACCTCAAATTAACGTGTATTAATCTGAAAGGTTTTATTAGCTTCAGATTCATTCACTTCTAACTTTCAGATTCCACTCTGGAAGCAGAAATCAGGACATGGAGATGAGCCTGTTGTCTGGGTAAGGCATTCTGTTCTCTCTCAGTGATTTCGAGTGTGTGCTTCTGTAGTTTGTATCTGCAGGATCAGACATGGGCAGTGTCAGCCATCTTTACTGTAACAAACTGTTCCATCTGAACATCAGGAAACACTTTTTTACTATGAGGGTGACGGAGCACTGGAGCAGGTTGCCCAGAGAGGTTGTGGAGTCTTCATCCTTGGAGATATTTAGAAGCCGTCTGGACATGGTCCCAGTCAGCTGGCTCTAGAGGTCCCTGCTTGAGCAGGGGGGTTGGATCAGATGACCTCCAGAGGTCCCTTGCAACCTCATCCATTCTATAGTTTTGTATTAATATTTATGATTCTTTTACAACAGATTTATAGAGAGCCTAAATCTGGTGCTCCTTTTTACCATTCATAGTAAATTAATAGCGAGACAGCCAGTAAAATTTACAGGTGACAAACGTTAACATTGGTAAGAGTACATAACAGATTTGTGAAAATTTTTATCTGGATATTGTTGAGGCTACCAGCTTTGTAGAATTTTAAGTAGATGTCTGTACTTGCAAGGAGTACATGTGTGAAAATATCCATGTAGGCCTGACAGAGGCTAGAAAAATATAAGCATTATGTGTAGTCAGGTGTCAGCAGTTAAACTGACCCATAAATGGAGGCTTTGGAGTCTCTGATTAGTGAATGTAATTCAGTAATTGCCTCTACAGAACTCCTTTCAAATAAGTATCATTACAGAGTTCTTTCAGTTATCTGGCATGAAAAAAACTCTATTTCTTCTGGCAATTTCTGTTTCTGAAATTCTGAAAAATAATCTGCAAACTTCTGGAGTTCTGTGATTTCTGAATCATGCATTTTCTTCCAAACTATCGGTATATTTACAGTACAAAAAAGGTTTAGTTTAAAAAGAGATCCAAGTGTTCCATGAAGGTGATCTAAGAAGAAATAGGAGAGTTGGGAAAGGCCACCACAGAATGTGGATTTCTGATAAAAACTCATGGATCAAGAGGTGTTTTAACTTTGATGTTTCAGTGGATCATAGGATATGTAAACCTTGTACTTAATTTTTCTTATACTCTGTAACAGATTCTTCTAAATATTGTTGCATACGGTAGTATGTATATGTTGGTCTGGCAAAATAGCTTGCCTAAGATCTTTTTGATTCCAATCCCTTCGTGGTTAGGATTGTTTAATATTGAAAGTGTCAAAAGACGGTGCTTCAAACTGTTTTTGTGAGTGGATTTAATGTGAGCTTTAGTAAGCTGCTAACAGCTACCTTCAGTTTAATTTTGTAAAAAAGCAGTGTATGTACCAGACACCTGATGTAAGTAACTCCAATTTCTCCAAACCTCCACCACACCTATGTTTCTTACAAGTTAAGGAATAAAACTGCACCTCAGAACCCAAGTGTCAAGACAAAATAGTTACCTTAAAAAAGTGTGATATAGTGCCCATAGGTGTTTTTTTCCCAGCTTCAAGAGCTACTACAGGAATTGGTCTTGCTCCTATGTTCCTCTTGGTCTGAGCCGTTTGCTGCCTTTTCAGTTGCATGCTGGTTTTTAGCTGCTTCTGGCAGCTAAACACTCGGCACTCAAATTCACAGACCGTGTAACTGCAAGAGGTACAACATCTCTTATTAGAAAAGATCGCTAGATAATTTTAATGTTAAGCTGCCATTATATATTGTTGTGAGCTTTTGTTTAGGACCGGGTCTAAGACCAAAATGCTCATCCCACTCAACTTCTGTGTTTTCATGTGGGACGTGAAAGAGATTCGTGATTTTCTTAGGAGTAGCATACACTTTAGTTTAGCTGTCCAGGCTTAAATCAAAGGAGGCTGCAAAGGAATGGGGAGAATACCAAGGTTTCTTGAAAGGCATGACAGGTGAGACAGGCACTAGGAAATCTCTCTCTTGGTGCCAGAAATGTTACATGCTTAATACTTCAAGGGCAGAAAGCAGGATTCAAAGAAAGGATCTGTAGCTTCTGCTTTTAGGAAGCATTTTTTCTTTTCACTCCCTTCGCCACTTTCTCATTAACAGCTGTTTAACTAATGGCGATTGCCCTTATTCCCAGGACTACCATGTTATTCTACTTCATGTTTCCAGCGGGGAGCAGAACTTCATTTATGATCTTGACACAGTGTTGCCGTTTCCGTGTCCTTTTGACGTGTACAGTGTGGAGGCCTTTAGGTTGGATGACAGCCTTCGTCCAGAATTTCACAGGTGATGACATAAAATATAAAGACCATGAATGTTATTTCATGAAATCAATGTTGAAGTTCTCTTTGTGGATGCATAGTGACAGAGTTTTTTTGCTATGCTCCAGTAAAATAAATGCACTGTGTTATTTTTTCTAAAGTTCTTTACCTTAGTCATCAAAAGCCCTTTTCTTTCTTACTGTAGTTTCTTGTTAACTAGTTAAGTGCTTGGCACAATATTGCTGATTTATGTATTTAATGAAATTAATGCTCCTTGATGGGAGGAAAGGGCTCCTGTTCTGAGTGACTAATGCAATATTGTATACATGCACCTTTTGATACAATTTTGTGTTATTATTTAGGAAAATCAGAATGATTCGAGCGGATTTGTACTTGAAGACATTTGCTTCAGACAGATCTCATATGAAAGATGCAAATGGGAAATGGCAGAAACCTCCTCCTTCATACCCTTGCATTGAAACCGCAGGTAAGCTGCCAGAGCTCCTTTTTCCTGCTTACAGTGTTGAATGACATAGATGCACACAAGAAATAAATATGCTTCCTTAACATGTCTCCGGAAGCACATCCAGCTAGCTTTCATGGTTTAACCGCAGCCAGCAACTAAGCCCCACACAGCTGCTCACTCACTCTCCCCACAGTGGGATGGGGCAGAGAATAGGAAGAGTGAAAGTGAGAAAAATTATGGGTTGAGATAAAGACAGTTTAATAGGTAAAGCGAAAGCCGTGCACGCAAGCAAAGCAAAACAAGGAATTCATTCACTGCTTCCCATCAGCAGGCAGGTGTTCAGCCATCTCCAGGAAAGCAGGGCTCCATCACGCGTAATGGTAACTTGGGACGACAAATGCCATAGCTCTGAATGTCCCCCCCTTCCTTCTTCTTCCCCAGCTTTATATGCTGAGCATGACGTCATATGGTATGGAATACCCCTGTGGTCAGTTGGGGTCAGCTGTGCCAGCTGTGTCCCCTCCCAACTCCTTGTGCACCCCCAGCTACTCGCTGGTGGGGTGGGGTGAGGAGCAGAAAAGGCCTTGACTCTGTGTAAGCACTGCTCAGCAGTGACAAAAACATCCCTGTGTTATCAACACTGTTTCCAGCACAAATCCAAAGCATAGCCCCATACTAGCTACTGTGAAGAAAATTAACTCTATCTATCTCAGCCAAAACCAGTGCACTAGCTTATTATTTCATATGGAAAAAAAATAGGGCTATGAAGCATTTGGCAGTTCCTTTTCTGAACGTGTAAAGTCTCACATGCCTCCTGGCATTTACCATTATTAAATATTAATTACTGATCCTCATAAACTGAGCAGAGAATGAGAGGTAAGTAATACTTCTCTCTCATTACAGCAGGGAACTGAAGCAAAGAGGCCAAATAACTTGCTTAGGGGTCACAGAGTGTATTTTTAACACACTGATTATACCATGCTTTAGCTGGCAGGTCCCATCCTGCCAGAGCAGGTTATTTTGACAGGAGGAAGTTTTCAGGCTCCACTCAGTATGCTAGATTTGCCTGCATGAGATGTTGGAGGTTTTTTTGCGAGATGAATGGACCTGAGGACACTTTAAGGCAAACTGGCAAGTCAGCAAATTTTTCCTCAAGCCTTAAGCCTCTTTTAAGTGACAGTCTAGATAATAGCCCCGGGCCAAACAGAGAGAGAAGTAAAGACTTGCCATCTCTTCTATTCTATAGAGCTGCTTAAACCATTCTTATCACACAGCATTTCAGCTTATCCTAATCATGTGTTTGGCAAGCTGGCTAACAGTCACCATGTGTTTGTTTGTTCTCTCATTTTCTTCCCAAATGGAGAAAAGTCTGGTGAAGTCTTGCTTTGAAAGAGTTTTCATGTTACTGCTCTGCATGTTTGGTTTTGTTGCTTTTTTAATAATGCAGTACTGCTATGTATTTATGTTAGAGAAGGCAGGGTCAAAGAAACATGTTTTGTGTTTAGGTCCAAGTTTATCATGGTTTTAATTTGCTGGGAAGTTGATTCTCAGTCTTTGCTTTGGCTTCTAAGAAAGCTTGGTGTTTGACACTAGAGTAGAAATGAATTATGAATGTGGGCAGGAGTACAGATGTAGTCTTCCTTGTAAAGGTTTAGGTGTTTTCTAGATAATCCAGGTTATGAAGCACCTTAAACTCTGTGTCTTGGTCCTTATCTCCAGCAGAGGTTTATACGAAGGTGGTGTAGCAAGTGGAGAATGCCTGGTCTGCAGTGGACGGTTCACTGTTAGCTGGAGCCTCCTAGGTGCTGAGAACTTTTTGCCTGTGGAAACCTTATTCTTGTGATAGTTGAGAGCTAATGAAAGTGTGAGGAATATAGATCAGGCCAGACCAGGAAGGTGAAAACTTCTACCCAAATGAAAATAGTAGAAAGCATTACTTGTGGATAGTAAGTTACAGAATGACTCAAACAGTTGCAGATGTGTACATGTACCTCCAGCTGCAGGGAATGACTCCATAGCTGCAAACCCTGTAACTCTCCACTTACCTGTCTTGCTTGACCGAGCTTTACCTCACTGATGTGCAGCAGCCACGTGGTCTCAATCAGCCTCCAGATTGTCTCTGTGATGATAATAGGTAGTGAAAGATACATAGATCTTCTATTTCTCCCATGCTTTGTTTCTTTGCTCTGTATCTTGCCATGCTGAAAGGAACATCCATAGCTCATCCAGTCCAACCCCTGCTCAAAACAGGGGTTCCCTAGGGCTCTGTCCAGTCTCGCCTTGAAGACCTCCAGGGATGGAGATTCCACCATCTCTCTGGGCACTCTGTTCCAATGACCATTGTCATGGTTGAAAAAAAAAAAAGAATATTCCTCGTACCTAATCAGAATTTCCCATGTTCCAACTTCCGTTCTTTGCTTCCTGTCCTGTTGCCAGGCTCCTCCAAGAAGGTTCTGGCTCCATCTTCTCTGTGTTCTCTGATCAGGTAGGTGTAGACAGCAGAAAGGTCTCCCCTTCATCTTCTCTGTTTAAGACTGAACAGGCTGAGTTCTCTCAGCCTCTCCTTGAATATCGTTCTCCTGCCCCAAACAACTTGATGTTCCTCTTCTGGGCTCACTCCAGTATGTCAATGTTTTGGGGTTTTTTTGTACTGAGGAGCCCCAAACTGGACAGAGTATTCCAGCTCTGTCCTGATGTGCTCTGGTCTCCTGGTCAGCTGGCTGAGTGTTGTAGATGAAGGAAACTGGTTACTCTGCACCCACTGAAGGTGGAAGGTCATTCACTAGGTAGCTTCAAGATCTGGGTCAGAACAGGAATAGATTGTATCAGATCTACGATGTTTAGTTTAAGTTGTCTTTCATTCGGTGCCAGTTTCTCCAGCTTTTTTGTCTTGCCTGTATTCACTTGAGAGATCTTATAATGATGCATGCTTCAATGTGCACAATGCTGTAAGTCAGCGAGGAGTCCGGGTTTAACTGTTGTGGGACAAGCATGTGCTTTAACTTTTAGCTGAACATAAGTCCCGTGCTTCAGTGATGCAGTTCCATAGATGAGCATGTGTCCTGCAGGCCAACATACAGGTTTAGAAAACATTGCTGTCAACACATGGAACTGGTAATTCTCTTCCTTTAGAGACTGGTAAAGTAATGTCTCAGCACAGTTTTATCAGGCATAAAAATGCCTTATTTTAAACTTGAAGGAAAACTGGGTGGCAGGCCTTTTGTTATCATAGAAGAGCCTGGGTATTAATGTTCACATCCATGCCAAATTCCATTTCAGATAACTCTTTTCTCCCTGTTGTTTCACTTAGATAGAGTACTCTGCTTTCCATGTTAATTTGTGTTTGCACAAGATTAAATTGCTTATGTATTTCATGTTAGAGGTTACTGCAATTTAATGGCTGACAGAATTGACCACATATTGTTTTAGTATCAATTTATTTGTGAGGCACATTTAGATCATAGCATTATATTAATTTAGATTATTTTTATTTATTTATTTATTATTTTGCTGTCATTTAGAGTAGCCAAATTCCTAAGCTCTTGAGAAGATAATTACAAAAGCTGGGGTGGGTTGACCCTGGCTGGATGCCAGGTGCCCACTAAAGCTGCTCTATCACTCCCCCTCCTCAGCTGGACAGGGGAGAGAAAATATAATGAAAGGCTCATGGGTCAAGATAAGGACAGGGAGAGATCACTCAGCAATTACTGTCATGGGCAAAACAGACTTGAGTTGGGGAAAATTAATTTAATTTATTACCAATCAAATCAGAGTAGGATAATGAGAAATAAAACCTAAATCTTAAAACACCTTCCCCCTACCTCTCCCTTCTTCCAGGGCTCAACTTCACTCCCGATTTCTTTACCTCCTCCCCACCCAGTGGTGCAGGGGGACGGGGAATGGGGGTTGTGGTCAGTTCATCACACGTTGTCTCTGCTGCTCCTTCCTCCTCAGGGAGAGGACTCCTCACACTCCAGCGTGGGGTCCCTCTCATGTGAGACAGTTCACCGTGAACGTCTCCAACTGAGTCCTTCCCACGGGCTGCAGTTCTTCATTAACTGCTCCAGCATGGGTCCCTTCCGCGGGGTGCAGTCCTTCAGGAACAGACTGCTCCAGCGTGGGTCCCCCACGGGGTCACAAGTGCTGCCAGCAAACCTGCTCCAGCGTGGGCTCCTCTCTCCACGGGGCCACAGGTCCTGCCAGGAGCGTGCGCCAGTGCGGGCTTCTCATGGAGTCACAGGCTCCTTTGGGCATCCCCCTGCTCTGGCATGGGGTCCTCCATGGGCTGCAGGGGGATGTCTGCTCCACCATGGTCTTCACCATGGGCTGCAGGGGAATCTCTGCTCCGGCGCCTGGAGCACCTCCTCACCCTCCTTCTCCACTGACCTTGCTGTCTGCAGGGCTGTGCCTCTCACATATTCTCACTCCTCTCTCTGGCTGCAGTTGCGCAGGTTTTTTTATCTCCCTTCTTACATATGTTATCCCAGAGACACTACCACCGTCTCTGATGGGCTCGGCCTTGGCCAGCGGCGGGTCTGTCTTGGAGCCGGCTGGCATCGTCTCTATCGGACATAGAGGGGAAGCTTCTGGCAGCTTCTCACAGAAGCCACCCGTGTAGCCCCCCTGCTACCAAAACCTTGCCACACAAACCCAATAAAAAAGCATAGAAAGTTCCTATATTACTTTTGTGTGCTATATGTCTTCTTTAATGTTAAATAAATGCTTGAAGACTGAAAAAGTACAATAAAAATGTATCAGTCTTTTTTAATCTATGAGCATTGTGCTGTTAAATGTGCCCATGAGCTCTTGGTATTTAAAGGTAATCAGTGCTCTGGTACTACTACGTTGCTACAATTTGCGATGTGTTAAAGCATGTTAGCTACACTTACATACACTGCTGCTCTTATCTCACCAGGTTTTAAAGCTTTTAATAAACTTAAAAAGGCAAGTATGTTTACTCTTGATCCTAAAGTATTGCCTCTTCCAGAGCAGAGCAGCTATTAAGCCTGAATATAGCACTTTGGAAAAGGAAATTCCATAGTATCCAAGTCAAATCTAAGTAAGTTCAACAGGACTATAGGTAGGATAATGTAATTCCCAGTGTGGAGCTGGGACAGGATACTGGGATCAGTGATACTTTTTTATGAAATATACCAGGAAATGTTTAATGACCATGAAATACCTTTTGGAATGGAATCAAGGAATCTCTATCAGTAACCAGTTCAGCAATTTTTTTTTTCTTAACTCAAAAGGAATAATTCTTAATCTGTATTTGTGCTGCTCATGGGGTTGCAAAATAAACCTTCTAAAATAAGCTTGAGTCATAAATTCCAGTCCATACTTAAAAAAAATTGAAGTTGGAACTAGGTGATTTTTTTTTAAAAGTACCTTAGAATTATTTAAAAAAAAATAACAAACAACCCCAAACCAACTGACTGAACAAAAAAACCTGAAACTCCTCAATACTCCTCAGAACTCACATGCCAAGCATTAGCCTTTTGCGACTGGCTCTGGTCTAGCCATTTCCCAGAGCCAGGCCTCTATGTTTCTTGTTGGGATTGCTCTGGCCTCTGTTCTGCTCTGCTGCCATGCATGCCAGAAGCTGGCTAACCGAACCGGGTGCGCGGTGCTTCTCACCCAGCCCTATCCTCAAAGCAGCTCTGCTGGAATAAGCATACCTGAGCTGCAGCAGATTCCCCTGGTCCCACCTCGTTGCCAGGTGAAAGAAAACAGGGGTGAGTCTGGTATTTTGTTCAAATAGTAAAAATTAAGAAGATGCAATTTGGTGCACAGATTCATCATTCTAGGGCTGGCGAGCCCAGCCTGGGGTTTTCTTTTAAGTCTTCTCTCCACAAATTAATGAGATCTGATTCTGCTTAGTTTACGAGTCCTGATGAGATCAGCCCTCCTTACTGCAAGCCTGTGTAAAATACAGCTTGCACAGTGCATTTCAAGATTACTCAGAACAGATGGTCTTACTGCTTACATACAACTGTTAGCATCAGGTCTAACACTGAAAGGCATCGGTTTGAATTTCAGTTCTCCCTAGGTGTTTGGTAGCACGGTGGCAGGATTGATTTGTAAAGGCTTTTTGTTCTATTATTATTATTAAAATCCCTGGTAGTCATGAATGATGGGGTTTTACTTGCGGTTTTTTGTTTTGAAGAGCATGAGTAGGACAGCTGAGAAATTCTGGAGGCACTGTGTGTGACAGGTCTATGTAACAGGCAAGCTGCTAGACAGAGGCCAGGCAGATGTCTGCGGTTCCTTTCTGTACCTCCTCTCTGAGGTGGTGGTAGGATCCTAGTGAAAGCAAAGAAGCAGCACTGATACGGATATAAGTAGCTCATATGCACTTCATGGGAACCTTCTGCTCCTCTCGTTTGAGAATAAAACTCCAGTCTGTCAAGTTAGGTCCTTACTTCATGAGCTTTCGTGGAAGTAAAGAATCAAGCTGGGATAGAGGCAATAAAGGTACAAGTAAAGACAGAAATATTTAAATTCTGTGAGTGGCTTATTGAAATCACACTGCTTTCTGTGAAAGATAATTTAAGGTGACCAGCTTTGTTTTACATCGAGATGGATCAAGGTGGTTTGCACAGTTGGTTTTGTCTCAGCTGCGGGGACAGCACCCTCCAGCTGAGTGTCCTAACAGCCCTTCCGACTCCGCCTGCAAAAACACTTCTCTCCCTGCTCAGGCAAGGGAGGGGGATCTGAAGAGAACTGTAGATGCCTACGCAAGCCTGTGAAGAGCCCAACTTTCTAAGTATTTTAGGTGCCCCCAAGGCTAGGCAGCAGCAGAGCTGATCTTGGAGGCCTTGTTTCAGACTTGCTCACCTCCAGCAGCTGTCATTACGCAGTTAGTCCAAGGTCTGTGAGCCAGGCTGAGGCTTGGCTGAAACATTGCTTTCTAACTGCTGCTGGCAGAAACCACAAGTATCGTGGCTAACAATGCCATCTGATAGTGCGTGGCCTTCTATTTCATCCCTGCTAGGGGCAAAATTGTCAGACTTGATTAAAAAAATAAAACCAAGCAGGAATCCCAGAATGCACCAGCTAGGTCTCGTTGACAGTGTGTGTGCATAACAAAGTGGGTTTCGTCAAAGAGGAAGCATTGGCTCTGAGCACGCACAAATGCAAGCTAGTATAATAGCTACAGCACCTGAGGAGGACTGCACACGCAATGAAAATCTTTAAAAAAAAAAAATTCTGGTGCTCTTGACCGTGTATAAATGTTACATAAAGCATGCTCCTCCTTGCTTTTGTGGAGAAATCATCTTGGTTTGTCCACTGTAGAATCCAGTTGTCTCTTTTGTAAATTCTGGTGTTTGTCACTCTTCATCTGCTTCAGGAAGAGGACTTTGTGGTGTTCTCATGTATTTTTGCTGAGCTGTTTCTTAAAGCTGCAGGGTCTAACATAACATACATGGCATTCAGATACAGCACATGATTAAGAAGAGTGGCGTAGAGAGACCGTTACCTCCTGAATTTAATAAAACGGGAGAGGTCTCACTATGTTTTTTCCCATGGATAGCTCTCATACTGCTTCAGTGCCATCTACTGACTGGTTCTTAGACCATCCGCTCTTCACAGGGATGTTCCTGTTTGCTTTGTTAAAACAATTTTTCTTTTCATTAAACTTTTCTTATGGACTGCGTTATGCTCTGCCCCAATCCTTTTGAATTTAAGAGAGTATTTCATTTCCTACAGACATTGTGACAGCAACTTCCAAGTTGTTAACAGCAGCCGCTGCTATGTTTGTAACTACTGGAACAATCCCCTATAGGCTTCTTTACCATTCACAGAACAGTTTTATGAAATTATTATTCTACTATGCTCAGTGCACATAAAGCAGGGAATTATTTATCTTTCAAATCTTTAACTATATGAAGAATCACATTAATATTAAAACAAAAGCATCTGGGAGAAAAAGACAAGTTGGGAATTGGAAAGCAGGCTTACCAGTCCACCAGCAAGCAAGAGCTGTTATCTGCTACTAATTGTTCTTAAGCTACAACAGCAAATTGCTGGGATTGTGTGATTTTAAATCCCCACATAGTCCGGCAGAAATTGGTCCTGTTCTGCCAGACTCGCTTCAGCAGTAGGAAGATGCTTGGCTGGATGTGAGGATTTTCAACATGCAGAGCCCAAACAGGTTAACAAGAAAGGAATTAGGGGCCAGACCTTGGAACTGGTGAGAGCTGGGATTAGGCAAATCACAAAGCTGTGCCGTAGTGTAGATGTGGTGCAAACAGAGGGCTTTGGGGGCTGGATTATGGCTGGGGCTGCTGGGGCTGGGGTTCCCGAACATCGTCCTCCCTTCCTCGCTTACGCTGTCCATAATGGTAAGCCTAATTACACAAGCTTTTTGCAACTGAAGCAAATTCCATCCTATGGATTTTATAATCCGTTCATTAGAGCCTACTCTTGTTTGGTTCTTAATCCTTAAATGTGCACACGAATCATCCATGTTAAAATAAATACTTAAATACAGCGGAACAGCTCTAACAGTAAATCCAATGGCACTCCCACTCTGTTCTTTAAACTCATTCTCTTCCAGTTTTGTTTTAACGGGCATTTAAAAAGATTATTTGTGCAGATCGTCAGTGAGAACATAAAACAACAAGCCCACGGATGTTTGTAGTCAGAGCTGACTAGGCTGAGGAATCGGAAACCTCTGATCAGCATGGTTCTGAGTCAGCAAAGCTGGTACCAGGCCAGCTCCAGAAAAAGGATAAGGCACCTAAACCCAAAACTGCACACCAGCACTTTCCACTGAGCTCTCTGGGATCCATGAATGGGACAGAACGGTTTCTGCCTCTCCTGCAGGGTCAGAGCAGATCAAACTCCTGGCAAGGAGCAGACATGGTTACTTTTCTCTTGAAGCTATGGCAGTTTACCTTTTCCCCCTCTGACTTCATTTAGTGGTTTTGGATTCACAAAAAAAAGTGTTTGCCCCCAGCCTAGGTTTGTGCCCTTCTTTGCCTGAGCATCCCTCTAGGCTGTGGGCTGGGTTATGATGTTAGGCGTTTCCTCCGGTCTGCATATTCTGGCCTGGCAGTGGGGTGGCCGTGTACAGCAAGGACAAAGTTCAGGGCTGGAGGGAAAGCAAATACAGAGCAAATACTGTAGTCTGGGGAGTAACAAATTGTAGGTTTGCCAAGGGGGTAATCGCTTCTGAGAGACACTGAGCAACTTCCAATTCTGACTGCTGCTCTGGTCCAGTTCCTCTGTACTCAGTGGAACAAGAGCAAAAGCTGATTCAGTTGACTTTGGTTCAGAACTTGATGGGGGAATAATATCTCCCCTGCTTTGGAGTAATCATCAGATTGTGTGAATGCAGGAAGACTACAGGCACCTGTTGCATTGCAGTTGCCTGTGCTGGTTGTTATTTGCACTCCAGTTCTCTGACACTACTTGACCCTTCTAGGCTGCTGTTGCAGGGAAAAATCTTACTCTTCCCTACGCATACTAGTTTCTAATGACTAAGGATGCTTACTGATACAGTAATGTGATTATTGCCATGGGCAGAGAGAGATCGGGGCAAAAGCAGTACTTCAGAGACTGGAAATAGATGTTTTCATAGCACTGTACAACTTGCAGAATCTTGCAAGTGTGCTATGAACTCTTCGCTATTTTGAACTGAACTATCAAAGAGGGGTTTGGGGGCATTTTCTTGATAGATGTATACCTGTGCTACAGAAGCTGCATCAGGAGCTTAAATATTTCCCTTTTCTGGTCCTTTTTTAGACTCCAAGATGAACTTGGATGATTTCATCAGTATGAATCCCAAAGTGGGATGGGGCTCAGTGTTTCCCCTTCCGGACTTTGTGCATCGCTTTGGCAGACAGACTGATTACAGCTATTCCTTGGAAGGACAGTGAAGTGAAGTGAACAAAGAAGTTCTCCCTGCTTCTGTTTTGAGCAGGTGTGTTTTGTTTTGCTGCTCTTACATTGTATTTATAGTTCACGTTTCTTTACATGGAATAAGTATATGGGCAAATAGAATACCCAATCAGCAATATCATGAACTGAATAAAAACTTTTATTTTGATTACGTAAGAATGAACGTGGTTTTTAACATGCCAAATCAAAGGCAGACATCCCACTGTAGGCATATTACTTTTCTGTCCACTGTGCCCAAATTGAAAAGAGCATTTACATGCTATAAGAAAAACTTTTGAAAAAATATATGCATAAAATACTGAACAAGGTAGCTCAAATTGTTAAATGTCGCCACATTTTAGAAGTGAATACGGTGTATTTTCTTTATGTTCTGATTTCTATCACTTATATAAGCAGACGGTGCCTCTTAGTTTAGTCACTAACTTTATCAATTAGGCTTATTTAGCAGAAGCCTAAAGGCCAGACCCACAAAGGGAACGTAGATTAGTAGTACAATCTTCAACTCCCAAGCATTATGTAAAACCAGGTAGGCATCTCGGTTTCCGTGTTGTACGAGGGGAGAATTAAACGCCTGCCACTTCAGTTAAACTGTTCTAGTGCTGACAGTTGCTGGAAGATGCAGTTGCTTTTCCTTCTTACGCTGGCTGCGCATTCTCACCTGCCCCCGTGTGCTTGCACTTGGCATTTGCCTGGCCCCACGGTAATCCAGGGTAGGAAGCTGAACCGACAGAAAGAAGTAGTATTTTTTTTCTGCCTCTTAGCTCCTTGAACTGGCTTGCCATGAGGGCAGACAGCTGTTCTTGCTGGCATAAGGAGATCAGCAGGAACATACGGCCGGGGGGAAGGGAATGAGAAAGCCTTTCCCGTACAGGGTCGCTTGCTGCTGAATTTCCTTCGAGGTGATATCGAGCTGCATCCTTGCAGGGGAACCCGGGAAAGCCATCACGTTGATTGGGGCTTTGGAGCAAAGTCTCCCACGTCTTAGAAGAGTGCCCTAAACATGGGATTACAGAAGCAGGCCAAGATGGGGTATTTAATTCTCTGGTTTTGGACCTGTTCTACTTTACACACTAGCATATCATAGAATCACGGACTGGTAGAATAATTCATGGTAGAAGGGTCAGGTGGTCTCTAGTCCAATCTCCTGTTCAAATCAGGTCAGGCCAGGCTGCTCAGGGCTTTATCCAGTCAGGCCTTGGAAACCTGCTGGGATTGAGACTACAACAAAGATTTGTGATGGACTTAAGTCTTTCTGAGGAAAAGCACAGTAACGGTTTTAAGTATTAAGGGATCATTTTATTTGTAAGCACAGAAAAATATAAAAACTTCAAAGATACTTACATGTATATTACTGTTATATAGGTGTATTGTTATATATGTATTCTATTACTGTATACCACATCAGTTCCAGAGAATTTACTCAGCATGTTAACAGCAGAGACAGACCGTTGAACAACTGTGGGATTGATTCACTTCATCCAGACATCTCTTTTTCTGTGTCATAAGGGCTGGCTGAATGTAGAAACTTACACTTTCTGTTGCCAGATGCAGCACAGCTGGTTGGCCATGCAGATAGGCTGCTACCACACAGATTCCTTGGGTGCCAGCACAGACTACGGATGGGAGGCCAGTTGTCAGGGCACTCATCTGCAGAGTGGGAGAGTTGATCTGTCGTTTCTGTCTCTGTGAACCAGCTTCACCAGAAGAGATCGAGATGATGGAACTCGGAATTCCTGATAAACTGGTGCTCAGAGCTCTCCCGAGAGCGGGCAGCTCTGGCTTTAACCAGATACACCTGTGGAAGAGGTCTGATTTATCGGTGTTTGGATGAAATGGCACCTCTTTCTGCACAACGCTGATGTGGCAGGCATGCTTTGAGTGAGTGAAGATGTTGTTACTTAGTATTTTTGAGTGATGTCAAGACTGGTTGTGAATGTGCACAGCAGCAGAAATTTGCCAGCTCAGCTCTATAGAGATGCTAACCCAGTGCCCAGGGCATTGCACGCACTGCCCAGCTTAGGCAAGAGCAGAACTGAGAACTTCAAGTTCCACGTTTTAGATGAACGGGTTATGTTAAGCACCTTTACATCTGTCAAGTAAGTGACTGAATCTCATATACACAGAGTTCCTGTGCATTGCTCAACAGACCCTTTAAGTTGTTGCAGAACATTAGGTTCTCATCCCTCCCTACTTGAGTCATCTGATTTAAATACTGAGCTGCCATCCTCAGCTGCTTTCTAGTGCCTAAAACCCGTGACATGCTCCCTTTAGTGAGGCTCAGACACAAGAATTTGCCTGGTTTAATCCAGTTTCAGGATCGAGGCTGTTAAGAAGGAGAACAGTCACAACCATTATTCAGAACATACAAGTTTAAAAAAAAAAACAATATGTGAAGAGACAGTCCTCTTTCTAATCCTTCTGAACAGATGCTTAACTTTACATGTAGCAGGCTGGGTGTGTGTGATGATAGCTTTTCTATAATTAACGATCTTTTTGTAACTCTTGTGAACAGTTGTCATTCCAGAGGGATAGGTAAAAGCCAGAGAATGGTTTCATTCAGTGCTGAGGGTGTTGATATTGCGGTGCTGTCTCTGTAGCCCTTCAAGCCTGGTGGCATTTCATCGCCATTTCAGAAGGTATGCTGTCAGAAGGACAGAATTCAGGAATACACCAAGTGCTCATTTAGGGCCCCAAATACAAGGAGGAGTGACTTGCTTCACCATAATTAGTAGAGACCAGCCCTTTTTCTAATGCTGATTAGCCCTGGTGTCCCATGGAGGGACTAAGTGAATTCTCTCCCCTTTTTGCTCCTTTCTCTCTCCAATTAACCCTCGTCCTGACTGTTTTGGGGAACATGCCGTGTTAAACCTTCTGCTGTCACCTCAGACTGATGCGTGAGGTGGCCCCACCAGCGTGGTTTACTCACTGCGCACCACAGTAAGTTGCAGACAGAAAAGCAAAGTTTGTTGAGAACCACTTTGCCGAGTGCCTGCAGAAGCAGCGCACATCAGAAGTACAAAGAACTGCCACTGTAAAGCTGATGGTGAGGAGGCAACTCCAATGCCACAGACATCACTAATTATCAGCTCTGTGATCACTGATGTATTTAAACACCTAAGATTCAAGTGACTTTATACCACGGGCATACATACGTATGGGGTACACCATACAGCAGAGCATGACTCCGTGGTCCTCAGGTACAGCTCCAAGCTGTAGTGCAGCTTGTTTGCTTAGTGCAGCTTTGCTTTCCGTTCCGCTTCAGCCTTCTTTACCTCATCCTTTCCCACAGCGAAGTCTTTCTGTTGTCCAGTTACTACAGGATTTATGTGCTGAGAGCCCCTAAGCGGTGGCTTTTTGGACTAGGTCACCCTTGAGTCAGGTATTGAACAAAGCGAGGAGAAATCCCCCTGCCCTCAGGTCAGTTACTCACAATCCCACGGTCTCCCAGCTTCTGTATTCTGTTGGTCACTGGAAATTCTCCAACACTTTTACTTCTGGACATCGTAGGGCAAGACCCTGATAGCCTTATACTCATCATGGGGAGACATCCTATCTCATGGGTAGTTCCTCTCGCCTCCATCAGCCTACTGATGCAGTAAGCTGCAGCACGAGATAGGGCACCCACGTCTCTCCTGCCCTTTTCTCTTCTTCCCTATTGCTTTTTAGTTAAGAATATCATTTATTTGATAACTGACCTCTTTTATTTGCCTGTTTGGGACTTTAGAAAAAAAAAAAGCTGTTCTTTCTGGCACGCATTTGCTTGGTCAGCGCATTTTTGCAAACTTATACGTGACCAAGTCTGTCTTGAGAACGTACCATCTCTCAGTTGGCCAGCAGAGAGAGCAGTCAGCATTCGGTGGACCTGCGGGTTGGGACGCTTGGCCAGAGGCGCTCTCCTGCACGCTGGGCCCTGCCAGTAGCTCTTACAGTTAAAAAAAAATAATTCTGACAGCAGCGCAGAGATGATCTGTATCTTGCAAGGTTGGGGCTAATGGGTTACTATTGCCCTTGACTGCCTGGGTCTGTAACATCAGCGCAAGTCCTTCCTGCGCATCAAGGGCTATATGCCAGCATCAACAAACCGCCTACCAGTTTTGGGGGGATATGTTCAGGATTCACAATCCCTACCGAAATGGGTGTGGGACACCTGAGAATATCAGACTAATTGTTTTGCTGTCAATTTATGGACTTCAGAGGCTAAATTTAGGTACCCGGGATGCTGCAATCTGATCTGCACTATTAAGGAGGCCGGGAGGCACCGAGGTGCATTTGTATGAATCAGATTCTGGGATGAGAGCCCCGGTCGGGACATTTTGACCTGCATGGCCTCCTCTCCTCGCCCCCTCATCGTCCAGCCAGAGCCTCATGTGTGCTCCGAAGCACTGTTGCTCTCCAAACATCTACGGTAAAACAGCCATCTCTAGGGTTCACTTGTCCTTTGTTAGAATGACTTTGGTCCAAGTTCTCTCATTTTTCATAGTTTTTTTCCCCCATCTTTTCAGCAAATAGGGGTTGTAGACAGAACGACCTGAGAAAGCCATACCAGGGAATAGGAAGGAGGTGGGAAAATCCCACCGTGTCCCTGCAGTAGTCACAGTTACCTCCCACCGGGTGCCTTGCAGAACCATGACCGAGACACCATCCATGACCCAGGTGGTGGCTGTCCCCTGCGACTGGCGCAAGCCATGCTGCCGGAGGGGAGGACCTGCAGAGCGTCACTTCACGCATCGGCTGCCTGAGCAGATGGCTCCAGGCTTGGTGGGGTTGCCCTCCTACGACACTTCGGATTCATGGGCTTGGAGAATCTCATCTCCTCTTGAGGTGAAACCTGTCTGGACATCTGTCTCTCTTCAGGTAATTACCTACTCAGAAACTTGAGGGAGGGAATGCTGGTGATTTTCTTCTCCCTTCTGGCTTCCTCCTTATGCAGGAGTTGGCCCGGTTGAGGCCAAGGTTAATGAAGCATGCCCAGAGAGTGAGTGTCTGGAGACATCTGCTCAGGTTTGCTCAGCACCTGCGTGCACCCTTCCCCGTGGAGCTCAGCTCTTGGTGAAGGTTTTCATTTGTGATGATGGAGTCAGAAGCGAAGCACTCCATACAAATGCAGCCTTTCAAGAAGTTAAGTGCAGCTGCAGTAGTGGTTCTGGAAAATCTCTCCAGTTTGACCTAAGATAAACAAATATGGTTGCTTAAGTATCCTCAATGTTTCCTTATACTTACAGTAGGAAATACCTTGGATACTGAGGGCAGCTAAAACAAATCTTACTTAGCTATATCTAAGGCCTCTGGCAAGTCCCTGAGTTTCTGAGTGAGCTAAGCCACTTCCTAGGCATGAGGCGTACTGAGCTTCATTTTATAGTGATAAAAATAAGCATTCAAAGGACCTGAACTGTGAACTGTCCCTCACAAAGTCCGAGCGAAGCAGCGTTATTCACCTGAAGCTCATTTCGAGTGTCTGGCGCTGCTGCGGAGGGAGATGAGCAGGGTGTTTCCGACGAGCCGGATTCCTGACATTATATTACTTAAAAGCAGGAAATGCTCATTTGGCCTGGTTCAGTGTCATACCGGCCTTCCCATGCAAGGCTATATCTGGAACCCAAACACTGCAATAAGGCAGGAATCATTATATGTTATTTTTTTTAAACGGCCTACACAGTAAGAAGATGGTAGTTATCTCAGCCTTCCCTTCTTTTTAGTATGCAATTGTGGCGGCATGCTTCCCACCATCTCAGCTTGGCTGCTGAAATGGCAACGCACCAGCTCCATGCTTGGAGCCATCCCGAAAAAATGTTCTGCTGCGGCTTTTAACCATTTAGCTGTAAAGCTCCCTCCGCTTCCACCGTTTCCAACTGCTGGGGTGAAGCAAGGGTTTCCAGTCCTTGTTTATAGCCAGTGTAATCAGTTCGACTATTTATACCGTACTCATCACAGAGCACTTTGCTGTATGAAATGGTCACAGTTATATTTATATCAGTGCAAAAACAAAGTAATCACAAATCGAGGAGGCGACATTCAGAGTATTTCTTCCTTGCTACATGATGCCGTTTCTTCAGCAATTCAAACTTTTATCAGGCAAAGTCACGCTCCTAGGAAGAAAATACATCCTGCTGTAAGTCAGGAATCCCACCGGCGTTTATCTGCAGTTGTGTTTTTGTCTCGCGTGAAGTAAAGGCGACTATTTAGTCAAGTAGCTTCTACCAGCTGCTACTTCGGTATGAATATGCGGCACTGCCAGCAAAGTCCATAGAGTTGTCTTAGTACAGCTGAAAGCAGAGTTTGATCTGCCCTGCCAGAGGTACTAAAAATACCTTTTAATATGCTAAGGTATGTGTCTGGCCAGAAGTTGTTTTCAAATGCATCGTTCCATGGAGTTGCTACAAAATAAACGGAGCCCGACCAGCTCGGTCCTGAGATGCAAAATAACCAGTGCTGGGACCGGCTGCGGGGGTCCAGCCTCTCCCCTGGCTGGGGGGCACGGGCACGGCGCTCCCCCCGCCTTGTTCCCAGCAGTAGGTTGGAAGGAGCGACTTGGAGGGGATTTGCAGTGCCCTACCTGCCGTATTTGTCAGAGGTGTTTTACTGGGAAGATTGTTTCCTTAATCCTTGTTCTCATTTAACTTATTTGGTAATTACTAAATAAAAAAAAAAAACAGGTTGGATATTTCTGATATCTGAAAGGCCAAGTAAGGGACTTGGTTCCCAGCAGAGAAGAGCCACGCACAGTCCCAGCAGCCACGGCTCGCCAGCCTCTCCAAGCTCACCCCGTGCACGCAGGTCAGATCCGTGCACGGAGGCAAAGCCCCAGCCTCCTCCAAGCCACTGCCAAAGGCTGCACGAGCAGGGGCGACGCAGTCACCCTCCCCGGCGGCTGCACAGCCCAAGTGAAACCTTTCTGCCAATGCTCTCTGCAGCCTCGCTGCTTTGAACCACTGCGGAAACCCACGGCTGTGGAAAGGCTCAGCCCAGCCCTGGCCGTGCGGGTGCAGGTCCCCAGCCCTTGCCGGGGGCCACCGTGTCCCTGTTGCTGGCTCCATGCAGGGGAGAGGTAGGCGGTGGAACTGGCAGGACATTACCACCCCGCTCGGGATGCTTGCTGGGTTTACAGAAATCCTCAGAAATGGGGATTATTTGTGCTCATTCAATGAGCAAATGCCCTAACTTAGCAAGTGGAGTCCATGGCAAAAACCCACACGTGGAGCTTGTCCAGCCTTGAGGACATCTGAGGCCCTACACGTGACAAAAGCACACATGTGGAGTCCAAAAGAGGCATTGCCATCTTCGTCGTCACTTGGTCTTGTCTGAGATGGCATCATCGTATCTCGCAGTAAGGTCCTCTGCCCCGCCTGCATAGTGCAGTAGGGCCTGCTCCCAAATAGTGTTGTAACTGCTTCTCGCTGCTGCTTGATGCTGTTTGGAGAACGATCTATGGAGCTCCAGTGGTACGGCCATTAGCACGGCTGGATTAGCAAGTGGAAGCTTTGTTTCGAGCTTTCTGTAATAAAATACCGCTGTGCTGTGGCACACAGGCAAGCTAGGGTTTCACTGTCAACTTAAGAAAATGAGGGCAAAGTGTGATTAAATATTAAGTGGGATGCAAGATCTCAGCTGATGCAGTTCATCTGGTAACCTGAGGATGGGCTGGAGGTAAAAGTGGCTTCCTGAGATACCTGAGAGGGTATTGCAGCAAAACACCCTGGCCAGCAAGAGGAGCTTTGGGGTTCCTCCATCAGTTTCCAACACCAAGAGACTTCAGAGGTAACACGTGTGCTCATGGAGAGGGACCAAAATGAAGACCCTTGGAATACCTGTATCCTTTTCTATTCGGATTTCCACCTCCTCCATAAATCAAACACCAATTCTGGCTGCATTAAGACTGTAAAGCAGGCTATACTTACATCAGGCAGAATATATTCATGAAAAACAAAAAAAAAATGTTTGTGATTAATGCAGACACATTCCTTCCCCACCACAGGATGAGCCATGTCCTAAAGCCTCTCCTTCAAGCCAAGCTGCTGCTGACAAGAAAATTATTGCCCTTCCTTACACTACAGAGCCAGGCAGATGAAAGACATCTTTTATTAATCGTGTGTCTGTACGTCTGCACGTGTGTGTCTGTGTGCCTCTCTTTGCATATGTGTATAGACGGCTTCTTTCACGGCAGCGTGTTTTGCAGTGGGTATCAGCTCCCACGCTTGCTAAGCTCACCTCGGCATTAGCAATGAGTGGCATTAAATTATATCCTCACCGCTCCTGCTGATAAATTATAAATTATAATGTATCCTGATAAATTATATCCTCCAACTCCAAAAGCAGTTGGCTTTTCCTGAGGAGGACCCACACCTTGGCTGCTGCTGCCTGGCCGGGTGTAAGTGCTGCGAGGGCTGCTGCTCCACGCCTTCCCTCGCTGGCACAGGCACGGGCAAGTAAATCTGGATAAAGTGAGGCCCTTTCCTTTCCAAGGCTCCCAGGCCAACATTTTAAAGCACTCCTAGTGATTTTAACTCCTGTCACCTCCCTCATCCCATACGCCTTTGCAAACATTTAAAGATGGTATTTTCTTCTGATCTAAGCCGTGCCAAATCTTGGTTCCTTTAGGAAGAGGAACTGGCAGTGGAAACATTGACAACTATACAGGCAAATATTGTATTGCTTAAAAAACTTTATTTAGACTGCTTCATTGTGGGGGGAATCGGTTGTTTGTTGGCTGTTTTTTTTTTTATTTTTGGATGGTGCTAAAGGCGCCATAAAATTAGCTACAGTATTATTCCAGTGATTGGTACACTTCATATTCATGCGCCTTCAAAATTAAAAGCAATCATGATAAAAATGAAGCAAATAAACAGTCCTCAGCGGGACCTAATGCCTTTCCTCTACGCTCCCAGCAGCCATGGAAGGCAACGGGGGTCCCAGGAGGGCAGGAGCAGCAGAGCCTGGGCTGAGCGGCGCGGAGGATCCTTGGGAAGGCTTTGTTGCTCTGCCATGGGGGTATTAATGTTTCTGGCCAGCTGACAGCATGTGCGGCGAGTGTAAACATTTGGCTCCAGCAAAGAGTTGCAGCCGAGGGAGGCAAGTCATGCACGAGATAAACAGGGTCCTTGCGATAGTGCCCAGCTGGGCGAGGGCTGTCTCCGGCGGAGGGCCGCGGATGTGAGCGGGATCGGACGTGATGGCCCGCAGCACCCTCGGGGAGGAGCAGGCACGGGCAGAGGGAGATGCAGCCGTCGGCGGGAGGACGGTGGTTTTAAACGGGGCAGGACGCTCGCCTGGTGCCTCTGCTGGGGCTCCCGGCTGCTGGCTCATCCCTGAGCCCCAGGGGGTTGAGAAAGGCTTGAAAATACACCATTGGGGCTGTGTTAGGGTTCTGAGGAAAGAGCTCAGAAGCAGTATTGAAGATGCTTGCAGTACCGCTTTTGATCGTGGTGTGTTTTGCATCCAAACAGCAGCCATTTTGCAGGGGGCCGGGGGGGATAAGCGGGTAAAGAGCACGCAGGCCTCCGCTTTCCAGCTCCTTCTGAGCAGACCAGCTGTTCGCACCTAGTTCAGGCTTAATTCACACTCTGGGTTCATTGCAACAGGCTTTTGAAACTCGGGTCTTTCTTACCCTGTATGTCGGCGGACAGAGCGGCATTGCTGAGCTGCCGCCTGTGGTAAGCCTTCGGGCTCTTACTTTCCTGAAGGGCCAAGCGCAGGAATTTTGCATTTTTACAGTCTCTAATTCAAATAAATAACTTCTTTGTAAATATTTAAAAAAGACCTTGAGGCTTTAGGCAGCCTGAAGAGAAGGGGTGTAAGGTGCTGTTACGGCCAGGGGGGTTACAAACCTGGTCTGCCTGGCTCCACATGCCTGAGGACGGGTGGCACGTGGTGGCTTCTCTCTTGCAGCTATTGCACGTGCCTGTGCACGCGTGTGAAAATGATTAACTTGGCTTTTTTTTTCTTCTGAATGTTCAGCATAGCAGGGAATAATAAAATGCAACTTTTCAGCAGGGACCAGAGGAAACAAATTACTGCCTGGGTGTAGCTGAGGGCAGAGTCGTCTGGCTCATTATTTTCTGTGAAATAATTCCCACGAGGCCTTGTGGAAACACAGCTTCCCCTCCCCGCCCCCCCCTCCCCCCCCCATTTTTCTGCTTCCTTAAACTTTCCAAAATACTCTGCTGTAACATATTTTCCTCAGTCACATGTGTTAGCGAGGAGAGAAAAGGTTAAATTCTCCTTTCGTACTATAATGTAATTCATTTCCTGTTTTTCACAACTGTCTAGACACAGATCTAACGAGCATTAACCCTGAATCCCACCATTGGGTTAAAAATAGAGGCTTTAAACATAAAAGTGTGCGGTAAGAGAAAGATTGTAGGTTTCTACCTACTGCCAGGAGCCAGCTCTTTTAAAGGAGAACCATTTAATTGTCTATAAGAAAGAAAAAAACAAATAAAAGGACTTCAGTTTCAGAGGTTTAAAAAGGCTCCTGGTTGCTTTATATACACCACCAGCAACACAGGCGCTGCTGAGCCGTGGCACAGACAGGTTGATTCCCCTTCAGGAGTTATATTTGTCTGGATTTACACCTCCAACTATATCCAAAAAAGAAAGAATAAATTCCACGTCATCAAGAGAGCTATAAAAAGACCAGGAGCAAGTCATTTAAGAGAGAACCCATGCTGAAAACTGTGGTCAGGTTCTGGCGGGAGACCCACGGACAAAATGGCCCCCAGGCCCAGCTGAGGAGGGTGCCCCAAACCCCAAGGGGAACAGTGATGGCTGTGGTACCAAGAGGCACCTCGTGTTGGGAAGGCAAGGCCACGGTGCCTGGAGTCCCAGCCTGCCAAAGCATTTAAACACTTGCTCAGTCACGACCAGACCCAACGGGACTCTCATCAGCTTAAGCTGGATCGTGGTTGGGCTGGACATGGGCCCTAGGTCAAGCCTGACAATTGCCCCGCGGGTGCGTAGCCTCCTCTGACACCCTTCCCGCAGGCTGGGCTGCCGCACCAGGGCAGGAGGAAGGAGAGGAGGAGGTTTCTGGCCCATAACGTGAGCTAAACCCCTCACAAAAGGGTGAGTTTTGCCTGTGGAGAAAAAGCAAGGAGAAAACAAAACTGCAGCCCACCCTGGCCTGGTGCTGGGCGCAGGCAGGGAGCAAGATAGGCTCCTACTTCTAGGCCGTTGCTGACAGTTTGTCACACACAGCGTTCCCATCAAAGATTACCCACAGAGACATCCTTTTTTATGTATTTCACAAATAAGCTTATTCTTGTAGGCATGTATTTTTAACTCAACACTCAAAAGCCCTGTTAAAATAAGTCTAAATTCATGGTGTGCCGTGAAGAGGAGGAACTCGCGTTTCCTGCGCCGGCTGCGTTTCTCCGTCTATAAACGCAAACCCCGCA
Source organism: Platalea leucorodia (assembly GCF_965183815.1). NCBI lineage: Eukaryota > Metazoa > Chordata > Aves > Pelecaniformes > Threskiornithidae > Platalea > Platalea leucorodia. Next base: position 13,344,465 of record NC_138823.1, on the reverse strand, counting down.
GGGTTGGTTGGTTGTTGACCCTGTGAAGCGGGGAGTGGGCGTCTTTCCTCGCCCACCACCCGTTTTCAGCAGTCGCATGAAAGCAGCAGCACCCCCGGGGTGCCGGGCCGGACCTGCCACCTCGGCCACAAAGGCTGCGGGTGTTGCCTGTTCTGACCAGCACCACAATGATCCAAGAAAAACATATTAAAAAGACATTAGTTTGTTTGTTTTCTACTAAAAAGCACAGTATACTATGCATCAAGAATGGCAAGGAATGAACTGGTGTCTTTCCAGCTTAGGGAAGGCCTTTGAACCCACACGAGTTATTTATAGAGCCTTTTAGAAAACAGCTCTCTCCCATTTCTGCAATTTTGACAACAGAAGCAGCTCGGGTTTTGTCACAAATACAGCAACCTCCTGTGTGATTGACTGGGGTTCACCTCACATCCCTCATTAAGCAGAACTGGGGATTAGGGAAAATTGGGGCAAAGCTGAGTCATGATCTTAGTGTTTGTTGTGCAAGTAGTTTTCAAAATGCTTTTTGCCTAAACTCTACTTCTTTATTAAGCTCTAAGACAGACAGTGAGGGCACTTCAAGGGATTATAGAGAGTGACTTGTTATCGTTGACCAAGGCAGGACCTCATCCACGCTTCAGGCTCCCTCACCATCCATCCATGAGCACTCTTAAAAGGGTGGAGGTGTTAGTAGCAATACCATAAAAATGGGAAGGATTATAGACAGACCTCACTCACCCACCCTACACATTCCTAAAGAGATCAAGTATTCCCCTTAAAGGATTTAGTCTATTAAAATAAGTAGAATGGAGCACTTTCAAGAAAGTTTGAGTAAGAAATGTATCTTGACAACAGCTTTCTTATTCCTTTGTTGAAAAGGCTCTGGTGATCTTGTAGACTGTCCCACGATCCCAGAGACTTTCATCTGGGAGCACAACCCTCTAACTACACTCCTGAGGCACAGCATAACTACAAAAAGACTTAGGAAACAACTTAAACATACCTTACTTGACAGTGCAAATGAAATTAAAAACAAAGCGTCTGCATTTTGTGCTTATTTTCATAGCTGGCATAGCTTTCATGAGGCAAGTCATGCTGTTTTACCAAGATAACTTCTCCTGTTCCACTCTCAGAGACATTTCATTTGCCTTTTCAACTGCCTTTCCCCAGTTTCCTGGGAGTCCCTTCAGTGGGCTCCTACTCGCATTCCCTCTGAGCAGGAGCCCAGGTCAGACTGTTGCAGTCCTGACTCTAACCAGATGCAATTGTAACTGAAAAAAGGTAAAAAAAAAAAAAAAAAAAAAAAAGAAAAAAAAAATCAAAGTCACTTGGATAACGTGTCCAGAAAAACACATTTCTGTAAGCCACAAGTTGGAGTTGAAGCTATCGGACCAGTGTGAGCACTAGTGATCTCTTTTGGGGCAAAAATCACCCCTGTGCTTCCTGCGTGGAAGAATACAGATTCAATGAGCACAAGCACCACATGAGCACTGTTTTTGCTGGAAGTGAGGGCTCCATTCACCTCATTTTCCTTGGAGGTACGACGAAGCAACAGCTCTATCCCAGGTATTCTCCATGTACCTACTGCTACAACCACCCACGTTCTGGATGTTCTTGCAGAAAAGTCTCTGCTTACAGTCACCAGAAGCTCAAGGCTGATAAGGTCACCAACTTGGAAGCAATGAGACAACCAACTCTGTGGTTCACATTGTTTGAACATTTATTGCAATTCAGTGTCAAAAATGTTTTACAAAAATACGTTACTGTCTGCACAGAACAGCTGTAAAAATCAGAGTTGAACATGCAAGGGAAGAAGAAAAAAGTGTGCAAATTTATAATGGAAGGATTTTAACCACACAATAATATTAAACAGAAGTCTTATTATACAAGGGATGCCTTTCACTTCATATCATCTCTAGTTACAACTTTAAGGAAAAACAAAACAGAACACACGCTCTCTTCCATATATAAGTAGGTATTTATAATTACTGTAGATTAGTTCCTAAAGATGAGCATATTTGCTATTTCGAATTAAAATGTTCTCTTGGTGGCAGACCCGTTAGCATTCTGTGCGGCACACGATAGCTAAAGAAATGCGAGTTCCACCCTCAGTTGCCCTCCCAGGAGGAGAAGCAGCAATGCTTGGTCAATGGAGGGGGAATCTCTCTGGTGTTCGAGGTATTAATATACTAGAGACTGCACGTGTCAAGGACAAGATGGATTTGTTCTCCCTAGGGCCAGAAACTGCAAAGCCGATTTGCTACCAACAAAGTCACTGGAGGAAGACGTGGGATAGGAATCAGGCACCAGTAAAGACACTCACGCAGCCCGGCAGCTGTGGGGATGGCTGGCCGTGTCTTCAGAGCCTCTAACAAGCATTGTTGTAAGCAATGAGCTGAGAAAAGCAGCACAAGCAGAACACCAGAGTCCCAAACCTTCTAACAGGGGGTCTTTATCAACCTGATCAGCCATCAGCTCCACAGGGTCTATGTTTTTGCAAACAGGCCAGCTAGGAAGAGTGGCATTTTAATTTAAAGCTATGTCTTTTTGGCAAGGTGCTGATCTATGGGGAAGCTGTGCAACAGGTTTGTAAGAACAACCACAGAGGACAACGCTGGTTTGCTGTACCGAGCAGGAGATAAGCATGAAACAGCACATCTGATTTATTAGCTACATAACAGAACTTGAAGTGTTCCTGCTCTAAATCAAATTTTAGCTACTAAGGGCCAAGGAATTTTCTGGGCAGGAAAAGCTGGTTTAGTACCTGCGTATGTTCTAGAAGGTGATAGCTTTGCAAGAGTAACTGAAGTCAAACAGAAATGGGAACACAAACAGTTCAAAACCTGGAGGCAAAGAAAAATAATAAAAAAGATATTCCCATATACAGAAAGTGGCAGGGTGCAATTAAATGTTTACATACAAAGCAATGTCTTCAGAGCAATACAAGTTTTCCTAATCACTTTACGAAATAAAAGGATCTAGAAACTCCCACAATTAAAAGAAGAAACCCAAACAATATAAGAGGAGGTGCACACGTTTTTATGATCAAACTTTATCATACCATAGTTAGTATAAATGGCTTAAGGTATGTACAGCTGAAATTGTGCCTCTTGAAGTGGCTACCACATTAAAACAAACTCCAAATACCTGCCCCTTCTAGAAAGCTGAAAGAAATATCTCTGGCATCTCTCCCTTCCTAAGCCTCCTCCCCTGCACAGATCTATTTTTCCTCTTCACAGCACCACGTTCTACACTGTTGCACTGGTTAACACATCCTCTGAAGATAATGAGATTTCTCTGGATATGCTGGCAGGAGAAAACCCCAAAGAGAGCAAAACCCCCTCCTTTCCTAGTATAAGAACTGATGCATGTCTAATGGGAACACATCAACTAACTGGAAGGTGAAATGCCGTTATGAAAACAACGTTCTATTTCCAAAATACAAGTAAAAGCCTGTTTTCCCTTCACAACAGCTTTGCCACAATTGTGCTAAAATAAAGAGGTCCATTTTGCGTGAGAGCAGCCTTACACCATCCTGCCTGGAAGCCGCTGTTATCACTGGCAGTTTTGTTACCCTGCCATCCTCAGCCAAGCAGATGCCTTTGCACTGCTAAAATACTGATTGCTTTGTTTACAAGTGGTTAGACTAAGGTATCTGGATGCAACAGCATTTTGTTTTAAATACAAGAGTATTGAATTCACCATAATATCTCCCTGTACCAGCCACTTGAGAAAGAATGAGTCTCCCAAAGAGATCAAGGTCTTATTTGACAGTTGCTGTGGCAGGAGGGTAATGACTGCAGCAGTAACTGAATGAGGCTTATTCTGTTTCCTTTTGTTTAGTCCGTTTTGTTCTCCGGTACAGTAGTTGCTTGGTTTTCTGCTGCTTTGGACACTGACAGCAATATCGCAGGACCCTGCCCGAGCAGCACACAAGTGTCTGTATGTATTAACAAATCATCTTCAGCACTTTGATCCTTTAAGATCTACACAGTGCTAAGAAATCAAAAAAAACTAATTGAAGTAAGTTTTATAAATAGGAGCCTCAGCTGCACATTAAGTATGTTGTCAGCGTGACCCATGCTCTCTGGGCAGAGGACACAGACTACACTCTTTGCTCAAGACCAGTGAAGGGCTGCTAGAGGCAATGGCTAGAGCTGAGACATTCCCGAATCACAGCTGAACGCTGGGATTTTCCGTCTTGCTGTGCAGGGAACGCACTAGGCCAGATTCAAACCTTGAGCTTAAAATTCACCCAGTGCACAGTCTCACAGTGGATAAGTGTCATCTGCTAAGCACGGCCTCGGACTAGGCAGAACCCCCCGGCATTTCCTACCGAAATACCATTGCCTCCCCATCACAACAGGCTGTCTCGCTATGGGTGACAGAGGCAAGACTACAAAACAAACCAACCCCAAGTAAGAGCTGGAAACAGAAGATGCCAAGGGGCACAGGTCCTTTCACTGCTAGGAAAAAGGAACTACAAGAATCTCCAAATACGGCGGCAATGCTTCATTCACTTCACTTGCAGGTTTCTGTCCTTAATGTCCTCGTTCACCAAGCCAGATTTCAGCCTCATCTACCCACTGCCATCAATGCGGGAGTGAAAACAGAAACTGGCCTCCCTCCCTCCCTCCCAAACATCCCCCCAAACAAGCACAAGTTCATTTTTCCAAGGTAACAGCTTTTAAATCACTTTCAGTTGACACGAATAGGACCAGGAGGCTTATGCTTTCCACCAGCCGTCAAACACTGATGGATGGGGCACAAACACCAAGATAAAGCTCGCTATCCTGCACGTGTTGTTTTCTCCTCATCTCTGGAGAGTGCCAAGCTCTGGGCCATGGCTAAGGGTGGCACAGGCTTGCAGAGCTCTCTGGAAGAGCAATAGCTTGGGTTTGCTGTTGGAAGACAGGAGAAGGGCAGTTCTTGTCAGCATTTTCCTGGTTTTCTCCTTCCCAGGTTTCCTCCCCCTTTCCTCACTGCTCGATCCAGAGGCGGCTTTTTTCCCTTTTTTGCGTCTCTTACAAGAGCATGCAAAGTGATTTAGTTTGCAAAAACGCAAATACTGTCATTTTTTTTTAAATATAAACAGCTGCAGAAAAGTGTTGAAAGTCAGTTATAAAAATGTAAAAAAAGGAACAGAATATTTAACAATAATTAACTCAAGTAGTTCTTCCTGAATTGTCCTGAGTACTCCTCTTCCTCGCAATTCTTTGTACATAGTCACACACAACCCGCTAAATATTTACCCTTCCAAGGCATCCTGCTTATATCATGCACAGAGAAAGTGCTATACAGGAAATCTACTGGCAAACAGCAAAAACTTTCCACTGCAGGTTTTCAAATTGTTATATGCGAGCTGATTCTTCTAGCTCCACCATAGGCAAAAGTGAAGCACTGTATGCAAAAGAGGAGAAGGTGAGCCAGATCATGGCCACAGTGCAGTTAGGAGTTTGGCCACGTACTCCATAGGATGGAAAATTTAGCTCTAGGCTAGTGTTAGAAGATCCCATAAAGAAGGTCAGCACTGGAAGCGGAAGGGACTAGGCTGGGTCTTTGCCATTTCCTTGGCACAGAGAAATAACCAAAAGATGTCAAGTGCCGTGTTGGAAATCCCTTGCTTATCCCAGTCCTGACTGCTGTTTTTAGGAAAATGCTGACTGGTTTCTTCACACTGTCTTGCTCATCACCCTAAACTCCAGTAGTCTGAAATTAAACACGATGCTGCCAGTCTTCCAGTGAATAAAAACCGTATCATTTCACCACGTTCAACAGCCCCGTTCTCCCTACATTTTACCAGCTCCAAGATGATCGAATTCACTTGACAGCAGTGGGAATACAGAGCAGTGTATATGTTGGAAAACTAGGAAAACATGGGCTTGAAGAACCAGATTTTAACCTCACTTGGTATTTCAACTCCAATAGGTTAATTGCACTGGTTGATAGGAATTTACATTGTGAGATTAAATCCAGTCCTTTGTTTCCCTATAATAGAACTTCCTCCCTTTTAGACAATCGTCATCCTTGTGGCTTCTCTTTTCCCTTTTGCCTAGTCTTTCATAAAACCAACAAATTAAAAGAGGATGGAGTAAAGTCTTAGGTATTTATATGGTGCCTATCATCTAGGCATTCAAGCACTGAGTAGAGCAAGAAAACTAATGTAAAGAGGTAAGCATTAATACCAGAAAAGATGCTTACTATCACAAACATTTCCCTTTAAATCATTGTACAAAATACAAAAGTTCACATTGTACACTGGATTTTTGTTTGAAAGGTACTCAATCTATCAGAGGTAGAAAGTGGTATGGTGCGATTCTCTTTTGCAAGTAGGCTAGAGTTCTATCCTAAGTATTTCAGAATGTGTCCTTTTTAAAAACATAAAAGTATTATTAAACTTGTCACAGGGATATTTTTCATAAATATTTTTAAAACGTCATATTTATAAATATGTATGCTAAATAAAACCAGATGGAAAAAAACAGTTCAACAGTCCTAGCCTCATATTGCTTTCTCCCTATTAGAAACAAACCAAAAGAGTTCTCAAATGGTTGTGGGGCAAATTCATTTTTAACTTCTAAAAACAAAAAAAATGAAGTTTTTTGCCCTGTATCTTGTACTCTGATCATAAAAAAGGGACTCTGTACAACATGCTGCATTTATATACCAGTCCTACAGAAGTCTGTATTCCTTAAGTGCTGCACGTCAGCGAGCAATTTCACCTTTCATCTTCGAGATCCTCTTGTTCCTTGACTCAGGAGCTTCGAACAAACATGAATATTTACACTATTTACAAATGGAGTGTCCAAGCTCAGTGGCATAAAGTGTCCTGTAAGAATCGCGTAAGCTGCGGTGACCCAAGTTCAGAACCTGAACAAGTTGATAAAGTCTTGCGGCGAAAGAGAGGTGGAACAAGTCTCGGGGTTGTTGGCTGTGCAAGGGTGATCGGTACCCTGGGAAAGGAGAAAACAACTCCATTTAGAGAGACTGCGGAAAGGGTGCCAGAGCATCAGCCAACTTAGTGCTGCCCCTCTGCCAGACGTCCTGCTTGCAAATAGACAGAGCAGAGCCCAGAATAATATTTCTACTCTTGCCAAAGCAGACAGCTCAGAACCAGGCTTCAGATTTTAGGGGCTACTGGCAAGTCAGGGGAAATAAAACCAGCAAAGATCCAATTCATTCTTTTCCCCTCTTCTGAGGGAAGAGAGGCTGGAGCCTACCATCAGCTACGGGAGCTTAACTCCAGAGCCATGCCTTGGATATCAGCACAGTGGCCAGCAGATTTTTGTCCTGGGCTGTTTTGTAGCCATCAGCTCTCATTCCAGCTAACCCTGCTGCCAAAACCTCCACCCTCCATGTAACGGGTGGCAGGAGTTGCTGGCAGTGCTAAGATGATCTACTGCAGTATGGCCATCTCCCTCCCCTCTGGCCTTGATGGCCACTACTCTTGTTCAATGTAGAGAAGATGGGACCTTTGAAGCACAGAGGAGGAAGTGTTTTAATAGTTGAGGGAGTGTTAAGATATAGGAAAACACTAGGTTATGCAGGCAAAGAAACTGCAGCACTGTAAACCAGCTGCAATCAGAGGAAGCACCGAGTGCCCCGTGGCTCATGCCCCCGTTGAGTTTGTCCCCCCAACACCTCATACCTTCCAGGAGAGGATGTGGCAGTGCCTGCACAGCTGCAGCGTGTCCCCATACTGCTCCTTCCGTGGGTAACACCTTATGAGCTTGAAGTACATCTTCTTCCAATCCAGCTGCCCCTTGTCAGATAAGATTAGCCGTTTGCGAATCTGAAAGAAAAAAATAATCAAAATTGTAGCAGGTCAAATAATGTGTTGGTTTGTTTTTTTTTTTTTTCTCTTCAACTCACGTTGTTCTCCTCTCCCTTGCGTAAGTGTCATCCTTGCCGGTCCCATAAAGTTCCCTTGTAACACCAAGAAAACTCCTGCTCTGAATATCCAGCTATAACCAGGTACCATTATCAGGGTCTATCCCCATTTCATGAATATTACTGTATGAAAGCCTGAAATCCTGGGAGCTATTTTATACTACTTTAGCCACCGTTTCTGGCTGGCAGGACAGTGAGTATAGTTGCATTTAACAGTTTCAGAAGTTAAAGTATTTTGCTTTTTCATTGACTCTAAGAGTCACTGATTTGTCACATTAGCTTGGGAGACACCCGTCTTTCTTTTAGGGTTCATTAGTTGCAGAGACTGGATTTGAATTTACTTGTTAATAGAAATAACTTCCCCAGCGTCACTTCCAAAGTCAGATCGAGAGCGAGCAAATAAAGCCAAGTCAGCAGAGAATCTGGCACGTGGTCCCTGAAGTGCAGAGGTCTGGTATAAACACACCAGACGTTCACCCAAAAACAGAGAGAGAGATTCTTGTTTGGTTGTTTTTAAGTTTAGAAGACCCCAGATGATTACCAGCCTGCAAAAGGCCAAAGATGTTTACACAGGTACAACGTGGGTAGCAGCAGGGCTGTTTTCCACATACCGTCCTGTCACTCGTGAAACAGCTCAGAGGGGATTTCTTGCTCTAAAAGGCAAGAGAGTACGACTCATCGCTCATGGACCACATCCACAGAGATTCTCTGCGAGGGTGTCAGTCCCTGGGACATCGGGGCGATTGCTGGAGCTTGCCTGCACGTTTTCCCCGCACACATGGGGAGAGGGAGCAACTGCATGACTTGCAGTTGTTACCACCTGGATTAGGGTTGAAGAAGTTCACCGTATGACTAATTCCTCAGGCTCCTATTTCAGGAATCATTGCTCTGACATGCAAAACCCTCCACATAAGTCATTTTCACAGCCATTCTCATGTCAGCCTGTATTATCACCTTGCGGCACAGCCCTTAGATCCAAGAGTTAGTCAAGCAAGAGCGTCCTACCCATGTGTGTTCATTTGCTAGTGGGTTACAACAAGCAACTGATGGCAGTTTGCATCCGTCCTTGTACCTGTCTGTCCGTAAAGTGATACTGGCAGAGTTTCTTCCACAGCAGCCGGTCTTCGCTGAGCACTTGCAGGTCGGGAGCCACCTGACCGAGGCTAACCAGGTCTCTCCCATCACTCAGTCGCTGCATGATGTTCAATTGTAAACACAACGGCAGGTCTGTGAAAGTGGTACCTTTAAAGGCAGGCTGGAAGAGACAAACAAAATTCAGCTTACAGGAAGCTGAAAACCCAAGCGATTCAGGCTTGCAGTAGAGTTACTGCTTTTTAAGCATTGCTCTTCACATAGAGAATATGCAGCGGTTCCCTCTTCTCAATAAGGAGACATTTACATAGAGACATTTGACCTTCTGCCCCAGAACAGTTTAATAGCTCCTCAAGGAAGGGGACGTGTATTTGCATTACAGTAGTTAGAAGCAGAGTTGCAGTCCAAGCCTCCTTCTCCCCTTCTCGTCCATCCCACATCCATACTCATGAGACTATGCTCCCAGAAGCACCACCACCAGCTTCCACTACAGCTGGACACTGGCTACGTCATGGTATCAGCTATTAACCATCCAGGTCTCTCCACCACGAGGGACATTGGCATTACTTCTCAAGCTCAGCCTCCTGTTGCACACATTGCTGGGAATCTCATGCTCTTCTGACGTGTTTTAGCTCATGTCATCACAGGATCCTGCTGTAACCACAGCAGCAGCTGATGAGTACCCACAGCAGGATTCTCCCTGCATGGCTTCCCAGGTCACTGCTGGCAGGGTTAGTGTTTCTTCTGTGAACATCTGAAGGACCTGCCCTTTTCCCATCAGCTCTGGCCATGGTTTTCCAGGCCGTTCAGCCACAGCAAAGCACATCCTAGCCTAAAGAGCCAAAAGCCACCTTCACCCCCCATATGCCTTCGCCTGGTCTACATGGAGTCCAGGACCGTTTTGCAAGTCCACAAGGCAGCACAGCTCCAGACCAAGCTGACCACAATGAATCAGCAGGTCCTGCACTCAGGGGAAATCCAAAGCACACAGGGAGCAAGGCATCAGCAAGGACCACAAACCGGGCTCCGGCTGCTCCAAAACCAGCCCCAGCCTTATTAAGGCAAACAGCAGCTTTTCGGATTGGGCCCCAACAAAGAAACAATGTTAGACAGATGTGCCAAGTTTATCATTTACCCTGCACAGAGATGCTGCTATTTTAAGTTGCAGAGTCACAGCACCCCTCTCGCAATTGGCAGGGTTATTAACCGTTTCAAACAAGAAGCACGCGGACCGCCATCAGCAGGGGAACACTGTGTGAGGCTGCTTTTAATCACACAGTCCAATCTCCAGCCACCCCATTGCACATGAAACTCCACGGGCACAAGTATATCTATAGGCAAACAGCTCCCGCCTTCCCTTCGGTGCCCCAGTGACTGGCCTGCCCAGACCATGCAGCACTGCCTGGTACCTCCAAGGACCACAGCTTTCCAACCAAGGCATCATTTTTGGCCATCTCCACCAGCAACACCGGCCTCAAACAGCCCCTCCAGGAGTGAGCTGTCTCTGCCATCTCCGGGGGGTCTTTCTTCCCATGACAGCTTTAACACTGCATGCTGAGAGTTACGCTGCAAGCACACTGCCTGGTTACATGTAGATGCTTCCTCGGTACAATCCGCAAGTCCAGACTCAGTGTCCCTGCCCGTCAGTGCAAACTGAGGTCATATTTTGGGGTAGGAAGAATGCACCAGAGCCTTGGATCACCTCCCGTTGATCTCCCTTGCCTGCCTGTCTTTTGCACTCTCCTGCACTCTCTCTACATACAAGCTTTGCTAGGGTACAACAGGCAGGACTAAGCTCAGAGGCTCTTGGGTCAAAAAACTCCAAAGCTTATGCTTGTCTTATTTCTGAAGAAACCAGCGTGACTCAAGCAAATCCTTACAGGTTTTCTGAGTCAGGGCCAAGGACTTATCTGCTACTTCTTTTCCCTCAGTACTCCTTTCCAGGACTTTTCAAACATTACTTTTTTTAGAAAAAAAAACACCGATTAGATCACAGCAGATCAGTATGCTGTCACTTTCTGGACTGAGTATTTTTTTAAAGCAGCTCTAGCACACACTCCATATTTTGCACGTTTTTTTTTAAAAAAGTTTAGGTCTTGGCTGTTGCAAGACATTCCCCCCTCCAAAACACCAGAAGCACTCAGTGCTCTGTAAGCAACTGGCTGCACAGAGCTGTGCTTGTTCTTCCTTCCTCTAAACTCAGCTGGTTTTGTTCTAGCTTGACCTGAAGTCATCTTCAGTGGTGTGAAATTTTTTTTTTTTTGCAAGCTTGACATCTATTTTATTTATTTTAGAAGAGTGTCTGTAAACCTGTGCATAAGTAAGTATACATAAAAGGCAGTTCCGTTCACCAGCAATATTTTGAGATGCTTTTGTCTGGATAGGCAGAGTTCTTTGAAATGCTTATCTGGGTTTTATGAGTGCCTAAAGCATAGGGAATAAAAGACATCGTACTACTGAGTTGAGCAGCAGAGGTAGGTCCTGGCCTGCGGTGCCCTCAGGGCTGCAGATGCATGGGGGGAGCTGGCCCTGGCAGCGCCCAGGCACAGGGCAGCTCCCCAGCGCAGCCCTGCTGTGCCCCAGCAGCCACCCTACCATAGGGCCAGTGCTTCCCCTGCAGGGCAAAGGGAGCTGCAGCCCATCCCAAGAGCTGGACACCAGGAGAGGTGGGACAGAGACCACCATCAGATAAGGCACTGCTGCTTTTGCAGCTCTTCAAACTCCCTGGGATCTCCCAGAGTTCATCTTCTCCTGTGTCCTGCTGCCTGCATTACTCTGAAGGGCTGGAAATTGTTTCCTGGGTTCCCAGAGAACACAGCCATGTAAAATGATGCAAGCGGGCACTTTGCTTAATCCTTTGCAAATGCCTCTCTGGTTGACCCACCAGGGAAAAAGGTGCTTTTTATATGCCCTTAGACCATGCCATGGTCTGCCCAAGTGGGAATTTCACAGTCCAGCTCACTGCAGGAGAGCCCTGCAAGGAGCACACCAACACAGAGGTCAGCACTCGGGGAAAGCTTTCGCATTTCTGTGGAGCAAGTATCCATTCGAGGTGGAAAAAAAGCCTAGACGCGGTTCTGGGCAACTGGTTGTAGGTGTCCCTGCTTGAGCAGGGGGCTTGGACCAGATGATCTCCAGAGGTCCCTTCCAACCTCAACCCTTCTGTGATTCTCTGAAGCGGAGCAAGTTCAGATTTGATTCCCATGCAAAGCCAGATTAGGAATTTATCAACTGATACATCTTCCCCATCCCCACAGATGCTGTTGAAAACACAGACGGTATAAAAGCAGGACTCGTCCGGCTGGAACAGGCAGCTCCAGACTACTGGAAGAATCATTGATATTTTCAGCCAGGAAGCATGAAGTTATGCAGCTATTTGGAAATTTGCATTTAATTTACAGATTAAGCAAATCTAAAAACCTCAACTATCTGATAAACAAGTTTTGAAGGCCGTTTCTCAGTTTGAGAAAGACCAACTTGACTTTTCATACTGAGGCCTAATCTCTGATGACTCTCAAGAGGGGGAGATTGTTTCCTGCCCAGCTCTGTTTGCACAGCACTTCACGGCCATTACGGAGTCAAGCCACGGTCTGTGACCAGTAAAAGCGAGCATGATCCTGTGTTGTGTACATTGAGTCTGAGTTAAGGGACACAAGCAATGCCAGGAATGCATCCACTTATTTTGGCAACTCCAGGTCCTTCCCCAGCGCTGTGCTTGCACTGGGAGTACAGTGGGATGCAGTCACCCAAATGAGAGCTGCTACACGAGAAGGTTTCACAAAGGAGCCACGTTATTTTTAGCTTTCAGGATTTGTGCTTACCCTGGTGATCTGAATGTTGTTCAGTTGCTGCTGCCAGTGGAGAATGCTCTCCATCCTGTGCACCCACATGTTGATGTTTCCAACCAGGACAGACTTGCCGACCCGTTGAACTAACGTGCAGAGGGATGTGTAGAGGGTCTGCAGCAATTCCCGTATTAGCCTAATGTTCTGCTGATCTTCAAGGACTTTGGAGGAACAGGAAAGGTTAAAAATGGGAACTGCCCAAATCCTTTTCTGAATCTACTTGTTCCTCAGGCAAGTCAAGTTACCTGCTATAACCTCACAGGCCAAAGAGAGCCAGCCTGTCCTTTTCATTTTAAACATTAGCCAGACACAGCAGGTTAGACAGCAGATGGAAAGAGATCCTCCCAGGATAAGCAGATGAGGTATCTGCCCTTTCTGCAGCACTTCCCATTTCCAGCCCCTGGCAGCTGGCCAGCTTTCCCCTCCAATATGCGCAAGAGGTTATCTATGTGCACCTCTTCCCCATCTGCCCCAGCTGATGTGCAGGGAGACAGCTCAGGATCCCCTTTCTCGTTACGCATACACACGCTAACAGGGCACTCTCAATTCCCAGGCTTCAGCCAGAGCTAAAGCATCAGGGAGGGAAGCTGCACATCTCAGCTGTGATTCAGCCCCCCAGCAGGTGAAGACAGCCCTCGAGCTCTCCTTCCCTCCGGAGCCGTGGGAGCACTGATGATACAGCAAACTGGCAATAAGGCGGCAGCAGAGACTGCAGATGTGCCAGGCTGGGGGCAGGAGCAGCCATCTCTTCTGCAGTCAAAAATAGGACTCAGTAGGATGCAGAAGGGGTGGTAGCGAGGAAAGTTGGAGAAGGAGGAATTGCCTCTCAGATACCTACCAAAATACAGACATTTCTTCCCACTTCTCCCTCCCTCCCCCCCCCCCCCCCCCCCCCCCCAATCCTTCACTGAGGGAAAGGAAAAGTGGAACTGCACTACAGAAATAAGCAGTGGTGCCCCTCTTCACCCGTCTCGCGTTGCCTGATTATTCTCGAGGATGTGGTTCACACAGAGCACACCAGATCAAATCAGAATCCTCCCCCTCACTGTTTCCGTTTCTTACCTTTCTGCACCACTTTTTCCAAAATGTTCATGTAGTTTTTCTGGGCAATGCCACTCAGTGACGTCAGCTGAGACTTTGCTATCAGCTCCAACAGCTGTGGGTAAAAATAGAAGTTGCAAGCCTTAGAGCGCAGAGATACCTTTCTAATCTTGACTCCTGGTCACATGACACAGCAAAACAGCCCAGAGACTTGTTTGCTGCTTGAAAATAAAAGGGAGACAGAGCGACCGAGCAAACTAATGCAAAGGAGGAGGAGAGCGGAAGCCAAATAATTAAACCCACATCGAAAGGGGGGGGATGGGAAGGCATTCTAATGATCTTCAGGGGAAAAAAAAAATAAAAAAATCTTGATTTCATGGTTCCAAGACGCATAGAAACCACAGAGCAGCGCTCAGACTGACAGCCTCTATTCACGCCGAGGGAACAACGAAGAGCCGACGTCACCGTCCTTCGCTGGGGCATAAACAAGCAGTGTCATTAGGGAACACGAGCAAATGCCTGTTTGGATGGGGATATTATTGATGGGGCACTAATGAGAATCAGACTCCACAATTTACGTCAAACTCCTGGGTTGCATGGGTTTTGTCAGAGTGCTGTCACCACGACAGAAAGGTTAAGCACTGTATTAAAAACAAGCCCTCTGTATTAAAAACCCCTATTCCCCCAAGGTTTCCTCCTCTCTGTTCAGCTCTTACAGCTGCAACACCAAATCACCTTTCTCTGTTTGTCCTGTTTACTTGCTAACCTCCCCTAATGGAAATCTCACTTTTACTTTCAATTAGGATTTGCTTCCCATCACTGATCTCCTGACTCGCGTACAAGCCGGACGCTGAATTCGGGCTGCAGTTGCCAAAGGAAGCGTTTCCCACGGGGAAGATGCCCTCTCCTCCCCAGCTCTCTACCACCACAAGAATAGCTGTGGAAGTTTCCTACGGATCGTGCTCTGCAGAACATGTGGCCTGTGATCTTCCAAGCCTTCCTCCCTTCCCCCAGCATTATATAAATACACAGACTGTCCACGTGTCAGTCCATTTGTTTTGGATGTACATAGCCTTCTGTTTTAATTTAGAAAGGAAAGGAAAAACCTTTTATGCTACAAATCAATCAACACGTTACCGCATGACTAGCTTATTAATCCTTTATCATCTGCGGCTACGGTATCCCACTGCTGGCACCGCAGAGAGCCCAGAGAAGGTGCAACTACTTGTGTCAAGTAACTAAGATGGCTTTTGACAAGACTTGATAAGTCATGAGCTGAACTGTTTGCCCCGCTATAAGAATGACAGGAATGTATCCAAAAAGTCACCGGCAGCTTGCCACGAAGCGGGGAGCTCAGGGAGAGGTATTACTGGAGCCATTCGCCAGCTCTGCTCGTCTCGGGCGCTGGCATGTGATTGCCAGCGCGGAGCAGTGAAGTCGCCTAGAGTGACCGATCTCTTCTTCCGTTTAATTTCCAGGCCAACACCATCATCAGATGGCTTTGAGTTTATATTCTATTAATATCTTGCACCTCGCATGACCGAAAGAAAACAAGATGAAAAAAGACCTGCGCTAACTCCTGTGAAGGGCAGGCTGCCTGTTTTCTTGGCTCATTTGGGGGAAACGAGAGATGCAGGAGCATTGGGTAGTATTTGGTGCACAGGCATCAGTGGATCTTCTTGCTATATCAGCTAAACCGAGACCACAAGGACTAGATACTCTTAAAAACAAAGCAGTTTGCAAGATGCTTGGCAAGTTTTAAAAAAAGATCTTTTCTTAATTTCATTAAATACTAGAGGAAGAAGAAGAAGAAAAAAAAAAAATCAGTGTCCCAAAGTAGTATGTAATACTCTGCTTACACTAAACTATTTAGCCTTCAGACCTTTGATTAGAGCGATCAACTTGCCAGACTCCATCTGTACATTAGCCACACATGCACCCAGATCAGCTCTTGCGTGCATAAACAACTGCTGTCTCCAGATTGCCCCATTCTGGGACTGGCACAGAGACAGCTTCCTCCAGGCTGGGTGTTAGCAATGTTGTGCCCGTTACTGAAAACACCAAAATGCACCCAGTGATAAGCATCATGTAATGCAGCACTGTAAGAGCCAGACACCAGGGCCGTTCTTTAAGAGGAACAAGGATAAAAATCTCAGTTCCTTGAAGAGCGCTAAATTGGTACAAAATTAATTTAGCCAAAGGAACAGATTCAAATTTGCCTTGTCTGTGTTTATCAAGGTTCAGTTTATGTTCAGTGATCCAGCTCAGATACCATGTGTCACCTCTCTTCCCCTGCAGCAATAAACACAGGATGAAATTCCATATGAAAACTATGTTGTGAATACTTCTAGGACTACTCCACTCCCTGGGAACTGCTGGCTGAAGCGACTGGCTAGCCCTCTAAATCAAGACATTTTTTAATTCTTCTATGTCCATATAATACAAAAAAACCAGGTAAGCAATACAGTTCATCCATGCCCCAGATGCTTCAGTGCATTGAGGGTCTTTTAACGTCGGCACAGACCCAGCAGAGTAGGGTCTCAGTTAATGGACTGCCAATCCATAACTGGGGTCTACAGCATTATAACAAAATAAATCAATGTTGCCACTTGCATAATACAGACTAAAAGCAGACTGATGAATTCAGATTAATGCTGAGTAGGGTAAAAAGGCTGGAGAGCTGCAAGCATGTGTTATGATGCGGTTGCATTAAGTCCAGCCCACGCTCAACTGAGAGGGACAGATGGTAGGAGAGAGTGCACAGGGAAAGGTTAAAAGCAATTTTAAAAGGCCTGCTTTTCAAAAACACTAAGTGATTGCATTCTAGCCGATTTTAACTGGAGCTGGGAAGTCTGCATCGCCTGTGGAAAACAGGGCATTAGATCCCAACTCACTCTTTCAACTCCTCAGAAGATGAATAAGGTGACCTGGTAGCTTCCCCAGAAAATCCTTCTTACTGCCTTGCCCCTGTTTTGTTTGCCCTCAAGGATCTACAAGAGCCACAGAGAAAAGACAAGAGATGCAGCGGGCTATTCCAGAGCCTCTGTAAAGCTGGCAGGAAGCAGCATCTTCCGCAGCAGGGCAATAACCTGCTTGCTTCCCCAGGAGTGTGATGGGGCTCCTGCTCAAACCTCACTAGCAGTCGGTGCAAAGCAGTTGGTGCAATGAGCCACTCGGCTCCGGGAGCAGAGCAGCTCCTCCTCCCATAAGCACAAGGGAAAAAGCAGCAAACACAACAGTGCCATGCGGCAGGGAACAAGGGCCCCTGTTTCAGGGCCATGAAAGCACGCTGCCCTGCACCCGTGACTGCTGCGCACAGCATTGCTTAGACCTGCTACAGCCGGATGCCACTTCTGCCGCTGTCTCGGTTCAACACCGGGACGTGCGGGGAATCCGTACCCCAAATAACCCACAGCTAGGGGCTTACAGCACACAGAGCCAAAAAATCCTCAGCAGGCCTGCTGCACCAAGCAGGAGGGTGTAACTTCGCTTCAAAAGGGGAAATGTAATGATTAAAATCACAAGTCTCAAACTACTGAAGTGTAAATCCCACTTTGAGTACCCCAAACCAGCTACAGGGAAGGGGGGCTACACCCTGTGGGGATCCATAAGCTCCTCCTGGTTGGGGATGTAGCTCCTCCCACCTGGACTGCTTAGAGAAAGGTATTCCAATGAAAAATTCCTCCTCCAGTCCCCCCTTGCTCTCACAGCCCTTCACTTTCTGTGCCTGAAATGTCACGTTGGCTTTCGGCTGGGAGGTAGAGCAAGAGCAAGGCAAGTTATAATGATTTACAGCGCAGGTGCTGACAGATCTCCACGAGGCAGCATCAAGCTGATATTCTTTCAGCACAGCATAAATCCAGGACTCCCAGAGCTAACTGCTATAAAAACTTAATAAACAAATTTAAGAGACTACTTTAGCAGGCTGCACACTATCTACATCACGTTATTCCAGAAGAGCTATGCCCGTGCAGCTTAACCTGACCTAAGCTTTTATTATCAGAAACAGCACCTTCCCTTGAGATGTTACTACACAACTATCGTATGACAAATCTTTCTGAAGCAAGCAGCCTGCAAAACCTCACTGTCATCTGAACAGAGTGTTCCCAAAGGAGAACCAACAGCTTCTGGGCTGCAGGCACTTTTGTCTCTGCTCACATTACTTATGCTTACAGAACGCTTCCAGTCTTCTCATTAAATCTCTAAGACCAGAGGAACCAGGACTGCTTCAAGACCAAGAACAGTTTGGGTCCTCTAGGTCAATCACATACTTCGTTACTAGCTCTAAAAAGGGAACATGTAGGCAGATGCTATAGTTCAAAAGATCAGCAAGGACCAAGTCATGGCACCAATACCTACACTTAGCACTTCCAGCACTATATCAGCAGACTGCCAAGACACGATTGATGTGGGGAGGAAAATTTCTTCCGCTTCAGTTACACGAACTCACTGGCTACAGCTGATGGTATTTGCCCATGAAAAATACCTGCCAAGCTTCTCGCGGCTCACACCTCCACCTCACTTGAAGGAGATGCCCATTTTAACAGTGTACCATTAGGAACTCCAAGAACTTAGTTTGGGTATATCTTAAGAAGGAGGCACTTCTGTATGACAAAAAATCAGCACTGAAAACACTTCAGCACTTAAGTTCAGAGAAATTCAGAAAGGAATGCTTTGAGAAAGGCAAGTTAATGTTCAGCCTGAAAGCACATTTTGGTATCAGCAATGATGTAGCTTATTTCTCTGTAGGGCAAGTTTGGGTTTTGCTAGCAGAATCCCAAGCCTGCAGCTGTTCCTCTCCCTTCTTCCCCTACGGACATCCTCATATTCTCCCCTAGCCTTCGACTCTAAGCTTCCCTCCTTGGAACGCATTTGTTTGATGAACTAAGTAGTGTGACATTGATCAGATGCCCTGAGCAACGGGTGGAACTAGAGAGAACAAGGAGAGGGAGGGGAGGGAAAAGTGTTTTGCCTGCCAATGTTCAAGGCATTTTCCATGTGACAGATTGCTCATCTTGTGTGCTCTAGGAGGCCTGCGATTTGCAAAGGACCATAAACAAGATCCACATCTAGGCAGAGCTTTTCATGAGTAAATCTGGCACATAAGGCATTTTATGAGCTACTATCCACCAGAGACTTGGCCGATACAAGCCTTTCATTTTAAGAAGTCAGTTTTATATTTGATCCATGGTACCAGGTTTAATATCTTCTTTAATCTGCCAAACCACAAGTCAGCCTCAATTAGAAAGCTTCATACTTCTCAGTAGCACTGTATCCTTAAAACTACTGGGGGGAAAACTACTCTTAAAAGCTCAGAAGAGAGGTAATTTGTAGAAACAAGGACACATGCTGACTTCCATGCAGAACACTGCTATTTTGGATACACAGCAGATTTGGGATGCATGGGATAAAGGGGGAATAAGGTCAGCCTGAGCCTCCCCACCAGACCACACCGACTTCACTGAAATTTGAGTTTGCTCTTCAAAAAATTTAATGGGACTTCTGCTCAATCATTGCAGTCCCATGCAAGTCACCCATCACATCGGGCTGAGCAGCAGAAGCCCATGACATGGCACAGCGTGACCTGAGGCCATGCTTAGCAGAAGTCTTTGGAGTTCTTTGTTGTTGTAAGACAAAGTCTGCCAAAGAAATCTCTGGAGCACCACATACAAGTTTTATTTTATTTTCCTCCTTTATATTTGACTAAAGGGTTATAGCCTTGGCATGAACTGTTCCTTCCACAATGATCCCCCTAAAGATGACATGGCTGTGTGTATATATATCCGGCATCAGAAAACACAGTGTACCCCAGTGCTGGTGATCATCTTCTCTGTACAAGGAGGAAAACAAGTTGTCCCAGGACCAGAAGAACTAGGACAGCCTGAGTTTCCATGGACTTGTATCCCGCTTTGCCTCCCCCAGCATCCCCGCTCCCTGCCACCACCCCTGCAGCAGGACACCCAAGCGACTGGCAGTGCCCTTCCTGCACAGCGGGTGGGTGACCACCCCCAATGCCTGTACCCTTCCCAGGGTGACAGAGGTTTTCACAGGCTCCTTGTCACCTAGACAACAGGTGAACAAACCAAGGTGAACTTGCTCAGATCATTTCTTCCTTAGACTCTTTTCATGACACATGACTCTGCAAAGGGAAAGCAATACCAATGCTGCTTGCTCCAGAACCTAAAACCTGAACAGCTGGTGCCTCACCAGCGATCAACTGCTGATGAGATGTGAAAAGGAGCTGTTTATAAACAGCCTCAAGTTAATAACAGATTTTTTTTTAAGCTTATTGAATTCCAAACCTTGATAAGCACTCTGAAATTTGAGATCAATTTGCAGATCACATATGTATAAACATACAGCCCTCAGGACAGTAGCCCCTGCCCCTCCCAACCACTACCACCCCCCTTGGTGACCCGGAGCAAAAAGAGAAGCCCTGATCTGTCACAGAAAGCCAGAGCATGGGGAACCTGGGGCTGAGGACTCCTTCCTACCAACTCAGGGTGTTAGGACTAACCAAATGCTTTGCCCACTGAAACTGCTGCCCGTCACCCAGGATTAAGAGCAACCATGATCCTTAACCAGAAGTGAAGATCAGTGCCTCCAAGAGGTTCAGCCCGTTCTCTCATTCCCAAAACACTCAGCTCCCCAGAGTGTCTCCTGTATCACTTTTAAAGGAGACAGAGCTCCACAGCCCTTGTGAAGCTGGAGCCTCCTGTGCAAAGAGGTCCTTGCTGCTCTATGGCCTCTGCAAAGAGCCCGTGCTCCTTTCGGGGCTACAGGAATTGCATTTAGAAGCTGAACTGAGAACTCAGGAAGTAGAGGCTAAGTTTTCTGGGTTTCAGAAGTGAATTTCACAACTGAAAAGTAGTAGGAATGCTAGGCTAAGGACAGTCCATCTTCTACACTACCATCACCTCCCTCCCTCTCCATTCTAACAGATCAAAGAGGTGGTTTTGGGCATCTATCCACACAACTTCCATCAGTTACTTCATGCAGCAAAGCCCAACACCCCCACTTGCATGCTTGGGCCTCTCTTCTTTGCCAGTGCTTCCTATCACCCAACTGGTGCTCGGTTCAGAGCCTCCACCACCATCACAGCAAAATAAACCCTGGCCTTTCACTCACCCTCACGACATAGTTGAATCGCCTGGAGTCCAGGATAGCGCTGGAGAAGTCAAGTCGGTTGAAGGCTTCTCCCAAGGTGCAGTAACCATGGCGCTGAGAAGAAAAAACAGTCTGGGTCATGTTTTGGCAGACATGAGTACAGACAGCACTAGGAAGACGTGACCCAGGGCAACTCAATTTAGCAAGCTAATGGGTACAAGCCATGGGACCAGCTCACCACCAGAGGAGGCAGGCCTGTCTCCCGTGGAGCCGCACTTATTGACGTCAAGAGTGGGCATAGCCCAATGTAGATTATGGTAGTTTCCCAAGAGTGACCCAAGCTCTGCTCATGACCCATGGATTTGCGGGTGAGAGTGAGGCACACATTCCTGGGTTTCAATATATAGTGCAAGTTCAGAGCGGTCTCATATGGGCCGCTTCTCTCCGTGAGCACAAGCGAGCTGTTGTGATGAATTCCAATGATTTTCCGTGTTAGGACTGTACTGGGTGAAAGCCAAGAACAGTATTATGGCTTGGTCTGCAAATGGCTTTTTTTTTTTTTTTAGCTGAGAGAAGCAAACAAGTCATATTTTAAACACATGTACAGAGCCTTGTAGAGCAAGCCCTGGCTCCCTGATTGGAGCTTAAAATCATTACTGAAATTCCAACCACAAGCCAGATCTTTGACTTATCTCTTAAGAGCTTCTGCTGATTTATATCAGCACAGGATCTTCTACCACTTGGAAAAAACAGTAGAAAAGGGAACAAAGCAGCTATGGGAGGCACTCACCTCTTTTGTGCTCCCCTTGTGAACATAGATCCACTTCTCCTGGTGGAAATCTGTTTGGACAAAGACATTTTGCTCAGTTAATCTTCTGCCTCGCAGAGGGCTGGATCTCTATTCCGCTCACAACACTTACTGCCCTCCTAGTGCAAATGAATTTATTTTGTGTTTACATCACCACACTTGAAACCAAAACTAGCAACTTGCTGAGCTGCTTTGTTTCCATATTGCTTCATTTGAGACTGCAGCCCTGAGCCTTAGAAAGGGCTTCTGTTTCAGTGACACAGCTCAAGACTGTAAATGTTTAATCTGCCAGCCACAGATACACCATAGCACCTCCTCTTCTTTGGTCCCAGACAGTAAGTGTGGCTGACAGCCAAGGTTTTGTTGTTATTGATTTTATTAACTATTCATTACCTTGGTTACATGCTTGGGATTGAATGTCAAATTTGAAGTTGAGCAAAAATGTCATGAGACACCAGGCATGTGGGAGAGACCTTTTAGCAGTGAGGTCAGGCTCAGAGGAGCATGCTTGTGCTTGCAGCTAACTTGCTAAAAAAGAAAAAACTATTTGGGACCAAAATTTTCCTATTTCTAATTGCCCCTCCCTTCCCTCAGAAATGGGAGTTGTCCCATCCACTCCCCAAAATAACTTCTCTGTACCCACCACATGTTGCTAACTCGGTCTGCAGAAGAGCCCTTACTGTAACAGCAGTTATGCTGCTCAGTCCTTCTCCCACCCGACTCTCATATGGGCTTTTGACCCTTCTTCCACCACACACTGCAATTCAACAGCTAGTATAAGACAAATTCTTCTCCCCATCCTGCTAGACTCCTTTCCCTGAAGGAAATATTGTCTTCCTGAAGTCTTTTTCCACTTAAGGATGCAGCGATGTACTCCTGCCTGGTACTGTGAGCCCAAGGACAACCCCAGTCTTAGTTACAGGCATGCAGACTCTGCATCAGGCCCTTTTTTGCTGTAGGTCACAGCAGAATCCAGCCCAAAACTGTCATGGTAACATTTGTTTGTTCAGAGAACCAAATGCACAGAGGGGCCAGATTTTGGCATCAGTTTCAGAAATCCTGGGGGATGCACAATGAGCTAATAGTAGTGTGGGAATTTAACTCATTTCCTCCATGTATGTTTACATTTGTAGCCTTCACATCTAACTCCAGTACCTATCTTGCAATCAGACCCACGCAGACCTTGCTGTCCCTGCAGGCTCCCCAGAGTCCTCCCACAGTTGCCATCTGAGACCCCGGCTGCTCACTGCGCATACAGAATGATTTCAAACCTTCCATTGTTTTGAGCGAGCTAAAAATCTTATTTTATTTTTCATGCACTCCGCACACAGAGATAGGATCAAAGCTCACATTCAGGCTTGTAGCCTCCAGTAATGTAGATTAGTACTCAACATGCATATGGAAGGAAGAATAAATTTAGCCTGTTGTGCAGAAGGAAGTCTAGAGGGGGAAAAAACTGGAACTGGTTCATTTGAATGTACCATAGGAAAAAATTACCCTCCTTCTGACAAACACAAATGACAAAAATTTGAACACAACAAGCACAACTCCTCAGAGCAGGGATTACTAACAGGGGCATAAATCTTCACATTAAACTGCATCCAAGTTCTCTACTTAGGTCAAACATGGGCACAAAGCCCTTTGAGACACTCTGGAAGAGTGTCCTCATGCACTGTGCAAAGAACCATAGATATGAAGCGTTTTCCATTCTCCTGCAGCAACTTTTATTTAAAAAAGCCCAAATAGACATCTTACATTGAATCTTGGCTTTGTTATTCAGCAGGTCTTTTCTTCTCTTCTTGGCAGCCACATCATAGTTCAGACTGTTGAAGAGATTCTCTTTGTTGTGATCATCCTTTTTACAAAAGCTGTGAATGACATAAAGCAAGGATTCTGTTTATTTCTGCAGTCTGCTGAACACTATGTTTCCCGCAAGGAGCGAAAATACACAGGTTTTCATCATGAGCTCCAAAGCTGCCTCCTTGCAGGCTGCTCTCCAGAAATCTGCATACAGTTTTTGCATCCAGTAATAGTATTTTTAAATGAGCCTCTGGTGCCTCATTTCTGTGCTAGGTAAGGTAACAGACAGGAGCAGGTAATACAGATTGCACAGTTAGTGCTGGGACACTGCTGGGCAGTATTCTTTTCCTCCCTTTAACCTGTTCCTATCTTTGAGTAACACCATGTCTTCCTACTGTAGGCCGTAGATTCCTCTGAGATAGTCAAGACTTCTACAGAAGGACATATTCAGACATCTGAGGACATATGTATATGCACTCAAAATATTTATTAACAAAAGAGTCTCCAGAAAACATTCTTTCAAGCTTACAGGAAAAGCTCAGCTGAGGTTCAGACTTGGCTGGTGGTTTTCCAAACCCCACATAGTAGCGATTGTACAAATTAGCAGCTAGGATCTCTTGTCCAAGACTGCTCATCATCTGCATTTGCCAGAGCTCTGCTGTAACCATATTATTAGTGAAGGGAGCTATAACCCCTTATTTTCTTTAAGGGCAATGAAAGACTATCTATAAAGAGTCTGTGCATCTCTACGTTCTGCAGACCTGCAAATCAGCAGATCCAAGCAGCAACGTGAAACCAAGAAGCCCCTGGGCAGCGACAGTGCTGCAGCACAGATCCCTGGGGGTGGCAGGGGAAGGCAGCACCCACCAGGAGCTCTCAGCAGAGGCCCTTCTGCACACTGCATGCTGCCCAGAGCTGTGGGGATGCCTCACAGGTGCTGGGGAGAAGACAGGCAATGCATCTAGGAGAAGCAGAGCTGCCCCTGCTGCTCTAGCAGCTGGCAAGGGATGGGAGATGGCTAATCTGCAGGTCTAAATGCAAAGAAGGGACCCAGGCACCTCGCTGCAGCTCAGGTGCTGTGACAGTGCTGGTCTGGGACACTCTGGAGCTCCGGCAGGTGCTGAAACGTGCTGCTGCTCGCAGCAGTGGGCTTCCTCTGCAACAGCGGTGAGGACCCTTCCACAGCCAGGCTGCTTCCTCTGCAGACCTCGTGTTTACAGTTTAGCCTCAAAACAATAACAGGAGCACCATACCGACTCACACCTCCAACAGCTATTCAGCACAAGCTCCTGCAAAAGGATAAAACCTGCAGAACAAGGCTCCTTGTTTCACCCTATGATAAGCAGGATCACCAGCCCAGGCCCACAGCCAGGAGAGGGAGGTTTGCAGTCTGTCAGCGCAGCCACCAGCGTGTGCAGAAGTCAAGTGGCCAAGTCAGAGTTTCAGCCCCACGAGGGACCCAGACCTCCGCCGGCAGGGTCCGGATGGGTGTTCTGGTTTGACACCAGAGGTGGAGGAAACCTCCCCCAGCTTCAGGACACCACAAGCCTCAGCTTCCCCTTCCTCCTCCAAGTGCCCCCTCACAGGGCACCGCAGGTGCGGGGAAGGCACCACTCCTGCCGGCTCCACCACCTCACTGCGGAGGGGGAACAGCAGCAGCAATGCAGGTGGGACCATTCACAGCAACAACAGCTCGGGGAACCAGACACTTCTGCCAGCTGGAGATGGCTCAGGAGAACCTAAACCTGAGAGCAGAACATCTCAGCTGCACATTTTCCCCATCCACTCGGCCTTCTGCTGCGGGGACCAAAACCCCAGAACAGAATATGGCAGTAAGGAAGAAGTGGTTTTGAGATGTTCAAGCTCGTGTTTTATCAGGATTGCACAAAATCAATGATGAGCCAAGTTAACATGCCCGATGCAGTGGCAGAATCCAAGCCCAATAGCGCAAGACAGATCTGCTTTAAATCTTACATGTCAACAGGGCACCCTTGACTGTTGACTTCCTACTGAATGACTCTGTAATCTGAAGCCTTCATAACAGCAGCAGTGGACAAATTCCAGCATGGGAGGCAGATTATTCCCCTGTTTATGTACTGCCAGGTTTCCACACGCTTCTCCGAGGCATCGTGACAGGTTGAACAGTTGGGCACCAGGACCTGGCACTGCACGGACCTCAGTCTGGGGCCAGCATGTCACCTCCTTGCTTTTTAATGGGAAACCTGTGCCAAACTCGGTATTCCCAACACAATCACTCTACCACCAGCCAGACATCTTTCTACCCATTTACAAATCAGATGCTTTGGATTCTAAACTTGATTTTTATTTACAGCATGCATAAAAGAGGGCAAGAGATACAGACCTGCTACATAAACATCCTTGCACAGTAACATCTCAGCAGCAGTTCACAGCAAATCCCTGTTTGCTCCCTTTGTCATGGACATTCCTGACCCATCCCTCAAGCCCGGTCCCAGCAAACCCAAACCTGACTGCGCACAGCTGAAACCAAGATGCAGCTCTGCAAGAAAAGTTTGGTTTTGACAGGAGCGATCTGGCCAGAGACCATTACACCCACGCTGCTGCGAAGGCTTCCTGCCCGCAGCGACGCAGCTCCGCGGTGCTTCACCATCTTGGGGGTTTTGTTGATGTTTTGATGCCAGATTAGTCAGGCAGCACGCACGGTACATTACTCATGGTCTGGGGAAGATTTATGGCTTCAGACACATCAGCCTTCTCCAGCGCGGGAGCCGGGAAGCTCCAGGAAGGGTTGTTTTGGGAAGGGGGAGGGGGGGACACCTCCAGGGCCCCCCAGGAGATGCTCAGCGATGCTCCCCGAGGGCACATCGCCCAGGCCGTGAGGCAGCAACTGTTTTTCACCTTTTCCTCGCTTTTTCACCCCATCCCACAGCCATAGGGAGGGACAGCCGCCTCCGTGCCCAGGCGCCCCGGGACCCCGCCGGGGCTGAGGAAGACCCGCTTTGGGTTCACAGCGGGCCCGGGGGGACGCCGCCGAGCCCCTCCGCCGGCAGGCCCGGCCGCCTCAGCGACGCCAAGGGCTGGGGTTACCGGCAGGCCCGCACAGCGACCACCCCGCCCCCCGCCGCCAGCGGCCCCCGGAGCCCGGCGGCCCCCGGCCGAGGGACGGGGCGAGGCGCCGCCGCCCGCCCGCTCGCCCACCCCCCCCGCACCGCGCCACCGCACCGCGGCGCCCCCTGGCGGCGCAGACGTGGGAGGGGCCCGGGAGCGGGACGGAGCCGGCGGCGATACCTGCTGATGTCGCCGACATAACCGCCGCTCTTCTCGTCGAGGAAGCGCGTCCAGCCGTCGGCCGTCTTCACCCAGCTCTGCCCGGGGGAGCGCCAGTCCTGCCCCAGGAACGGCATGGCGGCGGGACGCGGCGGGACCAGGCGGGGCGGCGGGGCGCGGGCGGGAGCGGGAGCAGGAGCGGAGCGAGGCGCTGGGTGCCGCGGCGGCGGGGCTGCGGGCGCGGCGGCTCCGCGCTATTTATGCGGCGGCGGGCGGCGTGTTGCCGGAAGCGCGGGGCTGGCCCCGCCCCGCCCCGCCGCACGTGGCGGTGTTTATCGGCACCGCCCCCGCCCGCCGCCGCCGGCGCGGGGCGGGGCGCGGGGCGGGGCTACGGGCGGGGCGGGGCCGGCGGGGGCGGGGCCAGCGCGGGGTTGGCGCCCCCTCCATCCGTAACCGCTGTATTCCGTTTACCGAGACAAGCGATATAAATACTTACACAGGCGCGTTTGTATACGCGTATCACTGTGCTTTAGGTATTTGTGTATCACAAAGTTATACCCCATCTATAGAAACGTGCAGAATCTAAACACACAGATAAATATAGAACGTCGTGAAAACGTACAGAATATATTTATAATGTTATACCTGGTTCTATACAGAGAGCATTATACGGAGAGGCAATATTACGTATAGAATGTTTTCTAAATGTATGTTTTTCAAATATATAATCCTATATATGGTTCTATATAGAGAACATTATATATAGAAAGAATATTATATGTAGAATGTTTTCTAAACGTACATTTCATATGCATCTACTTTATATCTGTGTACTGTTTCATGTATGTCCGTAGCGGTGGACTTGGCAGCGCTAGGCTAACGGCTGGACTCGACGGTCCGAAAGGTCTTTTCCAACCTAAACCATTCTATGATTCTATATCATGTTTTATGTCTGTATGTTTTATACATGCATGCGCTTTTATATGCATTATGCTCTTATATATGTTATTTTAAAATATTTTATAGATAAATGTGCATGACAAAGATATATAAATATCTATAAAGCAATATTATATATTAAAATATATGATATATAAATGTAGCTTATTAGGCGCATGCACTGGTAGGCGTGGAGAAGGTCTCATGTACTGAACGTTAAAGCCATGGGGGTGTTTGCATTCCAGCCAGGGCTGAGGTGTTGCATTCACAGCCAGGAGCGCGCTATAGCTCATTTCGTAAATGTAGGCCGTTTTGCACTAGGATTACGACATATTCGCCCTGTGCTGCGGTGCGCGTATCTCGGTACGCCGGCGTTGGCGGCGCCCAGGGGACGTTCCTTTGGGGCAGCGCGTGCGGGGCGTCCCTGGGTGGGGGAAGGGGTGGGTGGCCGTCAGTCTGTCAGGGCCGAGGGCCGAAGAGACACGGCGAGCGGCTGGCCGCGGGGATAAGCTGCCCTAATCCGGGTCACGTTGCCAGCCCTTCCCCGGCTGCACTACGGGCTGCTGAGGGGCATTCGGCAACATCTGGCGCTTGCTAGAGACGCTGTTACATAGTCAACCTCAAAAAAACAAAAAAGCCCCGGTGAAAACGAGCGCTCGCGGCGCAGCGAAGGCAGTGCGTGCAGCGGCGGCGGCGCGAGAGAGTGCTGCCGGGGCCAAGGGCAGCGGGCGCTGTGGCGGCTGCGGGGCGGGTGTCCGTGGGGCTGGGAGCCCCGCCGTGGGAGCGCTGGCCGCCCCAGCCACCCCGGATCCGGCTCCTGCCACGGCTCGCCTGGGCGAGTATTGCACGGGGGCCGGTGGGAGGAAGAGTGAAAACCCACTGGCTAAAAACTGCCACGGCTGAGGGGTGCCCGCAGCCCCGGGGACAGAAAGCGCTTGAGAGTGACGGTGAGCCGCAGCACATGCAGAAATCAAAATCCAAATACAAGGACACTGGGGCTGAGGTCTCCTCTCTCTGCCCGTCCGATCCACCCCTTCGGGGCTGCAGTCCCACCTTCCCTTACAGGCAGTGCCAGCCACTTTTTGAATGGCAGGGGATATTGTTTAAGCTGCAAGAGCACTTTGAGCTGCAAAATCATCTTTGGTGGGTTTCTTCTGCAGTTTAAGTGTCCCATGCGTTCGACAACCGAGCATCTTGGGACAGCATCGCTGCAGGTGATATCACCCTCCAGGAGACCCTGGAGGGGACCGGGTCTGCAGTGATGGAGCTGCTTGGGCTGAGGCCACCTCCTAACAGTGCCATGGAGCTCGGTGTGTCCCCAAAAGGCTGTGGCTGCCTGTCACCCGCGTCCTGCCCTGCTGAGTGGGTTAAGCCGGGCAGATCTGTGTCACTGAAAATATCTTTATCCTTTTATTGAGGATCTCTTGGCAGCTCTGAAGCGCGAGTTGGGTTTGGTCTGCAGAAGGGGATGGAGAGAGAACTGAGTGCTAGGGAAGGCAGGCGCAAGGATTGATTTGTCCCATCTCTTTTAAAAGCCGTCGTGATCTGGGGCGATAACCCACAAGCACCATCAAACGCTTGTGAGCAGCCAGGGAGCCACCGTCGGTCTGCAGCAGGCTGATTGAAAGCACCGTGTCAGACCACGAGCCGGCGAGAGCCATGGATACAACCAAGCAGGGGCCATGTGAAAACCTTTGGAGGCCGCCATTGGCACTGCGGGATAGCTCGAACTCAGGGTAAAAATTTTTGTGATTGAAAAAACACAACAAAAAAAATGAGAGTGAAGCTCACTGCACGGACACGCGGGTGCAGAGCCAGGGTTGGCTGGGCTGGGCCCACCGCAGGCACTGGCATTTTGGAAACAGCCGTGCAGACAGAAATCAGAGCTGCTGCTCTGGAGCATGGGCCCTCTCCCCGGAGACCAAAATAGATCCGCTCATGGCTGAGCTGCTCCGCTCCCACCGGCCGGGGACAGTGGCAATGGTCTGCATGGAGCGGGTCGCAGAGGGGCGGCTTTCTTGAGAGCTGCTCCTCCAAGGGCATTTCCATGCGAGGGTGTTGCAGGGCAGCAGCGTCCAGGCCCAGCCTTTCTTTACTTAAGCCTTTACTTAACAGGTACCAGAGGTGCTCAATCTCTGCCTTCAGTCCTCCACAGGGCATTGGTGTGCAGGGGTTAATGAAGCAGGGACAAACCCATGCACATGCCTGGGAAGGTGCAGAGATTTGCAAACCAGCTCAGAGGAGGCATTCGTTTTGTCCAAAGCTGGTACATCTGTAACCAATTGTGGCTCCATGTTTACGGATCTGGGAATCGGCAGCAGAGGGATTAAAAGCGGTGTGTTTAGCTGTGAAAGGAGAACTTCCCCCTCCCTACGCCAGCGCGGTGGCTCTTGTAGGGGCTTTGCTGCAGCACGCCCATTACAGCCGGCATTACTGGCTCTGTAGAAACCAATTCCACGCAGCCGGCCTGGTGTGCACGTGTGCGTGCACGTTGCACAGACATCAAAGCAGCCTCTTATGCCTCCTCCTGCAGTTCCTGCACACAACCCCACCTCCCCAACCTTGAACCCCTCCAAGGCTGGGCTCCCCACACCGAGGAACGAGTTTTATCTCGGGGCACGCAGGAACCGGGCAGGGCGGCTCTGCTATTGCCCACAGCTGGTTGGAGCCAGGGGGAACCTGCCACAGTGCAGTTTTGAAGGGAAAATCTGAATTTTTGGGATGAGTTGGATACAGGGTGAGCTTGCCGAGCAGCCACAGGGTGCAGCTGGGGGTGGGCACAGTCCTGGGCCAGCGGTGCAGCCGCTCTGCACAGGGGGTGGTGAGGACTTTCTTCCAGCGGTGTCTCAACTGTGACCTGTGTAGACTCATGGTCAGCACGTATAGATACCATAGGGCACAGCTAAGAGTGGAAACCAGCTCTGGCAGTGAAAATGGGCACCGAGGCTGTGGGTGAAGCGTGCTGCACCGGGCAGCGTATAACAAAACCTGGCAGCGCTGGTTTTCAGAAAGGCAATGGGCGATTGACTTTTGGTCATGACTCGCTCGGGTTCCCACAGGTAAGTGGTCTTAGGGAGAATCATTGATGTATTCATTGTATCATCAATGTCTGCATTAAAGGATGCATTTCCCGCATGGGGATAAAGCCAGGAACCCTCTTTCAGAGAAAAACTCTGGGCAACAAACCCTTGTTTGGCACGGCTTACAGGATCCTGCCCACGCCACAGGCTCAGGCCATCCCAGACCTGCTCCCACCATCTGATGGGGAGAGGCGAAGAGCCCGTGGCTGCAGCAGCCTGTGCTCTCGAACCTTAGAAGCAAACGTGCCCCTCTTGCCTGAAAAATGATCCAGCTGATGGATATTTCCTTAGGGGGACAGGCCTGGTAGCCTCCGTGCCACCATCACCCCCAGCTGGGCACGCTGGTGGCTGAGTTAGCGTGCCGTGGCTCACGCCACTGCAGGAGGGTTTGCCATCTGGCAAAGCCGCGCAGTGACAATGGAGGATACCTAACTTCGGGAACGGTGAGTCATGGTGTGGCCCAAGCTTTAGTTGCCTACACCTCTCTACCCTGAAAGCAGTGACTCACCGAGCGAGAGAAAATGCTGGGAATGGACTTGGCTTGCTGGCATGTGTGTTACAGGGACGCTTTAGGGGAGCTGGTTTTCCCCTGGGACTCTCTATTTCTCCTGTCTGGATGCTCACAGGTGCCCGGTGGAGCCTTATCTTTCTGAAAATTCAATAGCTCTACCCTGGATCAGGTTTCCCTTTGGCCCTGGGCATGGGAGGGGACCCTCCTGCTCCTGCCCAGCAGCCTCCCGGTGACTACTTGGTGAACATGGGTCCCTCGATGCACCTGACAGTGAATCCCTCTGCGATCCTCCTGGGAGAGGGATGTGACACAAACGCCGATGACATAAATGCCTCTCACCGCGGCCTGTCCATTGCCAGAGCCTGGTCGCAGGTGGGCAGAGCACAGCAGAGCAATAACAGTGGTGCACAGCAATGTACACTGTTCTTCTCATCTTCAAAGCATTAGCTGGTAGGAATGAATCCTCATACCAGGCAGGCGAGTTTCATGAGCGTTGCTCCACAGAGAGACAGAGTAAATGATGTGATGAAGGCTGAATCAGGTCATGGCTGCGATGAAATCACAGCAGTTCCTGCCTGCCCATCCCGTGACCATTAGACCTTACGTACTCATCAAGGAGGTAGCTGGCATCCAAGGAGGTGCGGGAGCCAGCCCCTCCTCTGGCAGCAAGTCACGCAACCCGTGGGGAGGTGCTGGGCCATGACTCACCTTTGGAAGCAGGTTCCAGTGCTGGATGTGGCCGGGGAGTCGTGGGGTGCATCCTCTGACGACTCGCTCCCGGGGTCTGGCAGTATGAGACCACCCAGTTAAGCACGCTGAAAGGCCAAGGGAAGCAGCTCCTGGCAGGATCGGGGTGCCAAACTTTTTCTATGTTGCCTTTGAAAGTCTGAGCCTAAGATTTTAACCCTCTGGATGGGGTCTTGGCTGCTGATGTTGGGGTGAGAGGGCCGTTTGTGTAAATCACTAGTGGGGACTCAAGCCAGGAGACTGGCCCCAAGGGCGGATTTGGTCTCACCAGCTGCTGCTTGACCTTGGGCGAGTTGCTTGATCTCCCTGGGGAGAAGCCCACTCCGCGCTGAAATGGGAGCAGTGCAGAGCAGCAGCTCCTTGGGAACAGGAGGGAGAGGAGCAACACAGTTTCCTGGGTAAATACCTGCAAGTGGGTTTAGTGTGAAAATAGAGAATATTTGAGAAAAGTAAAATGACGCCCTGGCTTTACCTTAGTTAACAGAAACGTACCCCTAAACACAGGGTGATGTGGTTAGGACAGATAATAGAGAGGAGAAAGCCGCAATAGTACTGGCAGTTCCCCATGCGCAAAAGACAAACAGCAGGGTGTTGTCTGCGAGCCAGCTTCCACGTACGTCGCACGTGATGGGCCAGCCCGTCCTCCCTCCCCATAGGTAGCTCTAAAGGAGGAAAGAGGCTGGCAGCAAATTAATGTCAGCAAACCGATTGAAAAGAGGAGCAGTGTCTTGTCAAATTGGAAGTATATCCAGGAAATATTTCTTGCTTATAGTAAATTGTGCACAATGTAGCTGACAGCAGGCTTAGGGATTTGATTTCATAGAAAATATATATTTTGCATGTCAAAGGGTGTCTCTGCCTCCCGCCCACTGGGTTAAGCCCAGGATTTTGCAGCCAGGAGTTGTTAGTACTTGACATTCAGTTCCACAACGGAGAAGAGCAGTTCAGAGCTACGGTGGGCAAGTGGCCAGTGGCGCCTGAACTGGCCGCGGCGACAGTCCTGCAGGACACAGGTTTCTCTGTGGGACAGCAACGCGCCAAGCCAAGAGCTGGATCAGCTTCAGGGCCTTCCCGAGGTCCACCGCCAGCGCTGGGGAAAGCAAAAGGGACCGAAAGGCACTAAGCTCTGAGGGTATCGCACCAAAAGGCACTAAGCTCTGAGGGTATCGCACCTGCGAAGGTCAAGTCAGGAGTGGGGTTGGCTTGGCCTAGCTGACCTCCTAGGTGAGGTGATTGACCTCCTAGGTCAATCAGTGAGCTCCTGTAATTACCCCAGGGACACCACGTAGTGGCCATGCCTTTCATTTCTTCCGTCCTCCTTGTGGCACATCATGGCTGTGGCTCTTATAATGGGTCTGGAGTTTGTTATTGTTATTGGCGCTGCAGTTTTCTGTGGCTTTTGTGGCCCCCTGTGCAACAAGCATCACTGCCTGGTTGCCCGCAGTCTCAGGGGACCCAGTCTGGTGACCCAGTTTCTCCGTTTTTTTGCCCACTGCTCTTGTTCTCTGGATGCCTGCTACAGGGAGGTGGTTAATGCCGGGTACTCCCTTTTGCAGCCTCCTTGCATCTTAATTTTCCTGTCTCCTAAAGGGTTTTGGAGCCTTCAGAGGTGGAAGGATGGTGCAGTCCAAGGGCAGAGCCTGCTGCAGAGGACGGATGTCCCTGGAAGGGAAGGTAGGAACGCAGATGGAGGGAACAGAGTGTGACATTTCCGCCCTTCTGTCCCCCCAGCAGCCTGCAGAAAGCAGCTGTTTCCATCGCGTGAAGAGCCGTCCCCAGGCAGGGCTCTTTCCGAAGGTGAGAGGTGGCCCCAGACAAGGTCTGGGAAGGTGCCAGGGGGTTACAGCCCTGCCCATCGGGCATGCTGCCCACTCCAGGCCTCCATTCAACACGACGGGGGAGAAAATCTGAAGGTAACCGCTTTCTGTTGGACCACACAGCACATCTACCCTCTCTCATGGGCTCTGAAAGGAGTTGTTTTTCTCACCGGTTGTTAAGCAAATGCAGATTTCATGGTCATGCTATAGAAACCGCTGCAGGGGAAGCAGCTCGGGAAGTTGATCCTGTCTGGATTTGAAGGTGCCCCTTAGCTGACCCTCTTGTCCCTTACGTGTTTCTAACCCAGAACTACCTGCTTTACAGAACAGTTCATTTTTCCATATGCGAGAAAGCCCTCTTCTGCACCAGCAGCTGCTTTCCACGAAAGCCAGAGCTTCGACTGCTCGGTCTCAATGAAGAGCCCATGGGAGTTTCTTGGGATCCTTGCCTCCGTGTCTGTGGCAAGCTCCAGCCTGGGTCGCTCTACATTTTGCTTACCTCAACACCACCCTGGCAGCGTCAGCGGGATGCAGCGAGCACTCCTGCCTGACGGGGTGGGCCGTACGGAGCTCTTCTGGGGTGGCTGGGTCTCGTGGGTGGCCAGCGCTTGGCCCAGCCAAGACAGCAGGCTGCAAAGGGCAGTGGGGCGATTTGCCGCATAAAACCCCCTGTGGAGGGAGGAGGGTGGTTATTAGAGAGTTCCGATCCTCCTCCCTGTTGGTAGGATACACAACTTTTCCTAAACACAGCCCGTCCAGCTGCATTCCTGAAGCACACATTCCTTGCCAGCGTAGCTCACCCGGAGTGTGGCCAGGAATAGCGCTGTGGCTTCGTGTGGGACCTCTCCCAAATACATCTTTAATTGAACAGGGCCACTTGGCCCGTGTGCTTGAACTCGGACTAGGAGAGAAGTATTGTAGTTACTGGTCTTTTTTTCCATTTTGTACCCAACACCATCTATTCTTTATCCCTCACATCTATGACTTACAAGCACCATCACTCTTTCAGCTTCGTTTTCTGTTTCTTGAGCATCTGATGGATGCTGTGCATGTACCACTGCCCTCTGTTGGGCTGTGCATCAGGCCAGCGCAGGTGCCGGTGAGCAGGGATACCCGTGGAGCCGCCTTCTTGAGTGAATGTAGTTAAGGCTTGTTGTCATGCAGCTGGAGGTACTCATTTCTGTCTCTAAAATCACATAGCTGAGATTCAGCTGGCTACTCATAGCCACAAAGAATGCTTTCCTGGAAGGGCAGTAGATGGCTCTGACTTTTATTGTAAGTCTTGTGATAGCTGGCTTTCTTTTGACAGCACCAATATCTGGAGCATAGTTTTGGGGTGAGAAGCTCAGCTTTCAGTTTAAACCCAAAATGCACATTTGCAGCCCTGACAGTTGCAGAGAGAAGCTGCAAAGTGACTTCCAAGCGTGCTCCTGTGGTTCAAAAAATGCAAAATACCTCATGCTTCGGTTGAGAAGTCAATCAAAAAGGAATATTATGTTTTTTAAGGCTAAGTTGTGGTCCTTGAGTACTTGGCACTGGCAATCTCAGGGGAAGATTCCGGTGTACCAGGCCTTTTTGTTATGGAGAAGCTACCCATAATTTTGAGATCCAGGACTGCAGGGATTTAGGTGTCCTGGAATAGGTGACAAATTCTTCCCTTCACTCCTAGGAAGTGCTGAGAAGGGCAGAGCTGCAGTGTTGAGCTCAGTGGGCCTCCTCTCATGCCCAGGACCTTTTAGAGGAGCGGGGAGGAGGCATGAGACCAGGTTGGTTCCCTTCCCTTGCCCAGCCTGTCACTGCCCACAGGCAACCTTAATGCCAGCACTCTTATACTAAATACATACAAGTAAGATATTTTTATAACCCTTTTCTTTTTTTATGAAGAGTTGCATGAAAGAGGAACATTTTCTGATCAGCCCTCCTGCTGAAGACCACTGCATATCTGAGCTTTTCCCTTCCAGTAGGTAATACGAAGACATATCTTAGGGGTTTTGGCTTCATCTCTCCCAGGCTTGGTATTGCTCTGGTAGAGGCAAAGACTTCATGGCTCAGCAACCACAGTTTTTAATCCGTTTTTTTGTGCTTCCCTGTGCTGTGTGCAGACATAATCACAGTGGTCAGTCCCTGCTTTCAACTTCCCCCTTGCTGCCTTGTGATGTTTACATGGCGTGTAGTGTTCCGCAAGCTTCAGATAAACAGAAATAAAAATCAGTGTTGGTTCGCTTCATAAGAGTAACCCCTAGAGTCAACAGCCATTTACTGGTTGTAACCTTTAACTCTCGCACCAAGAAGTGACTTTACAGAAGAAATAAATAGACTTAGGGTTCCCATGTGTCACACTGTTTTCACATGAAAGCATTAACAAACTAAATGCAGCACGGGAATGAAGCAATAAAGCATCTGGACTTTCTTGGCCAGGCATGGAGTAGAGCGTGCCTGATTTTTCCAGGAAGCAAGTGGATTTGCAGAGAAAGTGCCAAGGAGTCACAGCAGCATCACTGTTATTACAAGGAGGCGAATTTCAGCACACACTGTGCTGAAATGATGATGGGCAGCTACTACATCTTTAGAATCTTTTAGTCTTTCTGCAGGCAAAGGGAGCCCAACTCCTAGAAGATGCTGGAAAAGGGGAGGCAGCCCAGAGAGAGCCCAATATTGATACTCTCCAAGGTGTTTTCCATCAGTCCAGAGCTAGTAGCTGCAAGGAAAGAGCACAACACTGATACTTGCAACAGGAGGAATGAAATCAGAGTTTGAATCCATTTTTCTTTGGCTGTAGTTACCTCTTTTCCAAGTTTTAGCTGGGAAAGAGGCAGTCTTCTCCTTGTAAAACAGAAGGAAGATCTAAGTAATACCAGATCTCTCTTTACAGATATATATAGAGTGGCTTGATTTTTAAATTTTAAAATATATTTATTTAAATATTATTTGATTTATTTTAAAAGGGGCTAACACTGCAGTTACACAGCTTTGTGCTGAGTTTCTCGTCTCAACACTTGGCTGATGGGCAGAAGAATTTTTTGGAGAGTATCACAGGTTCCTTTCCCAAAGGTTGAGGTATGAGCTGTGACAATCCCTCAAAGTCACAAAAAGGCCCCTGTATACATTGGCAGGGGTTCAGGTGTTTGGGGCTGATGGAAAAAATAATTCATCCCTGCCGTAGTAGAATTGGGATACGGGGCTGCAGGACTCCGAGTAACTCAGCAAGCTCAGCGGGCTCATAATTCAGAAGAAGCCCAAGCAGGCCACCTGCATGGCTGGAACATCGATTTTGGGTTTTTTATTGGCAAGAGCTGGTGCGCATTAAGAGCCTCTGAGCTCTGCAGAAGCAGTTAGGTGCTCTACCCAGCACCGCACATCAATCCTAAAGGGAAAAAAAAGTTACCTGTCATCCTTCCTTGGCTCACGGTAAGATATGTGAGCTGCCACGTTACAATTATAGGCCAGTTCAGGAGAAAATTTTGACCCTCTGATCCAAAGTGCATCACCTGGCCCAGGACAGGACCTTTCTTCTGTTTTTTGGCAGCCGAGATGCACGATCGCCTGGGTTTAACAAGTCCCCGTGCAGGAGGGGAGCTGCAGGGACGCAGTGGCTCTGCTCTTCGCCTGCACCAGCTGCGGGGTGATGCAATCTGCCTCCCCGCTTGGTAAATGAGGTCAGATTACCTTGTGTTTCGCTGGAGTCAGAAATGTGCTTGGGGACAGTTACCGTGGCTCAGCTCACAGGCAGGCAATTGTTAAATTTCAGTAATTAACTGCAAGGAGGAGGCTGTCAGCTGAGTCCATCCCAGGCTGTTCTTTAGGTTGCAGGTCCCTGGGAGCAGGAGTTGCTTTTTTTCAGCGCTGTATTCTCTAATGTGATTTCCCACTCCTATTGCATCAAAAAAAAATGAGTCCTCCTAAGTTTGCATTTAATTTTAAGGTTCTTCTACTCTAACTCAGCAGGGGTTTGCCCAGGCTAGGTGGGACACTGTAGCTGTATCAATCTGAGAGTGCAAAATAGTCTCCTCTTCTGCTGCCAGAATAGCTAATTTGGCCTCTGCAGCTGCTGTTGGCGACTTTCCCACTGATATTAGTTGAGCAGGTTTTGTTCTTATATTTGAAGTCTGTGTTCCTAAGAAATACTGTAGCTTGAAACTTTGTGGTAGTTCAAATGAGGCTTTTTGCTGACAGCTGCAGCGGACCAGTAGTCCTCTTCCTCCAGCCCTGGTGTCTGAAGGCAGAGCTGGTGGCCAAGAAAAAACGTTTCCCAGCAGATACCATGCTATTTATTGGAGGGTGTTGAGCAGCATATGCTGACTTTTAAAGTGTGACCACTCTAAGTGCATCGGTTGGAGCACAAGGAAGGAAAATGCTTCTAGATCCAAGTCTAGTGATCAGCTATGCCATTGAGCATGAAACTTGTGTAAGAGCTTATAGCATTAATCTTTCTGTTGAACATCCAACAAGTACTGCAGCAAAATTAATTCCAGATAACACAATTGAGGTTAACTTCATGGAGAAAAAACTTGGAAAGCTTTTTTGGAAGGGGATGTGTTGTGTATATCTAGATATCTATATCCATTACGGGAAGGACGTTAGCTCTGGTGTGGGAGGGTAATGACACATGGGGCCTAACAGAGGTCTCATCATGCGTCTGTGGAAAATACATATCGTCTAAGGCAGTGTGCGTAGCATAGGAGAATTAGGAAACCTTGAACAGGTGACAGCTGATTAAACAGCTGAATTTTTAGGTCGCTGAGCTATTTGAAATGCAGAGATACATCATAAGACAGCTACCTACCTTAAACTGCCTGAACCCAGTCTTTTCCTCCTGCTCCCAGGCACTGCAGCTTACCTTGTTCAAAGCTGTTATTGTTTAGCCTGTGCAGAAACAGCTTTTGTCATCATATTGGAGTCTAACTCCTCCAGCTAAATTAGATCATTGTAGCAGTGTAGACAATATACAACCCTGCAAGCCAGAATGCAAATTTATTACTTTTCCCATAAAACTAATTTCACAATGTTTTTGGAACAAGCCTTCCTGCTGTCTTTTGAATAGAGCGTTTAAGTTGAAGGAAGAAAGAGAAGGGAAATTCAACTTAAAATCTTCAGACCCAAGATCAGCCCCAAAGCGTTCGTGTCATCACAGTCAGAAGACACCTTATCTTCTGGTGTGGTTTCACTGTAGCTGAGAGCTTACAAAGATGGCTGATACCATGAGAACAGTTGATCCCTTTTTCACTCTTCCCCGGTGCTGGGATTTGTGCGAGATTACATTCAAATGTATTTCTCAAGAAAAGTCAAGTGGGGATACCACGCAACTCCCTTATCTTGATGGATCTTCAAAGCCATTCCCCATCCCAGATAGCCAGCCTTATCTGGATATAAACAGAGATTCTTAATGCATCTCTGGTCATGGTCAGACTGTAGGATCATCAGCTGTTTCAGCAGCAGAAGTTGGTGTAAAGACAAAATGTCTGAAAGATTTGTAGGCTGTAAAGAAGGGACAAAATGCAAAGCACAGGTGGATGCTGTTCCCAGAGAGGAGGGGAGTGTGTGTGGGGTCAGTTGTGCTCCCTGTTGAACCTCCTTCACTGGGGCGCATGGGGTCTGGATGGATCTTCCCGAGGGGGGCCGGGGTAAAGACTTTAGGATCTAGATGATATCAGCCATGCCAAAAATCCGTGCGCTATCGCACACTATCAGAAAAACCAAAGTTCCCTTTAGAAAGAGGAACCCAGTTTCTCTCCCCTCGGGGGCTGAATTACGGAGAGCAGAGCATTACTGCACTGATCTGACTAAGCTGACATAATAGGCTTCAAATAAATAAGTCCGAGGCAGACAGTAATTGCAATAACGTGGGCTTAGTGGTGAAAACGCAGATCGCCACAGGTATGCCCCAGCTGTGAAGGGAGGCCATTGTCTCTTCCTTTGCTCCTTGCCACAGAGGACTCCATTTTATAATTTACAATTATAGCTTGATTGGCATGACAGACCAGAACCAACAGATGAAACGAAACCTGATAGTCGCTCCCTGCTATTTAAAATAATATTCCAAAAATATCCCCCTGTTCCCCAGGCATGGATAGCACAAAGGGCAGAAGAGGACATTGCCTCCCAGATTCTGACTCCATCTTTTTTTCCCCCATCTGTAGCCCGGTCATGTCCTGGCTGTCCATACAATGTGCAAATATTTCTATATTAACAAAAGAAAGGAAAAGGAAAAGGGGCATCCTCTATCAGCAGACAAAAGGTCTGGCTGCAACGTTTCCAGCAGGAAAAGGTTAAATTCAACTTCATGACATTTTTCATGAAGTGTCTGCTTTCCAGAGAAACTTTGGGTTTAGGAATATTAAGAGTTCTCTGTCATATTCATATTACCTCAGTGCACCCCAGGAGGCGGGATTTTTGTTTCTCTGCTTTTCTATCCTTTTCTATGGGCTGTCCTTCTCAGCCACAGAAGGTCTTCTGTGGTGCACCAGCATCAATGACTCTCATAACATCCCATTTTCCTTCTCCAGGAGGACAGACTTTAGTGCTTCCTGGGGGTTTTGGTCTTTACCAGTGAAATGGCCCATACAGTTGGCAGCATAAAGTGCATTAACTACAGGTTCCATAATGTTTAACAGGGATACAAAAAAGTCAGCACTGGAGTTATGCCTCTTCACATGTAAATCTAATTTTCTGACCAACCACATACATGGTTTTAATTTACTTTATTCTGTACAGGCTATCAGCAGCAGTCAGTCTGGTAGCAAGCTGTTGGGTTTTTTTCCCCAGAAAAAGCAACACAGAGATGATGTACAAGGTCAGGACTGGGACAAATTAACCTGATGTAAAGGACATTCAAAAAAACATAAAAATGAGCTTGGATGTAAAAGCTTTAAGTGGTGCAGCACAATTTCTGCAATTAAACTGACACAGTATCAGTCAGACCATTGATCTGGTTTGCTGGACTAACGGAGGAGGATAAAAACTCAAGTTGGTGGATACCAGAGTTTCAGCCCAGAATTTAGTTCTTGGACTAAATTCCAAGACTAAAGTACAGCTCTGAATGCAGGAGCTCATCCAGTAACTGATTGATTCCCTCTTCTGGGAAGCGATAAAAGACATCGCTTTTAGCAGTGAACCAGATGGACATCTCTTCTCAGAAAACACTGCTGTGAATTGCAGAGGCATCATGTTATGTGCAGCGTTCATCTCCCTGGCATGTTTTACAAAAATACTTTATCCATAATAACAAGGTAATTGGCTGTAATTTAGCATATTAAGCAATCTGGCCTCAAAAGTCATCAGACAGTGCACGGGAAGATTTAGCCCCTAGTACGGTCTGACTATCAACAAACCACTTGGCCATGGCCTGTGTTTTAGTGGTGCAGGTAGTACTAGAACCGCCCCCTCTCGAACAAAATACAACATTATCTTGGGCACACAAGCGGCAGAGATCCACTGAGACTAGTATTTGGAGAGCAGGAGAATCCTGCTGGTCCTCCATCACCTGTTCCAGCCAACTTTCTTCTTCCCCACCCAGATAAAATGCCCTGCAGATCTAATGGTAGAATTTGGCTCTCAAAGCTAGAAAGCTCCAACTGTAGCCAAAGTAATATCCTAAAATAGAAAGAAAAATGAGAAACCAGAAATGTTGTTTTCCTCTTTCAAAAGTTTCAGTAGGAAGCTAGCAATGAGAAACCGCTAAAATGGCTCTCTCCCAATTACCTCTCCTGATCTGGTCATTGCCTGAAACGCTCAAAAGATCCCTCATCCTAAGGTCCAAAGGGACCTTGATTTCATGCCTGTGGCTCTGGTATCACTGGAAACCACCTTAAGGTAATTGAGCTCAGGATTTGGTCTTTCTGTATGAATCAGTTTTAGGGAAGCTGACAGCTACAAATCCCTGTGTTTTTGTTCTGATGAAAACAGCCTGAAGTTCTAAATTTAACAGTTGATTTCACAATGCTCATTTTTGACAGTAAGTAAAATCACCCTTGAAAAATAGCTTATAATGGGAAGAGTAATATTCTCCGGATGCTGGAAAAGCAAACCAAAAAAGCAAACAGGACAAATTTATCTCATTCACAATTTAGATCACTTCTGATGGAAGCTTTCTATTCTCTGCTTGGGATCTTTGGACGAATACTGTGAATAAAAATAATGTTAGTTACAGAAGACATTCATAATTCCTGACCCCATTTCAGAGGAAGATACAGCACAAATCTGCGGTGTTCGGGTCAAGGGAAACGATGCCTGCATATTGAATCTGTGATGTGAATGTTTTTTTCACATGAGGAAACCAGAAAGAATATTTTTCCAAGATGAAAAAGACTCTTCTTTATGCACATAGTTATTCTGATGAATTTCTCATTGTAGACAAGTTATCACTATCACTTACCCCACAGTCACATTACTACACTTTAACAATGTAAAGATACCATAGAGTGGATGTAAATATAATTTATAGTTGAAGAATGGCATAAATCACCCGCACATTATTAGGTGATTTATTGTAAATGAGAGTAGGGCCTCTACAGTGAAAATCTGCTCCCAGGAGTGACAAATGGCATTTTCTACTCAGCGCTTTGTATTTGAAACAAGGTCTGCTTTCAAATACGCCAGGATGGATACCAGAGAATGACCTGCGACCTGCTCCTCCTCGTGCCTTGTCAGCAGTTCACCGGCCTCCAGCCATGAAAATTCATGGAAGAGAAGAAGATGTGCATGTGACCTTGGAAACACGGTTTTTATTTGGGAACATCCTGAACCTCGGATGCCAGCGGCATTTGTCAGTCCAGCACTTAGGAAAAAAGTCATTGCACTTATAAACTGAATGCAGCAGAGACCAGCTACTGCGAGAAATTACACAGAGGCTTTTATAATATAGTGTGCCATGTCACAACCCCCCCAAAATACGAGACGTGCACCCACTATAGCTCAGGGCCTGCCTTTGGCCATGTCCAGGGGGTGACAGAGGTGTCCCCTCTGCCTGTGCAGGTGCACATCTGCATGGACACCTCTGAGGAACTGGTTGGGAAATGGGTGCCAAGGGCACAGGTAGGGCCTAGGCCACCCTCCTGGGCCAAGTCCTGGGCCTCCCCTGTCCTGGGCTCCTCAGGGTGTCTCCCAGGCTGGTAGGATGCTCAAATGTGCAGGGTGACCTGAGGCACCCTTCTCTTCCACTTCCTTGGAGGTGATTGTCCCCCCAAACCATCTGCTCACTCTGGTGGGGGGTGACACCTGCGGTCCACCACCTCAGCGAGCATCTTCTTTCCTGGAAAAGCTCCTCCTGCACCCCCCAGGAGAGCTGCTGGCGGGAGGACTGGCACTGCAACGCCCGCTGTCGATGTGGCAGGCAGCTGGGTGCGGCTGGACGAGCCACACTCATGGCAGAAGAATGTGGCTGCGAGGCAGCCTGCGGGCAGGCTCAGCGCTGCGGCGGCTGCACGGCCGGTGCATTGCTCCGTCTGCCGCGTGACGGATGAGCAGGCGGTATGGCATGCTCT
Source organism: Platalea leucorodia (assembly GCF_965183815.1). NCBI lineage: Eukaryota > Metazoa > Chordata > Aves > Pelecaniformes > Threskiornithidae > Platalea > Platalea leucorodia. The sequence continues at coordinate 13,301,066 of NC_138823.1, read as the reverse complement.
TCAGCTATCGATGGGGCCCATTCGGAGAAGTGGGGGGCTGGTGTCAAGCATGATGTGTGCTCGGATGTCTAGCTGGATGGACCATGAGGCTCTACCTGGGCTATCAGCTCTGCTCACTGACTGCAGCTAGCTCCTTGGGAGAGGCAGGGCTTGATAAGCTTCACCAAGAGGAGCTGAAGCGGGGCTGATGTTTGCCCCATGATCAGGTCTATATAGCAGTCCCACCAGAAGTCCCACCCCCTGCTGCTGTGCTCCATCCTGCCCCCTTACATCCCACTTCTGCTTCAGGTAAGTCTGGTCCTCAAGACATAAACAGCAATACAAATAACTCTTTTTATAGTGCTCCTTGACCTCAACCACACCATTCCCTTGGACCTTTGGTTCAGAGCAGACTGCAGCTTCTCTAGTCTGCTTCATGGCTGCCTTGACTTGAGTGCCAACCTCCTAATCCTGCCTGCGTTCAAACCTGGCCCTACTCTTTGGGCTTGACTCTGCCTTGCCCTATTCACACTTACCTAGGATGAGAAGGTCTTTCTATGTTGGGTCCTTGCTCTTTCCTTGGGGGACAAATTCTTCCCACTCTGATGGACTTGGTGTCTGCCTTGGAGAACCCATGAGGTCAGGTCTGAGCTCCAGCCACTGGCAGCCCCAGGCCGCCATGGACTGCCTCTTTAGGGCCTGGGAGTCTGGAGGCACTTGACAGCAGAGCTGTTGTTTTGGGTATTTCTCAGCCCATGTTGCCTACACCTTGTGCTAAAGCTACGGTTTCATTCCCCTGAACAGTCTGATGTGAGGCTGTTAGTGAAAACTTAAAAACATAATACCCCATGGTATTATGGCGTACCATGCAGACCCCTCACGGTACAAGAACTGGTTTTGTTGACAAAGGCCAGCTCATCAGCTGGAGTTAATTGGTTCAGCATCAGTTTAGCATTAGTGAGGCTTTGTTGATTTGCACACGCAGAGGATTTGGCCTTAGTGCCCGGTCCATATTATTTTACAGCCGATAATGAATGCAGCATGTCATGCTTGTTTTTCCTACCCTCCTCTGAAGTTGCAGTGCTACTGACCTGAAAACATTTTCCCACTATTAAACTTCCAGTCAGGACATAAGTCCTTTTTAAGATGCTGAATGCCACATGATGCCTTCTCCTTGTGTGGGAACAGCTCTGCTGTACCAAGAGGAGGTGTGATCTTAACTTTATGGGATAGAGATTCCTTGTGGCACTGACTCATACGCTGTACATTTGCGCTCATTTTCACATCTTCCTCCTGATCCTGTTTTAGGCTGCGTTTCCATTACTCCTCCACCCTGGGGGAGGAATCCTCAGCCAACACAGCTCTAACCCGGAAACCACAGAGGATGAAAAGACCTTTCATAGCAGTGATGATGCCATGTTCCTCTCCTCTGCAGCTGCATTTCGAAAACAAAAGATCAGGAGGCAAAGTCGCCACCCACAAGCAGAACTTGTAGCTCCGCAGCCATCGGGGACTGGTGCAAATGGGCCTACCTCAGATGCCAGAGAACATACTTCCTATTGACACCAGGGAACAACAAGAACTGAAACGATAACGTAATCTAGGGCGAGAACAGTGTCTATTTTTGCATATTTAGCAAGGATATGCTCAGGCCATGAGCTGCGAATTAGCTTTGCCCACACCCTAAAATCTTCACATGTTTGTAATCAGCTGTTTGGGTCAATCGATTGTAAAGACTAGAGAATGTCTGCAAAATAAGGTGGTGGATGCACTTCCACTTCGTTGCACCTCAGTAGATACCCAGGTCTATGCACACATTCCCGCTCCAGCGGCCATGAAAGATTCCTCATCAAAAGGTTAGGAAGACATGTGAAAACACATCCAGTAGTTAGGTGAGTCTGTTGTTTAACACCAAGTGTATAAGAACAGGTTGAAGGCCATGCACCGATGCCCTCATTTCACTACAGTGTATTGCTAGGCCAGGTTTAGCTGTGCACTTCTGGGCTAAAGTGCTCCTTGGGTCTTGATTTTCCAGCATGGATAGCACTTTTGAACTGGCAAAGGGTAGCTGATTGACATCAGACAGAAGGCCCGATTTCATCAAGGCTTTGGCATGCCACTTGCTGGAAAATCTATTCCGATAAGTGCCATCCAGTGTTATTAAATGTGGCACTGAAAGGTAAACTAAGTCCCTGCCAAGGAACTGCCACTCTGGACTTGTTTGCGCTCCGCTCGTACAGGCAGGCCTGATGTTAGTCATCGATGGGAAAAGGTCAGTGGGACTAGGAAGGGTCTGGCTTTAACTTCTGAAAGCCCCAGCCACATAGCAGCAGTGTAATCCTGTAAGCTTAGTATGTAAAAAATCAGCTCTTCCTTCTCTTGGACAGGCTCAAGAGCATGAATTGGAGGTAAACTATGACTTAAAGCTCTATGGTATTTCACATGCACTTCGTGTGCCAGTGCCCACATGAGGGGTAGGATTGTGGAGAACCAAGCTCGGTGTCCACGTGAGACACTGAAATGTCTATGGGAAGCCTTTCTGAGCTTCCCCAGAGGCTGTGTTTCAAACCTTGTGCTAATTGTTTTCTTCTTGACCTGCTCTGAGTTCACTCCCATAGCTGCCCAGGGCTTGGTAATCTTCTCCGGATCGCAGTGCTCTGCTTGGATTTCTGTCAGTGCCTCTGCGTGACCTGTCCTCTGCCAGGCAGAAACCTGCAGGGTCACAGAAGGTGCCTGTGCTGAGCTGGAAACACGGGAATGGGTTATTTCTTCTGAGTCGAGTGGGCCCCTAAAATAAGGACCTCATTTCAAGTAGCATTTGGCACGGCTGAATGCATTTGTCTTCTCCAACGTGCAAGGTAGGGAAGAGCTATTTTCTCCCCGGCATGGAAAGGAAACAGGAGAACTGAGACACCAACGCCCACGTCTATGGAGGTATTTAAGCACTCGCTGGGATCTGCACATCGTGGCCAAGCGGTTTGTTGATAGTCACACGCAGTCTGGGACAGCAGGTGCCTAAACCCTGTGTTTCCAAAGTCCTAAGGTACAGCCCTTATCGCAGGGTCGGGTTTCTCTGAAGCTCCTTGCAGGACCAATCCTAGGAAAGGGCTGATGCTGCGGGTGCCAGTTCCTCTGTTTATTTCCATGGTGCCCCATCCCTGCAGACACCTTTCCACCCTCTGCTGTGCAGACACCTCGGCAGAGGTTGCCCTCAGCACCCAGCTTTGCTCGTCCCTCACGGGTGCTGCGGAGGAACCACCTGTTGCTCTAAATCTGTCGGCGTTTCCTCGTCTCACCTGCATCCCCATTTCAACTTCTGTAACTACATCTGCGTGACCTGTCCTCTCCTGCTATGTAGAAACTTGGGCAGTCACATGGGGACATGTGGGGTCACTTGTACTCCCCTGACCCTGTAAATATAGAAGGGTCAGTTTATTTCCAGAAAGTATGGCTTACATATGGTTTTCCTTTCGTTATTTTAGATGTCAGCTAGAAGGGCTCTGCTTGCTCCCTTCAGCAACAGCAAGTAAATACCCGACCTGTTTAGAAAACCGTAACACTAGAGACCTGGAGAAATCTTTGGATGCAAGATGCATGCTGAACTGTGTGTGACCCTCTGAAGAGAAACATTAGCTTAAAATATTAGTAAATGTTTTTTAGGGAAGATAAAAGAATACTAGAGAAAATATACAAGGCTTGAGGTCAAAGGTCCCTGTGCAGTCCATTTCCCATTGAAATCAAATGGCCAAAATGAAGAGGTCAGCAGAAGTTTGCTTGAATTCAGATCGAGGAAAACAAGGAAAGTTCTTTGCTCACTTCAGGCAATGCTGTTATCAAGGGGATCTTGTCATAACAGACCGAGGCCAGGATTTTCAAAAGCAGTTAATTGGTTTGCTTGCCTCGCTTGAAGCATGCTGAGCGGAGCCGCTTTTGGGAAGGTGTGAGAAACAGTGGAGCACCAAGGAGCCCCATGCTAGTCCTGGGAGACTTAGCCAATGCCCCAAGGCTGCTTTGAAGAATTTGACCCATCTACTGTCAGATCAAACTCCAGGGGATAAATCAGGGAATTTTGAATCATAGAATCATTTAGGTTGGAAAAGACCTTTGAGATCATCAAGTCCAACCATGAACCTGGTACTGCCAAGTCCACCACTAAACCATGGCCCTAAGCACCACCCCTACACGTCTTTTAAATACCTCCAGCGATGGAGACTCAACCACTTCCCTGGGCAGCCTATTCCAGTGGCTGATTACCCTTTTGGTGAAGAAATTTTTCCTAATATCTAATGTAAACCTGCCCTGGTGCAACTTGAGGCCATTTCCTCTCATCCTATCGCTTGTTACTTGGGAGAAGAGACCGACCCCCCCCTCGCTACAGCCTCCTTTCAGGTAGTTGTAGAGAGCAATAAGGTTTCCCCTCAGCCTCCTCTTCTCCAGACTAAACAACCCCAGCTCCCTCAGCCACTCCTTGTAAGACTTGTGCTCTGACCCTTCACCAGTCTCGTTGCCCTTTTTGGACACGCTCCAGCACCTCAATGTCCTTGACTTGGACAAACGCAGATGAAGTTTATGCTGTTGAGTCTCCTGGGTTGCCAGCTTGGGCATCTCCACACTGTGTTCCATTTTGTGCCGAGACAGGCATGCAGAGGCCAAAGAGTGCAGACGCCTCATGTTAGCTTTAAGATTTCAGGATGAGTTGAGCTTACCAAGACAGGTGGTGAGTGCAGGGACCTAAGGAGTTGTGCTTGGAAGACAAGGTTGAAGGACCCCTGCAGTTCACAAATGCTACTTGGGAACCGGATAGTCAAGTACTGCCAGTTCCTAGGATCAGCTTAAAGTTAATAGAGTGATGGCAGGTGCCCAAACATCCTTGCAATCCTACATTTTCAAGCAGTTTTCATCACAGAACAGCCAAAATAAAATGGTTTTTAAAAACAACACACCCTGCAGGTCTCCATCCTTGCCACTGGGTACATGAAATTTAAACTGAAAAAAAAAAAACCAACCTAAAAAAAAAAGGGAATGGATTCATATAAATAATGTAATTGGAGAACCTTGAAAGTAGCAAGAATGTGTGAGACTGATGCATTTTTATCCTTTTAAAATAAAACAGATGCTGAGGGGAGGTTATAAGAAGGCGTCTCAGAAAGGCTGGTGTAAAAACATTGAAAGAACTGAAAAACTTGCTTTTTCCAAGAGAACAAGCAAGGACCTGGTCCTGCAGACCTTGGATGTAGAAACGCATGTTATGGAAATCCCATGTTTTGGCATGATCTGAAATTGCAGACTTGGGAATGAAATGAGTGCATGGAGTGCTCCACACATCATTACTCTGAATTTGAAAAAAAGTTTCAGACGACCTCAAAGGGATGATTTTCATATCTTCAAGCTTACTTGGGAGATTGCCTCCAAGCAGAAGAGCCCTTGCTTAAGTAAAAGCATTAGTAGTCCATGGGCACGATCCACCTGCAAACCCTGCAAGTGTTTCTGTGCTTTTCATAAGGCCTGTTCTCCCAGTGGGTCTATAACTCCATATTAATCCATCCTTGATTTCTGTGGAAAGCAGTATACAAAAACACATTGTAGGAAAAGGAGGTGGGGGCTAACTTCAGCCCTATTCTTTAGGGTGTTAGCCTCAGTCAAAATCAGACCCATATTCATTTTTTAAGTCTTTGTACTTATTCAGCTGATTACCAGTTCATTTAAGATCATCATTATATTCATTTAAGAGCACTGTTTCTATAGGTGTGGTTACTTTGTAAAGTAGCTGCAGTGGGATTGTGCAACAGCAGTCTTTGGCAATTCACAAAAGACAGCATTTTTCAGGCTTTAATGGATTCATTCACAATGCCCTTATTGGGTTGGTATCATCCTTATTTTAATGATGTGGCAATGGAGACATAAAAGAAATAACGTCTTACCCACAATCACTCAGCAAGTCCCATCCTTTCTCACTTGACTGATGATGCCATGTAACCTCACTGCTGATATGCACTGGCAAACTAACTCTCATGTCCACCATTAGTGATAACCAAGAGAAAAGTATGAAGTAAGGCAAGAAATGATGAACAGAAAGTCCCCTGTAACGAAGGGACTTGTTTCCCCGCAGGTGCATATCCAATTTGTCCCTCCCAGTTTCCCCCATCAAATGCGCTTGCGCGGCTGCCAGGGGAGTCCCACCCGTGCGCCAGGCAGGGAGATCAAGGTCTGGCTCCACAAGGATGCTTCGTGCTGTCCCGAAAGCATAACTTAATCCTGTGAGTGGGTAAAAAGCAAAGCAGTGAGGATAATGCACTCTTGAGCTTCTGGCTCCTTTGACTCCATCCCTGTCTTGGACAAACTTTCATCTCCAAGGAGTTAACTGAGTACAGATCTCAGTATTCTCCTCCCTAGAGTTCATTATGGATTTATTAAAAAAAAAATCCAATCCCTTCAGCTATGAAAATTACCCTCATTTGTCTATAAATAGGCTTAACCTCTTAAACTGTGTCAGATGCTGCTGATTCACCAATCTGATCTAGATCTTCAGATGTTCTCTGCTCCTACAGCTCCAGGGCAAATGACTCATACTGTTTGCAAGTGCCATATCCCACTGAGGCTGGCAGTACCACGATTCTGCTAGCAGTGTGGCTGCAGATTTTTACTAAAACCTGGGCAGGGATTTTCTCCCGATCAAGCTGAGCTCACCAGCATCCTGCAGCCACAAAGCAGTATGTTGCATTTACATGAAAATCCATGTATTTGCATTAGTCCAGCCACAAATCAGCAGAGGAGAATGTATTCTAGAATCAAACAAATGTGATAAAGGCAAAATCCTACTGATCCATGTAATCATTTCCCCAGCTGCATTTTTCTTCCCTGGTGACAGTCCTAGGAAGGTCAGTCTGCACTACCTATCACCTTACCTTTGAAATTGCTTTGGGAAATGCCAGTGTATTCTCACTCAATCTAAATGGCTTTTATAGTTTGTTCCTGGGTATCAGGGAGCTCTGAGCTGTCTGAATGTTCTCTCCTCACTCTATAAAACATTTGTTTTTAAAAGCAGAAAGGATCCACTTTCCTAGTTGTGCGCCCATTCCTAGAGTTGTCCCAAACCTTCTGCTACCTTTCCTGGAGAAGGGGAAAATCTAGATGTTGAAAACCAGGGAAAAAACTCTTCTGCTAGGTATGTTTTAGGGTAATGATGCCCTTCTGGCTATGGGGCACCTGGGGAGAGAAGAGGTTGGTGTTAGACGGCTAATGCCCATCCACCACGTGTTGCCTGAGTTTCCAGGGAGCCCTGGGCCTTGGCACTTTTTTGATCACATTTGTGTGCTGATCTGTGGGATGTGCTGTGGACCAGGGAGCCACAGGGAAAAGCTGACTTTTTTTTTTTTTTTTTTTTTGAGGTGTACTTCAGTGATCCAGGTTATGGCATAAGGTGTTGCTCTTGCCTAACACATGAGCTGGCTGCTTTGAAACTCCAGCTGATGATGCTGTGAGGGTCATCTGTGTCCTCTGCTCCGAATGCCTCATAAGCTCTTTGGAGTAAGGACCTGTGTATTTTACACTGCCATCACAAATAACAGACTCGCAGCTTGAAATCCGTGATTGACTGTGCATGTCCCATTTCATGCCATTAAAAACATAAGGTCAAGCTTGGAAGGGCGAACATGCTTTTGGCTTCTCTGCCATTTGTATTTCAGTCTGCAGGCACCACTTCTTTCACTGCGTGTTGCTGTTTTTCTCTTGAGAACATTTCCAGAATGCCCTATGCCTGGAGAAGAAACAGACTTTATTTACTGACATTTGTTCCAAGTTATAATGAGCAGAAAGACAACTCTTGTAGGCTCTAAACAGGATCTCTCAGCTAGAAGCCTCCAGGGCTTCAGCCAGCACCTCCCAAGCCCAAAGACTGCCTTCTTTTAAAAAGGTCTGAATTATCCATTAAATATCACAGCCTCTTGAAGAACGTCTATAGGATCTCTCTGCTTTCCTCCTTGATCGAGGCTTGAGCTGGCACCCAGTTAAGCGGCTGAGAGTCTTCTCCTTAGGATGCCATGGCTATGTGTGCATTGCTTGCACAAGCATGGGTTAGTTCACACCGTGGGTAGGGGGAATTTGGGATTCGATTAATGGCTAATTCAGGTGCAAGCTCCACTGCAAGGGAGTTCCAGGGCTGAAACGTGCCCTGAAGCATATGAAGGCACCATCAAGACAGCCTGGGTGATGAGGAGCCTTTTCATGCTTTTGCACAGGATGAACCCCGGGCCAACACCTTGGGGAGGAATCGTCCTTTGCCATCGGCTTCCCATCTGTGAACCTTGGTGCATGGCAAGGGAGTCTCCTCCGGCGGCTCAGCCCTTTTTGCATGTCTCAAAGGGATTCCGTCCTGCCAGGCTGCAGCGGGCAATAGCTGTGCAGTCCCTGACCCCCTGGGCTGGCTTCCATGTCACGCTTGCTAACGGTCCTCATGCCAGAGGCAAAGTTTTCTTGAGAGGGGCCATATTCTGCAGTGCTCAGGCTGTCTCTAAGAGTAAGAGCCCTACCCGGGGAACAGATAAACAGAACAATGTTTGAGCCTCTGGTACTCTTTAATGTCATTTTCAGGGAAATATATGTGTCATAACAACATAAAGCAGGCATAGTTCCCTTGCTTTCGATCTGCCTGGTGCCAGGGTCCACGTCATTTCAGCATCAAAACAGATCCAGCAAGTTCTTTGCAACTTTGCTCTGCCAAGAGCTGCCCCTTTTGCCCCCTCGGTTTGTATTTGTCGCTTGTCTTCCAGCAGCCTTCCTCACCCCTGTCAGGGGATGTCACGTACTGTTGTGGTTAACATCTAATTTTCACTGGAAGCCCTTGGGAATTGGGCCCTTATCTCCACATACCATGCACATCAAAACGGTTTAATCAACCCTATTAATTCCAGGGCTTGCTGCTGATCTGGATAAAACACTGCACTTTCCCACCACTGAAGCTTTGTAGCCAAGTTTCATGTTGCAGCACCCTCCATGCAGTTTGCTCTCTGCTCCTCAGGGCTGGACACGTTCCCCTGCAGTCCCCTGGCTCTCACAGAGAGGTGTCAGGGCCCTGCTCTAAGGCTCGGATTGGTTTTGGCTGATTTGTCAGACCAGGAACATCCCATCAGCTTGAAAATTTGGACTTGAGAGTCCTTGGCGTCACTTCCCGGTGCTCTGGGCAGTCATTGCCACCTCCAAACATGGGTGCAGGGCACCTGCAAAGCACATCTGCCCAGTTGTTTGGCCAGAGAAGGTGTTCGAGAGCAGGGAGAAACCTCAGCGATGCACCAAGACCAGGGCAAAACTCAGGGTTTGTCATTACAGCTGTGGTAGTGGGAACCTGAGGAAGGGGACACGCCTTTGCCCTTGTCCCAGCATGCCTGCTTTAGGGAGGAATGGTGGGACACGTCTTGTTCATCAGAAGACACAGCCTGATCGAGAAACAAAATTCAGAGGACTAGATACGGGAGGATTACATATAGGAGGATGGTTTGTAGACATCTTCCTGACTGGATGAAGAACTGGACCAGATTCTGCCACCTTTTCCCACTTCCAGCAGTATTTTACCCCATGGCTCACCTCCAGCCTAAAGCCAAATGTCTCCAACAGCTGTGAGGCTGCTTTAAACCTAACGCCCCCACCTAACGCCCCAGGGCTGCTCGAGACGTGCTGCTCCCTGCTTTTCTCAGAAAGGGTTCTTGCAACATGAAAGAAGTGCAGGCAAACAAAGAGCCGCAGGGAGAGAAGTGACAAGCGGCAGCTGGAGCCGGCGGGTGACTTGCCGAGTGACAGACCAGTTGCGCTCCTCGCTACTCTGCTGCTATTTTGGAAACTTCAATAAACAGAAGAGGCTAGATCAACCTCTCAGTGCTCCAGCACAAACCCTGAGGAGCCCTGTTGACTTTGGTGGCAACAGCAGCCTGAGACACCAGTTTCTCTATACGCACTGTGCTTCGTTTGGACCCGGGGCAAACTCATCAGAAATAGCCGCTGAAAACATTATTAGCAGCCCACTAATTAGCAGGTCTCGGCTCCTTTGCTAGGGCAAGCTTGCACCAAGGAATTCATGCTCTTTTGTGCCATGGAGAATATGACTATTTAACTTCTGTGTGGGAGCTTTCAAGCAGCTGGAAAAAAAAGTATGGATGTTTATATTTTTAAAAAGGGATTGTTTTTGCTGCTGTCAATTATTAATGGCTCTCAGGTCAGGCTAAGGAACAATGCCAGGGATAAATTACCCTGTACGCTATTCATATATGCTCTCCCCAATTGTTTCCTTCTCAACTAGAGGATTCACCTCGCAGTGAACCCCTTGGCGTTTGGAAGAAAAGAACTGACGAAGCGATGAACTCAGAGTGCCCGTTTATTTATGCATCAACATCTTTCCTACTTTGTCAGGTGTGTTTAATCAAAAAGAAGCAGGAAATGCAGTATAATTATAAACATATTACTGTGCAAGAAAAAGGCTGCCCTTGGAAAGAATTGTATTGTTTGATAAACGGTTACAGTGAAAAAACACAGGCTTAACCTACGAAGCTCTTTGCTAAGATCAAAGCAAAGCTGCCTGCCACCACAGGCTGCCTGTGCAGCAGGATTCAGCTCTGAGTTTGCAGCAAGGGAAGTGGAAGAACGTGAAAAAGAAAATGCAATCTCCTCTCTTCCTTTTTTTTTGCGTGAAACTTTTTGCATAGTATAAAATATGACTCAAACATTAAGTATTTGCTGTTAAAATTAATAGAATTAGTGGAGAACCCAGCTGAGAGCACAATAATTAGGGCCCAGTCCAAAGCCCCTTGCTGAAGCCCATGGAGAGACTTATTGTTTTCAGCGGGATCTGGCTCGGGATCCTGGTGAGCCAAAGCAAAGATGGAGTTACGGCATAACCCTGGGAGATCCTGGATCTCCTGCAGTCTTTCCATGTGACCTTGCCCAAACTTGCAAGCATTCCTTATTCCCAAGCATCGTCGAACCCGAGTCAGTAATCTGCTGCTGCTGCAAAAAGCAAAAGCCCTTCTGGGCTGAGAGATCGGGAGCACTGTAGGTAAGATGCAGAAAGGGTTCATTGCCCTTCTCAGCACTGCGAGGCTGGGCCACAGCCTTGCGCGTAAATGAAAAAAAAATACAGACAAACTGGAAATTGTCCAGAGGAGACCAACAAAAATGATCAGAGGTCTAGAAAACATGACTTATGAGGAAAGATTGAAAGGGCTGGGTTTGTTTAGTCTACAGAATTTGAAACATCCTAAGAAAAGTTAAAGAAGTAAAAAAATGTATGGTATCAAAAAGGGTAATTGATTGCCCTTTACCTCTGTGGGGATGGCAGAAGGTACACCAAAGAAGATTTAGGATAGACGGCATTAAAAGCTGTGAGGTTAATAACGCACTCAAGTACGTTACTTAGGGAGGGAGCAGAGTGTCTCTCACGGGAGATTTTCAATGTGTTGGACAAGTACCTGCCATAAGGGATTGGGTAACTCACTGTCCCATGGAGCAGGCTGCTTTCAGCCATGTGGTCCTATGGTTTCCATGATCTGTCTCAGGACACCCAGGAATGAGACCTTGGAGGTAATGAGCCTTCACAGCATTCCCTGATTCGAAAACAATCAGCCGGTGCTCAGCCCTTCTAAAAGTTGACCCTGAGATCAAGGACCCTTTCTTAAAATCCTCTTTTCCTTGGCTTCCATGGTTATTAAATAAAGAGCAACAAATTCTCACCCCTTCATGGGGCCGTCATCATATTTGTGAAGTACCTTGCTGCTCTCCCATGGGGGATTCCCATCTAAGCGAGTGCTCATATGCTCAAATATTAGGATGATGAGACCTCTGGAAAAGCATGTGGTGACTCAAAGTGTTCCAGGTAGCGGTGGCCTTGCAAATCCTGCTTGGGAAAGTCCCCTTCTGACACTGGAAAAAGAGGCACCTTGGTCAACCTTTGCTAGAGTACTTTCCCCCATAGCACCAGTGGGTACAATGACTGCAAAGCACTCAGGACAGTACTAGGTATTGCTCTGGGTGGGCCAGGTGGTGGCCAGCACCTGATTAGAAAGGCAGCATCCTTTCTCCCCATAGCGTCTGCCCCGGGGCTGCGTATCCCCTGCCCTGAAGCTGCGTGTGCTGCTGCCTCCCTGCGACCGAGCGACTGTGCCGGCCCTCGTCTGCCTCGGTAAGGCTCAACACTGTTCTCTGGTTTCAACCCTTTTTGCAAAGGGCCCCAAAAGCTTTGGTCAGAGTTTGCATCAAAGCCAATTGACCACAAGACAGAAGTCTATCAGAAACCAGGCTTTGTATTTACTGCCCAGCAAACCAAAATTCCTTGAATTACGGGGACGGGGTGAGGAGTTTGTGAAGGGAAGGAGCACAGGGCTTCAGCCAGAGCAGAGCTGACCATAGCCCTTGGTATCTCCAAGGACTTGGGGGTGACGTGAAGGCTCCCCGAGGGCCAGGGGAAGGATGCTATGCTCAACGCTGCTGTGACCGTGCCTCTTCTTTGCACTCCCCATTTCCTGCCCAGCTACAGCTGTGCAAGGTACTATTTGGTCCCTGCATGAATGCTGAGAAAATCACTGGTTATATGATACGGGAATTAAAAAAATCTGTTTGCTTCCAAGCGTAAACCAATGACTATGGCAATGGTTTGCAAACATGGGGTTAGGGCCCCAAGTCAGCTTTTTTTCCTTGGTTCTGGGTACAGTCACGAGCCTGGCAGGAATCCGTGTCAGCTAAAATGCATGGCAGCAACTGGCGTCTCCTGGAGTTTTGGAGCTGAGTGGGGTCACAACAGGAAGGAGTTTGGGAAGGCGGCACTGCGGAGTTAGGAATAAACATCTCCCCAGGGCAGACTTTCCATAATTGGCCATGACAAGGCTTCTTTCTCCAGAGAGCTGGAGCTGGCCTGTGAAGAAGCAGAATGAATCACTGCTCCGGTCCAATTTGGCAAGTGCTGTGATTTAGCCCTGCTTTGCACGGGGAGGAGATGATGATATAGACTGAAAGACAGAGGAGAAATGTAGCCAAAGGCTTCCGAGCTGGGAGATGAGTTTGGGTTCCCACTCATTTTTTGCAGGTTTACTCAGATCCTTAGAAGGAAACCCTGGCAAAAACCACTGGTACAAAAACAATTTCCTTTATCAACAATGTAGAGGGAACAATGGGGACTCCTGAACACAAAGCTCATACAAACAATAATAACCATTTTATTTCACATTGTTAAAACACCAGTTGATGTGCAATTCTTCCTTCCAGCCCCCCCACTTTGTTAACTATTTCTGTTGCCCTTCTGCTCCCAGATATAGATTTATGGGAGACGATCTTAGAGGTTGGAGTTGGTGTCCTGCAACATGGTGGTGACCACATGGCTGTGCAGCCTTCTGCGAAGAGGAGGGTTGAGCATGGTTTCCTCATGTCACCCTGTACCCTTGGAAAAGTCACACTTTCTTTCAAATATGAGGAAAAAGGGGTGTTGTTTCTGCCATCCTTTCTCTGGATGGTGGTCATCAAGAGCTACCTTTAAAGCTCTTGGCATCTCAGCAATCTCACCAAGCCTGGTGACCCGACAGCAGTTCACAGCCTGTTCAGTATCTGGTGATTAATCCCCTCCCTTTAAAAATATGCACTTAGTGGCAGAACCCCACAAAAATATTGGTGGAGCCAGAGGTCCTTTGCCAAGTGGCAGACTTAGACTTGCTCTTCTTGGAAAGCTGGTTTCCTGTCACTGGCTTTCTCTCATCGCTGTTTTCCAGTGGTTTGGAGAGAGGAGAAAGGGGAAAAAAAAATTGTTCCTCCCAAATACCTCTTCTCTTTTACATCCCCTTTCCTTCATGTGTCCTTTCTGCTATTCCAGATTTCAGCAATTCCATCAGCCAAAGGGCTTCCTAACTAACCCCACTGCTATCCCTGATGCAAAAGGAGAAGCAAGCTCCCTGCAAAGCAAGATCTCTCAAAAAAGAAGACGCAGACAATCTTCATTTCCATCCCACGTTCTCCTGCTTCTTCAGAGAGCAGGAACAAAAATCTTCCCTGCACTGTGAAAGAGTGGTAGCTCAGAAAAGTCAAATCTGCATCTTGTCACAATGTGAGAGTTCAGATCAAAGCATCAGCCTTTTGCTGATTTCTAATTTGATGTTAGGAACATTAAAATTGTATTTCTTACGAGATGACTACCATAGCTAATGCAGGTAGCTGATGCTGGGCTGGCTACAAGACTAGAGCTTGGGGCTCCCTATTCTAAACACTCTCGCCACTCAAAATGGAAAGCTTGGTCAGCACCAAGCAGCAAAGGGCTGCGGCATGCAGCTGAGCTTGCATGCTAACAAATGCAGGTTACCCAGATCTGACTTTCCCTGGAGATACCAGCATTCCTATTCACCTTTTATTTTAAAGTCTGTACAAGGCCAAATCCTGCACCAGGTTCTTACCCGGTATCTTTTCCCTCTTTTTTGCTGAGACTCTGGGTAAGGCCTCCAGGCTGGACTTAGCAGCACCACATGCAATATTGGTCAGGTGAATACAGCATGAGCACAAAGCTTATGACCTTTCTGGCAGAGCATTTGAGGAATGACTGACACCACTGGTGCCTTCAAGGTCAGGAGTTTGTGGGATCCCATGAGGATTCCCCACCTGCTCTCTGCAGAGCAAGGTGAGTCTTTTCTGGAAAGGAAAGCACAAAACGTCTTGGGAAGTACCAAAGGTCATTTAGAGAAGGTTAGAACAGGGGACACACTGGAGTGTAAGACATCCATGGTCAAAGAGTTTGTGTGGCAGTTTTCCCTTTGGTGTCCATGTGTCAGTCTCTGGATCATAGCAGTCCAAGGAATCCAAGTCCTCAATGACATTGTCCGCGGTGAGACAACGTCCTCCTGTGACATACAGCTTGTTCTTGATGACAGTGGCCCCGTGATGCATTCGTCTGTCCTTCATGTCTGCACACTTAACAAACTTGTTGCCTTTTGTATCATAAGCAATTATTCTCCGGGTGTACCCTAAATGCAAAGCCAGGGGTGGAAGAGACAGATGGGAATTAGAGTTTATGGCCAGCAAAAGGAATGATAATGTATTTCCTGCTAGTCTTCAATAAAACCTATTATACTGGTACATAATTTGGCAAAATTAAGATATCTAAGCTGGGAAGTGATGATGTGTCACAAGAATGCCTGTCTGTCTATCTTCCCTTCCCGTTTGTCATCATCCTGTCTCATAGCACCTTGGCAGCTAAGGCTCGACAAGCACCATAAAACCCATCAGATCAGGCAAGCAACCTGCCAAACGCAGTTGGAGCTTGCAGTTTTCTGCATGTGCCTTCAAATGTCCTGAAGTATTTCTTTTCACCCAACAGACTCCTAGAGTTTCATTTGGAAATACAGAAACCAAAGCACATGGGAAGGGAGCAACAATGCCTTGTTGGGTTGGAGTCATAGCTGTCTATCGAATGGAGCTGGATACTCAACAGCACAGTGCCACCGGTGCTCCCTCCACTTCCAAAGCCCTCAGTGCTGTGTCTGTGCTGGCCACCACACCAGTGACCCAATGGACAACTCTTCCACTGAGGGGTGACGTAACCTCGCATCTGCTGAGAGGTAGGGGCTGGTACCAGGGCCATTGCCCTGGAGCAATGGAGGTGTGGAAGCTTGGTACCCAGCAGTACCTTGCCCATGTATCCCTGTAGATGATCAAGAGTGCCCATGGCAAACAAGCTGCTTTGGGCCATGTTTTGCAGGCCTTGAAGCCACTTTCCCTAAAAAAAAAATCAAGGTCTGTCTTGCTTAGGCCAACCCTCTCCCCTTTGTTATGATGTGACAAGTCATACAAAGAGGACCTGAAATGTGATCAAAGCTATTTTTAAAAGAAAATGTTATTTTTGTGAGTTTTACTGTTGTTGAAAAACAAGCACTGTTTGGCCAATGTTTTGGCATGGAAGCTGGTAAATAAAACCTGACCATGATGAATCTCTCTACTTTCAAGCAAAATGAAAGATGTTTAAAGTTAACATGACTTTCTGTGGCTTTTGTTAGATAAGTAAAAAATAAATTGAGAACTTAAGCTCAGCAGCAGCAGACTTGGGTCAATACAGGCCCTTCAGATTAATGCATTTGAAGATAAGAGAGTTGAAAATACTGTATTTTGGTCACTGTGGTCTGAGGCCAGGGTAATCTGCCACACAGGAGCCTGATGGTCTTGGACCTTTTGACTCAGATCTCCCCTGTTCTCTCTGCAAAGGGTAGCAGTGGCCTCCTGCTGAGAGATGACACCATGTTTGAGCCCTGTGAGATTTGGGTTCAGTCCTCTGCTCTGCTAAAGCTTCCCTATGTCTCATTTTCTCTTAAATAATCTAACACATGCTTCCTTGTGCCAGCCTGTGGTCAGGGGAGCTGCATTAAGGACTGCAGAGTGCCAGGCTACCAATGACATGTGATCCATCAAAGTGCCATGGGCAGAGGCTGATCCTCAGGTTGAAAAAGACACTGAGAAGTTTCCCCTCTCTGAGTGTATCACCTCCCTCTCAGCACATTTCACGATTACCCCCAGGAGGCAGCTACAGGACTGATCGACCCCTCATAGCCCTGCAGCCCACCCATCCCAACAAGTCATCCATGGCCTTGCGGTAACTGTGCTCTCCACCCTTCCAAGAAGAGCAGTCAGGGAGGGCCAGGCTGTGAGTCAGCAGGGGAGGAGCAGGACCCCCATGCCCTTGGCGTCCTCCTTTCTTCTGCAGAGTAGTAACTTGCATTGGCTTTTCCACAGTTTCCCCACACCCAGGTCCTGCTACTTGGAGTAAGAAGGTGCCTCGTGGAGAACTTGTCCCTACTTCCATGGCCATGAGACCCCATAAGAGATGTGTATGGAGGGTGGACACACTCCTCCTTTCCTTCCCAAGCTCCATGTGCTTTTTGAGGGAGCACTCCAAGCAGGAAGGCTGTGAAATTCCTCAGGAGCTGGGCAGGGCAAGGCGGGAGGGAGGGTGAAACAGAGCCCTTACCACCTACGATGATAATCTGGTCTCCAATCACGACAGCTGGTGCACAGACATTCTTCACCACTCTGGTCTCCATCCGAAACCATGTATTCCTGGAGACATGGTAAACCTGACAAATAAAGATACACACACGGCTGTTTATGTTGCATTTTAACTGGCAATTGTAATTACAGAGGAACTTATGGTTTTTATTTTGTCCTAATGAATACAATCCTCTGGCTTGAACTGCTGGAAATCCGAGAATTTACCCACTTTTTTCCCTAATATGTCCCCTTGGAAAGCATTCTAGTTCTCCAGGCTTGTCTGCTCAGGAGATACTAGCACACGCATTAAGGCAGAGTGTATCTGCCATAGGCAAGCTTCTCAGCTGTAAATCTTTGCATGGCCATTAAATCACTGTAACTCCTGGATAATGCTCTCCCAAAGTGCAAGCCATTTCCTTTCATTTTCCAGTTAGTGTATTCCTGCCTTAGCCTTAGCAATTTCCTGGGCAAACAAACCTCAACTTCACCTAGCTCTGCTGGCAGCCACCGTGTTTGCCCAGCTGCTATATTTGTGCTGGTGGCTGGTATGGGCTCAGATTGGCAAAGGGACTTGTTGATGGGACTTAGAGTGGTATCTAAAAGTCATCAATTTATGTGAGAAAAAGAGCTGTTGCCAGATGATGATCATTCAGTCATCTGTATCTGGGTAACGCAAACTTTTATGTCACATCATCCGCTTCTTAATACAGCAAATATCTCCAGGACATCTCCCCACTAACTGATAAATACATTTCCTTCCCCCTGATAATCAAGTAGCGTTATCACCATAAAGAAGCATTGCTCATGTGCTGGCTGCCATCTTAGCCTTTAATGATCCTTCTTAGTTAAAACACCTAAACCAGTGAAAAACACTCATGGGGAAAGTAACACTGCAATGTTGCTAAAGCATCAAATCAGATAAGAAAGGATTTCATGTATTTTCTCCTCTTAATAGAGTGTAACCGCTGAAGGCAGGCAGAGAGCCAGCAACATGTGGCAGGAGCCACATTTTTAACACAACTGCTTATACTAAATAACCGTCAGTTTAAGTCCTGGCCTTTTGATGACTGAGAATCTAATCACTCTAATGATCGCGAATCTTTGCTTTTGCTGCATGCACGCAGGTGCACGGCTGAGACCCCAGCTCGGCCGCCAAGTGGAAAGCACTGATTTGAGTGAGATTGGCTACAGGCATGAAGCCAGGCAGGGGGGTCAGCGGCTGCCTGCCATAGCATCACCTGCAGCAGCCCTGGCCCCAGTGCCCACCAGCGGCAGAGCTGACTGACACCCAGCGAAGCACCTCGGGGCTTGTGCCTGAAAACCACTCAGAGGGGAAAATGAAAGAGTTGCAATGCTCCTTGCAGACAAGAATTCCCTGAAGCCATGTGTCAACTCATCCTGCCTCTTGCTGGAACTCACAATAAATTTTTTTTGGGGTTTGATTTCCTCAGGAGGGTGATGAACTGCTGAATACGTGAGATGAAACTGCCTACAACTGTCCTACAAGCACGACCGATCATTACCTGGATCAGCCGGACAGGGTTTTGCATAATGTCTTCTCCCCCAAAGAGGTAGACCCTCTGATCTTTGGCAGCAACAGCAGGGTGAAGGACAGCAACAGGCATGTTTGCCATGTTCTCACAGGTGTTGTAGACACTATCGTATCTTTCCACAGAATTCAGGATTTCCTGGTTTTTGCCAATTCCACCGAATGATAAAATATAATTTTTATATGCCAAGCTTCTGTGGGAGTAACGTGGAACTAACATGTGCTCAACCAACCTCCACTGATTGAGTTTGAGGGAGTAAATGTAAATATTATCACTGACCGGGCTTTTCTTGTTGCTAACAGGCATCCCTCCAAGCACACAAATATTGCTGTGTAAGCTCACTGCAGAGGCTTTGTACAGGCGCATGGGAAGTTTGGCCAGGCTTAGCCATTGGCTTGTCTTGTCATCATAGAGCAGGACATCCCTCGTTGTCTGCTGGCTGTCCTTCCTGCCACCAATGATGATGAGGAATTCTTGGTTGGAGTACCTGCGAGGAACATGCAGCATGGGCTTGATGTCAGGTGCGTTGGTGCTGTACAAGGAAAACATATGTCTCCGCGCTGACTCAAGGATGCTCCTGCAAGTAGGTGAGGACTGAACAAGGGAGTCATTGGCGATGAAGTGGAAGAGGAAAGTTGGATGGACGTACTGAAGCCGGACCTTCTTGAACAGCTCTTGGATGTAGCCTTGTCTTGCCTGGAGGTCATGCCGGATCCAGACCATCAGTGTCTCAAAGACCTGCTCCTCCTCCCCGCAGAGCTCATCGTCCCCAAGGTAATCAATGAGCTCCAAGGGACAAAGGTCCTTCAGGTCCTCAGAAGAGGCCACCTCAGGAAAGCATTTCAAAGCCATAGCCTTGGCTTTCTTATTCAGGGTTTGGCAGTTCAAGACTTTTGCCAGTCTGATCATGCTCAGACAGTTGTCAGGAGTCAGCTTGTCTTGGAGGTAGGCAGAGCAGGCCTCAAACAGCTTAGTGTACTGCAGCATGGAGGCTGTCTCCAACAGGCACAGGACATTCTCAGCAGATATAAGAATCTCCCCTGTGTAAACATAAAGGATAATCTGATCCAAAATCTCAGCGTCGATGCCCTTCAGGATGACTTTAGCCTGGCGACTCTCTCTGAAGTCATTACAGAACATCGCCTTGAAGTATGGACTGCTGGAAGCCAGCACGTTTCGGTGGCAGGGGATTTCGAAGCCCCCGGAGCAGAGAGTAACATCAGTCAGCATCCCACTCTGCCGCAGAGCATTCAGCTGTCTCAGCAGTTCGGAGGAGAAGTCCTGGTCTTTGAAGAGAAACTTCTCAGTGGATCCCTCCATAGCAAAATAGGAGAGAGATGAATTCTGGACTTGGCAGAAAAAAACAAATTCTTAGCAGCTTTTATTGAAATATCCAGCTCCAAGGGAACAAATCAGGACTTTGATGTTGCTCTAAATATCCATTCACTGTTACGCATAAAAATGGAACACGGGTTAAGCACAGTGGGAAAATAATAAAGAAGCTAAGAGGTCGCTAAGACCCTTTAAATTTTTCATAAAGTTATCAGATAGGTTGCAGCTCTGAGGTCAGCACTGCCTGTATCCCTGGCAAGAAGCAAAAGCACTGAAGTTATCTCACTGATTTGGGATGAAAGCTGGACGGCTGAAGCAATTGGTTTATTTGTTTTAATCATGTTGAATAAATGCGCTTAGACATTTATTCACTATTTTAAAGTATTAGCAGTTTAGTAGCTTGCGCCTCTTTCCCCTAGAGTTAGTCACTCCCAAAGAATGTAAATCTGGCAGAGCTGAACTCTGCAGCAGGGCAAACGAAACCCTAGAGACTGAGAATCTGCATTAAAACGGTTATTTATTAACTCTGCTTAGCTGTGGATTTTTTATGTTAATCAGACACACAATGGCTAAATTAAGTGCCAGGCAGAACAATATGATGAGTATCTATTGTCATGGCTAACTGCTCAACCTGCAGTGAAACGGTAGGGTAGAAACATTTACCTTCTGTTGTCCTTCACTGCATGCACTTACTCTCTGTCGTTTATTCTCTGCTGAGATTTTCCATAGCTAGAGCCTGGATAAAAACCTATAAACCCACAGGACGTTTCTTTCAGTAGGTAAGTGATTCATAGAGGGTGATTTCTGGACGTGTTTATTCTGAAGTCACTTTTGCCGCTTTCGGGAGCTGTGCGCAGGAGCGGCGAGGTGGTGGGGCATTGTATACATTCCAGCGCTAAGAATAGGCACACACGGGCTTCTCGCTGTTATCACATGTGACGCCGCCGTTGCCTTTTGCAATGACCTGGCCAGTACTGAGCATGCCCGAGTGGTGTTTTTCTGGCAAATGTTTACATATAATAAATAGACACGGAGAGGAAAGTTCACTTATAAAAGTCCTGGCTGTCCGTTTGGAAACAGCGGCAGGACCCTGTCCTAAAGTGCCTGGGAACTCTAGAAGCCTGTAAACAGTCTGCAATGCCTCACGCTAGGTAATGCACTGTCATCGTAGTTTCATGAAGAAAGAGGGAGAGAGAAGGGCTTCCAGGAACCCCGGCGGGATGGACCGTGTCTCCACCTTATGGAGAGATCTGGGGAGCGTCAGCCCGTTGCAGTCTGGTGGGAGATGCTGATGCACCGGGACCCCTGTGCTGCCCCGAGGTGGGCAGGGAGAGTCCAGCTACCTCTGCCAAGCAGAGAGTGAAGTTCACTCTTGGAGCAGTTTATCTTTATGATGATGCTTGATATTTCATACAGAAAATATCAGGTTATGGGCTTTTGTGTAAGGACCTCAGCTCTCTGAAACCCTTAGCAAAGAACTTCTCAAGCAGGTGGCTTGAGGAAGCTCAGCGTTAGGGGTGGGAGGGCTGGAGCAGGTCGCTGAAGTGAGTGCAGCAAGCTGGAAACCAGGGTCCCAGGGTGGCACTTATCTCCCCAGGGCAGACACCTCGATGGGATCCCTAACTGCAGATGCCTGCACATGAACGAGGCATCCAAGCTTCTTTTACAGCCAGTGAAGTCTAGTCAATACAACCGGCTCTGCCGAGTTATTCAGGTCACCAGTAAGTACCACCTATATTTGGGCAGGTCAACAGTCCTCTAGGCACTGCTAGGTCTCCACATGTGCTCAGCTGCCTCAGTCACATGTAGGTGTCCATATTTAACACTCCCATGTAGGTATCTGCAATGATGAGCCTAAATCCATCCCCAGGGCTGGGATCAGTCGAGCACCTTGTGCCAGCAGAGGATCCTCCACAACCCCAGCTGGCCCCCAGCCGGGGTCTCCAGCAGGTCCAGTGTGATGTGTCCCAGCTCTGTGCCAATTTCCTGGGTGTTTCAAGAAAAATGGCATTGGCTGCCCATGCCAGGGTAACTGGATTGGGTCCCTCATCTGTGCTGAAATTCCTCTCTTTGTTCTGAGATGGGACTGAATCCAAAATGTTGTTTCTAAGCATCGCTAACACAGGGAAACACAAGGTTAAAGTGAAACTCCTTCTCATATTTTCAAAGCCAAAGCTCACGGGTGACTCATGTCTGCGTCTAGTCACAGCGAGGCAGATGAGTGAAAATCGTTGGGAGCCACAGTGTTCTTATGTCAACTCCCATGCCGCGCTGGTGTTTGCAGTCTCCATATGTTCCTGCCCCTGCATCCATGGCCCAGCAGACTGCTGGGATGGGGGCAGCCGGTTCCTCTAAAAACAGCAGCTTTGCATCACAGGTCATGCCGTACGTGGCCTTTCCCAGAGACTTTTCAATGCAGCGTAACAACATGGTGAAATGCCTGAAGGCTAGACAAAACTTTGAAGGCCCAGACCCGTGTTAAAGACAGGGTGGAGTCGGGCTGGCATAGCTTTTTGGAGGCTTTGGCATCTTCCCTTCCTGCACAATCTGTCCGTGTGTGTGCACACCCGTGTGTGAACGGCCAGGCAAGGTGAGGGAGGGGAAGGGCAGGAGCCACTGGACTGGGCTCCTGCAGATGAGTCACTTTGAGGGTAAGCATGGCGATGTGCAGGCTTTTCCCTCTCCTCGAGTAAAGAGACGACCCAGAGGATGATGTTGGGGCGCTGGGGAAAACGTGCCCTCCCCTCCCTACTCCCCGCCGCCGCTGCCTCACCAGCTGGCCATGATCTTGCTATAAATATTTAGAGTGGCATTAAAAACCCAAAGGAGAATTTCTCTCTCCTCGTCCAGAGAACATTAGCTACCCAAACAAAACACCCCCTCGCTTTCTTTCTTGCTCTGTATGTATATGCTCTCCTTGCGGTCCGTTTTGATGATTGATTTAGCTTTATATCTCTGTTCTGGCTCTAACTCTTTGCTGCCTGTTTAGTTCTGCCTCTTCCTGGCAGTGGCTGTGGATTATTTTTTTAACCCTTAAAGAAACAAATGATGCTATCTGACTTCACTAATGACACTGTTTTATGGGGTCAGGGAAGGGTACATGGGATGTTCTTCTGCATTAGATACTGATAAATGTGGCATTTATTTAGAAGATCCCAGGCTCGGGGGCTTTGCATGGTTATGCAAACTCCTGCTAACCCAGAGTACAGCGTGTGCTGTTTAAATAGCTTATTGCTCTCGGGGGGGTTGCTGCTCCCTGCTGAGTCCCCACACAGGTCCCTGCCAATTTGGGGCCAAGGCTCCCAAGCAATGAAGCTCCTGCTGCCTGCTTTACAACTCTCTCCTTTCTTTCCCAGAGATTATGGTTTCAGACACATCTCCAATCAAGTGGGCACATCAGCACTGCTTAGTTAGGATTTCCTTTATAAATAAACTAGAAATCATTTTTCATGGCATATCCTAGAATAGTGTGTCCTATATGGCCCCTACTGCTGCAGCATGACCCCTGGTGAGAGGGAAGAGATGTTTCTTCTGTGGGACAGTGTAACTTGTCTGAGAAAGTCTGTTTCTGAATGAGTTCTTGAGGCAGGTTTCCTAGGTTGGCATGCTATCGACAGAACCAGGTCTGAGTGGTCTTTTTTGGGAGGACAGGATACTGCATTAACCACGGGAGTGGGATGTTGCATGGACAACGGGCTGGTCTGAACACCACGTGCAAACGGGAAAGTGGGCTTGTTCGCAGGTTATGTGACCCAGCAGCACCGTGGGACAAAATGCTGCAGGTCCCCCATAGCCCTTGAAGGAGGCTGGAGCCATTGGGGGCTGTTAAAAACAATGACCCGCTGCAACCACTGCTGAATGAACTCCATCAATGGCCACTTTCTAGAAAATGGAAACGTCTACCAAAGAACGACCACTTTGCTGCAATGCTGTATACTCACCCTGCTCCTTCTGCTCTCTCTCCTGAAGTGTTTGGGATTGCTCAGCTTTGGAATTAGGATAGTTGAACCTTTGATCTGCCCCAGAGCAGCTCTTCTTATGTTTTAATGTAATGGGATGATGAAATGTCTATTATCATGCACTAAGCAACAGAGCGGAAAAAAGCTGTAATCTAATCGGCCAGCAGACAGGTGCACAGAGAAGACTGGTGATGTCAGACAACTTCTAAAACTCATACACTGATCCTATTACAATTCAGGTGAAAATGAACAAATATGGATAAGGGAAATTGACTGTTGAAGGCAGAAACTTCACTGAGCTTATTCAGTGTTACGTGTTCTGCCTGGATGACTAGCAGCCCCCACAGTTATTAAGAGAGAGATCATCCCTTTCCCCAAATTTGCAGTCTAAATAGACAGGGGGCAAGAAAAAATATTCCTTATTATGGTCTTTATAAAACTGGGAGAGGGAACGAAACCCAGGATTAACATTCCTCGTTGTAAAAAGAGACAATTACAGGGATTGTAATTAATCAGATGCCATGAGTTGGAGAAGATGGGAAGATGCCCCAGGCAGCAGTGGTGGCTGGCTGGGGTGACAGTCTTCAGCCCAGGCTGGGAGAGCAGCCAGCACTGCCTGGGATCTGCGTGCCCTGGCAGTGTGGAGCTTGGTCGCTGGGCACTGACCAGGGCAAGATGGGCACCTGACACCATTTTGCTTATTATAAGCTGGAGGGGAGAGAAATACAGGAGCAGAAAGGAAGACTAATGTGTTGGGGAGTTATTAGATTTATGTATCGCATATTTACACATGCATGTAAACATATTTAATGAATATGTGCATTAAAACAGCAAAGATATGTCTGTGCTAGCAAATTACTATCAAGAGATAGCATGGATAGGGACCTTCCTACTCCACACGTATGTCTGTATCTCACCCAGCTCATAACACCACCAGGAGACCTAACTCCACATGTGATGTCTGGGTCAGACCTGTGAAGGAAATCTTTCCCCACACCCAGCACCTGGTTTTGGACTCATCCTGATACTCCCCACTGAAGCAGCCTCCCTGAGTCCTGTCCATGCTCAGCCGGAGCCCAGTGTGGATTTACTACTTGCTTCACTGGACTGGGAAAACAGCCCTTTGACCCTGTCCTCTAGCTCCCTGGTTGACATCTCAGGTTCACTGAAGGCAATGAAACTCCCCAAGCTAGCAAGTAGCGGAGAAGACATTGAAATGTAAACAGAATCCAGTGTGAATATGGGGAATTAATGGACAATCGTACGTGACAATAAGATGAAGTCCTTTGTGTTACTTCAGGCAACAGAAATACAATGACTATTCCACACGGCACTGCCAGGTGTGGTCTCCTGCTCACAAACTACCTAATTCTCCTAGAGTCATGGGAAGATTGGGTTGGGGAGCCCCTGGGAGCTCACCTAGTGCAACCTCCTGCTCACAGCAGGGCTAACCTCAGAGTTAGATCAGGTTGCTCAGGGACTTGTCCAGTTGAATTTTTGAAATCTTGAAAGATGAAGATTTCACAACCTATCAGGACAACCTGCTCCAGTCCTGAACCACTCTCCTGGTGAGGATTATTTCCTGTATGTCCAATAGGAATTTCCTTTGTTGCAACTTGTGAATGCTGCCTCTTGCCCACAAGGAAGTCTGCTAACTTCCTCCTGCTGCTACTAGTTGCCAACTGTCTGGTCTTCTTCTTATCCTTTAAGTCCAGGTACCCTTATGATCCTTCTCTCTCATTCCTCTGTAACTGTTGCATTACTCATTTTCTGTTTAGTTCCTCAGCAAACATGATTTCCCTGAGTGCCCTATCACCACAGCTGTTGTTGACATTGGTATGATACTTAATTTTGAACTAAGGCTTAGTTTAAGACTTGATCGAAGCTGGGTTTGGTTCTGATTTTGTAGGTGAGGTAACAGACTACATCTGTAGACACTGGTCTTGAAATCTGAACTTGAATTTTGAAGCCCTGACCTAAACTTTTGTTATAGAGCCATAGGGACAAGTTTTACTCTTACAGCATTGGAGACACAGAGCAACTTCACAAGTGTCACTGCCATCACTGTATGTATTGTGTACAGATAGAGAGATATAGCATGTAATTCAATAATGACTTTGTCCCAGTATGTGTGGGTGTGAAGATGTGTGGGCTCCTGGCTTGGTTTCAGGCCAATCTCTAATTAAAGAGTGAAAGATTAAGATGAAAGCAATTGTACTCTTCCTTCTTTAGTCAGAATGACCTACTAGCGTTAATTAAAACAATCTTCAGGCAAAAATAAATTTGGCTGCCAAAGTTATGCACTTCACATTAAATAAGGACATAGCTGGGTTTAAAGTGTGCTGAGCTTCTAGAGGTTTCACAGAAACCACTCATATAGCTTTGGGCACTGTTGTTGGAATATTTTAAAACAAATCCTTTGCCTAAACCAGCTCCTTCATGTGCATTTCAGACACCCTCTGGCTTTTTCTTCAAACGACATCATTTGAGAATGGGTACCTGCCAGCTTATCTTGGACTGAACATACAGTGTGACCTCTGGAGGATAAAATATCACCAGGAACACTGGACACCTAAGTAGATTATTCATCTATCCTTTCTATAGTCTCTGGTTACAAGAGCCCCATGGCAACAGCAACAAGAAGATACGCAGATCCTGCACTGCTCTGCTTTTTCTGGGCCTGAACATTAAAATGTCTTTGATAAAGGCAAATCTGGAATAAGATGGTTCATTTCAGGATCAGGATCTGCCCCTCATATTTTCAGGTTGCTAGAAGTGTTGCCAAAGGAGGATCAGGCCTCTAAAACTCCAGAACATCCTGTTACACCTGTGTGACACACAGTTCATCGTTCTTAAAAGCCCTCCCTCTTTCCCATCTCCCATTTATTTTGCCCCATCTTTACAGACTATCAGCTGTCATACCTTGGAGTATCTGGGTCTGAAAGACCCTTCCCCTTGCAGAGCAGTACACTCAAAGGGGGGAAGAGGCCAGACACAGAAAAACACTCACAAGCCCATCTCCTTGATCCAGACTCTTCTCTTTCTCTTATTTGTCAGGCCCTGTCATGTTATTTTTCATCTACATCTTCTCTCATACGATTATAGGATTTTAGGGTAATTCAGGGAGGAATGGACCTCTGGTGGTCTCTAGTTCGACCTCCTGCTCAAAGCAGGGTGAGTCATGAGATCAGACCAGGTTGCTCAGGGTTTTATCCAGTGAGATCTTGGAAACCTCCATGGATGCAGACCATGCAGCTATCCTGAGGCCCATGTCTGCCTCTGTGGGAACAGCATTTCCCTGCCTGACAGATCCACCACACGAAGCCCCATCTCTTCCCCAGCTGTGATCCTGCACCATATCCCAGGGGGTGGTGCCGACGGGGACTGCAAGTCCATATCTCCTTCATGGGATAACTTAGGAGGTGACTATCCTAAGAGGGCAACTCACAGGCAGGGAAATCACTCTGACCTTCCCTGTTGATAGCAGGGTTTTAATCAGGGCCTGACTTAAATCATTAATTCATAGCCCTCAGGTTGTTTAAAGAGCTCTGATAATGGGCTGAGAAGAAATTACTATCCATTTTCTCTTGGCAGGACTGTAATGGCATGACATGGCACCCGTCGAATTGGGGAAAGAACAGGGATAATCTTAAGAACGAGACAAAGACAGAAAATCTACCCAGAAGAAACAATGACAGAAGATTCCTCCACATATGCAAACACAAAGAGGTCAATTTAGATTCCATTTTTTTAACATGTCTTTATTGCTTAAGGACATTTGGCGAGATAGCCATAACATAAACCTCACGTCCAGCATTACTTGGCAACACATTTCCCAGCTGGAAAGAAAATAAATTGGATTTTTTTCTTTGTGCTAATGCCACATTTTTTGGATGCTATTTTGGAAACTAATCAAGACATGGCTGCTCAGCATGCCTCTTCGTTCTTGATGGCTTTTTAGTGCAAAAGAGCCAGCAGCAACTTTCTGAAGTCCCCAGAGGTATCAGATCGGACAGCTTCAGCTAACGACTTCTTGTACATTTGCTGGAACTTCCCTTTTATTGCTGGCAGGTCGCTCTGAGGAGACACCAAGAGCCTATTTAGAAGGGTGGGACATGCTTCAAGTAATATGCCCTGCTCCTACCAGGACCCCTGGGGTCTGATCCAAGGTCCACAGCACCCAGTGGGAGGCAGACAGGAGAAAGCAGGAGCTCTAAAAATCTTGGAGGACTTTCAGCTTACCACTCGGATTTGAGGTAAGCCCATGTCAGATGATGTGGTGAGGGGACGCTATCTGCGAAGAGGCCTATGAGCCTGCATGGAGAGATGTGCCGGGGCGGCCAGGGGCATCTCTGCCCGGCACTCAGTGGTGCCATGTGGGCACAGCCTTGGTACCAGACAAACTCACACAGGTCGCTGTGAGCTCCTGAGGCCACTCTGTGGTGGCAAGCAAAGAAAGAGGCACTTCCAGGAGTATGGCTAAAGAGATCTGTTCCACCCACAAAAGTAATTTTCTGGTTATTACAGGGGGAGAATTAAATGCCCTGTCTCAATCTTTCCTGTGAAAAGGCACCCATTGGCACAGTTCTGATCTTTATCACTGGGGGTTTTGAATGTTATCATGGTTGGACCGTGTCTTAACAGAGAGACTACCCTGGAGCCTAATTTCTCACCCTGCCCACCATTGAGAAATACAGTCTCCTTCTCCCTGTGAAGGACTCCTCCTCCGTGTCAAGACTGAAACAGCCCTGGGGTTACAACCTACACAGCTTACAAGGAAGGAAGACTTAAAGACTGTGTTTAGGATCTCAAATGTCTTGTGCAGTTTTGTGCTTTTTAAAATTACAGTTATCTCCTTTGGCTCTTTATTTTTCTTCCCTCCTCCCCATCTGTTTTTCCCAGCTGGAATCAGAGAGAACTGGCAACATATCCTTATAGGCAATTCTCAATTTGGGAACTGCTGCTTTATCATTACTTGACTAGGAATTTACTTTTACACATTCTATTGGGGTGAGACCTCCCCATGGGTTAGTTTTAACCAGGTACAGTTGACTCCACTTGAAATTGCCTTCATGCTTTCTGGTTTAGTTCTTTTGAAAACAGAAAGAGATGCAATATCAAAATTGGAGTTGCCTGCGTACAAAAGCAGAGTGTGGCCACTGATGTCATTGGGCTGAAATGAGTTGACTGAGCACATGATCTACCAGGACTCACTCCATACCCTCTACATTTGTATTTCTCCTAGAGCTGATGTGAGGTATTACAGGTCGCAGGGTACCCTACCTCAGCCCTGGTCACAAGGATGCGAATCAAGGTCTCTTCATCAGTTCCACCTCCTTTCATCGAGTTGTGCAGAAGTGTAGCGAAGTAGCCTGGGCAGTCTTTGGCACAGCTGACTAGAGAAAACAGTAAAAGACATCATTATACTTGTATATTTACACTTTCTAATACATCTTCAATGAGAAGGAAATAAATAAGAAAGAAATAAAGGAAACACTCTAGGGTTTATGCTCAGACATACGAGCTGGTAGGGCTTTCATTCTGTGACTGGTCCCCTATCAGTATGCAAGGAGAAGTCTTGGAGTCTGAACGAGGACATACATTTCTCCACAGGGAAAGCATTTTACACTGTGAGATGATCAGCACTGAGTACCCTGCCATTCCACAGTGAAAATGAAATTAATGGAATGAACATTTGCCCCTCTGCAGTTCTTGCCCGTCTATTCTTGGGGTAGCTGCTCACTCCACAGCTCACATGGGCAAGATTTGGGAGAGTCCAGATCCAGATGGATAACAGCAATACCAGTAAGATAACCAGAGCCAGGGCACAGGCTTAAATACCGGTCACAGTCATCTCCAATGCTAAATTGCTGTCGAGGACCCTGTACATTTTTGTGGTGGCTGGCTAGCACACTTCTGATGATGCCCAGGCATCCTCTGGAAGTTATCAACAGCCATGGCCTCAGGGGCAGCTTGGAGGTGGCCACCCTGTGTTAGAGAGCACATAATTTAGCTGCATGGAGATGAGCTGTGTCTAGCAAGTTTTATTTCTAAAACCAAGGGGTCCAAATCACTTCTGAAAACTGTCTCTTCTTGATGACAGATATGTCAGCTCAATTTAGGGCTATCTCGATGTCTGTCGCCAGGCTGTACACAGACCCCCAACAACCAATGTCAGATGATGGCAAGAACTAGAAAAGAAAGCTCTTGACGCTTTTTTTTCTTTTACCAAGAGTGAGATAAGCCTTCTCCAGATCTCCAGATGTTTCACTTTTAATAGATTCTTCTATGTCTTTCCCACACACCTACGAGGACAAGAAAAATGAGCCATCAGAGCCGCTGTCTGTACGTGTCATCCCACTACCATAAAACCAGCCTCAGACCTAGGATCCAATAGCAAAAGGCCAATTCAGATCCTTTAGAGCTTTTCCAAGGGAGTAATTCAAGGGCAAATGAAGTTCTCCTCTGGTGTAAGTGCTCACAGATCCATTGGCACCAAGAGAAGAAGGTCTATGTGGCCAGATAAGGCACAACAGTTAAGAGATGGACAACCTAAATCAAGCAGTCACACATATCTGAGGGCTCTGAGGACAAAGAAGCTGCAGCTTCTTCTTGAGTGAGCCCTAGTCAGGAGAAACTGTTCAAGCTTCCTTTAACCCCTCTATCAAAGGCTGTGGATGGCTCCCACACAAATAAGATAATTTTTGGAGCTTTACCAGCTCTATGAAGTTTTGTTACTTATTGTCTTTGGCGGCCCAGGGAAAGTTTACAAGTGCTGCAGTTCCCGATTTTTTGTATTATTCTGTAGGAAAGGGAAAAAACAGACTGCTACTTCAAAACAGAGTTTATCCTGATTTTTGTGAACTTCGTGAACCTCAAAGCCTTTTACTTTGTTCTGTTTTGCCTGACAGAATGGCCCTGCATGGTTCAAGACTCCAGTGGACTTCTAAGTCAGAGCTGTGAGATGGTGGGTACAAGGCAGGAAAGGGTACCTTCTGACAATTCGAACTTAAGTTCTGCAAACCCTCAGCCTGGTTTAGATCTATCTGTCCAAATGCAGAGAAGGACTGATGTTTGCACAGCTCTAGTCTTGGCCCACTTCTACTTCAAATACAGCCAGGCAGGATGTGGTAGATCGGTTTGGGCAACCTGATCTGCTTGGCTTTAGGACTCAAAAAGCCAAGGTAGCTTGGCTATTGGAGCATTTAACTGAATCCCTAGGGTTTGGGCCACTCCAAGAGAGAGAGTTTCAGCTAGTGACTGGTTTTGTTCTCCTGCCAGCAACAAACCAAAACTTGGATTAAGTTGCAAACATTTTTCCAACTACGGGTTCCTTATTGTGCTGACACTGAAATATGGCCTTGACTAGAATTTTTTTCAGCATCAGTGCCTAGGGTTACAGTATTCTGATGAACTCAGCGTCATCCTAGGGAAGTTCAGGACTATGAGCCAGAGGCTGGACGGGGCACCCTCTCCTGAGAATAAATGTCTCTGCTGAGCTTCCCCCTCACTGCAAGGAGAAGGACCTTGGATCTCCCATTGCTTTGACTTTCACGGGTCATTTCCAGGTGAGCGGCCTCAGTGGAGGTTGGTTCCAGGTCCAGGCATGAGTAAAATGACCCTGGTGGGTGACACAGGGAGAAGTACCAGACAGCCGGGATCCTGCTACCTACTTTGCCTTATGCTTGGAGACAGAGGAGAGTGCAGCAAAGTACCTGCACAGGCTGTCTGCCCAGTGTGGGCAGAGTGGAAGAGGCTGGAGACGTACTTTCAGTACTTAAAGAGGGCTTATAAGAAAGATGGAGACAAAATTTTAGCAAGGCCCGTTGGACAAGGGGTAATGGTTTTAAACTAAAAGAAGGTAGATTTAGACTAGATATAAGGGAGAAATTTTTTGTGATGAAGGTAGTGAAACAGTGGCACAGGTTGCCCAGGAGGTGGTAGATGCCCCATCCCTGGAAACATTCAAGGTCAGGCTGGATGGGGCTCTGAGCAACCTGATCGAGTTGAAGACGTCCCTGCTCATTGCAGCGGGCTTGGACTATTTGACCTTTAAAGGTCCCTTCCAACCTAAACTATTCTGTGATTCTACGAATCTATGTGCCTCTGCCCAGCCAATATGAGTGTGTGAAGCAGGGGGATCAGGATGGGAGACTTTGTCAGGCTCTGCTTTGGAGAAGGAGAGGAAAAGACCAGAAAAGCAAAACCCTGCTTCAGGACAGGAGTTTGTGAACCTGTCCCTTTGCTGGTTCTTCTGCAGGAGTGAGGACATACACCGTCGTGCAGCTGTGGGAAGGAAACAACATCGTGACATTTATTTGGCTGGATGTTGTGTGGGTTATGAAGGGTATAGGTTCTTCACTGGCAGAAGATATAGCTTTTATCTCCTACGTGTCTTTCCATAAGATCAGGATGCAGTCGTATAGAAGTGTTTTTCCAAGATTCTTAAAGCATTCAGAAGTTTTAAAATGGCAAATGAAGGCTTGCCTGCTCTACATGTCGTTGTAGGGTCTGCGAACTACATGTCGGGCCCTAGGTAACCCACATCACGGAAGAGATTAACTCACCTTTTCATAGGCTTGAAAAGTAGCTCTCAGCTGACTATAGCTTCTCTTTGCTAAGACCACATTGAAAGCCAGCTCCTCTGTTCCCCAGCGGCCTTCTCCTGCCTTAAAGATTGCATGTTATTTTTTTGAAGTGCTTGTTTATTCACAGTAGAGACAAAAAGTCAGCCAGAGCCCTTGATCCACCAGGCTCCAGCCTGTGCCCCCCTTGCTCATCTCCTTCCACTGCTATTGCCTCCATACTTGCTGTGTTTAGTCACCCTCAAGGCAGCCCTTGCTGCGCAGCATGGGCCAAACGGGGATTTTTCCACAATTGCACTTACTTTATACAGATCTGTGGCATCTCGCTCAGCGAGCTCTGCGTTGACCTGTTGGGTCTCATCTCGGGTTGCCTACAGGAAAGGACATGACAATAAAAAAGCCAGACCAAGTGCCGGTGACATTTCACAGTGGAAGGGAAGACTGTCAGCTCGTGGTCCTCACAAATATTTTGGTTATAGTTTTGCTGCCATCTGCTGACAATGCCTAGTAACGGGGCGCGGTGGGACTTGGTGGTACAGTTTTGAATGGTCTGTTCACGGTTACCACAGCCCCTGGTCTTGCTGACTTTAGAGGTGAAGCTTGTATGGTAGTGTTTATCTCCCAGTTTTATTTGCTGTGTACTGGGACCCTTATGAGGCTGCTTTTTTTTGTGAATGGAAAATTAACAGCCATCTCTTTCTTACTTTTTCTGTATCTATCTGAATTGTAAATTCCTCAGCTGAGATGAAAATCAGAATTTGCTTGTTTTAGGCCAAATTCAGCATAATGTAGCCATGACCTTGAGTGGGTATTCTAGCAATTACCGTGGTATAAATAGTGATAAAACAATGCTGTTGTCTATAAATTATTGGAATTTATAAAATTACTTCTGATTTTATATAACTCCTTTAGTTAATTAAAAAGCTATAAATATAGAAGGCTCTTATCCTGAAGAATGCCTTTTGCTTATTATAATTACGTCATTATTGTATTACATATCATAATTACATTATTATAAATACCAGTTAATACTTATTATGATTACCCAGGATAGACACGATAGAGAAAAGGAAATATCTCTATCAGGTAGATGCACAGGAGGAAAGCCCCCAGCCTTACCTCTAGCACAGTGACTAATATCTTCTGTAGGGAGCCACTTGTCTCACTTTTAACATCAGACTCTAGATCCTTATCAAAGACTGTGGAGACAGAAAATCTGTGAGGGTTCACCCAGTGGTAAAGGCTTTAAATGAAGGTGTTTGAAAGACAATAAATAGTACTTACGCCGTTTGTATGCCTCCTTTATGTTTACAATTTCCTAGGCAAATAAATAAAATAAATAAGCAAATTAATAAGGGAAAATATAAATAAATAAATATAACTAAATACATTTAATTAATTGATAAATAAGCAAACAAAACCCCAACAAGTCAGTACCATGCTTGTGTTGCTTGAGGCATAGCAGGCATGGAGGTAAGAGAAGCCAAATTCCCATTCCCTGCTCAGGCTGGGACTCACCACAGCGCAGAGACACAACTCCAACCCAGCCCAGTTCAGGACAGCATTTCCAGGGATGCCTGACTAGTGCAGGCATCCCTCTAGTTTCATTTGTTTTTAGGCGTAAGCTAAAGGACTTTTTGAAGAGAATCACATTTCCATACCTGGCAGGAGCCACCTCTGAACGGTCAGAGCAGTGCCAAAGCTCCCTTTACCAGCCACCCAGGGATTTCTCTATTATCAGTGCTACCTCTGTGCCATCTATGGGAGATGTGAGCCAAACCACGGAAGGAATTTGAATTATGTTTCTCTTAACTCCTGCAAGAGTTTCAGCCCCAGTAGGGCAACCTTACAGCTGCAACCACTGACAACAGGATTTCAGCCGCGGAAGCTGGTCTGATCCCTTCTCCTTCTAGGCGGATGCTCTTGGCGAGCTCTTTGTCCTGCTACCTAAGGAAGGTCACGCATGGTGTCCCAACCTTATTGTTTCGTGTGCAGAGAATCTCGATCAGCAGCGACTCATTCGTCCCAGCACCCTTCATCGCCTTCTGAAGCTCTCGGGCCTCGTATTCGCAGGGCAGGTCCAGCAGAGCCAGCACAGCCTTTTCAAAATTCCCACTCAGGTCTCCCTTCAGGTCCTCTTCCAAATCCTGCAGGGATAGTTGGAAGGGTTAGCCCAAAAGCTGAGGTGGGATTAGAGGGTTTCTTAATTTGTTTTGGGAAATCTTTTGCAAAATAATTTCCCTAAAAATTTTTGTTTCATATTGAATGAAATGATTGTCCTATCTTCAAAGACCAGCCGGTATCAGTCCAGTTTTGACTCTTATTTGTTTAATTAAATGCGAACTAGTGTTTTAAAAAGCATAACAGGAGACTTTACTCTGAAACACAATGCAGAAACTTCCTGCTTTGAAAGAGCTGCAACAGAAGGGATCAAACTTGCCAAACTTCTCTTCCAGTTTTGGTTAAAATTGACTTACTGGAAAAAGCAACAAATTTCTACAAAGTGCTTTGGTGCCAAGCAATCAGCATTTTTTCCACCAAAAAAAAAAAAATCAACCTTCTGTGATCTGATCTACTTAATTCAAAATTTAGTAAGACCCCAGAGAAGAACTAGCTAGTGTATGAACGCTGAGAAGGATGCCTACTGATGATTTATTTGAAGCCGTATCTGCAGTTAACATTTCCTGTAGTACAGGAAATACTTGACAAGTTCAGAACAACAAAAGAGAAGCCCAGCTCTAAATCTATTGTTCTTAAATATCCTCTTACACAACTGCAAGTCAACACTTACTCTATGGAAGTCAACACTTGACATCAGTGTTGGAGCAGTTTCAATGCATGCACCATGAATCTCGCTTCCTTGAGCAGCTGGAGAGAGAAATGGTACAACTTGCGGCTCCTTCCCCAGAGATTCAGGCTGCCCAGGCAAGCGAGAAGGGTTGCTACATGCTGATGTAACCCGGATGTCTCATGGCATTTGCTCATTTCTAATGCTTATTTTTATTAATCCTCATTTTAGAACTAAATCTATAGTATTTATGTAACCAAAATCTTTATCATGCTTGCTGTAAGTTTTACATATAGAAGGCTTTCAGGTTCAGTACTGCCTGTCTTATTAACATTGATTAATGACTAATGAGCAAGCAGACCTTAAGAAAATACTAATTTAATAATAAGCTCTGCAGGATTCAGCTGTTTACCTAAATAATATATTGGAAGCTTTATTTTTCTTACACACAAAATCATTAAGGCAGTCTACATTTCCTCCTCCAGAAATCAGGTGCCCAAAGAGACTTCTCAGTTATACAACGTGTATTCTACTTTATCACTGGAAGAAATCAATACCACATCTATTAAACTCAATAAAAATATAATGATGTAAGATCAAATAGTTCCTCTGAATGTGCACCTGGTCTGAGAGGGATTCTGACTTAAAATTTCCCCTTTACATTAATTCCTTTTTCTGAATGTGCTGAAGATGAACACAAGCTGAAATATTTTTTATTTCAGTTATGAATGATTTTCTAGCTCTCCCAACTTTGCTTAAAATGCTCTGATCTGGTTAAGGCTGATTTCAAGAAGACTCTGAGGCCTAAGATTGGAAAGATAATTGATATTTTAGGAGATAAAGTAAATAGCTGAATCAGAAACTAACTGATGTCCTCCTTAAATTCACTGTGTCCTTGATAATTTCAAAAGCAGAGGCCTGTAGGCTATATTTCTAGCAGACATGCAGTTTGAAACAGAGAGGCCATTTATTTCAAAATACCTTGCTATACAGGGCCTTGTACTTCTGTTTTATTTGTTGTCTCTGCTCTGATGTTCGACTTGACAAGACTTCAATAATTTTCTTTTCATCAGTTCCTGAAAAAGAAATCAAGAAATTGAGTCTTCTGTTTGAGAAGTTTGGACACTGCTCCTAAAATCAGGGTTATGCCAGTGCCTACAGGCTCACATACACGTTTTTGGTGGCAACACTTGTCTGAGTAGTTCCAAGGGATCAGCCAGCAGATCCAGTTCATTAAGTGTGCAAACGCTTGTGCCGGCACAACAGAACGAACAGTGTGGGGCGAGACTCCGGGGTAGGTGTGGATGTTTAAATCAGCTTCATTAACCCACAGCCTGAATGTACAGCCTGTATAAAATGGGTTGTGCTTTGCGCTAAATGGACTCAGGAGGAGCAGGAACCGGCCTTCGTGGTCTGAGTCTCTGCTGATGCTGTTTTGCTTGGCAAAAGTGAGAGTGAAGTGGGAGCATGGGGTGCCCTGGTGATAGGCACTGCAGCAGCTGCATCTCCCGGGAACCCACGGGGGAACTGAACACCCAGCACCCCTCCAGGAGAAAGCCCTCAGCAGCTTTGAGCTGTGACTTATGCAATGGATGGAAGCAGTTTACGAAAGGCAATGACCTTTTTCTTGTACTTTTCTTGCCCTCAGCCATGTAAACAGATGTTTGCACTAAACAAAGCTGCTGGAAGGCATTTGTTATGTTTGTGGCTAAAGGAACAGGACTGCAGCAATGCTACTTGGATGCCCGAAAGACACAGTAGAGTAGCGATTGCATTAACACACGTGTCCTGGTGCACTTCCATCTCAGGGCCAGCAGCTTGCCTCAGGCATTATTTCTTCAAGACAGGTTTTGAAATGGAGAATGTGTTTCAGGAGGGACCTATGACCCTGCGTGTGACGGAGACTGCCAAAATGCCCATAGCATATACAGGGTTTAGATGGCTGACCAAAGGCATTGAGCCATATGCCAGGTCTGCTGATGCATACACGTCATGCTGATGAACAGTGCCCCATGCTCTCCTTGTGGTCTTCCATATGTTGCATCCACCTACTGGGCTTTGCGCTGTGCCTCATCGCAGGCTCTCGGGAGCAGGGACCAGCAAGGGTTTCTGAGGAGCTACCAGTACAGACGATAAAAATACAGATGATACTGGCATTCAGCAGCAGCTGACGCATTTTCACCCCTGCATATAACCACTGGGTACATATAGGACAAGTTTAGGGCATCTTGGCCAGTTCTTCCTGCTTAGAACCAAGACAGAAGCCATGGTCCAATTTTAGAAGAAAAAGCACTGCTATCTGACAATGCGGGGTTAAACTCTCAGTAGGAGAGTCCTCCAGGGAACTGTCTTGAGGGGGCTCAGTTGATAGGACAAGAACAATTCCTAAAATTCAGGCACTTAACTAGCTGATCCTGAATGCGCTGCTCCAGGAAGAAATGCTTAAATAGATGTTTACGGTGCAAATGCCTGGAGTGGACCAAGAACTTATTGCTCTCATGTGCTGCTTGGCTGTTCTTCCTGTGCTGGGCATTGTCACCTCCATGGACCTGAGGATCCCATGAACACTGTGAATTCCTCAGTCACATCAGTGCACAGTCAGCCAGCTTACTTTAAACTACCTTAGAAGATGGTGGGAGCCAGTATTTTTGGTTAAAAATTACTGATGCAGATTGAGGACCATCATATATTCCTTTCAGCTGATGAAGTTGCAGTGAGCTTTGATGAGCATATGGAGGTGTTTTGATCGGTCCTTGAAGGGCTGGGAAAGGACATATAACCGTGACCTTAATCTGACCTGAATGGCTAGACCCCATAACTGTCATATCAGCCTTGACAGCTTGATGTTCCTATTGCAGGGAGCAAATATCATGTTTATCCCAATCCCCTGGTGCCAAGCAATTATGAAACTAGATCTTACCAGTCTTTGAGGAACAAACTGGCTTCCCTTCCCATTTATCTTAATCATATAAAACTTCATGGGTGTGCATGTTCTTTGAGTCAGTAAGTGACAGAAAGCATAAAGATTACCTGAAACTGGTTGAAACAGTTGTTTTGCCCTAAGTTTATGTATATGCTCTTTATAATCTTGAGTTGCCTTTTGTATAAAAAACAAGAGCTTTCTTACCTGCTCCTTCGCAGGCACTATGTATTTTCTTGGCATCTCGGTCTGCATCAAAGCCATGATGACGGTGTTTATTGGTTGACTAGGAAAACAGAGACACAACAGATAGATACATGGGAAACAATTTTGCATTAGTCTCTCTGAATGACAGTGGTTTGGGCCAGGTTCTTGCTTGATCTTTGTTCATGTCATCTAAACTGTGAAGTTCGTACTGGGCTTTGCTGAAATACTGTATCTGTCACTAGGGCTCCTAGAATCGGTCCACAAATAGCTGTCATCACATGACACATGGTGCTGATAACAAAGTCGTATAACTTTGTTCTGCCAGTTCAGGCTTATTCAAATAAGCCCGTCACAAGTGGGGTCCCCCAGGGATCGATACTGGTCCCAACGCTATTCAATATCTTCATAAGTGATCTGGATGATGGGATCAAGTGTAGCCTGATGAAGTTTGCAGATGACACCAAATTGAGTGGGGAAGTAGACACTCTGGAAGGGAGAGCCACCCTGCAGGAAGATCTGGATAGGCTGGAAGAGTGGGCTAACAAGAACCTTATGAAGTTTAACAAAGACAAGTGTAAGGTCTTGCACCTGGGAAAACATAACCCAGGAGTGCAGCTCAGACTGGGATCCACCTGGCTGGAGAGCAGCTCTGTGGAAAGGGACCTGGGGGTCCTGGTGGGCAGGAAGCTCAGCATGAGTGAACGGTGTGCTGCTGCGGCCAAGAAGGCCAGTAGGATGCTGGGTTGCATCAAAAAGGGCATCACCAGCAGAGATAAAGAAGTCATTATCCCTCTCTACTCAGTGCTTGTCAGGCAACCCCTGGAATACTGTGTACAGTTCTGGTCCCTGTTACACAAAAAAGCTGTGGACAGGCTGGAGGGGGTCCAGAGAAGGGCCACCAAGATGATCAAGGGTCTGGGAAGCCTGCCGCATGAGAACAGGCTGAGAGAGCTGGGCTTGTTCAGCCTTGAGAAAAGAACGCTTAGAAGTGAACTCATCCCCATGTACCAGTACTTAAAGGGGAGCTACAAAGAAGATGGAGACTCCCTTTTTACAAGGAGTCACATGGTGAGGACAAGGGCTAACGGGTACAAGTTACTCCCAGGGAGATTCCGATTGGACACGAGAGGTAAATTTTTCACAATGAATGAGAACAGTCAATCACTGGAATAATCTCCCCAGGGAAGGGGTTGACTCTACTACGCTGAAC
Source organism: Platalea leucorodia (assembly GCF_965183815.1). Classification (NCBI taxonomy): domain Eukaryota; kingdom Metazoa; phylum Chordata; class Aves; order Pelecaniformes; family Threskiornithidae; genus Platalea; species Platalea leucorodia. Next base: position 13,261,544 of record NC_138823.1, on the reverse strand, counting down.
ACGTTTAAGACTCAGCTGGACATGGTGCTGGGCCATCTCATCTAGACGGTGCTAGAAAGGTTGGACCACATGATCCTTGAGGTCCCTTCCAACCTGGTATTCTATGATTCTATGATAAGGTAATAACTTCATACTAGGCATCTTCATGCCAGATCAAATATTATTTGTTTGTACCACATAAACAATAGGCCAATAAAAACACCTTATCAGACAAGTACAGAACCATGCCCTGTCTCCGCAGTGCATTTGTAAGTACTAGGAGCTTACAGTCCCAACCAGCTGAATAAAATCTGGTCCTGCAAACCCTTCTTGCATTGATGCATTCATACAAACAAGATAATAGGAGATATATAATGTGATAAAGCTGGTGTTTTTTTTTTTTATTTTGGCAAAATAGTACATGTGGTTACCTTGAGCTAAATCTATCAGGGATAATAACTCAAAGTCCACAGCCGCAGCAGCAGTTTACAGCCTGACATATTAATGTAAGCAGAAAACCATACCTGTTCCTACTAATCTGACAAGCTGGTCAGGGCTGAAATGCTGCTACACCCTCTATTCTGCTGTTTCTCAGACAAGGGTAGAAGTATCTGAGACCAGGAGGTCAGCAACGTTTTCATCCCTTGGTAATATCATGAATCAGATCTTTTAAATGCCTAAACTCTAAAAGAATACTGGAAAATAGGTCCTAGGCTCCTAAATCAAGTAGAACTATATGCACACCACGTACTTGGGGAGTCTAAGCGGGCACTTCAAGTGCTTTGGCATTTCCATTCAAATAGCAACATGTGGATCAGGCTACTTGCTTTGCAGGGCTGCCAGGCGCTGGCACCACCACTGTTAATTAGGGGTTATGATACCCCAGGGCATGGCACTCTGCTCTCCACTAAATTAAGGATTACGACACCCCAGGGCATGGCAGTCTGCTTTTAAGCCCTTCTGAAAATGCCACCATCCTGCTGAAAAGCACAAGAGGCTAAATGGCTGATTAACCTCCTTGTCTTTGGGGATAGCACAGGGCAGAGGTGATTCCTGAAAGACATTAGGCACAAGATCATTCTGCTTGTGGGATAAAGAGAATTTAGCCATATGGCTGTGCGCCATGCTCTGCCACATACCCATATGGCCAGAGAACAACCTGTTTTATTTACAAGTATAGATACAGCTTGGAAGTCTGTTTGTTGGTATTCTCCAAAAGTTTCATGCTGTGATCTACTAGTTCTGGTGGAAAAGCTACAGCTCTGGATAAAGGAGTCCTCTGTCAAAAGTCAAAGGGTTTTATCCCAAGGAGAAGCCCCAAATCCAGTCCCTACCCTGCTTTACCAATGTCCCTTTGTGAAAGACTAAAGATCGTTTAGGTACCTGGCTCTTCTAACGCAGTTAGCAGCTAGGATACAACTTACTGCTAATGGTAGCTGCTGTAGTGCAGCCATCTCACTGAAATGGAAAGTTATTTTTACAACAATAGCAATTAGTAAGGTACAATCACAATGCAGTAATTTATCTCAGTCTCTACAGCACCAGGTAACACTTTCATTGCCACATCACTATCACAAATATTGCTTGTAAACATGTATCCTACTGTATGCTCTGACACACACACATGCTGCTCTAAACCTTTCAAATAAGGTGGAAATAGATGCATATAAGTAACTAATATTTTCTAGTGGGAGACTATTTAACAGTCTTCAAGTTTCTCAGGAATTTTGTCAAAAAGGAAAGGGAAAAGCACAAAGTTAGAAAACAGATGCGCTAATCACTGTCTTTATCGAAAATGAATTGCATTCACATTTTTCTGTGATGATAGGGTGTATGTGCTTCTCCTGTGATGGAATAACGTACAAAAGATATCTTTTTGCACAACATGCTTGAAAATTAAGTAGCTCTAATTTCTTTCTTTTCTGATTGCTATACTCTCATTTCCATTCTTGTGAGAATAAAATTCACATTTGTTCCTGTAATACCACAACAAACAATGACAGCTAACCAGACTCAGTGGGTGATGAATTTGGGGGAACAGAACAATGGGATCCCACAATACAAGAGAAGTCTATTCTGGATATACAGCCCCAGGATGCAAATGCCGCATGCGCAATGGGCCTCTCTGCTGGGGAGTCGTACAGGCACAGTGTTGACACAAGGACTGTGGTCCAGGTGCTCCTCAACGCGTGGTGGATGCAATGAGCATCGTGGTGTAGCATTCAGGAGGATGCCCTGCTGCCTGTTCAATTGAGTGTGCCCTGCAGACAGCAGTGTGTGGTGCCAGTATGGTTTTCCCCTCTCCATAATACCAAGCTTAACATGCAAATTGTTTTTAAACACTTCAGTCCACACTTTAACATATGATTGGTAGAATAATCAGAGTTACCACTATGTTGGGTAATGCGCTTCTAATTACTTCTTGCGTCTGTATCATGCACCCTGGCGCAATCCCAAAGGACACTCTAAGCTGGAGAGACAGTATCCCTGCCTTTCCCCTGTGCCATGTGGAAAGCTGTTTGTAGGAACAGGGTACAATATTTGAATGGAGTAAGCGATGGTGACATTAAGCTATCATTATTTTGGCTCTGTAGCGTTAGTATTCTTTTCAGATGATGTTCATGCCACTCCTATGGTTGATGCAGCTGTCTGTGTTAGGCAGCCAGTACTGAAGTTATTCTAGAGTTGTTTGCAAAGCATCTCCTTGTGAAGGTAAGGACCAGGGAAGCAGCTGAAAAATTGGCAAAAAAAGGGACAATTCTGGAGCACAAAATACAGAGAAAAGTGCTAACATATCAAATGCATAGATCTGACTACTTTGCAGTATCCAAGTGCTATTCCAATCTATAGACCCCCCCAAATTCACTCCAACAATATGAGTTGAGAACTGTTGCTCCCCATTCACTTCCTCCTGGCCTGGGACAGAAGATGCACTGGTGAGAAGTGAGAGGAAAATGGCTTCATCTGGCATTCACTCCCGCTTTTCAGTCATTCAGCCTGGACAGAAACACCTACACAAGCAACCAAAGGCAAGGAGCGGGTTTGTGCTTTGCTTTGCCTCACCCACCAGCGGCGCTGGGCTGCGGGCATCGCCCTTGTCACAGCAATGCTGCTGCCTCCACAGCTCCCACTGCCCCAACCCTATCAGAGATCCACCTGGCCATGGTAATGCCCTTAACAGGACTTTGGGAGAGTGGTTTGCTCTCTTATGCCTTGATGGCTGGTCAGTTATGCTCAGGTTTTAGTGAGTCCCTAACTCCTAGGTGCCACTTGTCATTGTAGCTGTTGTGTTTGTGTATGGCACAGATGCAACAGGCAGGAAAATGGTAGCACCAGCAACTGAAATAAGATTGTGGCTTTATGAGGATTCATAAAGACATAAATAAAGAAACATCATATTTCTTTTCAAGGGGAAAATCACATGGAAGGGAAGGAAGGCCTGTTTCTTAATTATCTTCAGGACATGTTTGCTTTAAAGCGCCAGAGGAATCTATTGAGTCAGCTCTGCTAAAGCCTCTGTCTTCAAATAAATCACTGTAAAACATTAAATGATGCACCTGGGGAATATAATTCTTATAGTGCTGTGCGTAATACTGGTATCAGCTTTATAGATAGGAAAACTGATACTCTGGGTGACTGTCAAGGCCAACTCCTGGGTAATGTGGAAAGCCCTGGTTAAAATTCACTACCTGCGGGGTCCCAGCCTCGATCTTGCCCACTGACGCAGCCTTCCCATGCAGGAGAGGGAGAGCTGTTTCAGAACTGTACTGATTTCTACCCTGTGGATTTTGACAGGTGGATTTTTCTGCAAGGGATAAATAGCAAAAGAAATTGATGTTTGATACCATTTGAAACTTGTAGGCATTGTTCTTTTAAAAATATGGGCAGAATCACTTTAATATAGTTCTTGCTTTAGAGTTAAGATCTTAGCTTAGATTTGAGCAGTGTGCTGGTTGAAGATTTTTAGATTTTTAATGAGTTACAAGTGTTATAGCAATTTTGGTGATAGCATGATGTGGAGTCTGAAATATCACGTGGACAGACTGCATACAAATTTTGCAGCTGGACGTAGGATATAGCGGAACTTGCTTTCACAAATTGGTCCAGCTCCATCTACTGAGTTACTTCATTTTCTTCTATATTTCTCTCCAATGCTTCTATATTAATTAGTGTAACTGGAGTTCTGGTGGTAAGAAATCCTCTTTTCACTTCCAGTCTAGCTGTATTCATGGCCTGTGTCCACTTGTTTTTTCTGCCAACAGTGTTCCTTAGCTTGAACAGTTTTTGCCTCACTCAAGCATATTTTAGACAACAATCATTTTCCTTTCCAGCTTTGGCTAGAATTGCCACAGATTTATTTCTATTAAACTGGATAGATTGTAACTGATCTAAAACTAACATTTCTACCTTATTGTAAAGCACACCAAGCAGTTTTCCCTACTGTAAATTACCTTTGACTTTAAGGAGATATGAGTTTGTAGTTGAAGATGGTCTGCAATGCTTACAGAAGCATTTGGAGACTGTTCTTCGATATTTCAGCATGTGGAGCCCTTATGTTGCACAAATAAACAGTTTAACGAAAAAGGTCAGCAAAACGAAGAAAGATATGGAGGGGGGAAATAAGAGCTCTGGTGGATTCGAGGCATCAGTGGTTAGAATTGGTGGGATGTTGCAATACATTGCAGACATTTCTGAAGACAAAACCTTATATCTTCCTTGAGCTAGAGACAATTAAGCTTGCAGTAGATGCAAAGAGCTCATCTGTCAGTAGGCAAGAACAGAAGAAACACTACCATGCGCATGCCAGGTAGCTTCCTGTACTGCAAGAGAGAGACAACGTACCCTACCTGAAAATAGCTGATAATACAGCTAAGCAATCACAGCTATTTTTCCATTTCCATCATCTCAAGCAGATGCCACAACCATGCTCAGGAACAGAGGTTTATGGAGGAGTGCTGTCAAAACGACAGACAGGGTAGCTGCTCGGGATGCTGCTGACAGTGCTCACCCGCTGCGGCTCCAACACCGATCGATGCTGACAATGTACATGGACAAATGCAGACGCAGACCCTTACAAGCAAATCGCTCGGAAGGGCCAGCAGTAATGTGGCTGCTGAGCAGAGCAGTCAAGATGCAGGCCTAATAGCGATGGGCAGAGCTCTAAAGAGGGCTGGATTGATCCAAGGATGTTGACTGCCTACCCCAGTCTTCATTTTTGCCAGGTCCATTTTATGTGCTTTATTTAGTGGAGGCCTAATTTCAAGCTTCTCTTGGGTTGCTGTTTTCATTTTTCTTTGGCTTAATAGGAATAAAAATTAAATCTCAAAACGGCAGCACATAGAAAGGGCAGACTGATCCAGCCATGCTCTTTACAGCAGACTCCTGCATGTAATGGGGTCTGGAATAAAATTAAGGGCCGTATTCAGTTGTCTAAACGTAGGTATCTGGTACCGTTAGAGATGTGCCAGGGTAAGCTGCCCGCTGCCTGTCAGAAATGAGTGGTCTCCTGTGGGACCTGCATCTGTCAACCTGGTGCGGATGCCTCACATACCTGAGGGCATCACCAATGGTTACTGGAGGTGGGCAACAGAATCACGCCACAGCTATCTCACCAGTTTTCTTATTCTTCATATATATTTAATTATGTTCACAAAAATGCATTGAAGAAAACCAAGGTTTTAAAAAGAATGACATAAACCAGTTCCATATGCAACCATCTGAGCTTTCCTTTCTACCAAGCAGGTGAGCACCAGATGCCTGGTTTCCCACAGATTTACATCTCCTGTCAGGCTGATGTTGGTGCCTCTGCTGCCTACTGCAGCTGAAGCAATTCCTGTGATGAGCACAGGCATGATGGCCCATCGCTCTGTGGATTCTCTGGTGTCTTATAAGGGCTGAGCTCACGCCTCAGTCTTTTGTTCAGGGGATTTCTAATACAGTCTCTCTTCTCAAGATTTTCAAGAAATGTAACAGGCACCTAATTTTGTTGAGACCTAATTTTGTTGAGACTAACACCCTGCTGGTAAATTAATCTACAAATTGTCCAGTAGATTCAAATATTTTTAGCTAGGGTAGCAGATATATACATACTGCAGTGTCATGCATCCTGTTTCTTTAGGAATCCAAGCCCCAAACAATCCATAATGTCCCAAAGGTGAGCACAGGAATGCCAGAAAAACAAACAGACAAGCCAAACCAATTGAAAACCCACCACAGATCGGAAACTGTGGAACCTGTTGAGATTTCTCCGTTCTCACCGTGCACAGTCACTGAGTCACCAGTTCAAAGACCTTCTGGGAGCCTCGTCTCCAACTAATGAACCAGTTCTCCTCCAGCTCAGCACTGCTAGAGCTGTCAGGACTGCTGATCTTGCTGTAGGCAATGGATAAGTGAGCTGACATCTCAAGGTGCCTTCCCATTCTATGATTTTCTGTATTCCTCTTTTGTGTGGAGAGGAAAATTTATTTTCTCTGTCTACCAAGAAATGTCCCAAATCATCTAGTCACCTTGTTAGCATAATCAACGATAGGACTGGGGTGTTCATCTCATTAGTTAAATTGTATCTAATATACTAGGATCATGAAAGAAAGCTTTTGGCAAATCAGCACCTACCTGATTAATTTTTTGTCAACACAGATATACTCAAGATTAATTATTTATCCTGGCAGAAACCTTTTGTGAGCTATAATGCAACTGGAATCCAAGGTTAACTAGACTAACAGTACTGGATAGGAAAAAAAAAAGGAAAAGGGCATGTTGTCTTAGATCTTGTGGTTTTAGTCTTCTAGTACGTCACGGGTTGTCAGGATAACATCTTGCTAGCAGAACAAACTCTGAACTCCCACCCAAAGGGGGAGTCTTAGTGACAAATAGCCCAGATCTCATCTCTCATTTTCCAGCATTTCCATGTGTTAAGAATAAAACACAAGAACAAACATGGGAGTAGGCTGCTGTATATTGATTCTGATCTACTTCCAAAGACAGACTGAAAACATGACGCTATGTTTGTACTTCATCAATAGTCTGATTTATTAAAACAGACATTGCCAGTCATAAAAATTGTTTTCAACCTATTGTAATGCTACTTTAGGTCCCTTTGAACTGGGTCAAAATTTCGATCATAGCAGAAGGCATGCGCATAATAAGAATAGTCACAGCCTCCTACCGCTACATAAGGTATATTATTCTTATATAATAATGTCACCCTATTTTAAACCTATGCATTCCTAATAGAAAATATATCTTCCTGCTTGTGTCAGTTAAAAATGGAGTTGAGACTGGAATGAACATCAACAGAGAGGAGGAAAAGCCATTTCAGCAGTAGCATCCAACCTGCCTGACAAGCGACATCCCTCCTCACCCATGGCAAAGAGCCTGGAGACACGTATCACCCATCTCGGAGCTGTGGGCGGGAGAGATTTTGGAGCCAGCAGGCAGAGGATCGCCCCTCCACTGGGAGCCTCTGGCTTTGCTGTGGGATGTACGAGGGCCCTGGGGCAAGCTGGCAATGGGGCCCAGCGACCTGTGGCTGCTTTCTGCGGCAGCGAGGCCCTGGGACACTGGCACAGCCCTGTTCCTGGCCGTGTCAGCCAGCCTGGCACAGGGTTGCAAATATTGCTGGGGGATAAAGGGGTGACTTGCTCAGAAAGCCCCAGACCATCAATCAGAAAGGGCAGAAAAGCCGATAAAGCCCATTTCATTTCTGTGCCTAGGTACTTCCATTAGAAAAACTTCCAAATATTAGAGCTCTTTAATATAGTGGAGAAGCAAAAGAAACAAAGAGCAATTACTGGTAGGCAAGGTCGGGTCTCATCTAACTAGGAAAGGCTGTTCGGGGGGAGGATATCTGGTCATTAGCAGATGGTGCATTCACCATCTCCTATCATCCTTGCATCAAAGAAAGACGTTCTTCTGCAAGCTCTTCTTCAGTGAAATTCAAATAATTGGGCTCAATTATTCAGGCAGGAATTTATGTGAAACGTGAAGGCTTGTAGCACACTGGTCAGAGTAGATGGGCGCTAACATCTGAAAGCAAACAGAAGCAAAGACTGCAGCATGCTGGCAGTGGGGTAGTATCAACAAGCACCAGGGTTCGTGCTATGGTAATAAAAAGGTGGGGCTGATTGATAAACACCTTTTTGACGCATGTCAGTTGGCAAGCGCCACCTTAAGGACTACCTGTGTCCTGCTGACTGAAAGGTTTCTTCCTCTGCTGTTTTGTAAAATGTACCTGTCATTTTTGTTTGTTTGAGCAATTTTCTCAGTCAACCACAATATGTAACTGGAAAATTGCCATCTGCCTCTTTGACTGCTCAGAGAATGGTATCAGTGCCTCCGACTGCCGTCCGCCATCTGCCAGGCAGGCTGTCACTCTCCCAGATCCTTACGGCTGTTTTAGGTCTAACAGCTGTACGACAGCTACACGCACTGTCAGGCTAGCTTGCTGCTGACGGTTTGTTGCTATCAAGAACAAAACAATTTCTACATGAAGTCTATATTGGATAATACAATATATGTAAGCCACGTAGATTAGACTTTGTTACTCAGCAGCCTTTGCAATGACTCAGTGACGCTTTCCAAACTGAGAGGTGCAAATAACCTTATTTTCTATATCTGAGACTAAAACCACAGTGACAAAAAGATCCTAATAGAATTAGTTGCATTTACTTTTTCCTGTTACAAACAAGTGGCAACAGTGAAGGTAATTGCTCTGACGGTTATTTAAACTGCAAAATTAAAACCATCTCTCTCCTACCATGACCCTCCTGTTTCTAAATATCTGTTAATATATAATCTCATAATAGCTTCGGGATAATTTTTTATCCACTCAACTTATTCATGCTCATCACCACGACAGAGAAGTCCACAATGAAAACAAAGAAAGAGTTTGGAGGACTGAATTTTACATTGTCCTGTTTTAATGTGTCTAAACACTGGTGGAACTTCTTAATGCAGAATACATTTAAAATCAGTTAGCGAGCAGGGTACCATGCAGTGGGAATGCCGAAGTTGCAAAACTGCAGCTTTTATTCCTAGAGGGCCCAATTCATCTGCTTAAATACTGACACCTTTGAGACGTGCCAGAGCACCCAGCACCTGTGTGGGGCTGGCAGAGGTGACCCGGGGCTGACAGGGACCTGCCTCCCCCGGTGTGGCAGCTGAAGTCGAGGCAGGAAAGGATGCTAGAAATCTCCAGAGACACCATGCCTGGGTTTAGTCATAAGTCATCCCTCACATCACTTCCTTTTAATATTTATCTTGCAAATGGAAGCCACAAAAAAAATAGCAAACAAACAGCTTTATTCACCTAGGACAAATCTAGAATTCCAAGTCTGGAACAATTCTCTGTTATGCTGGGGTGGACTTGTCTACTTTTATTTTATTGGCCATAATGCCTGGTTGGAAAACACTTTGTATGCTGGGCCATTAGAGATAATGATAACTAAAATGATTGGAAACTGGCATATTCTGCCTCCTTTTCAGCCGAGATACCAAATCTCTGACCTGCATACTGATACAGAGATAACTCTAGTGTTCTTATGTCTTATTAAAAATTTTATACTCCTTACCTCAACTAAGACTTGTGATGAGTTCTGGTAAGTTAACACGGATGGAACTGATGTAAATTCTTGTGTATGCCAGCATGAAAGCTAACATGACGTAAGCATACCTATGCAGGGCTGAAAAACATGGATACAATCTTTGGGAACATCATGATGACTCTTTCATGTATTCTAAAGCTGAATTATTTAAAAGGAGAAGAACTGGAAGGATGTTGCACCCCATCAGGGAAGCCCCAAGATTACCTGCTTCTCCCCTTGATCCCTTCGTTGTTTTTAAAACATTCCTCTGCAAGGTGCATTATCTAAACACCATCTATATATTCACAGACACAGAGAAGGGCTGTTACTATACGGGCATTGCATATTTAGTGTCCGACAAACCAACTGTGTCTATGGAACTTGGAGGTTTCTGTCTAACTCCTTTCCACCTCCCAGGGCGGAGGAAGTCTCAAGAGACTCCCAGGTCAGCTGAACCGCCCAGAGCAGCAGTAATCAGTCCGTTGCTTCAGCCAGTAGTCAAAATTAATAATAAAGGCAGAATAATTTTTTCGGATAGTAACAGCAGAACTCGGTAGAATATACTAAAAATGTTGTATACAAAGAAGGTTGGAGTCCAGATAGTTTGGAATTTTTTATGGTTTTGTAAAACATAATTGTTTGACCTGTTTACATTATGTAAAACATAAATATAACGACCCTTTGATACTTCAGATGGGTTCCTTTTTTTGCCACAAACGCATCACAAATTTTTCATGGGTAGATGCTTGTTAATACCTACCACAGCTGCACTCACAGGACAGCATGAGATCTAAAAGAAACAGCAAATATCCTGGATAAAAGGGGACCATGGAAACGAAAAGAATCTGCCACAGCTCTTCCTCAGTGTTGAGTGGCTGAACAAGAAGGTATTTCTGTCTTCTGCTGACTGTGGGCTTATGGCCAGGGACTGAACAAGAATCGACTGTCACTGAATATCGGTCTGCCAGGGGAAGCAACAAATAACAATTGTTGAGCTTTGCGATGAGATAATAAAATCACACTGTGGTAAGTAATACTTGTACTAAGGAAATTTTTCTACAAGGATAGAAATGTCCATAGGCAACACAGAAGCCCTTACGATGTTTGTGAGCTTATCCCCAAGAGGACCCCTCAGGCAGATGTGCTCTCCAGGTTATACTTACTTTTTTACCTTCAAGTTCTCAAACCATCTGGCCCACGACAACCTGCCACCCCCTACTTACGTTAGAGTCCTTCCTGGCAGAAGGTTTGGGCTGCTTTACAATGAGAAGATGAAACTCAAGGGAGTCCCAGTGAATCTCAAAAAGTGGTTTAAATTGAAAACAAAGAACTTGCCCACCCCACAGATTAATTCACATCACAAACATCACAGAAAACAACACAATAATCCATAAAGAGTCTTCTTGGATTCTTGAGAGACAGAAGGTTAAAAAACAATTACACAATTCCGCAAAAGTCAAAATCCATCAAACTTTTCAAACCATCATATCATCAAAACCATTGCTGCTATTCCCAAAATGTCCCCAAAGCACCTTGCTTACAGCAGAGCAGCTACCCAGATTTTCAGGTGGATTGATTCTACTTGTGGTAATTTTGAAGACAGCAGAAGTACAGATAAGCTCGATGCAAGACTGCAAACAGAGAAAATAATTAGAGACTTTAAATCTCTAAGGATGTGCAGTCAAAAACTTTGTTTGATTGAAGAAAAAGGGACTGGATCAAGTTCAGAGAGCAAAAAGCGTGTGGAAATATGCAGATTTGGAGCTGTAATGTTGCATTAGGTGCAGCTCTTACTCAAGAGCTCAGTTTCTAAGAGAAAGGTACACTTTAGAGCTGGTTGGAAATTTTTTGTTGAAAGCCTTTTTTTCAGTAAAATTTGTTACTCTTGTTCAAATTAACATGTTCAGGAAGTTATTAATTTTGATGAAAGCACCATTTTAAAATGAGACATTTTGATATAGCTGAAAAGTTCCATTTTAACATCCGCATAATGGAACCTTTTCTTTGAACAATGCTTAGCTTTCAGTGAAAACATCACTTAATAATGACATTCTTTTAAAAAAGTTTTGAAACCTAAATCCATTGAACCAAATAAAATACCTCATTTGACACAGATGATTAATTTGATATTTCTCCCAGCAGAATTTGGGCTATTAAAAAAAAAAAAAGTCACTTCTGAAATTTCAAAGCAGACAAAATTTTGGAAAGATGCAGTACTCAACCGAATGAAACAACCCAGTTTTACCCAGCTTTCCAGTGTCAGCCTTGACCATGAAAGAGGAGTTGCCTTTGTGCACTGCAGTGCCTCCCAAAGCCACCATAAACCACAGCAACATGTGCTGCAACACCACGGTGCCCCCTTCATCCTTCATAAAAAAAGTGCTTACTGGCTCATCTGCTGACAAACTGGTAGTCCCTACGGTTGGCTTCCGTTTATCCGCTGTGAGTATGTAAGATTTGCTCTGGAGGTGTAAAAAACACAATACATAAGATGCTCATGAACCCATGGTTGCAAAACATGAGATTAGGAGAAAGAACAAACGGCAGCTGAAAAGCTCTGTTAGGAACTTAATATTTTCAGGCTGTTCCAGAAGCGATTCTTTGATACGGATGCAGGCATTTCTCCAAGATTACCTGTAATTTCCTAGGGACAAACACAGAATGATGCAATTCCCAGATGAGTCATGGGCTAAATCATAGGATTTTATTCCAACATGGGCTCACACTTCTTCCCACTGAAGCCTACAGCACAACTCTGGTGTACTGCACCTATGTCCAGTCTACCTAGTCCAGCACGGAGCTCATACAACTGCTAAACCTGCCTGAGATGCAGTGCTGAGATCTCTCTTGCCATAGATACACCTCAAATGCCTAGTTTAAACATAAATTGAATATGCTTGCTCTACAGTGCACTCAGTGCAGTGTCCAGTGAAAGGCTCTCCAGGGTCAGGACCCTCAGGAGATGCCTGCCAACAACCCTAAGATGCGTGCTTACATGGACACACAGGGCTGTGCGGCAGGAGCCTTCTTGGCTTCCTTTCCTATGCAAAGATAGGTTGCTGAACTGCTCGCTTCTCTCCCCTTACGCCAGCAGCCAGGCCACAAAAGGACGGTGAGGAGACAGGGGCCATCTACCCTTTCACAGGGAGTCAAAAAGCTCCTTGGCTTAGTAGCTAGAGCTTTGCGCAAATGGGACAGGCTCTCTTGCTCAGTCTGGCAGAGAAAATGTCCTGAAGAGCTGGTCCAAAAGCAGCAGATGCTCAGCATCTCTCAAGGCCTTGCTGAATTTGAATTAAAAAAAATAGTTACATAATAAAATAATATAAATCTTAGAGAAACTAATGTAACATTAGCCTGTATCAGCAAACAGGCTGTCTCCTGTTGATACATCCTGTAAAACTGCAGGTTTTCAGCATTCAAGGAGAAAATGCGCTGCTGAATAAGTACTGCCTTTTATCCATTAGGTTTAAAATTGGAGCTAAAAACCCCCAATTTCTTCAGTACAAGCTACTTACTTAACTTTGAGAAGGACCAATCATTCACAGCTACCACACACAAACTTCTGATGATCAGGTTGTTTTGAGGTTTAATATTTTTATGCAGATTTAGATATTTATTATTAAACACCCAAATGTTAGCCAAAATTGCCTCAGTCAAAACTCATACGGTAATTTGATGTAGTAAATCCTGACAGCTGGATTTTAATCAGGTCCTTCTGTAAGCATCACACTTTGAGATTACTCCCATCCCTACTATTCAGTGATAAACTTAGCCACATTTTGCAAGTGTTGGCCTTTGGGACAGGAAGTTTTTCATACATCTTTAGGGAATTATTTTAGTGTTCAGAATGCTCCAACACAAATTTGCTAAACTAACTAAAATTAGTTTTCCCATGACATCCTACACATCATTTCTTTTTCTCAGACTTAAAGTGCTGCCCTTTTTAACTAAGCCACAATGAGCGTTAAAACATTCAGAACCTGTGTGTTACAGTAATAGCTTCATTATTCATGTACTGCAATTAAGCGATGTTACCAGCTACATACAAGTTTCCCACCCACGCTTAAAGTAGATTTTGAGGTTCAATTCTTCATTTGCAGCTGTATTAATGTCATTTAAAGTGAAAATGGACAAAAATAAGATCAGGAAATTGTTGCATTCTTGACAATCCAAATTAAATAACTACTTACGTGTGAACTGCCCATTTTTGCTTAACCTGAGTGTGGAGGATGCAACTCTTCTGCTCTTCAGTAAAACAAGCATTCAGATGGAATAGTCAACTTTTACTAGAGCAGCTAAATCCTACCCAGCCCTGGGTTAATCAATAACTTCTAGCATTATTTAAATTCTAGTCATTTCAAGGTGGGGCATATTCATCATTACATGGTGGCTTATCATCCCTACTATCTAATATCACATCCTGTTGGGTCACGGAGCTGGCTGGTTTCTCCAAGGAAAATCAGGATTTCAAAATATAAGCCTCGAGATTATACGTACTCATTTATCTAATTGTTATTACAATGATTTAAAACATATAGCTATGATAGTGCTCAACACGAGCTTTCCAAACATTTTAGAAAATGAAAAGTTTATATCGCATCTTATGGGTTTTAGTGGTATTTAATATGTCATTGAGGACCCTCAGCTCCTACAAAATATTTTGAACAGAATCTCGCTGCTTTTATTGGGTTTACGTGGCAAGGTTTTGGTACTGGGAGGGTTGAAGGGATGGCCTCTGTGAGAAGAGACCAGGGGTTGCCCCCATGCTGGACAGAGCCAGGGCCAGCTGACTCCAAAATGCACCCACCGCTGGGCAAAGCTGAGCCCCATCAGCAACGGTGGGGGTGCCTCTGTGATAACATATTTAAGAAAGGGTAAAAAATACTGCACAGCAGCTGTGAGAGAGGAATGAGAAAAATGTGAGAGAACAGCCCTGCAGCCAGGAAGGTCAGTGAGGAAGGAGGGGGAGGAGGTGCTCCAGGCGCCGGAGCGGAGATTCCCCTGCAGCCCGTGGATGAGACCATGGGGAAGCAGGTTGTCCCCCCACAGCCCACGGAGGATCCCATGCCGGAGCAGGTGGATGTGCCCTGAGGGAAGCTGCAGCCCATGGAGAGCCTGTGCTGGAGCAGGCTCCTGGCAGGAATGATGGCCCATGGAGAGGAGCCCACACTGGAGCAGGTTTTCTGGCAGCACCTGTGACCCTGTGGGGGACCCACACTGGAGCAGGGGAAGAACATGGGGAGCAAGGAGCAGCAGAGACAAAGTATTATGGACTGACTGCAGTCCCCATTCCCCGACCCCCTGCACTGCTCGGGGGAAGGAGGCAGAGAAAATTGGGAGTGAAGGAGTGAAGTTGAGCCTGGGAAGAAGCAGGGGGAGGAAGGTGGTTTTAGTTTTGTCTTTGTTTCTCATTATTCTACTCTATTTTTAATTGGCAATAAAGTAAATTAATTTCCCTAAGTCAAGCCTGTTTCGCCCCTGACAGTAACTGGTGAACAATCTCCCTGTCTTTACCTCAACCCATGAGCTTTTTCATCTTATTTTCTCCACCTGTCCTTTTGAGGAGGGGGAGTAGAGAGCAGCTTGGTGGGCACCTGGCAGCCAGCCACGGTCCTGCTTTAGACCTCAGGTAGGACACCCAGAGAAAATAAGAGAAGAAAACAAGTATACTTGAATTTATAGCAGTTCAGCAGAAAGAAAAAATCTATGTGATTCTCTAAACAGTAAACAAAAGCAAATTACTGTGTTACCGAAACTGCAGTAATAATTCCAGGTTTTAAATGGTTTGACAGACAGTACTTTCCTGCAAAGACCTCGCTACCATTCAAACACACTTAAAAATAAATGATCAGATTTGATGATGGTGTTCGAACACATGCAATGTAAAAATCAAATGTGAATATGAAAAATTTTATCCAGAATTCAATGCTTTGTGGTAACATACTGCCTCACAGGCACCTTCAAAGCTTTTACTGAGCTGGGAACTACCCACTTCTTTCATAATATTTTTGGGAATAAAGCCATCCCAACTGACTTTAAAGGAAATACTAAAGTTGGAGAGAAAGCAACTGCAGGGATTCTCTGGAATCTGTCAGGTCGGAGGGCATTCACAAGCTCAAATACAGACTAGCAATCCCACTGCTTTTACTGGTTGTGAGTGAGATACGGCAGCCCAGAAGGCGTAACTCATTAAGGATTTAAAACAAACAGCAGATTGAGTCATACTACAGCGTGCTGTGCATGCAAATGGTCTACCTAAGCATGCAAATAGGGTGTCAGTAGGAAAACTATGTGCTACTCCCACTTACCAATTTGGTTGACTTAGTACATGTACTGGGAGTTTAAAAGTTTGTATAATTAACAAAAATTAAGGATTGTACGGTACTTTTCAGCTTTGTAAATAACAGGACTGACTCCCTGCAGAAGACTGGAGGACCATACTCCTGGGGGTGACATACCCCAGGCAATGAGATAGGGACATCTCCTGCTATCTAATGAATGGAGTCTGCCTCCATCTATTTCTTCCTTCTTTTGCCAGCAGGATGGAAAACTGAGGCACGGGTATTATGCCATGGCAAGATCAAGCAGGGTGGATGCAGAGAAGGCACAAAGAGCTTATCAAAAGTGTGCCTATAAACAGACATTCTCCTCTGAAAGGTGGAGTGGAAAGAATTGAAAAAGGCGAAAAGGAGATGAAACATTTTACCAGGTAAGAAACACCACACTCTGCAGAGAGCAACTGTAGACTGATAAACTGCTACTCTGCAGAGTATTGTTGGCTACCAGCAAGCGAGCCTTTGCTCTAAAGGTAACCACAGAATTGGTTAAAGCTGATGGGCCCTAACTGAGGCTAAGTGGAGGAGGGAATTAAAATCTTCAGTCTAGTGAAGTAAGTGAAACAATAAAGGCGGTAACAGGTAAGAACTAAGTGAAGCTGAGCTTTGCGCTTTTTGCAGAGGATATCTGTGGTAGCAGCATGCCCACACGGCTGGGCAGCGGGATGGTGCTTCCTCTGTCTGCAAGAAGAGGCAGAACTTTCCTGGAGAGACAGGCACCTGGATTTCTGTGTGACAGAGAAAACATGGCTTGCGGATTACATCAGAGTCAACAGAATTAATGCCTTCACCAGCCCCGACTGCAGCATTGGTATGAGCTGTGAAATGGCTCTTACGGTGGTAGCAGTGCCTAGCATTCCTGTTCAACTCTGCTGATCCCTGGTGAACCTGTGTGAGACTGAGAATTTGCAGAAAGTAAAGACAACCTCAAGAATTCTGAACAGTTATTTGGAGATTTATCCAGACCAGACAAAAAGGGCAGTGGGTTGACCAGAGACTGATCAGGCGCTATCAGGGACCAAAAGATTTTGAGACAGGTTTACCAAGACATTCACCAGCAGGGATAAGCTGCAGGAAGGCCTTAAGCTTTCAAATGTTCGCTTTGGAGAGGAATTTAAGGGGTTGATAACTGGAGTGGAAGTCCTAAGTAAACAATTCAGCCTGCCAACAAACTCAGCTAAAACCAGGCATTTACAATGAATTTGTCTCCAGTTGGAAGTCCTTGAAGGAAGTCACTGCCCCATTCCTGGATATGCAACCCCCCATTATTTCTGAGGAAAGAATTCCCTGGGAAATATTTGGTCTTGAGATCCGATCAACAGTTGTCAATTTGAATAAGCAGGTCGGGGCTGCTGCACAAATCACTCCTGAGAAAAAGACAAGAGTAATCTTGGAGAGCAGATACTCTTCACATGTTGGTGAAGGTGGCATGCAGCTGATCAGGCCAGCCAGGACTAGAAGGAATGCGAATAAGAGATCTCATTGCAACTTCTCAGTGCAGGTGCTCGGTTCAGAGGGGAGCTGCACTGATTCAGCTCAGCTCACTCATTGAGAGCACTGCATTTTACTCTGTAGATATGCCTCAGCTACCTGTCAGTGGGAAAAGCAAACTGGCAGGCCTCCACCAGTCCATCAAGCTTGTTGAGCACACTGGAATCAACTTCTGTCTCAGGAAATAGAGGAAGTCACTGGAGGAAGCCAAGCTGCTCGTTGCGATTCTAAACAAGGAGGAACGGTTTGAAAATTTGGAAGGGGAATTTTTAGCTTGTGGATTCTCGTATCTGTGTCTTACTAAAAGTATTATTCAGGAGCTGGTGACACTAAGAAGATCATTTACCTCAGAACCATCCAAGAAAAAAATTGTCCTGCCCTATTATGACGTGTGTCTACTTACTGATATCAAAAGCAAACAGACAGTACCAGCCAAAGACCTGTACCATCTGGTTTATGTGGCAATGGGCAAGGCAAAAAGGGTTTCTTATTAATGTCTTTTCATAGTTTATTTATAAACCAATGTAGGATGTGACAGAGAAAGGCTCTTAAGAAACCTGACGACCGGGGTTAAAAGAGTTAAGGATGAGGTCAGGTTGGCAGGCTGTGACTGTGTTCCTGGACTGAATCCTGCCAGTGATAAGAACAGGGAGGCCTTATCTCATACTCTGGAGATTGTGTGAGCTGCTGACCACCTCCTCAGATGCAAGGATCTCTGCGTATTGGCACCGTGGGGCATGTCCGCAGGCTGAGGCTTTGTGTCTCTTGCAGTCACGCAGAGGTGGGATCCTGAAGATCAGTGACGCCGAAGAAGAACTGGGCCTGTAGTTCTCTGGGGACCTACTCAAAGATAACAGAGCACTGAGTTTCTTTCTATTGCTGTTGGTCCCCTTTCAGCTCTGTCACCACTGCTCCAAGGTTATTACCAAGCATGCAGGACAGCAGCCTTAAAAATAAAATGGCACAAGTGATCAGGGGCTCACTTGTTTTGTTTATTCTACTTATATATCAAAGTTTATTCTACTTATATATCAAATAATTCACTAAAATGTTCTGTAGTGTTAAAAATATAGAGGCCTTCCCCTGTCTGTAATTCCCTGACACTTAAACAAGAAGAAAATGCTTCTGCATGGGAAGTTGGCACTGATTTTGCCACTGGTAAGACTTTAAATGACTCACAAAAACCTAGATCCTAAGAGAAGGAGGGGCACCTCCTGCTATTTTATTTGAAGCAGCTTCCTTGATGACATGAATCCACTCGCTCAAGACCTTGTATGAACAGGACAGGCTGCTGCTGGTATTGGGGTCTGCAGCTTTGACCGCACACCAGGCAGACCACACGCACTCAGTTAGCGTAGCCCAGGGCCACTGCTGGATGAAATGATCTTGCTCATTCCTCGTTGTGAAAGGCTCATTTCTGCTCCCGCACCTGCCCTTGCTCTGAGCAGTCACTAGCACTTCTCCAGGTGCATCGTGAGCTGCATTAGCAAACATTAAAACTAACCAAGCAGGTAACTGGGGAATTTTAAGCCCGGATGAGCTCCCAAGCAGTGCCAGCCCACGGAGGGTTGCGCTGGAGCACGGGGGAAGCCGCCGAGGTGAGGGATAACCTCTTCCAGGCACAGCGCCTGTCAGGCCTCCGCCCTCCCGCCGCTGGCTGCCAAGCACGGCGCTGGCCTATTACAACCGACCCAAACAACCTCGCCGCGCTCCCCTGCCGCCGAGCGGGGGAAGGCCGCGGGCGAGCGGGGCTGCCCCGGGCCCCGTCCCGCGGTGACCGCCCCCCGCCCCGCCGGAACTGACGTGACGCTTCCGGGGCGTAACGCGGAAGCGGCGGCGGGCGGGAGGTGGCTGCGGCGGCGGCGGCGGCGGGCCGAGGGCAGGGCGGCCCTGGGCTGGAGCGCCTCCCGGCGACGGGGCCCCGCGGCGCGGCCCGGCCCGGCCTCCTCGCCATGAACATCGACGTGGAGTTCCACATCCGCCACAACTACCCCTGGGGACGGCTGCCGGCCAGCGTCAAGCAGGTGCCGGCCGGCGGGCGGGCAGGGTGCGGGCTGCCGAGCTCCCGGCCCGGGGAAGCGGAGGGCGCCGGGGGGAGTGCGGGGAGGCGCGGGGACTCAGCCCTGCCCGCCGCGGGGGCTGTGGGGCGGTGCGTGGCTGTGGGGAGCGGGGGGAGGTGAGGGCGGGTGCGGGGCTTTCTGTGGGGAGCGGGGGGTGCGGGGAGGGCGCGGGGTCTGCGTGTGAGGAGGGGGAGAGGTGGGGGGTGCGCGGCCCCTCTGTGGGGAGAGGGGGGGTGTCTCTGTGGGGAGAACGGGGCATGAGGGCGGTGTGGGGTCTGTCTGTGAGGAGCGGGGGGTATACCTGCGTGTTCGTGGGTCTCTGTGAGGAGAGGGGGCGTAGGGGCGGCTCGGGGTCCCTGTGGGCAGAGGGAGATGTGGGGGGTGCTCTCTCAGCTTGTGCAGGCGCAAGACCGGCCGAGGCGGGTGTCCCCCACCCGGCCCCTGGGTAGCGTCAGGCGAACCAGAGAGGCGTCACCGGAGACTTGTGCAGCAGGGAACTGTTGCAGCGAGCGGCTTGTGGACAAGAAAACCTCATGAAATTTTGATTTGACGGATTTAATGGGCCTCTGATAGCAGAGGGGAGATACTGTGTCAAGTCAAGAGGAGGTTCTCGTTTCCAAAGTCTTACGCTGCTTGAAAGCAGATAAACAATTCCTGCTCTTGCACAAAGGAGGGATGGAGAGGATGAGTAGTGGCTGCAGGCCCCAAGTAATTGAATTCCTGGAGTTTGAGATTTCAGGAGCTGTTAGAGGGGCATGAATGATGATTTCTCTTTACCTGCCCAGCTGAGTGCCATACTGTTGGCTATGTGATTCAGGATAAAAAATATCCAGCATTTAATGCATTATTTTCTTTAATGTAACTTCTAGAATACTGTTTTGTTAGAATAGCCCTTAATACTTTTGTACTTGGAGCAAATGCTTGGATCCCTCTTCGGATATTTAATCAATTATGGATCCTGTCTGTGATATCAGGTGTTTCTTTTCTAGTATGCGATTCTGCAGTATGTGTGCAACTTGTTTGTTTATCCCATATATGCAGTAAAGTACCTTTTTATCTGAGGATCTTTTTTAATATGAGCATCAGTGAGGGAACCAGGAGGGGGGGAGGGAGGGGGAAAAAAAAAACCTGATCACTTGTTGCAGATGCAGAGTAGGAGAGTAATATGAAGAATTTTGAGGGGACAGTTTTTGAAATAAGGCATTTAAAGCACAAACCAAAGTTCTCTTTTTATCTTCTTTCATGATAGTCAAGTAATGTGCTGTGCTTATGCCTTAACCTTGTGACCTAAGATCACTTCATTGCATTACTTGTGTGAAGCTACAACTTGAGCTGTTTCATTATTTATTTTTTGCATTATAAGCTTCTTGGGTGCAGCAGTTGAAGCTTCACATGTCATTCACCATGCTTGGTTTATGGTACGCTAATTCTGGGTAATTCTTCAAGGCTGCAAGACACTGAATGCTTGGTAAAATGCTTGATGCTTCCTGTCTTCTAAAAGGCGGTTTAAAACCTTTGATTTGAGAATTAGATGTTCCCTTTTTTATCAGAATGGTATTAGGAAAAAAAAAATATAAAGACTATTGCTTAAATCTGCATCCCATATAGAGAGATCTATTTAACTAAAGATACTTTTGACCTCGTACAGAGACTAAAGATACTATCAGTGTATTGAACTGGGGGACTCCCTGAGTAATGACAACTGCCTGCATATGTTTCCTCATAAGGCACTTTGCAGTTGTTTAACTAAAAGGGGTTTTGTGCATGTCAGCTAAAAGGCCTTTCCGTTTTCAAGGGTCTTGGAAACTCTCAGAGGGAATATGAAAGGCAGGTCGTACTCTACAGCATCCGCAATCAGTTACGATACCGGAATAACTTAGGTGAGTAAAGAAGCTAAGTAACTTCTGATTGCTACCTGATTCTTCTGTATGGAAGCTTGCCTTTAAAACTGCAAGAACTAGCCGTGTTCAAAGGTCCCTCGTTCCCTGAAAATAAATACTTTAAAATGATAAAACACCAAGAAAAGCCTTGACTTTTGAGTCTGTTTGGCATCTTTTCTAGCAAAGCACTCTTTAAGGTTACTGAGTTGGCAGGTGGAACTGAATTCCTACTGTAGTTATGCCGCCCTTTTCCAAGAAATTAAGAGATGCTAACAGAGGATTTGACCAATAAAATAAAGCCTGTCACTAGATGAGATGCAGACAGTGGTCCTGACTCGCATGAGATACTGGCTATGACTTGTTTGTGGACTTCCAATTTATTTTGCATTGACTGCATCCATTCATCTTCCCAAAGTAGATAATAGTTTCACTAATTAAAAGATAATTTTCTACAGCCTGCATGAGTTCTGTCTCAATAGGCTGCTTCCTGCTAACCTGTAAAATAAATCTGCTCTGTTCTAAGGTCATCCTTAAAGGCTCTGAGAGTACTCATATCATATGTAGAAATACTTGGATGCTGAATGCCTTGCATTACTCCTTTGTTTTTTGTTTTCTGTCAATTGCCGTTGTACTATTTTTAATACTTTTGTTATAACACTTTTTTTTAATTGAACTTCATAGAACAGCGTAACTTTTTTTCTCCCCTTGTAGTTAAGCATGTCAAGAAAGACGAACGTAAATATTATGAGGATCTGTTAAAATACAGTCGAGATCATCTCATGTTGTACCCTTATCATTTGTCTGACATCATGGTAAAAGGTCTGAGAGTAACACCGTTTTCATATTACACGGGCATAATGGAGGTGAGTACAAAACTATGGTGAGAACATGTTGTTTTCTGTCCTGGAGATGTTGGTGACGGCCCTGTAATGCATACGAGGCAGTGTCATGTAGTTCGTTTGCTTTTGGGTAGGGTATGCTAACAAGTAAGGAAACTTTCTAAAGAACTACTTGTACCTGCAGTTTTTTCCCCTCTGCCCCCATAAGCCTTTCAAGAGCTGGACTTTGTCATGTGGAACAGGGTGGGACTCACTCTGAGGCCAGTCTTTCTCTTCTGATGTTTGAGATTGTGACTCTTCACTTCAAACTATAAAAGAAATAACTCATTCTGTTAGATTAATAAAACAAAGAGAATTTCCATTTTTAAAAACCAGCACATTAGAACGCTTATTTTCTTTTCTGTTCTCCTTCAAAAAGGACACTTAACCATATTAGAAGCTTTTTCAAAAGCTTAAAGCACATCCTTTTCTATGAGAACAAAGATGGTTCTGTTTTCTGTCAGCGCTCTGGCAAACGTCTTTTATTTTCATTGGATATCAGAAGTGCTTTTTTAATTTTGTGTCTAGTGATTGCAGACATAACGGATTAGTTGTTAGCTTATTCTGTTATTACTGTTAGCAATTCTGTGTGCTGTGTTTGGGTTTTTTTTTTTGTGAAGACAGATACAGGATTTTATCTTATTCTGTCAATCAGCATTTTTCTTTGTAAAGCTTGTATTAAACAAGTCTCTGTTTTTAACTTATTGTGTAATGATTAATCAACTAATTGGCAAGTTCGATAAGGTAACTGACTTTAATAGATTTGCTTTTAATTTCGTCTTGTTCTTAAAAAAAAAAAAAAGCAGGCAGAATTTTGGACCTGCTTCTCTGAAATGACAACTTTCTTGTTGCAACTAAGTTTTCTTGTCTTTTTAAGGATATAATGAACAGTGAAAAAAGCTATGATTCGTTACCCAACTTCACTGCTGCTGACTGTAAGTATTATCTAGTTGCATTACTGCTTCAATGAGTTGGAAATAAGGAGCTTCTGAAAACGGCTTTGTGGGCATCTGTTTGCTTGAACACAAGTGTGTGAATGAAGGTGTAGAAGCATTTAAATAGTGATATTAAGGAGCGTGTGCTCTCCAGAGAGTTCGTCCGTATGGTCAGCACTGGAATTGGGCTAGTTTGAGTACAGATAGGCATGGTGCAAAATCTTGTGCAGCTTCTGTCCTTGCTTGTATTGCATTCCTGTTTGCTTGGACTTCTGGGTGGAAAGTCTTACTGGCTGTTGTGCATCAGCAAGGTGAGCTGCTGGTCCTTTCCTAATGTGTTTTTTGGCATGTGTTGGGCAGAAAGCTTTGGGAAGACACTGAAAGGCTGTTGACACTCCTGTGAATTAGCATTAATGTAGACTGGGGGATGAGGTACCAGAAAAGAGAGAGAAGAGAATCTGGTATTTTATGATACTCCTGGATGTGCCAGGTGTTTTATCCTGCTTTCTATTAGACTGTTGTGGGTATGAGGTGGGGAGATTAGGAAAGCAAAAACGTTGCACCTGGTGGAGGAGAACAGAGTAAGAGCAATAGCCTACTGGTAAGTCTTATAGAGGAAAATGCAGACTGCTGACATAGGGAGGGTGTTAAACCTGCCACTGAGAAGTTATTCATAGCTGAAGGCTTCATTCCTCACCTTCTGTATGAGTTTTTATAGTTCTCTTTAAGGGTTTTGTGTAGTCAGGTGAGGAGTAGCCTGCAGCTTTTGAAAACAGTTGGGGTTTTTGTTTTTAAAAGGATATTATCAGTTAACTCTCCTAAATTACCTCTATGTAATGCTCACACTGGGAAACCAGATCAGGGAAAAACTTTTTTATTCAGCGCCATGTAGCTCATTGGAAATCTAGTGTTACTGAGGAATATGAAGAGAGGAAAGACTTCCCTGGTGGTTCTTTTTCTTTTTTCCCCCTAGCAATTCTGTTATTTTAGCAGCAGCTGCAGGTCAGTTGCTGAGGTATAATTAAGTTAAACGTCTTTCTTAACATCTTGTCATAAAAGCTAGTGTCTAACTAGAAAGTTGGACTTAACCCATATTCTGTCTCAGTTTTAAAACTAATGAGTACTTTTCTAGTATCTGTTCATAGTTCCTTAATGGTTGAAGGCTAGAGAGTAGAGAATTAAATTCTGATTCAGTTTAACTCAACTACATCTTAATCATCTTCCTTAGACACTTATGTGGCCTTTTGTGCTCTAATTCTTAGAGTTCTAATCTAGCGCATGGTGTGGGATTTATTAGGGAGAAAACTATTGACCGAAATCTGGTACAACTTTAGTTCTGTTAATTTGAAGCATAGTTATTAGCTGTTGATGTGAGTGTAGGAGAGAAACGGGTTGGATTATTCCCTGCTACCCCATGACTTGAGAGGTATGAGGTATGGGGGTTTTTAACCTATACAGAGTAGATGAATGGGAATGGATTCTGGTTTTAAATGTATGTCGTACTCTGTCAAATTCAGTTAAAACTGAATTTAGCTCGTATAACTATCCTTTTATTTTGGGAAGAAAGAGTAATAAATAATATTATTGTAGAAGTAGGCATGATTCTTTGAAGAATGTTTTATGTATCTTCAGCTTAAACCTGTCTTAAGAGAAATAAAACCTTACTTATTTTTCAGGTCTAAGACTTCTTGGTATAGGAAGAAACCAGTATATAGATCTAATGAACCAATGTAGGTCTTCAAAAGTAAGTTTGTCTTTAATTTCCTCTTCCTTCCCCTTCCCCCCCCATTATTTCATAGGAAGTGAAGACTGGAATAATTTCATAGATCTGATTTGTTTAATAGTATGGCTAATTGAATGTGACATAGTGTGTTGCTAATTATATTGTGTTTCCTGAAGTTAATAAAGAGCTTTTTAATTTTAAATTAAAAGTATACTAAAGAAAAAGTTAATCAGTACTACATCTCCCCGCCCCCGCTGTATATTTTCAGAGCTATATTTACTCTGTGGCACCAGATATCTAATGTATAATGTATATGGAATAATGATACTGGTTCTGGAAGAATTATTCCATGTTTCTATGTTGAGATCAGACTTTATTCTGGGCCAGTTCTCCATCTAGGTGTAAATTTTTGTAGTAAGTATATTTTTCTCTGAGACAACGGTAATGAGTCTGAACAGGCAACCTTGCATGTGGACAGCACATGTGGAAAACGTTGTAATGACTGTTGATAGAAGTAGGCCCTTCAGTTTGCAACAGTCCCTTCCTTTCTTCAGAAAACTCATAAGTGCTCTTGCACTAGCTTCACAGTGCTCCTGCAACCAAAAGCGTGCTTACCAAAATATGAAGTTGATAGAGTGAACCGAAAAGTAATGGCTGTACAATGGAGCAGAAGCTATTTAGGTCTATAAATGAACAGTACCCTCCAGTTTTTCTTTCTTGGACTGAAATTCACTGTACTTTTTTAGCACCATGCTTATTGAGAATGTGGGGTACTTTGTCCTTTAAAGTAAATAAAATGTTCCTAAAATGTCTTTTTTAAGATCATTGAATTTCTTTAAAATACCCCATTTGTATATTTCGTTTGCTGTGCTTTCTTACATGTTCACAGTAGAAAATGTCATAAATAGTTTAAATTTAGACTTGATCCTAATGTGTTTGAATAGTGTGGTTTGTAATTAGTGACACATAAAATATGCTTTATTTGAAGATTTAACAATATCAGATGTGAATAATTTTTTTCCTTCCCATTTTCATATGATTTGAAGGAAGAGAGAAACATTTTTTCCTGAACAAGGATATGCTTTTACTAAATAGCAAGGCTAATAGTATTTGTGTGTATCCAGTCTGTGAATATAATGTACTTAAAAATGGATGTTTATAAAAATCATCTTATAAAAGTAAATGTCTGTCTGCACACGTGAAGTGCTCTTTATTATTATCTCAAATGGACTGTACCACTGCAGAAATTTTTCAGAAGGAAAACTGCTCATGATCTGTTACCTGTGAAACCCGTGGAGATTGCTATAGAAGCTTGGTGGGTCGTGCAGTCTGGCTACATCACTGAGGATGACATCAAGGTATTTTCGTATGGATTGCATCTCTAATTTTGGTTGAATACTCATAGTCCCTGAAAACAGTAGCTTCCCTTCTGCCCTGTGTACAGTGCTGAGGTGTTTTTGAGTCAAACAATCTGTGGTAACTAATGTGCATGATGATATTCTTTGTACAAGCAACAAAATAGGTTTTCTTAAGTTTCATAGTTAAGCCCTGACAGCTCAGTTTTGTCTGAATCTTCACCTTCAGTATAATTAGAATGTCAGTGGACTTTATTTTATATATAATGTCATTGTTTCTGCTCCTTGTGTGTCCTTTATTTTTTCATTGTTTGCATGTGAAAAACTTGTGAGCTGACTTTATTCCATTCTCAGTTTCTTTCTACAGTCAGTTTAGTCATTTGATCTGGATTTAATTCCTTCTCTGGAAGTCTTTTGTTTAGATTGTAATGTGTTTAAAGCAGTGATGAAATCTTTTTTTGGTTATTGTTGGGAATATCTTGGGCAGTGCCTACTTACATTCTGACATCCCGTCAACCCAGAGTAGTTAACCTGAGACATGTTACTTTGATATTGTAATGGACGTCTTTCTAGAATGGTTCCAGTTGTGTAGTTGAACACTCAGTTTGGAAGTTATAAAGAGCAGACCTGTTATACTGTGGACTTCACTTGCCAAACGCCTGTACGATTAAGTACCATTCCTAGAGCGTGCATAATTTTGTGTGGGGACAAAAGTAAAAAAAAAAAAAATTAAGACTTCAACAAGAACTGCGGTGAATTCTTCAGTGCAAATATTTTGATTAAGAACATGGGTTACTTCCTATATTCTATATTGCTTATGATTGACTTGAGGCTGTAATGTTTTTGGATTTTTTTGAGTGGTGTTAAATAAGTTGCATAGACTCACTTCTACAAAAGACTATAACATGATTTCTTTCTACCTAGATTTGTACTACATCAGAGAAGTCTGCTATTGATAAGATAATTGACTCAGGTCCTCAGCTTGCTGGTTCATTAGACTTCAATGTAGTTCACAGTAAGTTTTTAATGGACATTCCTTTTCTGTTTGTAGACATTGCTCAGTAAATTCTGAGAGTAGGAATAAAGGGATGTAGACAGCTGAAGCATAAGAGGAGGTGGAGGCAAATACTCAAGAGCTTGTACAGACTGCAGTCTGGATCTTGTAAATGGTTTAACAGTGAGCCATTAGCAGCTGTTGCTCTGTTACTGTTTGATTCAACAAATTCTTTCATTAAAACTGTCAGTAAAGATTGTGGGGGAGGTAGATGAGGACAAAAGAAACTAAAATTAAAAATGTCAGAGTCTGTAATCCTGGGTGGTAAAACTTCAATCCTTGCTTTTCAAAGAAGAGGTTTTGTAATTTTGTCCTGTTTGAATACCATGAAAATGGGGCTTAAAGTCTAAAGGACTGTTGTTTCTCAAAGGTCGGCAGCTGTTACTGAAAAATGGTGTGCACGTGTCTCCCCGTTTCAGTGTAACAAATATTTGATATAGACAAATCGTACTAGTCAAAGGAACACAAATTCACTGACAAAACTCCTCCTTGAGAATTCTGTCTGTAAATGCTTGGCTTACTACAAGCAATTGAATCTGTGCACTGTACTTTTGTTAAGAAATTGAGGCAGAATTCCACTGCCTATTACTGAAGCAGAACAAAAAAATAAAAACAAAAGTGAGGTAGGTGAAATTCAAGCTCTGGAGTGGATCTGTAATAGTTTAGGGCTTAAGAAAATTTGAATTCAGAAAACACTTAATGATCTTTCTCTATACATGGCCTGGTGTTGCTTGCGGAGAGGGTTATAGCTCAGGTTTAGTAGGTTTAGAAGTATCTAACGTACCTTTCTACCCTAACTCATGGGTAGAAAAAGAATGTACAGAGGATTAATATAATGGACTGCCAGTAGGATGAGATTTTATGGGGAGAGAGGACTGTTTAGTCCAAACTACGATGCCATCAATACATTTCAGGTACAGTAAGTAAGAATGTATCAACTATGAGAGCTGAATCTGAAGGAGAGAAAAGCCCCCTTCGCATGTTGATGGCTTGTAATGTCATCCTGATCCATTAAAGCTGGTTTATTGATACACATCGATTTGCATAGCTGAGCATGTGTTACTGCCCATGATGAACAGCAGTTGTATCAGCATGAATTCAGGTTAGTTGTTGGTATACTGCAGGCATGTTTGTTTAATACCTGATTGGGGGTAGCAATGTCACTATATGTATTATAGACATACAGCTATATACACGCACACTATAGCTGGACTGAGCTGTGTGTGTATGTGAAACATCCTGACAATTTTGCTTTGTGTTTAATAACACTTCACCTGAGGGTTGTTGGCACGCTTCCTCCCTGCTGTAAGGAATATGATGTAGATGGAGTGATCTTGGGTAACATCAAAGAAACCAATGACAATAAATTTGGCTTATTTTATACTGTGTAATTTAGCTTTCTGCTTTACTGTTAGAGTACAGCTGTTACAAACCTTGTACTTTAAAGATAACTATGCTGAAATGTTTTGCCCTTCCTTAAAAACTTCTCCCTGGCTTATCAACTCTGCAGAACTCAGCTGAGATGCTTAGTGCGCAGATCAGTGTCATGTGGGGAAACCGTCATTCAAAATCTACCATGTTATTGTCCTGTTTGTATGCAATGTCCCTCTGTATCTGCTGCAGTTTTGCTGACACCTGGTGTTGAAGTGCCCCAGAATTTATTTTTACAGTTGTGTAAAAAAAAAAGACTTTCAGTGAAGATTTGTGGGAAGGGCATGTGAGGACCATCGGAACTGATGTGATTTAGTTTGTATCCTTGCTACGAAGTGTGTGAGTTCCAGCCTGAGTTAAGACAGGACCAAAATGTAGCCAGCATCCTCAACTGACAAAACTAATTCAGGATAAAAAAAACCACTTCTTGACAGTACAGTAAAGATGGTGAAAACTAAGTTAACATTTAGGCAGGGACATGCTTATTTTTGTCAAATGTAGCTGCTTCGATCTGGGGTCAATCTACTGTGCTCGATTGTCCCAAAAGTACTTGTAGAGCTCCAAGTGTACTGCCTCGGACTGCAAGTAAAGATCTCTATTTTAGGGTGACACCTGTTTAATATTAGATGTGGTTTGTTGATCCATGCATTGCAAAGTAATATTCTACTGCGGAGGCTATTGGGGAAAGTTACTTCAAATTCTGAATTGGCTGTTGGGGAAGTCTACTTTGTATCATTAGTACTCTGGAAAATACTTTTTCTAAAATGATATGCTTTATTTATAAAGGTTTGTATAACAAAGGATTTATTTACCTTGATGTACCAATATCTGATGACAGCTGTATAGCAGGTAAGTAAATATTTAATGGTATTATACCTGTGTTTTCTTGGGTTCATTTCAGTTATCCTGTAGTTGTCTGTCTTGGAAGCTGCTTGACTGTGTGCACGAGTTTGCTTAAACAAAACATTTGAGCTATGAAAATTTTTCCTGACAAAGTTTTCAACCCTATTAAAATATGGGGTTTTATTGTACATAAGATTTATTTCAACTTGAATTCTTAGGTTATTTTGTATATGTATTTAGGTAAGATGAGATTCTTTTAAAGATTCGTGGCATGAATCAATAAGTACCCTCCTATATATCTGTAATGAAAAGGAAGAATAGCATAGAAAAATGTAGTTGCCTTGCCAAAAGGACATGGGGTTTTGACTCCTATTTTCTAGAGAGATGCAACTTTTTTATAAATACCGGTTCCATCCTTCATGGTCTTATCACCTCAGTTATAGTCATGTGCTGAGTCTGGGGACTACGTAGGAGCTTAAACTAGCACAGCATATGGCTGCCCTTTGAACAACTCATTATGCTACGCTAGGTCTTGGGGGTTTCCAAATTCAGTATAATCTGCAAAGACATAAATCGTTTGCAACCTGGCCATGCAGAAGTTACCTGTTGTTGCTGTAGTAGAGATCAGTTAAGTGAAAGTCCTCTAAATACAAGAGACTTACTGCTTAAATAATAGCTTTGGGAATCTCAGCTCTGGAGTGTGTGGGTGGAGTGGGTTTTTTGTGTCCCACTCCAATCAGAGCCATGATTTCATCTCCATGCATGTTACAAAATCATTTTGTGGGCTGGGTGACTGGGAATTATCTGTAGTGGATGAGCTGGAGACTGCAAGGCTGTGATGCGAGGTAGAGTGGCTTTAGTTTTTATAAGAAAACACACTGACAGACATTACTTTTCTTAAGGAGTGGGAGAATTTTAAATACCATGTATGCTATTTTTAGACTTCCATTTTTTGTGACTGGGAAATCCTCAAAATTACAGGTACCTTGAAAACTAAATAAGTGTAAATTTATTATTCTGTTTTTATGCAGTTTCAGTTTAATACAGAAAGTTGCCAAATTGTAATTTTGCAAGTAATTCTTTTCAGTGCCACCACTTGAAGGTTTTGTGATGAACAGAGTGCAAGGTGATTACTTTGAAACACTCCTGTACAAGATATTTGTTTCAATAGATGAACACACAAATGTGGCAGAGGTAAGTAAAACTTGAAAGGGCCCAAAGCACGCTACTGAAAATACTTAAGGCAGAGATGTGGATAGATATCAAGTGATTTTATTCAGAGGTATTGCCAGGCTTAAGATCCAGCCTGTTTCTTTAATCTTGAATGTAACTTTTATAGGCTTGAAGGAGTACCTTCAATTCAGTGAAACAGTTCCATCAGCTGGAATGAGTTTATACAGGGGTGACTAATGTAGACTATTTTAGATGAGCTAGAACTGGAACAGTCTGCTTTCCCACTGGCCTAACGAGATTGGTTCTGTTTTGCTAATGTGAAAGAAAAAAGGTAAAATTTTTTTTCTTTGGCAGTGAAAACATGCAGGGTGTTGGCTTAAAGTAGGAATGTAACTTTTGCAGAAGTATTTGTAATTTTAGTATGAGAACTATGTTTTAATAAGGTCTTATTCTCAAAACTTGGTGAATAAGCACCTGAAAAATGCCTGTTAAATATATCCAGGATTTGTTTTCCTCTTTGCGTGTCTTCTGATACACATGGCTAACCTAGAATTACACAGTGGAAGATAACATCATATTTCTTTTGTATGCTTTCAAGTGGGACAGTTATGAGACTTCATCCCTTTTTTCATCACTTTTGATGAAGTCAAAATTGCTCCTACCTGTACAGGCTGGGTTTAAAAATAAAGAAAACGAACAAAAATATGTGGAAGCCCACAAGCGGTGAATTACCCTGCATTGTTAATACTGTATTTTTGTTTCTTCTTTCTTCCTTTTTTTTTTTTTAGCTTGCAAACGTCCTAGAGATTGACTTATCTTTAGTAAAGGTATGTGTCTATAATGCATCTGTTGAACTTGATGTGGAAAGTTCACTGTCTTGCAACCTGGTTTCATATAGCAGTTCCTTATGACGTGTATGTGTGTTCCTTCAGAATGCTGTGTCCATGTATTGTCGGTTAGGCTTTGCGCATAAAAAAGGCCAAGTAATAAACCTGGATAATCTTCATCCGTCGTGGAAGAATGTTCCTTCGGTAAACAGACTGAAGTAAGTGTCTCCGTTCTTTCACAAGGCTTATTTTTCTCATTGAAGAGAAGCTAGAACCAAAATCTGATTGTAAAGCTATTGATTGTTTTTTTGACTTCTGCAACAACTAATCCCACTTGGCTTTCTAACGTATATAATGGCAAGAATACTTGATTTTTTTAATCTGAGGATAAGGGGTGGTAATTTGCCCTGTAAGTTCAATGTACTACTTTTATTGCTGTTATTTAGTGCTGGCTTTTTGACCTTTAAATGCCTAGTTGCTCACTTTTGAAGCAGACAAGTGTACATTTGCTTTAAACTCCTGGGACTAGAAATAACAGCTGTTACTGTGCTAGTACAGAGACAGTGTCTCTTGGCACTGCTGTCAGCGAATACGTACATAAAGTTTGCTTGCTTGCTGTCAGGTACCGTTGCAGCTCTGTCATTGACACTCTCACATATATGTATATTTCTATCAAATCCTGGGAAAGTGATGTTAATACCAGTCAACAAAGGGATCTCCAAGTTGGAGTGCCAAGTTGCATTAATTAAGAATTGTCAGGTGCTTTTTAGTTTGTTTTCGCTTAAGCCATTTAAAATGACCGTTATGCCTAAATTTTCTTTAATGCTAATTCAGACTGTGACAACAAAGTGAGTTAGATTTATTTTTTTTTCTGTTGGATTCTTCTTCAATGATGGTGGCTTGATTTCTCAGATCTCTCTTTCAAAATCTGGTATTTTCAAACCCCCAAATAAACTTTTCTGCTGAAGTGAAAGCAGGACTCTCAGGGGCATCAAGCTTGACTGGTTTAGGGCTTAGAAGTATTGAAAGGCATGTATTGGGTATGCCTGTGCATGGACTACTAGCACTGGAAGGCAGAGATACTTCTCTGGTGCTGCAGTGACCGATAGATGTGGATTTTAATTCACATTAATAGGAGTACTTTGGACCCTCAAAAGATGCTGCTTTCATGGGACAGTGGGGAAAACAGAAGTCCTATACAGGAAGCTGGGTCATCTGCCACAGATACAGATACCAACAGTCAAGATGATCCAGGTTAGCACTAACAGTAAATTTTAATATATTAGGATTAATTATATTTCTTAGTGCCATAGGCTGTAAAGGGGTCTAGAAACAAGTGAAACACAGATTGTGTAGATCCTTTCTTCATATGGAATATACAGTGGGGGAGGTGGTGTCTACTTCTTGGTTTAAAGTTCTTTGGCCTCATCTTCAGAAAAAACTATTTGGCTAATCTGTATTGTGGATATCAGTTGACACAAAGATACCAATTTCTGAATTAAGTCAGTCAGTAGTTTAGTAGTGATAAGGGAATTCTGTTGACTCAGTGTGGCAATAACTAACGTTTTTTCATTTTCTTTTTTTAAATAGCTTTGACTTAAACTTGATGATTTTAAATAAAACAAATGTGATAATATATTTTCTTTTGTTCCCTATTAGCTGAAACAGCCAGCGTGAGCAGCCTGAATCTGTCTAGCGGACACACAAAGCGTATCGCCTTCCTGTTTGATTCTACTCTCACTGCCTTTTTAATGATGGGAAATCTTTCACCAGTATGTCAAAATTGTTCAATGTATTATGCCAAGAATAAATATGTAGAGCTTTAAAATACTTTGACTTCAGTGTAACACAGCTGTAATTATTTTTACAAGCTTCTGTGTTGCTTGTTGTTAAGAAATGCTTTTGCTTAATAAAACTTTTGTTTGCCCATTCCATTCTCAAAGAATTAAGACAGTTTTGTTTTGTTGTTCCAGAACTTGAAAAGTCATGCAGTCACTATGTTTGAAGTTGGCAAACTGTCAGATGAGAGTCTTGACAGCTTCTTGGTGGAGCTGGAAAAGGTAATCTGTTACGTGTTTGACCAAATGCTTTCTCAGCACTTCAAGTGTGAAGGGGCCAAACCCCTCCTGGTATTTTCATTGTGTAAAACTGCTTATTTAGCAATACAATGATAAGAACAAACACCTTATCATACTGAACCTATGTGGTTCAGTTAAAATGTTTCTTATTCACAGCATTTTTACCTCTAGTGATTTTCAGGGACACACATGAATGTGATAAGTCCGGTGAGCAAAGTGAGTTCATGAACTGTATTTGCCTGAGTCTGTGGGTACACACACCTGCATTAGGGCTTGTCCAATGGAAATCACTTTCTTTTTACTAAGGTGTTAATATTTCTGAAAGTCTGCACATCATTTTTGTAGGAAAATTTGATTATTGTGTGCTGGAATGTTTAACCTATCCACCTTTTAAAGATAATTCTAGAAGGACAGCTGTAGAATTATATAGGATGACTGCTGTTAGTTGCTGTATCCTTTTATACTGGACGTTTAAATATTTTTACCTAAAGACTGAGTTGTAGTTCTGATTTATAGATGTTGCCTTTGTTTACTTTTTGATGGTTTGACTAGCACAGCCAAGACTCACTTTTCATTTAATAGGTGCTGTAAATCACCTTTGCATATAAGCTGTAGGGTTGTTACCCATTTACAAAGCTTTAAAATGCTAATTTGTTCATCTTTCCTTTTGTGTAATTGATGCTTATGGAAACAGCGTGCCACTTGTATGCATTTATTTTGCTTCTTGTGTAGGTTCAAAGCACAGGTGAAGGGGAAGCACAGCGGTACTTCGATCATGCGCTTACACTGAGAAACACAATACTGTTTTTGCGGCATAACAAAGACCTAGGGGCACAAGCGGTACAGCCTGATCAACCAAATAACGGTACTGTGAACACTTCTGAGGAAATCCTTCTAAGTGTGTTTACTTGTCAGGCATGGACTCAGCTTTCTGATTAAGCTGCTATTTCAGAAAGAAATCTGTATCCTAGTTTTTAAAAAATATTTTGAAGCCAAAACATCACTTTTTCATCGTCCTTTGAGCCCACATTACTGAATTTGCCTGTTGAATGACAGATTTGGTTGCCAAGGCTTGGACTTAACATCCAAAGAAACAGATTAAAGCATAGTGATCTTAAAGGTCTTTTCCAACCTAAGTGATTCTATAATGTGGCAGGACAAGCTGAATTTGCAGAAGAGATTGGTTTCAAATCATGTGTTTCTGAAAGCCATAATAAAGGAGTCGTCATTTTTTCAGACAGAGTTGTTCTGTCAAAGAAACATTTTTCAAGTCATGAAAGGGAGTGTATTCTTCTAATGGGGGTAGATTTAATTACTTATTTTTAAATCTTACCTAACTTCCTTAGTGTATCTGTGCTTATTTCCTAGGATCACTTAGTTGATGAGAAGCAAGCTGTAGTGCTAAAATTATGTACAGATTTATTCAAATTCACCCCAATAATTTAAAACTTAGTTGTGGAAAATATTGTATTTATGGTTTAGCAGGGGAGAATGGGAAATCTGAAATAATACTTTGGATCGTATGTTCCATCTCAAGTCGTAATTTAAGAATCTTACATTTTCAAATTAGGGTTTCCCTTGGACCTCTTACGATGTGAGAGTTTGCTCGGCTTGGATCCAGCTACCTGCAGCAGAGTTCTCAATAAAAATTATACTCTGCTGGTTTCCATGGCACCGCTCACCAATGAAATTCGACCTATTAGCAGCTGTACACCCCAGGTGAAAAAATACTGGTTTTTTCCCCCCCGGTGTCTAGTAATATAATATCTTCTTAATAGCTTCATTTTGGATACATCTGTTAAATGTCCCTTTTAAAGAAACTCGATTATTGGCATGTAGAATAGTATTGCAGTTCACCTTAAAAAAGAAAACAACTGTTTAGTGAGGAAAAACGTGAATACTTAGTAAATTGTTTAATTTATTAACAATTTATCTGTTCGAGTAGAGTCAATGACAGATATTTTGTTCGTGAATTTTTTTTCATAGAAAATACATTACTGTCACCTTTCTGTAGAATCTCGTAATACTGGACTAAGTACCTAGAATAGCAGCAGCAGTAGAGTAATACATTTGAACTCCTGTGCTGCAAAACTAATTTATATTTCTTTAAAACTGTTGATTCTTAAATGAGATCTGTACATACAACAGTCGCAATATTAGGTTCTTTCTAATTTCTTGAATAATCTCTTCAGCATATTGGACCTGCGATACCAGAAGTCAGTTCAGTTTGGTTCAAACTGTATATTTACCACATAACTGGGCAAGGACCACCCTCTCTTTTGCTCTCCAAAGGAACACGTCTTCGAAAACTTCCAGATATTTTTCAGGTAGCGTATGCATGGGCTTATTCTTCCTTCCTTCTCCATGTGTTTCAAAGATATGCTGTACGCTATCCGGGGATAACAGTTGAAGTCAGAGGTATAATGCATTGTTGATGATGCACCTTTTCTAGAAGCAAGTTTTATTCAGCATCTTGGTTTGTTTTCTTCCTAGCTTCTGAAAAAGGAATGCTACTTATGTCTCTCTTCTTGTCACAATGTGACTGCAGTGTATTTGACGCCACCCCTTTCAATTTTAGTGTAAAATGTGATACTGCAGTCATTGTGAATACAGGTTGTAAGCCCATTCCTAGAGTCTGTTATGAAGATGTAGAAGAGCTATATCAAAAGACAGAGACATAGTATATTGTGCTCATTCTAGTATCATGTAAGAAAGGGACACCTCTCCATAAAACTTTGCCTGGTTTAGAAGATGGCTAAGATTCTTGTCTCTGCAGTGATCAGTTGCTCTCCTGAATTCCTTCCAGCCTTGAATCCACCTAACTTACTATCATCCCTACAGTGCTTTGGCAAGGAGTCCCACAAAACAGTGCGGGTGATCAGCTCATGCCTGAAAGACTTCGGATGCTGCCTTTTCCCATTCTGTCTCTGAGATGCTAATAAGGACAAATGTGCCACAAAGGAGTACTGTTAGGTATTCTGTATACTAGGCAAACCTAGGTGGAACTGGCCATGGCAACTTCTAAACTTGCCTGAACCAAAAAATCATTGTATCTTTCGACTTTGATTTGAAATGCCACAGATGCTTAGCAGTGTTCGGGTCTTGCTGCTCACGTGGAATTCATAAAATAATATTGTTCAAATGTATAACTGCAGAGAGGCCTCTACAGTTTTCATTTCATCATTCTGAGTAGATACTTGAGCTAAATATTAAAATAGTATGGAGACATTCAGAGAGGGATGTGTGTTCTTTGGTGTACCTATATCAGTAATCATCTCTGGCTCTAGGATTTGTAGATGTATTTTCCATTCCTCAAACATCTTTCACCTGTCCCTTCCCTTTCTGATTTCAAAAATTTTATAGATACTTCTATTTCTAAGACTTACTTTAAGATCACATAGGATTAAGTGTATCAAGGCTTCTAGCGCAGAAGGCATTTTGTAAGGCCATTGGTGATGAGCTTGATTCAAACCTTAGTCTGTCATTAGCTTAAACTACCAGTAAGCGTATGGATTGTGCATTTTTATTAGTAAAAAATATTCGGTGTGGTAGCCTTGAAAAACTTCAATACTGCTTGAATCTCAGTGTGCTCATAGGTCAGTTTTTTTTGTACTAAATGATCTCGCATTCTGCACTATCACAAACTTACTGGAGCTTTTTTCCCCTCTGTGTGCATATGTGAATGCTTCTCTGCTGCTACTATTTTGCAGTGTCATTTTCTTAGAGAACTGTCAAGACCTTTCTAGAAATCTTACGGAGATGCAGGAGAATTCAATCTTGAAAACTGAGAAACTGCGAAATCACTTCCTAGTCAGTGTTCTTGTCTTCCTGTCCCTTCCCCTTAGATAGGTATTTTGTTCTCTGTTGGCTGGTGTTAGTTTATCTAGCTTACGTTTTGCTTTTAAATTTATGTGGGATTATTTTCATCTCCTGTTTGCTAGGAGGCTACTGCAATGGCCACATAGTCCTACAGGAACTGGTGACAGACACCTCCTGTTCAAAATAGCATCTTAACTTTGAGGTTGGCAAACTTCTGTCTTTACCAGGAGTATGAACATGAGTGATCCTTGGTACAAAGTATAACACTATAGAGTTGTAGTTACCTGTGGTAACTTCCTAATTGTAACAATATGCTAATGCCTGACTCTAGTATTTCACTTTATGTGCTTGGATAGTCCATTACTACTGTAAATACTCTTAATTTCTCTCTTCTAGGGTTATGATCGCTTACTAATAACATCTTGGGGTCACGACCCAGGAGTAGTTCCTACTTCAAATGTTCTCACAATGTTGAATGATGCTTTAACGCATTCTGCTGTTCTAATTCAGGTACAGAGTGGTCTGTATAAATGATGAAAACACGCATAATTTTTTGAGTTAAGCTGGTACGTGGTAGAGGAGATTAACAATGTAGGAGAGCTACACTTTTGCCAAGAGCTGAAAAATATGTTTAACTTCTGTAGCCGGTGCCGCTATGATTCAGTGGTGGTGAAGTGGCGTTTCGAACTGAATGCATCTTATGTATGCGTTATTGTATTATGGGCAGACATAATAGAGTTTTGCTAGCTAAAAATGAGATGTGGATTTATGAGAATGGGAATGTAAGAAACTGGAATGAAAGTGAAGAGTCCACAACCTTTTTAGACAGCAGTGGTATAAAGGTAACTGGGAGTATGAAGTGTTATTCAAGAAATACACTTTTTTGGAGTGCTTGATATTTAGCTCTCACTAAGTGAAATAAGAGCCAAATATGCTCTTTATCACAAACAGCAGAAATAGAGTGGGTTTGTCTATTTGGGAGAAGTAAAATAGCTTCCTCTTCTGTTTCTTCGGTTCAGCTGAACTCTCAGAATTAATCGTTCAAATAAATAGATGTTTAATATTGTATCAAACATAAAATTATACATTCTCAAAGGCCCACTTGTGACAGCCTTGACTACTCAAAAAGTAGTGTACTTAGGGGTGGAAACTCTGTTTTGCTCCGGAAGTGCTCAGCAATTAGGAAATCTGTTTATAACCAGCAATTGGAGAGAAAAATTGCTCCTCTTCACTGAAGTTTAACTTCATTGTGTTTACTCATATGCATTTTAGGGGGAAGGGTGGGGTGGTTTATTTAATTGCTTATTTTAGCTAAGCAAGAACTTTAATGTATAAATATCTCAATCTGCTTATTTGTTTCATCAACTTGACCGGTACTCCCTGAAAGGGAGCACAAATAGGACTAAGCTAAGCTGATGAGTATATTTTTCTGTTCCTAATTTAATTTCTTTATGTTCAGGGGCATGGCATGCACGGAATGGGAGAAACAATGCACATACCTTTCCCATTTGATGAAGCTGAGCAGCAGGGAGGTAACTGACTGTCTTTGATGTAATCTCTACGCCATCATATTTAATTTTCTTGGATATTACCTTGTGCAGTAAGGTTGCAATAATACTTTTAATACAAATTTTCTTGGACTTATAAGTCAACTTAGATGAGGAAAATTGAAAAAATATTTACATGGTTGACAAGTCTGTCCTGAGCTTAGAGATACGGTCTTCTCCTTTCTATCTTCTCTGTCCTAATTAGAATGTGTTTTCTGCCCTCTCTTATCTCCTAGCACAGATATAAAGAAGTAACTTCCACAAACACCTCTGAATCTTTCTTTGTGCGTACTTGCTTATTACCTAGCGTGTTTATTAACTGCATAAATAAATCCTCTGTATATTCTATTCAGCATATCTTAATTGTAAAACAGGTGAGACCAAAACTGAATAAGCTTATCTTGATTAGTAGCACTAGGAACTATTATGGAGTTTTTTTCCCCAGGAAGAGCTTTGTTAGCAAAACCTCCTATTCCTTCAAAGTCTGCCTGGCTCAACTGATTTTGAAAGGCAGAAATTAACATGTTCTGAAATACTCCTTGATGAGTAGGACATAAGCTTTGGATAGTTGAGGCCATAGCCTTCCCAGCTGAGAGCTGTCATAAAAGTATGAATTTCCAGATATGAAATCTAAAATTATTCAAGCTGCCACTTAAAAAAATCTGAGCCAACTAGAAGCAAAGCTCATTTCCTAATTTACTTTTTACCAGGTTCAAAATTAGTTATTTATATTTGCTCTCTCTGGGATGTCTGTTTTCTTCTGACTTGATGCTAGGTGAAAAATCTTGAAGGCAAAGTCTCTAAGTTCTAGCATGAACAACTCGGTGTTGAAACTCCTTGTTACCCTCTAATACTGTACTCTAAGTCTTCAGAATTTCAGATATGTGGAACAGGTATCTTGTATTGAATTTGCCATAAGAGACTCTGGCACTGAAAGAGCTGGACATCACATTCCTAGCTGAACCTTGCCATCTCTGCTGTCTGTATGTGAGAGAGAGATCATCTTCTGTTTGTATGTTTCTTCCTCCTTGGCTCTTTTAGTGTACTGTAAAATAGCAATTAGTGCTTGGTGTGGGAAGATTGTGATCACTTATGTGTTATCCCAGATCTACCAATGTGATCATTAACCTGGAGCATTGCAAGAGAGGAAAATCCAGATTAAAAAACTTAGCTTGGCCTAGAGATGAACTATGTTATTATGGAGGAGGCTTCTAGTAAAGTAAGCTGGAATATGTGTTGTTTTCTACCAGACTTCTCTCGTGTGAACATGGGCATTCATACGGCTTTAAAAATACTGAGAAACAAAGTAGACTTGCAGCATTTTTGTGGCTATGTCACTATGTTGAATCCTACAAGTCGGCATGCTAACAGAAAGCTGAGTGATGCTTCTGATGGAAGAGGTTAGTTACCAATAATTGTCTTTTTTGGCTGTGTTCCCTTAATTTTGCATACAATCACTTCAGCAAAGTTGAACAAAGGATTACAATTCTTTGATTTGGAACTCTAGAAAATACTGTCCAATGTAGACAGGAACCCTTCTTTAGTGTGAACCTGTTGGCAGTAGGCTTACTTCCTAATTCTTCTTTGTGACTAGCTCAAAAATAGCAAATACAGGCTGAAAATCACTGGACTAGAATAGTCAACAGAAGAAAAAAAATAATTTCAAAGAAGTAGAAGTACTTCATTAGAAGTAAATTGTGCCATTTTTATATGCCAGAACTTAATTTTTAAGTGCGTTGAGGATCCTTAAGTGGCTCTTTAGTCCTAAAATGAGTCAGGCCCTATGTTTCTCCATATCCCTTCTTCCAGTTTTATAGCTGTATGGTCTTTGGGCAAAACTTGTGTCATGTTTCTTACATCAGGTGGTATCTAAACTTATATTCACTTAAATGTTTATGTAAGAATTATTTTACCTTTAGGAGAGGCTGAACTAGCATCAGGATCTGACGTAAATGGGAGCACAGAATCATTTGAGATGGTAATAGAAGAAACCTCAATGGATTCTGCAGTCAAGCAAAATGTTGAAGGTAAAAACATGACAAATGGCTTGTACTAAACATTTTCAGTCCAATGAGATATCTTGGTTTTTAAGGATCCGAACACACATTGTTGTTTGATTGTTGTCTGGGATGGTAAGTGCAATGCGAAGTGTTCTTCCTCCTTAAAATTCACATTCCCTTAAATCCTTGAGCGCTTCAGTAAATGAACTGTGTTTAAAAAGTACGAACTGTCCAATGAAGCCTGATCTGAGAGAACTGGTTCTGGGATCAATATTCTTGCTTTGTCTTTTCTTAAAATTTGGTTGTCTCTTGGTTTTCTTTCTGCAGTACCCACAACAGAACTGGAATGGGTTCCCCTGGAATTATGCTTTGGCATTCCACTCTTCAGCTCCGAGTTGAATCAGAAAGTCTGCAGAAAAATTGCCACTCATGGATTATGTAGAAAAGAAAGGTGAGATTGTATGTGTTACGCCCAGAGCTTCTGCAAGAAGTGATACCTACAGTTCGATGACTGTAGGAGCAGAACTGAGCTAAGTTTCATGGAGTACCTAATTCTAGTGTGTAAGGTGGCTGCTTTTTGGCTTATAGATACCAGCGATGACGTACAATCTAGTAGTCCTTAGTTGTGGTAAGATTAAGATTAGGCTGTTTTTGTGGTTTCTGCAAGGTGAAAACTAATTCTTTGTGGTAAACTGTTTATGAACAGATCAGGGAAAAAAGTAAATTAGGGTACCTTCCTACTCATTTTCCCTTCCTAGCCTCACACAGGCTTTTGTTCCTCCTCCTAACCCCTCTACCCAGCTCCTGGGGCAGGGAGAGGGGAGGGGAAGCTTACTGGTAATGCTTCAATGTCAAATGCATTTAGCTCTTGTGGAAATTTTCTTTACTATTGGTATCGTATTTGCTAAGTTTAGTCATGGCTTATGATCAAGCTGTCTTCTGCTTCTTACTGTAGCTTTTCTTTATGGAAGACTGCTCTTTCACCAATGGGATTTTTGGGTTTGTGTTTTTGTTTGGGTTTTTTTGTCTCTTTCTAGAGCCTGGTTCTGGAGATCAAAAATAAGGCTGCTTGAAAACATGGCTTAAGGATTTTATTATAGTAGTTGACCTGCTTTTTAACAGTGTGTCACTAATCTGCTTCTTAAGTCATGTTACCAGACTGTCCTAGATAAGAATGAGACGTGATAAAGTCTAATATATTAATAGCTTATGTAAAACAGAATTTTTCAATTACAATAGTTTCACTTTAGCATGGTGTAAATGATAGGGAAAACAGCATTTAGCTGACTAGACCCAAGAGCAAATGAGGTGAGTTGAGCACCTCATCAATGATGACAATATTATAAAGCTTTCTGTGTGAAAGCTTTTAACTTTGTCACATGATGTTAGGTACTACTGGAGTTAATTGTGAGCAAGTTGCTATGGTGTTACTTTACTAGTAAAAATTTGCACACCTTGGACATAGCTTTTCTCTTTTGTTTTTTACAGCCTTCAAAAACTCTTACATTCCAGTAGAAAGCTGTCTCTTCAGGTCCTTAATTTTGTTCATTCATTCCAGGTAAGGAGCAATAATCCAGATGTAAATCATTCTTTATGGTCTGTCATCCCTTTTCGCCCTCCTACTTGCCATTCTTGGGTGTATGGAAACACACATGGTTTGTTTTATTTGCTTTTTCTTTAAATGGTAACTGTATTAAGAGCACTATCAACCTCAAATTCTACTGTGTCATGGTTTAACCCCAGTCAGCAACTAAGCACCACATAGCCTCTCTCTTAGCCTTCCCCCCAACCCAGTGGGATGGGGGAGGGAATTGGGGGGGGGAAGTAAAACCTATGGGTTGAGATAAAGACAGTTTAATAGGACAGCAGAGGAAGAGAAAATGATGATGATGATAAAAGAATATATAAAAAAAGTCATGCACAATTCATTTGTTCACCACCTGCTGATCAATACCCAGCCTGTCCCCAAAGAGTGATTGCTGGCCCCCCTGCCCTGCCTCAGCCACCTCCCCCCAGTTTATATACTGGGCATGACATCATATGGTATGGAATAGCCCTTTGGCCAGTCTGGGTCAGCTGCCCTGGCTGTGCCCCCTGCCAGCTTCTTGTGCACCTGGCAGAGCACGGGAAGCTGAAAAGTCCTTAACTAGTGTAAGCGCTACTTAACACACTGATGCTTTAGTTGTTGCTATCAATATTGTTCTCATACTAAATCCAAAACACAGCAAAAATACCCTAAAAACCAACTACTAGGAAGAAAATTAACTCCATCCCAGCTGAAACCAGGACATACTGGTAGCAAAAAGTACTTCCCTATCCCTTTTCTAGCCTTATTTAATACTTGCCTCTTAACTTCTGTGGTTGCATCTGGTGTGTAACTAGTTTCATTGGGTTTTTTTATGGGACTTGCACAGCAAAATTGTTCTTCACTCCTCCTGTTGTAACACAGCCTACTTTGCTGGTTACTTGGTCGCTTCTTAGATATGTTATGGAGATTTACTGCAAACCACGGATATGCTAATCTTTTGAGATTTTATCTGCATCTCAAGCCAACTGTGTTCCCTTAAGAGAAAATGAAATACATTAATATGTATTTCATACCAGTATACTTTTTGTATTTGTCCAAAGATCCTCTAGAACTTGCTGTTAAATGAGCATAAATACATAAAACTGTGTACTCTGGGAGAATTTCTTTTAGAGCATAGACAGAGAACAGTGTGTAGCAAGCAAGGAGGAGTGCCAGGTCTGCAGCCTGCTATAATTCTGCATGGAAGTGTATGCTGGCAAGGCTTGTCCACATGTAACATGGAATCTGCTTATGTCCTATGAGTCTTTTCTCTAAAATTCTGTCCTTTCAGTAAGGTAAGGAACTTGCAGGTTACTTAACCAGGTAATGTTATGGATGGTGTGACCCTGAAACCGCTTCCTCATGAGAACATTGGAGATTCCCAGTAGGTTTGAAGCCTTGAAACTATCTGTCAAACAGTTTAAAGTGACTCCTGTGCTTATCTTGTAGATATTATCTCCGAGATATACTTTTCTTTATGATGATCTGTATAGAGAGAGAAAAAAAGAAGGTGCTGAAGTGATTTTTAGGTTGAGAAAACCAAACTTCTGGGAAATACAGCTACTCAAAATATGGT
Organism: Platalea leucorodia; assembly: GCF_965183815.1. NCBI lineage: Eukaryota > Metazoa > Chordata > Aves > Pelecaniformes > Threskiornithidae > Platalea > Platalea leucorodia. Next base: position 13,217,412 of record NC_138823.1, on the reverse strand, counting down.
CAAGTCAGTGCTTCCAAATATATGTATAGCTCTTAGCACAGTATGGGATAAATAGCCGCACCATAGCTGTCCTGAAGATATTGTAGCTTTATTTCATTTTGCTCGGTTTTTTCTTAAGCCTCAGCCTTCCCTGAAGTTTTCTTGGAAACCAAATAATGCATGCACAAATGCAGCTCGGGCAACTGTTTGCTTATTTCATGCTTCCCTTTGTTTATTCTGGTTTTACTTCCATAATGATTTGGAATTTATTGGATTAAAGTAGCACACTTCAGAAAGACTAAGTGTATTTGCAGATTAGATTAGCCTGTCATATTCTACCTGTTAAATCCTTCATTGTTTTTCTTGGTTTTAAGACACTATTTTTTCTTCCTTTTGCTTTTAGGAAGGTGTTTCAGCGCTGGATCAGCTCCATGATGCTGGTTCTTCCAGTTCACTTTTGCAGCCTATTTCTGCAGATATGGGTGTTCCACTTCCTGCCAAGAATCTCATGTTCAAAGAAGGTGTATTATCTGAATGGAACGGATGGTCCCCTTCTGCAGTTTTTTTCAACCACACCTAAGGAACAGGTCAAATAGGGATTCTCATGCATTGATCACTAAATGCCTTTCTTCTATTATGGTTAATTCCTAGTGCCAACCACTAAGAAGTGTACCGCTGCTGCAGCATAACCCATGTGAAAGTAGTGTTACAAAAATGTGTTGTGTTGCAGTATTGGGGAAATGCTTAAACCGTCTAGAACTTGTTACTCATTACTGCATATCTTGCTGCAACAGAGAGCTTTTTAGCTGTCAGCACTATTTTTATCTTGAGACAATCTTTCTTTTATAACTAAACACGCCCTTTCTAGGCTTTCTGATGATTGTTAAATTTCTATGCTGTCACCACAAAATTGCAATAGTAGTTTTCTATGTTCGTTACTCAGACATAAATTCTGTTTAGTTTTGTACTGTACTATTGAAAATCTTTCTGTATAAAGGTAAGAGATTTGGCTCTTCCTCTGAAAGCTCAGTGATACCTACTGTTAAAAAAAAAAAAAGCGTTGTGGTAGGGGCATTAAGGATTGTTGAATTCTGTAGGTCAGTTTAACACTGGGGCCTTGACAAATCAGTACAATGGGAAGAGATCTGATGCTTACAGGAGGCTGAGTTAGTGCAAACTCAAAGGCCTGCTGATGACTTAAGGCCACTTTGAAGATGAGTGGCACACTTTCATCTCTGGGAGAGTTCGATGGAGGTGTGGAATTACGGAAGGGCTGAAGTGGTTGGCTCTGTTCATGGGATTCTTCATGATAATAGATTCATCTTGCTCTTTGTATGAAACCAGGAATGTCTGAGATTTGATCACACTGGGGGTTAGTCCCTCATTGTTACTTGAAGCTGGTGATGATTGCTGTAGGAAAACTCCTCATGTCATAAGTTGAGTTTAAGGTAGATAACTAGATCTGTCCTGTTGATTAATGTTTGAAAGAACAGAGCTCTTGATTTTTCACATGACAGTCATTAGCAAAGGAAGAACAGCAGAGGATGTGTAGGCAGAGACTTCTCTGAATCTGTTTTCCTTGAACCGTTAGTTGCTGATTATGACAAACATTAACAGTGAGCTATTTAATCTAAAATCATGTTCTGACTGTGTTGATAGGGGATGATTTTATGTAGCATGATTTCACTTTGTTTGTATTAGGCATTAACAACTTTTTGCCAGCTTAAAAATAGTCTGTCCTGTTTAGCACACAAGGAGAGCAAGAGATGTAAGATGTTAAGACTTTTAACCCAGCTGTCTAAAGTACTCTGCCAACTCTCTTCTTTACTGGAACTGCCTTGTTTTAAATAGTCATAATTAAAAATGAGACTTAACCATCCTGTCATTACTAGCCTACAATAGATAATGGACCAAGAATGCGTGGCACAGATGATGCTGGACAACAGCAAGAAGCAAAATGGCAACATTTGGATTTGTATCCTGTTCTACATGGCTGTAAGAAAAAACATGACAGAAGTTTGAAAAGAACAAACATACCATGATAGGATAATGCAGTGGCTTCAGTTACAACTGTGAAAATTCCATTCTTCTTTTTTTCCTTTGCTTTATATACATTCCTAAACTGTAAGTGTAGGACTTGCGCTCTAAGAAACTGGAGGTCTGTAGTACTTCAGTTTGCTCAGTGCTGCTTTCTGACATCTGTTTTGGTTTTGTATTTTACCAACAGCAGCTGAACTTAGTATTCTGTGTATATTACAGAGCTGGATTATCTATAGAAAGTTGATCATTTACACTACAGTGACTTTTGTACTGGATGTGCATACTCTCCATAGCGTTTTTTTAAGTTGCCTTATTTCCTTCAAAAGAAATTAAAGAGGAATTGGATGTCAATCTGCTAGAAATGGCAGAGGAAACATTTACTGTGAGAATTGTTATGTTGAGATTAAGCCAATATCTAGCACTGTAGAGGAACTAAGCAGTATGTGATGGCTTACACTTTCAGTACTATAGATGTTACTTTAAGTGCGACAGTGAGCTGTAGTAGATGAGCTAGTTTGGCGTATTGTATCGAATTTTGCCATGCCCTGTCTATACTAGTATGTAAAGTGATGATAGCGCAAGTTGTGTGGAAGCTTGAAAATGGATGAAAATTTCTTGTTCTCGCTACGTATTCTTCAGCGTTACTAAGTGAAGGATACCCTTTGTTATTAGGTTGTCTAAAGTAAAGTTTCTAAATAAAAGTAGCCTGCTCTTCAGAGTTGTTTAATACCCATAAATCTTACAGTTAATGGTGAGAATTCCAGATATGTTGCAGTTTTTTAGAACTCAAGCCACTCTAATTCAGGTGCTTCAACTCTAGTTTAGAAGCTTAAATGTTCAAGTCTGCATATCTGAAGTTTACTGAATAGATTGCAACCAAAGAAGTGCATAAAATACCTGAAACTCAACTACAGGTCCAGTGCTTGGGATGGTTCAGAGGCTTTACTCAAAGTATGTGACTTTTGTTTTAAATATGGTGTAAAAAAAAAAAAGATCTCAAAGATCTTCATACCAAAAGAATCTATTTTATATTGTATTGCAAATAAAGACAAATTAAATCAATTTCTTTTCTTCAGGTAGTTTTATTGACAGTGGGGAAAATCACATGCATTACACATTGTAAAGCTGTTGAAGTTTGTCTTCAGCAAGATTTTTAACTTGCAGAAGAGAGGTTGGTTTTGTGCTCTGGCACAACCCAAGTATTATTCAATCTAGATGAATAAACCTGAAGATGTTCAGGAGCCAACTAGAAAGTGTGCTATGTTTGTTTTCAGGTTTTTTGATCATGACTTACTATGTCACAGTTCTCTTTTCTCTTCCATCATTGTTCTCATTTTCCTTGGTCAGTGTTCCAAATGATTTGTATTTTGAAGGTTTTAAACTATGATTGTAACTAAATACAGTTGCACTCTTCTGGTGTGACATTGTTAATACGATACATTGAATTGTACAAAGTCTGTGTTCAATTAAATTATTGGCACATGTAAGAAATGTTTACAAATAAATGTGATGTAGGTCAAACCACGCGCGGAATCCTTCACATGCAGTAGTTCTCGTCCTGGGCACAGCACGAAAATGTCACTCTTCCACGGTAGTGCTCAAGACTACCAAATGTCAAAGTGTCTTTTTACCATATGTGTGCAATTCTGCGGAAGTGCCCTTCTATCAATGGAAACCCCGTAGTTTGTTGTAGTCTTCTCCATACCGCATGCTTAACCTCTAAGAAGGGAAAGGACAAGAGGATGATGTGTGCTCTCTCTCCTCATTCAGCCACAATCTAAACCTGTAGCGTTTGATACTTGAAGGCACTTGTGCGTGTGGTATCTTATCCGTTTTCTTTGACAAAAGACATTTTTGAGTGGGAACTTGGAAGAAATGAGACCAAAATAGTAATTTGTTTCTTTGAAGTAATCCAGGCCCAGGATTCATTTTAGCAGTACAACTGCAGAGAGTCTGACTGTTTGATTACAATATAAAGAAGAAATACAGACCTAGATGGTAAAAGAAACCTAATAACCTCCATCTTGGGTTTAAACCTTCCTTTATTCTATCTCAGATTTTCTTGAGAATGTGTATTTAACTACCTTTTTTTTTTTTTTTTTTCTTCTTCCCCCTCCCTTCCCTTCCGTTTTGTTCCACTTGGAATACTCTAAATGCATGCCTCTAGCTTTGTCATCGTGATAGAGCTCAAGGCTCCTTTTGGACCACAGATGAAATGTATCTGGTTTTATTGTTCAGCACTTAAAGCTAATATTAATCCTCCCCCTCCATCCCCTGGAGCAAAGCCAAGGTTTTTAATGCTTCTTGAAAAAGGCTTTGGGTGACTTTGATAATCAAGATCACTTGCTTAGGAACTACTTGGTACAAGATGCCTTTTGGAAATGGGCCTTCTGGTGAGCCGGGACTGGGCAGGCTTTAGGAATTGAGCTGGACTCAGAGACATAAAGTACTTCTGGGGCTGCAGGGAGGTACGCAGCGCCGGGTTCCATCGCTCTCTTCAGCAACGCAGGCTTTAGGGTTGCAGGTAACTCCTTGTATCCTTGATTCTTTCTGTTGGGTGATTTTGTACAGCTTCACAAAAGTGAATCAGAAGTATCACCGTGCGAATAGGATGATGGAGGCATTAGTTTATGACAGCTTTAATGAATACTGATGTTGGATTCCTGCAAATTAATGGAGACTTCATTTGTTTAATCGTTGTCTCTTTACATTATGGATCTATGTCCTGTATCTCTAGGCTCTCCCTCTCCATCCTTTGCTTTCCCCTCCATCCTCCCAGCCACTGAAAGAAAACTTGTTCCAAGTCCAAGCAGAGCTGTGACAGAACCTCAAAATAGGTGCACAGGTGCCCCATGTTTTCTCCTAATTTCTTTCTGTACTGCAGCAATGTAATTTCTTACAATTGCTTATTTGTCTTTTTTTCTTTTTTTATTTTTTTTTCCTGCAAAGGATATAAGGAAAAGGTTTTTTTTGCAATTAAGACAGTCGAGTACTGGAGCAGGCTGCCCAGAGGTGGTGTGCAGCCTCCATCCCTGGAGGTTTTCAAAACCAGACTGGATAAAACCCTGAGCAGCTTTATCTGAGCTCATGGCTGACCGTGGTCTGAGCAGGAGGCTGGGCTACAGACTGCCTGAGGTCCTTTTCAACCTCCATTACTCTATGCTCCTGGTTATAAAATACATAAAGTGATTTTATACACTTGTTTTCAAGTAGGGCAGGGTCAAATGCTAGACAAAACTCAAAGTGTGGGTTTGGAGAACACTAGTATAGCAGAACATACAGCCAGTAATACAGGACAACACATTTTTTGTAAAACTATGGGGTTCACTGCTACCAAACTACCAGCATCAGACCAGCTTTATGAACATGGTGTTTGTGTGGTACCAGCTACTTTGAGCCAGCGACAAGAAAACTTGATAGCAAGAAGATGACTGGGGCTAGAGCCCAGGGCAGCAGCAAAGTGCTGAGACCTTGGAGGAGGAGGAGAGGGTGGATGGAGATGGGAGCGACCAAACGAGGGTGACGCTGCTGAGAAGGGCAATGAGGAGACGTGTGGCCACAGCAGCTTGTAAGTTGTTGATGTGCTTCCAGGGGCTGTCTTACCTGCTGGTGTCTGGTGTGGGGGACTTGACCGCTTTCCTCGTCCGGCAGCGCTGAATGGCTTCTGTGGCCTCAGGCTCTGGGGGTGAGTTTTGCTGCTGAGAAACCCACGGCGCTGCTTCAGCTGCGGCTGTCCCGCAGCAGTCAGTTTTCCTTTGTGGCTCTGGTAGGCAGGTCAATACCAGAAGGTTTTTTGGTGGCTACTGGGCAGCTAACCTGATTTCCTATTGGAAATAGGAAAATGGCTGCTTTTCTATTGACTTTTCTATCCTATTGTGTTTGGGTTTTTTTCCTGAGGTGAAAGAGAGAAGTGCTAATGAACTGGCTGAATCCTTTATTTCTAGATGTAGCGTACCCGTAGGAAACATCCCAGCTGAAAAGATGCACCGTGAGAAGCTGTTAAGAGATCTGTTGCAAGGTTTTCGTAGGTTGTTCCATTGTGTCTTCTGAATTGCTTCTGCCTTGTATGAATCAATGATAATATCACTTGAGAACAGTGGTTTCTGTGTTTGTCTTGTTTCAACCTATTAGCCGTTTTGTTTGTAAATGAATAAGGGTTTAGTTCTATGGTTTTATCATCATAGGACTTGAACTTGTTTTTCCTGGGCTGTAGCTTTTGCTTGCTTTCCTTCTCTAGACAGAAAAGCTATCATGTTTTCTGCGGCGCCCGTTTTCTTCTTGATGTTTTGTTTCCTGCAGGATTTTGCACTGCAGTCTCAGCTTTTTACCTGCGGCTGCCCTACACGTCCCTCCTGGTTGCTTTACACTGTGCTTGTGCAAAAATCTAACCTTGAATCTCTGCTTATGTTTCTCCTGTTATTAATAATCTTTATGTTGGGTTTATTCCTTGTCTAAAGCCTTTGGCAAGCTCAAAACTTACTTTCATTGCAGTTATTGCGTACAATCCTGTGAGGGGGTGGGGGGACCTCCGTTATTCTGTTTTCCATCACAGTGCACGTGGGCTTTTGCCCCAGCCGTGAGTCTGCCACTTATGCCACCTGTTTGAAGGGTAGCATTGCAGGCACTGATAGCTCTACATTTCTGTGAGTTCTCTGGGCCTTTACTTCCAAGAAGCTGCTGAATTCAGACACGGGTTCCGATTGAATGATTTGGCTTGGCAAGACACTGTTCTGTTGTTTCTTTGATTTGTTAGTATGCTTCTTCAAACGCTACAGGACAGTGGGGTCCCCGGTCCTCAGAAGAGAGAGATTTACAAACAACGGGAAGAATTAAGTCACTCGTCAGGAATAAAATGTTCCACGTGACATCGATGCTAAACTTGCAGTGGTTTGTAAGCTGTTCCGTAGTGTGTATAGCCTGTGACACATATAGTATGTATATAAGCCACCAGGTTGAGAGAGTAGAGTCTTGGCCAAGCATTGTTGACTGTAACGAGTCGTTGCAGTAGAAGGAATATATTCAACTGGGAAACAGAAATGGAAATGACAAGAAGCTAATTATGAGAATGGGGAAGGAATAATGGTCTAGAAAAAGTCCTGGGAGAAAGGGGGAAGTGTCTGTCTGACCTGTTACATCCTAGAGCTCACTCTTACAGAATAGAGACCTGGAAGTGAGCCTCTTCATTACAAGTCCTAAGGGAGCATTCCTACCCCAATAAATCTGCAAAAGAAGTTAGACACAGAAATGAGAGGTCCCGAGCATGTTAGCACGGAGTAGAAATAGAATTGGAAAAGCACTCTCATGGTTTATTTTTCCAGCTTTCTAAACTCCTTCAAACAATTGATGTGAATTGGCCTGGATTGCGTTTTCACTCAATGTATAAAAACAAAACACGTTTTGCAAATGAATGATGAGGTATTATTCCAATCATTTTTTTAAATTAAATGAGACCAAGTAGCTGTCATACTCTGAAACCACATGCTTGTTTCAGTGGACCGTGCGGCATGAGTGATGCGGCAGGACTTGCCAGGTTGAGGTTTCTAGGCACACAATGTCTTGCCCTGTAGGTGTCAGCACTTCTTTTGTTATTGTCTTCCAGCAACAGGCAGCGTCAGGAAAAAACAGTGGATTTGGGGTTTCTTTTGTTAAAAGTATTCTTGAAGTGGATGTTTTTTGATAGCGAACGCTAAGGCAATTTTATGTAATCGGCAGAGCTCTGCTTACTCAATAAAGAAGCTTCAGAAAATAGACTTGGTTAAAATGTTACTTGCAGAATACCGTATAGCTGTTTCTAAAACTAAATAATAGGACTAAGCCTTTGGCATTCATCAGTTGTAATGAACTTGTTGATTCCATAAGCATTGCCATATACGACAGCGTCTCTTAGGTTAAGCATTAGCTCCAGGTTGGCCAAGTTCTGGCTTTTGAAGCAGAGCCAGGAACCTCTGAGGGAAGGATGGGGTATAGGACTTTGTTACTCCTTACGTGCAGCTGGTTCACATTCATGTTTGTTCGTTTGCTGCAAACGCAATGAGGGCAGGCTTACTCTAACTCGGCTGTCCTGGAGGGCTCGAGTCCAGCTCTGGAAAGGTGGTTCAGCGCTGAGCAAATGCATGGGACTCGACTGTCTGAGCAACCTGGATCTGAGACGCCTTGGAAATAGGAGGAATGTGGTTTTAGCCCAACTCTGTTTACATAAGATTTTTTCTAATTGTGATTGAAGAGTGAGTTTGAAATGTCTTTTTAATGCATAGATAGAAAATTGGCTTGGAGCATCCTCTCTCTTGGACCTGGTACTCCCTCAGGTGCCTGGCAAGTCTGACAGTGCTAGTGTAGCCATTTGATTTGGAAATAAATTGGGATTTGTATTCAGAAGACAGCTGAAGCTTGGTTTTGTGGTGTTCCCTGCACTTGGCTGGCAATTCGTCTAGACTGTCTCTGTATTTCTGATCTTGGGAATTACCAAAGAGAGCTCTTTTCCTTGGCGCTTGCCTCCAAGGCAGTCCGATAAAGTATTATTCGCTGAATTTCCATACAGCAGTTTCTAAAGTACTCATTTCTTTGGCTAACAAATCTGATTATGTTGGCTCATATTCTTTATTAGACCAATGTCTCTTGCCCTCTTCCTAGAGAGCTGATTTTACAACTATGCAGAATACGTCCTGAGGGGACTGACTCTGGCAGTGACGAAACTGAAGGTTTATCCATGGTAACGCACATGTGATAATGTTTCAGAAGGGGGAAGGAGATGTTGTGTTTTCATTTCTAGTCTTCAGAGTGGATACATCTCAAATCCGTTATTAAACAGATGGCAGGATCTATAATGGAGGTGCTCTGTATGTTTTTCTTCAGGCTAGCTGTACAGGAGGTGAAGGTGCTGTGGGGTATGAGCGAAGCACGATAAAATAAAATAGAGCCAGTTCCTCTGGGCAGGATGGTCTGGAGACTATCTTTTGACTTGAGTTCATGCACTGAAATAATGAATTTATCTATGTCAAGCTTGTGGACTGAGTTGGTGGAGCCAGCAGCTCCTGGGGACGTCGCTGAGCTTGTTTTAAGTGAGGTGAGTTGGGCAAAGGCAGCCTGCCCTGTGCAAAGCCGGCGGCAGTGGAGAGCTCGGCCGCGGCTACGAAATAAACCCACGAGGCTGCATAAATACACAGGGTGCCTGAGCCAACCTCTGCTTACGGAAACCAGGGGAGGGCTGAGGTGAGAGACCCAGGTCAATCAGCTTGTGCCCAGGGAGACGCCCGTGTGAAGCTGCACATGGACACCTTCTCTGCACGTTTTGTGTAAACTTGCACTTTAGACGACCAAAATTGAATCTGGTTGGGAGCTTTTTACAAGCAGTCCTGGATAGAAAGTGCTGATTTGCTGAAAGGGAACTTCATGGGCCCGAGATGCCTGTATGTGTGTGATGGACCCTTTTTCCCTGCAGCGGAGAGATGTCTGCGGGGTGCTTAATCCCTGCTCTGAACCAGGTGTGCATTACTCCAAAGTGGTATGCTCTTCTTTGCTGTAACTAGTATAATTCATATAAATAGCTGCATATTATGGAAAGAAACTCTGTAGCCTACAATTAGGGGAAAAAAAATGAGCATCCCATGCAGAATTGTTTATAGTCCTTGCCCTGAGTTGGGCAGAACAGCTGCTTCGTTTATCAAGGGGAAAATCTAGATAATGCTTTCTTAGTATGGAGAACACACTGTTACTTTTTTCATAAACTGATTTTTAACTCCCAGCCAGTGGTACCACTGCCCTGCTGATACTGGAAAAGTACGAACCGCTGCCTGACAGGGTTTTAATAGGATGCAAACAGCAGGCAGGGCTTCTCCAACAGAGAGCAGCCTTGCGTTTAAAAAACAAGAGACTAATCTATTGCAGAGAAGTGCTGTTGTGGCTGCTCCTCCTAGGTTAGGAGTGAGAGCAGCTACCCAGCAGCTCTTGATTTTAGAAAAAAGTACTTTTGTTTTTCTAAACAGGTCCTCTCCCCTCCTATCCCTGTTCCTGGCTGAATCTCCATCTGCAGAGAGTGGATGAGCTGCTTGTGAAGGTGTTAAGTTTCCAACTGCAGCTCCTGGCTTGGCTTCTCGCTTTTACTTTGTCTTTGCAAGTGCTCACAGGGCAGAAGGGGCTTCTCGCCATGTGCCGGTGCAGTGCCTGCAGCAGTGGTCCCTAGCTGTCCACCAAGGACCCCGGGAGGTATCGGCGTGCTGTGCCTGGTGGCCTGCGAGCCGCATCCCCGCCTGGCCGATTGCCTTTTCTCAGAGATGATGGTTTGTACTGCTCAAACAGCCCAGCTGCCAACATCTGCATGTGCTTGCTTGCAGCCAGTGTGAATACATCCAGGGGGCAAAGACCTTCTCTCCTTTTGCGCTTAAACGGGACACCTGGACCACTGCAGCAGCGCAGCCCAAGTAGATGTCCCCAAAAGCGGAGTTTCATCCGTGTGTCCAACCCCTTTGGACCATCCCACGTCAGCAAAACGAGGCTGGATTCCCTGCTGCTCTCGCAGTGGGGCCAGTGTTGGCTGGCTTGTTGCAAACCCAAGCTGGTGGCACGGCGTGATGGATTATCTGATGTTGTTTGTAGACAGGTGTCCCCTGGGCTCCGGGTTCTGATTTGTTTTTTTGTGGGCCAACAGTCAGATGTACAGTCAGGTAATATTTTGTGGGAGGAGGGAAGGGGAGAGAGGAAGAAATGATTCTTAGTGTGTAGAGCTTATCAGACCTGAAGAAAAAAACCTTAAGAATTTTTAATGCTCTTAATAGATTTCCATTTGCTTGAGTAGAGAAGAGCTCAGGTGGATTTCTTAAAATATTTAGATGATCAGTTTAGCGTGATTGAACACTGTGTGGTCTGCCACTGAAGAAAGTTGCCATGATGGAAAAAATTTCCCCTTCTGAGCTCAATTAGTCTGTGCTGAGATCAATTAGCAGCGCTGGTGAGGTGATTCAAGGGAAGGAGTCTGACACTGGGGTACCTCTGGGCTCTTAGCAGGTCTGCGGGGGGAGAAGAGTAGAAATAGATGGTACCACGCAACCGAGGGGACTCGCAGGAATTTTATTGCTCTCACTGGTGCATTTCCATGCCGGGACTGCTGGGCCAGGATTGCTTTTGCAGATCTTTCCACTCCATTTCCTCTGGCTCTGCTGTCAAACCCATGACTTGCTCCATGTTGCTATTCCAGCACATAACAGCTCTTTGGAAAAGGGTTTTTCCCCACGACAGAGCTGCGCTGTGTCTCCCAGCCGCGGCTCCTGCCTGTGCCTCGCTGCACTCCTCCCCTTCCCTCTCACAGTGCCTTTACTGTGCTGGACGAGAAGGGATGGAGATGAAATGCATCCCAAACAGCTCCTGAACATCTCAGGGTCCTGTCATCTCAGATGGCTTCAGAAAAGTCTGTCCAGGGACCCGGGGCTGGAAGGGACAGCTGGGCCACTGGGCAACTGTGGCCACTGCCTGTTTAATAACCAGCAGAGAGGGCTCTAATAGAGCTGTACTCTCCCTGTAAGAAGAAACGGTGTCTCCTGAGGGTATGCACTGATAACTGAGTCTTTCGGAGCTGCAAAGCTGTATGCAGCCATTACATTTGGAAGGATTGCTCCGTGCATGGGAAAAAATAAGACTGACGTTGGCAGAAGCCTTGCAAAGTGTTAGAAGACACAGAGGGTTACATGTGGGGAAAAAATGCAGCAAGCTTTTTTTACCACCATGGACTCCTTTTAACTGTTATGTTGTGTTTGTCACTGAAATAAATCTTTCCAATCATAATCACTATAAAGTTTAATTTTTTTAGAGCAGGGAATTGAATGGCATCTTGGGAAGAGGTAATTATGCTTCAAAGTGGAGTCGTCATTCTGGAATAGGGTTATTTTTAATCTGGGATTAGGTGCCCCCATGGGGGTGTTACACTGGCATACCTGCGCTGCCTGATCACTCTGCTGGAGTGTTCCTGCCCCTTCCCCTGTCCTCGTGTGGTCTTACAGGTTTCATCTACTTAAAGTTTGCTTTGTCCTACATTATGGTCCCCAAGGTCTAAAAATAGGAGCTAATTTAATAGCAAGCTTCAAACTGCCAATCAAACTTTACTTGCAGATCAAGGGAAAAATGACAGAAAACCTTCAAATGCTTCAAAGAAGTAATCAGATGAGTCTAGCTGTCAAAGAAGGGTTTCTTTTTTAATCATCATATATGTTTGGTAATGACTGTAGCTATCCTCCTGGGCCAGGCTTAGCTGGAAAAAAAAAAGTGATTTTGTGGAACTGGGCTCCTACCTTCAAACTAGTTTTGACTTTTGCAAATAAATTTATTGACAGATGGGATGCAACCACCCCTTCCTGCCTCCCATCCCGTGTTCCTTGGTGGATTTCTGCCCTGGGGAGCTTTGCAGAGGTTGGACACCCTGCAGTTTGCTCGCTGTGCAAAGCGGCTCCGCAGGGACCCATCTCTGTGCAGAGACTGGTCCAGCCTGGCTGATTTCAACCTCATTGAATGGATTATTAAGAAGGCAGCTCCAGCTCCTGAGCTCACCTGGTGGTAAGTCAAAGCAGTGGGGTGGCTGAAATGGTGGCCAGCTGGGGCTTGGCGGCGGTGGCTTTGTGGATGATGCCACCATGGGTGGCTGCTGTGGTTGAGATGTGCATGGACTGACCGTGTTTGTGCTCCTGTTCCTTTAGTTTTTATAGTATTTTTATAGTCTTTTCATAGTCTTTTCTTTTAAAAAAATGTTTAAAGGAGGAGGGGACGGAATGGCCTGTGACACTGAAGTGTCCCTGGATATCACTTCCCACCTGGGAATATTTCATGCAGAGTTGTGGCTTTTTATGGTGGCTCCAATGACCCAGTTTTCTCTCTCCACTTCTCAGACACTCGACACATGCGTACAGCAGTGGGATGAAAAGGTTTCCTCTTGGGTTTCGTAGAAATCCTAGAAGAAATTGTAAATCTACATTTTGAGCATGGTTTCTATATATTTTAAATGTCCACTGTGAGGATATATACCTCTCATCTCCTTGCTGTGATCCTGTAGCCAGATACCTAAGGGGCCCCTGGTTTCAAAGGCCAGTCCCAGGAAAGAGCTTTCTCAAATTATCTGGGGCTATAGAGCAATTACAGCCTCGGCTCATTTTACCCTGACAAAATGGTCAAAATTTGCATTTGGGGAGTGTAATGCAATTCTTTTTTGCTCTGATGTGAATGATTGGCACTGGCGTTTTGTACTGGGGGTGAATTAGGATCATTTACTAACTTACTGCTTTTGCAGAATGATGAAAGCGTTGTCCCCGGAGTTGGTTTACTTTTTCATGTGGCAGGCTGGGGGGAGCACTGCCGCTTGCTGCCTTTGGAAATGTCCTGCTTAGGAGCAACTGTGGGAAACGATCGAAAACAAATTTCCTTGCAGCAGATTGGTTTGAAAAGGTTGTGGAAATTGATGGGTGCAGGAAAAACTTGGTGCAGGAGCTCAAGTTCTGACGTTAGCCCTGCTGCTGGCTCCCGACGGGCCTTTACAAGTTGCTTCTCTGCCTCTTTTCTTGTCTGTGAGATGCAAATATAACATTATTGGCCTCGCTGCCATCACCTCTGCAAAACCTCTTACAGAGGATACAGGTAGTATAAGAGCATTTCTATTGCTGCAAGTGCAGCGGAGGGAGCCTAGCAGAATTAGCTGCGTTCTTGCTCTCCTGAGGGTGCTTTAGCATGGCCGATGCTTGCCGGGTCCTTGGGCCAGCTGTGCTGAGCTCCCTTCTGCTGCAGGAAAGCTGCTAGCTCAAATCAGGCTTATCTTAGGGCTTTGTGATTTCCCCGGCAGGTTCAGTTTCCTTCCCCCAGAGGAGCTCAGCAAGGCAGCACATGGGGAGGCTGGGCTGCAAGGCTTAGCAGCGTGCCTGAGCACCCTGACCTATTTAATAAGCCAATCTAATAGGCTTAACACGCAGCTCATCGGGACTAGTTGGGGTTAGGTACGTTTCCACCCTGAGGACAACCGGGAGTGATCTTGTACCCTGTTGTTCAGCTGCTCTTGTATTGCCTGACTCCGATAAACCATCACGGTGTTGTGGAAATAGCAAGCGCTGCCCTCTGCGGGTGCTTTCTCATTTTGCCACCCCGAGCCACATGGCGTTTTAATGTAGCCGTGCACTTCCCAGTTATGATTGTGGAAGGCAATGCAGAGGTCTGGGTGCTTGAGATTCAGGTCATGACGCTAATCTTTCTGCACCTTTGTCGTCTTAACTGTGAGCTATGGTGGGGCGAGGGAAAAGAACCGGAGAATAGTTGGCTTTGGATATTTAGAAATTGAAGGGGTTTGGTGGCGCTGAAGGGGACAAGTTTAGCGGCTGTCCCCAGAATGCCCCCAGTCCTGCACATACAGACCAGGGAGCGTGCTATTGAATTTTGTAGCAGCACCTATAGCTGTCTGTGTCCAACCCTGATCTAGATGCTGACATTTCTGTAGGTGATAAGTACAGTTGCCAGGATCCCAGTAAGTTTTTTCTTTCCTTCTCCAAACAAATCTGAATTTCTATGTAATGACGAATCCATCATGCTAATTACAGCTGTGGAGAAAGGTTAGCCCTGTCTGCCAACAACTCATCTGCATTGCTGAGGCACAGGTCAGACCCAGGAAGGATCTATTTCTGCTGCAGGTCTGTATTTAATCACAGTAGCCGTTCTAGGCTTTATTATTTTAACAGCACAGACAACCTCTGTTAATCCATGTTGTATTGCTGTGCCTGTCACACATGGGCTTGAGGCTTCAGTGCTCAGCAGCTTCTCAGGCTGTGTGCGGCTGCCTGTGATGGGTGATGTGGGGAGCAGGCTCAGGGCAGAGACTGCAGTTTTGTGGGAAAGAGAGACTGCTTAAACCAAAGGAAAATGAATGAAGGTGTTCTGAGGTTTGGGTTGTCTCATTAATACTTCAAAATAGAGCTCCTAGCTCCAAAAATTACAGAATCATGCTGCGTATTAAGTCATTTTGCTGCAGGCTTATCTTTGCCCTAAGTGGGACAGAAGAGAATGACTATGACTGCATTGTGCCATTTTATTTGCAAATAAAAATAGGCAGGCTAACAGGGACTTTGCTATAAGCAGTATAATAAAATATTATATAATATATTTAATAATAATAATAATAATAAAAAGATACTTCACCCTGGTAGAATGGCTGCATTTCTAAGGAATTATGACAAGGTCAGAAAGGTCTTGCAGCTGGCACTCTGATGTTTGCATGGTAGCTGCAGAACACAGTGTCAATGGTCTAGAAGTGATGGAGACTTCTTCCCCTCGACTTACCCCTGGGTTGCTGCCAGAGCTCTTGCCAGGGCTCGAGTCAGCAGAAGGTCAAATGTGGGTGAATGGAGGGAGATGCCCCAGAAGATGCTCCAGCTTTGCCCTGCCTCTGTACTGGGCTGGGTCTAAAAAGCACCAAGCCCTAAAGGAATGAATTTGCGATAGATTTGCAAACTTGACTGAACTTAGAACTTTAATTGCCCAGAAATCTCCTGGAAGGTTGTTCTGCATCCTGCATAGTAGGGACAGCCCCATCTTTGTTGTGAAGAGCTCTATGCAATGTCGCCTGCTGCTGCTGCAACTTAGGGTGTCTGATGGATAATGTTATATAAAGTGGTAGGGAAGTTGTGTATGTATCTGTGTAACATGCGTATATAGTGCCACATATGTGTTCCTTTCTTCTATACCCTCTTTCCCTGCTCTGAAATGTGTTCCCTGTCAAATGCCTCTGGAGGAAACGCTCTCAGACTGGTGAGTCTCTACATGTGAAATGCAGGAAAGCCTCCTACCCTGTCACCCTGTCAGGGACCCTCCCTGGGGGATCCACATCATCTGTTTCTGTCAGATACTTTTAAGAGACAGATCCTAAATATATAAATTTATAGCAAAAACTCGTCTTTGTCCCACTGGTAAGTTGATTAAAAGTCCTATACTTAAATACTGAAGAGCGAAGAAGAAACCAGAGATGTTAATGAGTAGCTTGGAGCTAATTAAAATCTAAATCTTGTAATCCTGTGAAAACAGCTCAACTTTCTGTGCTAGGTGCTGCCTCATTTCAAGACAGATGATACCAAATTCTCATGAAGTGACTAAAATTGGCCAAAGTGGTCATTGTTCCATGTGCTATTGGAGACGCAGCATTCAAGTGTCCAGCCAGCATGAGTCTTCCCAACCTAAAAAAATCATGAAATATGAGAAAACTACATTGAGGGATTTTTGCCTTTGATTGTAGAATCGGCAATTTTGGTTCAGGTCATGGGCCAGGACTAGGTTTTCTAAAGCGTGAACGTGATAATCGAGTGCAGCCACGTGGCTCCGGGAGGAAACCCTGAAGTTGTCATTATCTGTGGCACCAATTATGCAGCAAGATAGCTTTCTGAATCTCTGTCGCTTTCAGCAATAAAAAATCGTTATTTGTATCACCAGTCGCAATGACAATAAAACATCAATTCACAGTCCAGATCCTCCTTCTTTTAATTTCAAAGGATGCAAATTATTTTAAGGAAACAGAGAACTGACTTTCGCAGGAGACGCTGACCTTTTCTTCCCCCCACCCCCAGAACTTTCTCTTGCAAATTCTTTCAATACTTTGCATGGTCAATTAAAATTATTCTTTTAACAATTTATGATGGTTCAGCCTGGTGTGGCAAAACACACAAGCAGGCACTTTGCTAAGTGACTGTAATGGCACGAAACACAGGATTATGCTTGATTTGAAGGTCACATATGTGACTCCACTTCTTGCTGGGTTTAAGTTTATGATGGCATCACTGAACACAGCTGACGTTTTCCACATATTATGCTGGCTGGCTGCAGTGCTATGTAAACCTTGTGAGTAAAAGGCTGATGGTCTGATTTCTGCTTGATTTTGGGTCTTGCTTCTTTATCAAAAGTCATTTTGGGCCAAGAGCTTGAGGCTGAGAAGAGGAAGGGTGCTGCTGGGCATGGCAATATGCAATCCCATGCCCCAGTGTCTTTCTGCACAGCAGAGCCCCGAAAGTTTTTGATTGCAGTTAGTGAAGTTACAGTCCATGGTACGGTCTGCTCTTGGCCACACTGACGGTTTAAAGCAAACGTCTCAGGCAAACACCGGCGTCTCTGGCAAAGGCAAGCAGAAGATCCAGCATCAGTGATGCTGTGAACACCACGTGGGACATGCTGCTCCGATACAGCAATAAGTAACTACAGAGGTAGCAGTAATATTGTCAGAAATGCGCTGGGCTTTTGTGGTGGTCCAAGACTCGTGCATGGTGTCTTTTCTGTATCAGGTGCCAAATTTAACTTTATCCACATTGTAGTGATAAAGAAGGGCAGACCTGTGAAGTTGCTGAATGACGCAGTTGAGATGTCTATGTTGTCATGATCATGAAGGAAGAAACAAGTGAAAAGATGCAAAGAAGTCCGTGTGGCCTTCTTAAAATGGCAGGTCAGCGAGACGCCCTTTGAGCTTTTGAATGGATTTAGCTGAAAGCACTCAGGAAGGCAGCAAGGAGCTTACCGAAACCGAGCTGAGGTTCTCCAGGCTGGGCAGCAGTGAGGGCACTCAAAGCATGAAGCAGGTCTGAAACACTCATCTCAATATGGCACTGAGGATGCCAGATTCAAGAACAATATTTTGTCATTGTAATTTGAAAGTTTACCATAGTCTCTGCAGACTTCAGCTGAGCTTCATGGCATTTTACTGTCATATCTCATACTTACTTTTTTACTGTAAATATTTACCTTCTCAGTGTGATTTTGTGAACCGGCTGCCCTGGGCTCAAGTTGGTATTTTCATCAGACAATTCTGATGGCAAACTAATGGGAATTAAAACCCAGACCAGATATATGATGCATAGTCATACTACAACAATTTATATCTTTAAAACCTGTTGGGCTGTTGTGGACAGAGGGTTTTACTACAGTTTGTACATTGATTTGATGCACAGGAAAATTAGCTGGTATTATCTGTGTTAGCAGCTTCTGGATGGAGTTGCACTTCTGAGAATGGGAACAGTAACTCAGAAAGGATCAGAGAGTTTAGTATTCACCTGCAAAAAGAGTAACGTTTAAGTGACTGTCTTTCCCGTGGTGTTTAATCCCTGCCTAACACCTGCTGTCCATAAAGCTTTGGCTCTGATGCTGGTGCTGTAGTTCTCTACAAAGTATTCAAGAGCTGTACAGGGTGCTGGCATTGCTGTAAATGGATTTTAGTTATCTGCTCAGAAGAGGTTGAGAAGTCACTGAATTAGGCTCTGGAAGAGCTGTTCCTAGTTTTACAGATCATTTGAGCGTGACACTCGCTTTTTCCAAGAAGACAACTACCTGAAATGAAAATTTTGAGAATAAAGCAGGTTTTTTTATTTTGAACAACAACAACAAAAAATCCAAATAAAGCTTTTAAGTTAGACATAAAACTTTTCATTTTTTAGAAATTTATTGAGTTGCAATTGCAAATTGAGCTGGCAGCTGTCTTATGTGTTTGAATAGATATTCGGTGCTGAAAACATAGAAATGTGTTTGGGAACCTGAGTTACAGTCGAAGGTCTGTTGGCAATAGTGATACTATTATATTTGGTTCCAAGGATCACTGAGGTGAGAACGGCCTTTGTCAGCATGGAGGTTTTCTTAAGTGTATTTACCTACCTGAATGTCATGTCTCGAGCGATGATATGGGAAGGAAAAGCCAGTGTGATGGCTCTGTTAGACCCTGCTCACGGTGTGGGCTGAGCTACGGCAGTGCCAGGCTCTTGCCCACTGGGACGTCGGCCCTGGGAAATGGTAATTAAAACATCCCCACACAGGGCGGGCTGTCTGATGTAGGGTATTTCAGGTCTGACGTTGTCATGGCCGGAGAGGAAAGCACACAGCCCTGTTTGCATCCCGGATTTCATGTGCAGGCAGAAGTGAGGTGTGGGGGACAACGGGGTGTCTGGCAGGGGACGGAGAGGGCAGCTGGCAGGGTTTCCAGCAGGGATGGGGCTGTTCTTTCGCTTGCACAGTGCAGGCAGGGACTGACACTGCTCCTCTGTAAAAAATACTATTCTGTGTTTTGTATTCCTCCCAGGGGGATGCCGCACGCTGTCCCCCGGCTCTTGCTTTGAGCTCAGTTCCAGCCTGCACGTGCCACGAACCGCAGCGTAATCCGCAGCGAGCCTGGGCTGTTACCTGCCTTGGGCAAAGCTGAGGAGAAACCAGTTTCTCTGGTGCGTTTTTGGAGCAGAACACACAAATGTTTTATTGGCCAAAAGATGTGCGTGGCCTCTTGCTGGTGTTGTGTTAGATGCCCTTTGGATGTTTTTAGTGTCCTCATATGAGAAAGAAGCCGTGGATGAGACAGCAGCACGTACGTGTATTCTCTAGTCTGTGTTTTAATCGTGCTTCTTCCCTTCATAATTCCTTGCTATGGGAATTATGGCTGAAAAGGTGTTGTATGAGAAATACAGCCAAGACAGTTTGTGCCTAGGAGTATCAGATGTTTAATTTAAGGGTGCTGTGAGCCCTTCTTTGGAAACAAAAATCACTTGAAGGTCTTCCTTTGATCATATTTTATTTATTCTGAAATAGGTAAAATTTCACTTCCACAGCCTGCCATCTCAGACTCTGAAAACTGGAATAGTTTTTACATCTGCATGGCCAGCTATGGAGGAGGAGATTTAGCTGCCGTGCTGTGCACATCTTCTGCTGTGCCGCATGCCTCTCGCAGGTGTGCTCCGCAGGCTCTGCTTTTGTCAGCTTTTCCTTGGGATGAACACAGACAGCAGGAAAAAATGAATTGTCTGTGTTCTGCTGCTCAGATTTATCTAGAGATTTCACCCTCACTTGATTAAAAAGTTTGCAAACCAATCTGCAGTCCTGCGCAAGGAGTAGGATGGCAAAAAGATTCATGCCTGCACCAAGCTCTAATTTGTTTTTATCACTCACATCAGAGAATACAGATAAGTGGTATTTTCTAGGGAGATGGAGTTAATCTTTTTCAACACAGGGCATAAAACAAAATTAAGCAGAAAATTCTTGAGGCAATTTTATCTAAGAAAGGAAAAAAATGCTCACACTAATAGCAGAGTGCTTGTTTCAGGGGTATGTTATGGTTTATGATCATCCCTGAAAGAATCATCATAATATTTTTAAAAAATTCAGGCTGAAGCATCACCCCATTTCCTTCCCGCTGCAAACAAGCCAGTTCAAGCTGAAGGCTGGAGCTGAGACACTCTATCTGAATGACATATTTTGGACAAATCGTTTACCTGTTGAAAAAATATAAATGTAACAGGCTTTTTTTGCTGAACTATTCACTGATTTCATCTAAGTATATTCCACTGTGAAATATTTTGTCTACATTTAAATTTGAAAGGTAAAAAAAATTAAATAAAATCATGCTAAAATAGGCATTTCTTTCAATCCTACACTGGTTGGGGTTATAGCCTTCACTCCCCCAGCAGAAGCGAACTGGTCCTTTCCTTTCGGTCGGTGAGACAACACGTGAGACAGCCGCGAGGCCGCGGTGTGTCCCCCGGCATCCGACGGAGATCAGTGCTGGCTGCTCCCCCAGGGAGAGTCCTGACGGGTCTAGAGGCACAAACACATGTTCCTGCATGGATCTTTAGAAGCTGATGCTTTTTAAGGGAAGAGGAAGCGCATTAAATTTGTGGGGCCAATTTCCTCTTCTCCAGACCCTTTTGGTACAAACTCCACCATGGGAGCATCCTTGCAGGGAGGGAAGCCCAGCCGGGGCTGCTGCCGTGCCCCATCCCGCTGGCACCCCCGTGGTGCCCACACCTGACAGAGCAGCAGCCACAAACCACGGTCAGCCCATGGGAGCTGGTCGGTGAGACAAAGTGCTAAACTGAGATTGTAACCATCTATGTCAATAGGTTTTTCTGTTTGAGGCATGTAAAGGGCAAAAAGGCTTCAACTCTAGGTAATCCCTCAATTTTCTTGACTTGCCGAGCAGCAGTGCTGTGTCTGTGTGTCATCTGGCTGATACCTGCAACAATGATACTTCGGAATAAGGAGTAAATACCTGGATGAAAATAGGAGGACAGAAGTGAAGGGATTTCCTAATTACAGTGGTCCCTACCAGCCTCTTAGGACTGACTGCTTCATCAGCTTCACCATCACATCAATTTTATAATGGCATTGTGTTGGTCAAATAATTCCTTTTATTTTAGAGGAAAAAAGCGGAGATCTGGATCATCACACTGAAATGAGAAATGTTTATTTCTTAATTGTGCTGAATGCAAGATTGCTGAAAAACCCCAAAGCTGGTATGGTAACCACAACAGCGAGTTCGCCAGGAGCAACCCAGGTAATGTGATCCGTAACAATAAAAGAGGCAAAATGTCTTCCAGGTTAGTTCCAAAACCAGCTTGCAAATTCCTGTGTCTGGTAGTTTCAAATACAGCTGTGTTTGCATGGCATAGTTTGAAATGGCTCTTTGGCAGAGAGTAAGTGTATTTCTAAATAGACAAACAAAATACACTGTGGCCTGCCTTTCTGGCAAATATTTGGTTAAAAGGATGTTGTTGGGAATGTGCCCTGCTCTGCTGTTGTTGATACTAAGGATTTGTCAATGCAAATTAGAGAACAAAATGGTTTGATGTTTCCAAAGATGGGGGGAAAAATCCACAGGTTTGTTCCTGAGTGCTGGTTTCAGGAGACTTTTATCCCACTGTCAGCCAAAATGGGGATTTTATTCTTGCTGTGTACTTGAATCAGGGTAAAAACCTACAACTGATATTTAACTTGATGCTGCAGTCATTGCTGTATGATGGGTCAGATACATATATACAAGGGGTAGCTTCAGCCATGATAACCTGTATCAATAAGGACCCTTGCACGCCTGAGTTATTCAGGCAACTGCTGGCGAGATTCGAGGCTGAATTTATCTCAATATCATAAATCCACTGGAGCTTTTAAAAACACAAGAGACCAAGTAACACTGGTCTTCAACCAGACATGTCATCTGTGCTTTGCCAAGGAGATCACTAACTGTTTTTTCTGGTTTTGGAGGTAGAGAGGCTGCAGTCATTCTGGAAGGAGAGACGTGGGCAGGCAATGGTTCAAGGTTTGCCCAGCCATGGATTTGCTTTATGGGAACAGCCTGCAGTTAAATAAATCTGGAGAATTGTGCTAGTGAAGATGCCCTTAAGAACCAGCCCAAGAGGGAATAAAGTGCAATGGGAAAGCTCCGGCATCCTGGGAATTGCCATCAGAAAAAATAAAGGTGGTTGTATTTTTCTTGCAGGCAAGCTGGTTTTGGAAGTAGCTGACCTAAAAATAAAATAGAAAACACTCACACCACCCCTCAAATTCTTCCAGGGTGCGTTTGCTCAATGTTCAGCACTGACTGCCTTTTCATGTGTGCTGGTGGTGAACTGCCTTCCCGGGCTGCCCCGGGGCCGGGCAATCCTGTGCCATGGCAGCATAGCGCCTAAGGCATGGGGCTGGCAGAGATCTTTTTTATTTTCTATTTTGTTCTGTTTGGAGAACATGTTTGTCTGCCGGCTCCGAGACCCAGCCTGGACTCGGCCCAGCCAAGGGCAGTGAGCCTGCGGCTGGTGCAGCTGCAGGCTGTATGGGGCGTGCACGGGTGTGGGGAGCCCCATCCTGGCTGCTCTATTAATATGTTAGTATTTATATAAAGCAGAAGAACAAGTTCAGGAGAGACTGAGACTCACGTTTCCTTTCTCTTTTCATTTTTTCCTAAATTCATAGCGTCATGATTAGCACATCCAGGCAGGCTGCAGAAGGCTCACCTCCTGGTTGGGTTTCTATCAGACAACAGCTTGACCTGGCATTTCCCATATTTTTGTAGAAATACCTCAGCAGGTGTTGAGTGCCAAGACTTATCATGGAAAGCTTCAATTGCTGTACAGGCACTTTAGATGCCTAGAGTTTTTGGAAATTAATGTCATTTCAGACTAGTAATTGGCTTTATCTAGCCTCTGATAAGGGGATATTTGGCTCCTGAATATATATATTATGCTCCAAGATACAGTGTTATCTGCAGCGTGTGGTCACAGCTCTGTGTGTGTTCCTGGTGCTGCAGCTGAGTTTCCATAGCTGTGGTGGAAATGGATCCCTAAGAAATGGGACGGGGGCTTCACTGCTGCGGCTTCTGGGGGGAAAGGGAGAGCGCGGGTGGGCTCCGGGCTCTGCCTGCAAATGGTTCTTTACTCAGAAAGCAAGCAATTAAGTGACAAAGGATTTTGGTTATCCTCTGCAAAAAAAGCATCAAGTTTTCTTCCCGCCAATACCGTTCTGTGTTTGTGTGAAAACATAATGACAGTTAAATGAGCTTTGTTAAATCTTTCGTAAAACACGTTAGCTGTGGAGAAGGCAGAGGAGTTAAAATAAAAAGTCTAGCGTTTTCCCTGCAGGCTTTCTCGCAGAGACTCCTACAAATACTGAGGTCTGCAAATCTATGATTCTTACATGCAATTGCTCATTTTTGCACACAGAAATTACTGCAAGTGGCTGTTTCCAGAGAAATTCAGATCCTGAATTTTCTTCTATTCCAGCTGAAGTAATTTTTCCCCAATCCAATTCCATCTGAAGTCCATTTTCTCCATTTTTCTCCATTTTTCTCCATTTTTCCAAATGGGAGAAATTTTTTCTGTAAATGTGACAGTCTACTTTTTTTCATGAAGGATCAGCTAATTATTTTTAAAGCATTTGTACAGAGAAGAGGCAGGCTTTTGGGGACAGCTATACATTTCTTAGATAATCCCATTTCCTGGGTATAAGTGGTTTGATAAACTACCCCTGGATATGAAACCCTATATGAGAGCAATCCAGGTCTGCATTTTACAGAGATTTTGGAAAAAGCAAAGTCTGTACGTGCCCAAATGCTGGTGCAAGTTAGTTATACCACGGGTGACTGACAGCTGCATTTCCAAGTTCAATGGTTATCACAGTGCTGCTTGGGTTTGTTTTGTACTAATTAAGTTTTAGCACGTCTCAAATTTGTGTTATATCTTTTTATTATATTAATATCTAAATTCAAACTGAA
Organism: Platalea leucorodia; assembly: GCF_965183815.1. Classification (NCBI taxonomy): domain Eukaryota; kingdom Metazoa; phylum Chordata; class Aves; order Pelecaniformes; family Threskiornithidae; genus Platalea; species Platalea leucorodia. The sequence goes on along the minus strand of NC_138823.1, from coordinate 13,193,390 downwards.
AAGCGTGGCTAGCAGCCTATACAGTACCTTTCAAAAAACTAATCTAAATCTCTTGAAAAAAGGATTTAAATTCACATTTATTGAGATACCTGACAGAAAACTTCTGTCCTCTCTCTCTTTCTTACTTGTATTCCTAGATGCCTATTTTGTCTGGCTTTCAAATCCCCAGTGCAGTGGATTTTTGCTGCTTAAAATAAAGCAATTTCTTTGCAGGCCAAAAAATGTCCTTCCAAATCAGGAAGACAGAAGTCTTTGGCTTCTGTGCTTCACTAACCTGTGCTGATGCTGTGCAGAGGCGGGTTGTTTCTGTGTTGGTCCTGGCAGTGTTGGTGCGTTCCATAACTAGACATCTCTGCTGTGACTTACGGCAGTTCAGAATAGCAAATATTATCGCTAACTTCATTTTGTGCAGAATAACTGACACGAAGCAATGGAGGTTTTTGTGTGCCTCCTTGTTTAACAAGGGCTATAATTTGTGCAGCATGTGTTTGGTGTGGAAAGACAATTTAATGGAGGCATATTTCCTCCCATTTACAAATCAAACCCTCCTAATAACGTGAGTCAGATCACAGGGAGCTTAGGGAGATGCTTCATCTCTCATATGCTCTTTTCTTTCCTGGGTAGCGGGTGCTTTGAGGCAGCAGCTACATTTTCCTGTCTCTGACAGTCTGACAGAGCTCAATGAACTGTTGGCTTTAACATCTCACAGAGTATTATAAAATGAGCATAGAAGTGGCCTGTATAAAACCAATCGTCTCCTCTTCTTTTACCTTTGCGTTTTGTGGTATTTTTAGCATAGTTTGAGGCAGTGATTGGAATGAAGACGTCAAACTTGCACTGTGAAACCAGTTCATCCTGCAAACAGACTGCATATTTGGTGTTTGAAGAGGGGTGGAGTAGCGTATGCCACATACAAGCTCCCTTCAGCCCTTGGTTTGGGCTTAAAACTCTGGACTAAAGCCCTGGGACCAAAATGCTCTCGTCCATTCTTTGAACTCTCAGCAGGGAAAAGACGCTGCCACAGAGAGCTCGGACTCACGTTTCAGACAGCTTGGTGCAGGTGGTTAAAAGCCACAAAATGAAAGAACAAAATTGTGCAGAGTGAGAATGAACAGGATTCTGGTCATTATAACTAGCTCTATTAAGGGTCAGGGTGTTTGGGGTCCCTTGGGGCAGGTTTTGGGTACTGCAAAGCAAAGGGGCAGTCTCTGTCCACCGTTCATGGAGCACAGCCTGGGTTGACTGTCCCTTGCTGGCATCTCTGAGGGCTTTGGTGGTGACCTGCCTTGGGGACACGCTGGTGCTTCTGATATTTCCATTTTGCACTGCTATCCTCTATGACTCGGTATGGAGCTGTGGGTTACCTCATTCGTTCTCTAAAGTGGGAGCTGAGTGGTCTGGGCTCAATCTGTGTGACCTTCCTGACCTCCCGTTTTCTTGAGCTCTTTCTTTTTTAGTAAAATAGAGTTCTTTTTTCCACCTTGTCATTTTGTAAAACAGTTTTATATGTGAGTGATATGAAAAGTGAAGCCAATGAAGAGAAGGCCATGCCACGCTGTCTATTTATATGTCAGAGCACTTACTGAAGCATACCCTAATTTTCCTCAGATTTTTAAGCTTTTTGGGACAGGAGCTATGTCTCTCCATAGGTCTGAATGAGTCCTAAGAAGATGACTCCCAAATCTTGAGTGGGGTCGTTACGGAGTGATCATTCTTGCTAAAAGAGACACTCACAAGCACTTAGCAGTTGCTGAGGCCATTCAGCGAGATGTAAAATACTTGTGTTTGCGCAACAGCAGCATGATTCTGAGGAAGAGATTTGAGTTACTGGGGAAAAAGTTGTGAAGTGCAAACACGGGCCCAGGAGGTGCCTACTGGGGCAAGGCTGGTGAGATCCATAAAGATGACTGTGGATACACAGTATGTGTACATACAGACTGGGGAACGAGAGGCTGGAGAGCAGCCCCACGGAGAGGGATCGGGGGGTTCTGGTCGACAACAAGTTGAACATGAACCAACAGTGTGCCCTGGCAGCCAAGAGGCCAACCGTGTCCTGGGGTGCATCAAGCACTGCATTGCCAGCCGGTCGAGGGAGGTGATGGTCCCGCTCTACTCTGCACTGATGCGGCCTCATCTCGAGCACTGTGTGCAGTTTTGGGCACCACAGTACAAAACGGATGCGCAGCTACTAGAGAGTGTCCAGAGGAGAGCCACGAAGATGGTCAAGGGTTTAGAGGGGAAGCCGTACGAGGAGCGGCTGAAGTCACTTGGTCTGTTCAGCCTGGAGAAGAGGAGGCTGAGGGGAGACCTCATCATGGTCTACAGCTTCCTCACGAGAGGAAGAGGAGGGGCAGGCGCTGATCTCTTCTCCCTGGTGACCAACGATAGGACTGGAGGGAACAGCAGGAAGATATGCCAGGGGAGGTTTAGGTTGGACATTAGGAAAAGGTTCTTCACCCAGAGGGTGGTGGAGCTCTGGAACAGGCTCCCCCGGGAGGCAGTCATGGCGCCAAGCCTGACAACATTTAAGAAGCATTTGGACAACGCCCTCAGACGCATGGTGTGAATTCTGGGGTTGCCCTATGCAGGGACAGGAGTTGGACTCAATGATCCTTGTGGGTCCCTTCCAACTCAGGACATTGATTCTATGATTCTATGCTGGGTGATGTTTGCCAGCCTTGCCGTCTCCTCTGTGCCTTGATAAGGGAAGTGAGTCCACGAAGCCAGAGAAACCACAGTCCTGGCTTTGCATATTCCCATCTGAAGCTGCACCTGAAATCATGACTGTGTAAACACACATTTGCCAAAAGCACAAGGAAAATTCTCATGGCTGCAGCACTGAAATAACAAGATACTTCCTGAAATTTAGCTGCATGTTTGATATTGACTCAAACCGGTCTGAACACACAGTGTACAGGGGTGTTGACACACCAGCCTGCTTGGCAGAAACTCCATGTTATAACTCAATTTTATATTTGTACCTGGCCTACATGCTATAGAAGCTGGACCACACAACGATCTCAATGGGCTGACAATCAAAAGGAAGCCAAAGAACTGAAAAATAGCCATTGCAAGGGGAAAAACAGTGCTGTTGGCAGAACCGTAGATGGGAGTTTGTATTATATCTCCTTCCCCTTCTCCATGTTGTGCCTGAATAATTTGCAATAATTTTGTCAAATTCTCTGATCTCTTAGGACTGATTTGCACATGCAGGACCATGAAAAACTGCAAACCACCCAGGGGTGGAGTGCCTCAAAAGGTAAGACTCCGAGTTATTTCTTGATTTCTCAGCCTGTAGGTGGTTTTGCTGCACATGTGGATGGGTTTTTCTCTGCAGCCAAATCATGCTAGAAATGGAGGGGAGTATTTAAGAAAAGGCTAAGGTTCTCAGGTGATGTTGTTCCTACAGCTCAGGCTATTTAAAACAAAACACACAAAAGGAGGCTATGATACCTTGCAAAACCTCTAATGATAAAATCATGGTAAAATCAAGATAAACCTGGTCGTGGAAATACTTGTGAAAAATTTCTAGCATTGATCCTGTCAAAGTAATGAACTTGTGCCCTACTCACTAGGAAAAGCCCCTTCCAACTTGCTGCTTTGGTATCAGAAAATGTAACATTTGTCCATAATTTTCTTTAACTGAATTGAGCTAGTACTGACTGAGTAGTTTGCAAGAACTAATGAGAGCTGAACACCATCTGGGATGCCTAAATCAGGGCCAAGTTATTAGATGTGCCAGTGTGGCTATTTGTGAAGATGTTTGCCGTGCCCAAGTTAACATAATCATTTGGAAAGCTTGTTTGGTTACAAATCCAATCCTGAATCAGCAGAATCAAAAGTTGCCAATTCAGAGACAGCGTCGGTGTTTTCTAGCCCAGGTCAGCTGCACAGTCAGTGTACGGAGCAGAGAGCAGTTCACAGGAGGAGCCTTTGCCTCCCTATAAAATCAAATGAGGGGAAGAGTGGCACCTCATATTGTAAGTGGGACCACACCTGAGAAGTCTTTATCAACTCTATTGGGAGTTATTTTAGGGGCTCCGAATTACAGTGTTTGGGGGACTGGGCATTTTAGGGACAGTAGTACCTATGCTGGAGGCTGAGGAGGCTGTCTGCATCTGATCTTCTGTTGTATTTTGGTTTCTGGAGCTGGTCTGCAATGATGTTAGGGCTTTGGGAAGAGAGACTGCTACCTATTACTGCTGTAATCTCCTGTTTAAGACCTGCGTGCAGCTTTGAAGCAGAACCATATGAAGACATCACCATTCTGGTCTCATTCTGGTTTGAAACATCACAGAAGAAAATTAAATAAGGAGATAATATAACAACTGCTTTACAAATTATCCCACAGGTATTATGAAGGCGAAGCGGTGCAGATAAAATACATGGAGCAATTCCAAATCCATTAGCAGTGGATGTGCTTAGAATCCCCGTGTCTATTATGGAAATTTGTGGGCAGGTGTCCATAAATTGATAAAAACGCATACTCCAAGCAATGCTTACAAAGCTGAGGCTGGAACAGTAATGGGGGAGCTGTTCAAGGCACTGACGCTATGTATTCTCCATAGCTATACACACAGAGAAACAAGACGAAGCTGGGAAAATCAGAATTAATGGCAATTTAACTTAACAAGGAGAAGTGATAGTTTCACGAGTGCTTATAGAAGAAATTAAGTCTGTTTAATGCAGAAATTAGGAAAAAGGAGAAAAGACATTGGGTATAATCAGGGGCTCAGTCTGACTCACACCAAAATAAAAAGCATTTCAAAGGCATAGCTGTCTTTGCCTTATCAAGCCTATACTATGGAATAAGGTCTAAACAAATGAGGAAGCACATGGTGTTATAGATGCAGTAACTACCTGGTCATGGAAAAAGGGAGAAGGTATACAAATAATTCCATGGGCAATGTTAAAGCAACTTGTTTGTAGAAAAGAAGGTTCAGGGGCAACTGAGGAGGGTAATAAGATGAATTTTGGAAAGGAGAATGAAAGATGACTGTGGGCAATGCTGTGTGAGGTTTTAAAGCACAAAACACTCCCTCATGCATATGACCAAGCAGCTGAGGCTTGGAAGCTTGCCTAGAGGTGGGATTTGTATTACGGACATTGCTGAGAAAATTCTGTATAAACTTGTTTCTGTTGAAGTAAAAAAAGCAAAATAGGCATCAGCTGACATATGAGCATAAAAATGTCACCCACAGGATTTCAGATTCAATTTAAATGAATAAACTTGTTGTGGATTGAATAAACCAACAGAGCATATCTATACGGGATATCAAGAAGTGCAGTTGCTAAAAAAATTTTCTTTCCCTTTTCTAATGCAACACAGCTGAGGAAGAAAGCAAACTGACTTTATCATGTTTTTAACCACAGTTGTGCAGACACAACTGTTTGAATGGTTTGTACAGAATTTTATCACAGAGGGAAGCCAAAACATCTATGTCTGAGCTGCATGGGAAGCTGTAAGAATGCAAATGAGGAGAAGAAATTTATTTGATTTATATGGGAGAAATACGGCCATGTAAATTCCAGTCTCTCCGTACTGTAAGTAAAAGTGAGAAAGGGATGCACGTGAAGCAGAGACATCTTTGTATGATACCGTCAAACCATTGGGAAGTGCTCATGTAACAGCAGTAGGGTATCCAGGTACAAGCCTTTGTAGGCTACATTTGATTTTATTAAGTAAAACTACATGAAGGATGTGGTTGAACTTTGTCTGTGGAGCAGACGGATAAGGTGTCAGTGATCACACTGCAGGGCAGGGCAGTCTGGTGCATATTTGCGTGATGTCCTTTCTACTTGATGCCAAAATCAAATATTGCAGAGCTCTTGGGTGGTGTCAGCTAATACAGTATGGGGAGACTGCATTTGTAGCAAGACTAGGGCGGTCTGGTGTCTTGAGCTTGATGGCAGTATGTGAAAAGGAGCTACTCCCTTCATGGTGTTAGTTATTAGATATGTCTTCTTGTTATGCCAGTAAGTGTAATCTTACTACACAAGACTGGGAAGCACTATGGGGTCTTTTATTCTACCCTCTTTCCTGGGCCGTGGCTGCAAATGTTAAACTTGAGCCTGCTGGGAGATCTTGGGGGTTCCCCTGGTAGATGTCCACACGTGCATGAGCTCTCTGGAAGTGTGTTAGGTCAGCCAAGCTCTCAAAATTCTTCTTTACCTCCATTGACCAACAGGGTCCAGGTGAGTAATTCACATGTGAACATTTACTCTGCAGACATCTGGAGTTAGGAGAGATGAATGTCACCTCTGTCATCCACATTAGGTGGATCATGACCCAGCAAATTGTGTGACTTGCAACACAACTCCCTTCTCAGAGGGAAGAGGAGAGAAAACAGCAGAAGAAAAATAGGAAATCTGGCAGCAGGATCAAGTTCCTCTTTTTATGTTATAGTTGACCTGTGTGTGGCTGTCTTCATTTTGCACCTTTTTTGTTAGGTTTGTGGGTGAGAGGGGAAACGGATTGTTTTAAGATGGAGGTAAGCCGATAAGTGAAGTAAAATGAAAGAGAGCCTCTGTGCCTGCAAAAATGACAGTATTCTGGAGACTAATACTGTGTGTGCTTTCAGCAGAATTACAAATACTCCCGCTGTAAGGCAGTCATGTAGTAGGTGGGTTTGAGTGAGAGAAGATACCAGTGTTGTAGGAATTACAGCATGGGCTACAGAGATAACAGATCTTTGCCATGTTTGTTTCCTGGTGCTTAAGCACAGCAAGTCAGGGGGAAAAAAAAACAGAGCATTTAAGGCTGTCATGTCAGGGAGTCATATATGTGCCCAAAGTAACATCATGACTACATAGCCCCCATGCCCCTGGGTGCTCAGCATCTAGGCCTGCCAGGTGCTGAGCACCCACGATCCCACTGCAATCACTGGGAGCAGACTTTGCTGAACAGTCTCATGTTCTCCAGCCCATAGGTTTCACAGTGGTACAGCCCTTCTCCTTGGCCCTGTCATAACTTGTGCTGGAATGTGGTGCTCAGAGTTTCCCGTGGTGGACGAGAGGGCTTCCTGATGGGTAAGGTGCCACGGGGTACGCAGGTACATCACTTGCTCTGACACATAGCTGCCTGTGAATGGAGTAACCAAGCGTCCTGGTGGCCACGTGGCTGCTGTAGGGCTTGGGACAGATGCTGCTGTGGGTGCTAGAGAGTGGAGCCATAGAGGAGGACAGGACTGTGGTGGTCTCTCTGACCATGGTCGTCTTCCACACCAGCTGTGACTCACATCCTGCAGTTGTGTGACAGATGCCTGCTTCTCTCTTCGCTGTGCATTTGGAAATGGGGATGTCTTCCCTTGTGGTCAGGCTATGCTGGTGCTAATGAAGGGGGGTGGCCCTTCCTAAAACCCTTGTGGTGGTGGAAGCTGAAGTTTCCCCCCTCAAAAAGGCTATAGGGGAGCAGGGATGGTTCAGAAAGAATGGCTTTGATAATCCAAAGGATAGGAAACAGCTGAGAACAACAGAGTTTTGTGACTTTTTGAAGAGAAAAAGAGATGAGGGAGGGCATGGTAGAGGTCTATAAAACCCAGAGAGGCCTGGGAGGGGGTGGACATCATGTTCACTGCCTCTTCCAATGGAAGAACTCCAGGCCAAGCAATTGCACTAAAAGACAGTGTCAAAACAAATAATGTTTGGTTTAGGCAAGATTTAGGCATCAGGTTTAGGCAAGCTGTGGAGCAAGTCACGCTGGGGAGCTGTGGTTGCTAGAGGTGCTGGGGTGAAGTGCTTTGCTCTTCCTTCTCTCCCCTCCCAATTCAGCTGCTACAGACCAAGAAAATCCAACCCTTGGGGGGCTTGGCCCCCTTAACAGGGTTTCTCAGGAGTGTGCCCTGCCATCATTTCCCAGCAGATACTCCTCTTGCCATAACTGCTGCTATCTCTACTAACCAATTCAGAAAAAAGAGGCAGGGCTGCTCCTTACCTCCCTTTCTCTGGAAGACTTGGACCTCCAGGAGACCTCATGCCTGAACAACTTCTAACACAAGTTTTCCTGGAGAGGGTGGCCCAAGCTTACGCTTTGCCCAGGCTGTGGCAGGGCAGAGACGAGCTGCAGCCTCGCTGGTACGCTCCAGACTCCACACCAGCTTCAGTTAGGCAGCATAAGGTGTCGTCTGTGTGCCTTGGGGGTTCCTGTCAGAAAGCAGAGAGAAAGGGGCCATCAAACTTTTATGGCACGTTGTAGTTAATTTACATGAGAACTCTTCTTCCATTTCAGTGCATGGAAAATGGTTTTATAGTAGCTGTGTCTGTTCCAATCCTTTTACATCAATAACCATCTTTTCAGGACTGAATTTATTCATGAAAACCCAGCAACTTTCTCCAAGAAGTCTGAAATGCTAGAGAAGCCAAAAATGATGATTTATTAATTGTGAATTTAAAAAAACTTTGCTTTAAAAACCTACTGTATTTGAGAACCTTGTCCTCTGTGCTCTGAACAGAGTAGTTTTACTCTGAATTTGTTCTGGTATATCAACATTACATGGTCCTGCGCTAAGTAGCAACAGCTGAACTGCTTCATCTGTTCAACATTGTAGTTATGTACCTTATACAAAATGCTTCTACAGCGGGAAACTGTGAACAAGTGTTTCCTGCTCATCTTTGCCATTCCACTAATGATTTTAGAGGCTCTAATGTATCCCATCCATTTGTCTTTTCCAAGCATCAGTGTCCTAATTTTTGTAGCTGTAAGTTGTCTGGAAGCTACTCCATGCCCTTGGTCACCTCAGTCACTCTTCTCTGTCCCCTGCCAGTTTCTACTGTCTTCTTTTGGGAGGACTGCACAGAATATTAAAACTAGGTGTATAGAGTGGCATAATACTTTTTGTCACAAAACGAAGAAATGATGGATGCTTCATTCACAGAAAGGACTCTTAGACATGACATAAACAAAATGTCCTTGTAATGAAATCCCCGAATGAATTTTCACAATAAACCATTTGTTCTGAAGTGTATGAGAACATCTGCCAGCTTTGCATCTGCCTGGGTGGAGCCCTTTTCCTCATTGCCTGTTTTCCCAATTCTGTCCAGCAATGTGCTTTACCCGGACCGTGCTTCTCCTCAGCATTTCAGCGCACTACATGACGTTACTCAAACCCTCGCTTGCAAGCGTAATAGCACTGTTCAAACTAATGATAACCATATAATGAAAGCTAGCCACACCTTTTGGCTAATCTCATCTACACTCTCTAATCAGCTCACTCCGTCAGGGGTTGAGGAAATATTAGTGGTTAAACACTTGAGTCACAGTGGTTTCTAGAAGTCCTGCCCGGGAAGCAGGAAAATGTCTGGGCTCACGTAATCCCTCAGCCAGAGAGCCCTCCGCAATCAGCATTGCATCGCTGGAGGTGCATTCAGACAGACTGCTTCTGCCTTTTTTGCCCCCCTATAGAAACACAGAACGTTTTCCATGTTTAATTATCAAGTAGCTGTTTTGAAAAAAATATTCATGTGTTGTTCTTGTGTTATTAGTGTCAATTGATACCAAACCAAATCCCACTGTCGGAGGGCAGCAGGATCCCGCTGTGGATTTCCAATAGAAAATTCCAATTTCAGCTCACAGTTAGTATTTTGCAGTCTGTGCTGCCCCTGGGGTGTTCAAACAGATCAGACAAACCTCGCTGAACTCCTGGGTGACCTCCTCCAGGGCACTGAAGTGTCCCTCATTTCACTTTTATTTATTTAACTTCCAAACTTAAGCAAACCAAATCAAATTACTGTCATAGTAATTCTGAGCCTGTGTCTCTACACAGAGATTAATACAGTTGAATTTGTCCCCTTTAAAAGTTAATTCAGGCTGACTCCCCTGGGCCCCCTGTGCAGTAAAGCCTTTAGTGGTCTCCCACAGAGCCAGGATACTGGCTTCTTCCAGGGAATTAGATAAATAAAAATACCTGGGGTGAGATTAATGTCCCTTAAGCTCATAAAGCCCCTTTCTAGTCCCTGCAGGGCAGTGAGGCACAGGTCCGCTGGCCTCCTCTGGCCAGGTACATTAAGAAGCGCCCTGGAGTGGTGAATCACGGGCAGCTGGACCCTGATGGATGGCTGGCACCATGTGAGATAATTGTCCCTCCTTAAGATGGGTCAGTATCCTAAATGTGAAGGAAACTACCTCAACTCTGTAACGTAATGATCGGTGGTGACTATAACATCCACTGAGCTAATTGTTCTCCAGAAAAATGCCCCAAATAATTACAAAGTGAAAGAGCTCAGCACTGTGAAAGGCACAGTCCCTTGAATGTGTGAGCTGGACTGACTAAGAATAGCTTGGAATGACTTTCCAAATAAATCGAGTTTCCATATTTTGTTGTATTTGAATCAGTTTTCAGAATCAGCCCTGAAGCATTACCTACTGAAAATTAGTGTGTCACACTCAATCCCCCTAATCTCCTGTATCACATGCAAAATGGGAACTGTATAAACACAGGTATCTAGTGCTACTAGAGATGCCAGGGAGCTCAGCCACCCACAAGGGCTGGCAGGTATAGCACAGGATCCATAAGTCACCCACGTGTTTCTGGAGCAGTGAAGGCAGACCAAGAGGGATGTCCTTAAGCGTCATAGATGGCACTGCCCCTATGGGGGCAGAAGTGCTTTGCATCCTTATTTCTGAACCTGGGTCCTCTCCTGTCTCCAGTTGTTGTCCTGATGACCACCTAGAGGTACCTAGAGTCCTACCTCAGACAGCTGCTAGAACTACTTTGTTAGGATAAACTTATCTTTGGGTGAAGGAAGGAAGAAACAGCTCTCCTAGTACCTTCATAGGCCTCACAGGGAACTTGTGAATCTAGAACAAGTACTCTGGATTGTGGTTTCATCAGCATCTGAGCCAACCTGATGGCTCCATCTTCCCTCCTGTCCTTCCTCCTGCTCCCTGCTGCATGATGGCTCTCCCTCCTTTCCTCCTGGCTCCAGACTCCCTGGTTCCTCCTGCAAGATAGTTCCAAATTGTCCACTTGTTTCTGGTGGATTAGTGAATTAAACTGGCTCAGAGCAGCGTTGCTACAGTTGGTGTCGGAATACGGCTGAGAGCAGAAGAGGGGATTGGTAAGGGGCAGTGATGCCCCCACCCCTTCTCAGCAGCAGTGAGCTCTTAAATTGGCTCAGATTGCTGCATGAAACCCCACCAATGATAAATGTCTAAGCTAGATGGCACAAACATGTCCCTGTGTGTTTTCCTTAGCACCTAGAACATCTGTGCTGACTAGCCAAGTGCTAAACCAGCCATAAACCTTAGAAAATAAAATTAAAAAAAAATCCTAAGAAATGTTGATGCCCTTTATTGTGTCCCTGTGACACAACCTGTTTTTAACCAAGATGGAGAGCAGTTTCTGTTTGGAAAGACCTGAATTAACCTTTGTGATGTAAGACATTCCTCTTGCCAAGAGATCAGGATTTTCTTTTCTTTCCCATTTGCTCCTCAACACAAGTCTTTGGTAACACTTGAACATGAATTGCAAAGCGACTGAACTGAGTAGTAAGGTCTCCTCTTTTTGTGCTAATTGTATTAATTGCAGCAGATTGTTTATCCTCTTGCGTGAATGGCATTTTTTAATACATGAAACAGGTTTACTTTTGCAAAACTGTGCAGCACAGTGAAGCACGTATATACTTTATATATGAGAGATGAAATGATCAGCTAGTCAACACCCTCTGTATTTGGTCAGCAGGTTGATGTTCAGTTTTTTTTAATTAGGTTAAGCAAGACATTGCCTAAAATATGCTTGTGCTTTGTCCCAAAGTTTGCATTTGTGTTGTTCCAAGGACTAATGGAAATGTTGCGTTTGCTGTATTGTTGTGACACCATAGATCATAATTTCCTGTATGAATAATTTGAAAATTTTATACTGTGCTTGCAAACGCCCCAGGGAAATAAGGAACTGGAATCATCCCCATACTGCAGCTGCATAAGCTGTAGTTCAGAGAGGATGTGTGACTTGTGCGGTCACAGTAACATCAACATCGCTACAGGCATCAGATTTCATCCTCAACCCATGCTGTAAATCCTGATGTACCTGCACACACCATTACCAGTATCAGGATATAGGATTGTAGGATAGGATCACAGGAGAAATGAGGCTGGAAGGGCCCTCGGGCGCTCTCTAGTCCAACCCCCTGCTCTGCGCAGGCTCAGCCATGAGCGCAGACCAGGTTGCTCAGGGCTTTGTCCACCAAGGTATTGAGAACCTGCGAGGACAGAGACTGTACAACCTCATTGAGCACGTTGTTCTAATGCTGGGCTGTCCTCATCATGAAAACATTTCTTTTGTATATGCAGGACATATAGGGAGCAATATCCCTGAACCCTGGAGGGAACTCAGCTCCCCGGCTTTTTCTTGTGCCTATCCACTCCACCAGTTTCTAATATCTTGGCCAAACTCCCATTGATCTCATTGGGATATTTGTACACTGGGGAGAGTAGTCTGGACTGGCAATTCTGGAGAGAGGGTCTGCGCATGTGGAAAAGGAGTAGAAATTGTATTATTAGTGCAGCAAATACTTGAAGTGCATGAAGCCCTGTGAAAGGAAACACATACCCCATTTTGACATTGTCGCACCCCAGAACATCATGCTGTTGTGTTTGTGGAGCTGTTTTCTGAGCCAAAATGCTGGCTGAGTCATAAGCTGGTTCCACCTGACCGTAGCAGTGGGGAGAACCCACTCGTGGCAGGAGGAGGAAAAAATGTCTCTGTAAAGGGGCACGATGAGCCAAAACCACAGAGTTTTGCAAGGCTTCACTAAGCAGCTAACTACACTTGTACACTTCAGTGCTTTCGGAAAACCTATCTAGAATGAGTCATGTATATAATTAAGTGTTTAAACAGCCTCACCCTACTGTGGCAGATATCTCGGTGGGTTAATCAGAAACACAGGCAGAATCCCTATGGCAGCCAAGGGAACAAGAGTGGTGTGTCTTGCAGGTGCTGGATGAGTTGCTGAAGGCTGTTTTGACACTGGACAACAGAAAAGCATAGGAGATGGAGGAAAAAAAGCGAAGGTAATGTATCTTCTATTTTTCTTTTTTTTTGGCAGTGAAAACATAAGACATTCTGCAGCGAGAAAAATGAGGTTTAGAAATACTTAAAGACTTAGGCTTTTAACATTGAGGTGCTCGCATGAGGGTTTCACTTATGTCAGAAAATTTTGTATTTATTATTTTAATACTTTAAAAGTCTTTAAGGAAAGATCATTAATTCTACTGAACTGCAAATGGGAGAAGATTAATGTCTCTGGCAAGCATATTTTCATGTGTCTTTAGGGTTTTTCCTGTCCACTGTTTTTTAGAAATGTAGTGTCTTTGGGATTACCCTGGTTCACACTTGGTGTGCACCAACCAAGCAGTGCAAGTAGGAGAACAGAAATCAGACAGAGCGCCCTAGTCCGGGGCTTTGGGGTTTGAATGTATGGGAGTGGTTTCTATGGACATGTCGAGTGGTCTACCATAACTGGTATCTCTGCCTGAAGTTTTGTGATTCTGCCTTGAAGAAGTATTTAGAAACAACATGCCATGTTTCTTAGGTAGATGCATGTATGCTTCACTTTACCCAGTGAGAACTTCTTTTGACTTCAATGGGATGCATCTAAGGGCAAAATTTGACACTTAAATCAATGCTCAGGTGCAGCAGCTGGAAGTAATCTTATTTTCCTGAAATCAATCCAATTAATGAGCTGAGGATTAGCTCTAATTTGTGAAGCACTTGTTTTTCATAAGGAAAGGATACTGGCTTTTTGCTGAAAGAGAACAGAAGAATCTATGGGTGTTTGTGCCTATGAGTGTATATGTATGCATATAACCATGTTTATTTGTATGTTTCTGTATTTCTGTTTACAATAAGATTATTTAATTAGGATGTCTTGCTTACAGTGTATTTTCTTGTTTCTGCCTTCTTTTGCATTAGAGCTGAATGTGATACTAGCAAACAAATTTTGCCCTGGCTGTAGTAGACCAAACCCAGAACTTTTTCATGGATTTTGTAGTGTCTCTACAGACTCAGAGATGTGGAACTGAGACCAAATCTTGGCCAAAATGCTTAGGAGATTTGCCTGAGAATTTACCATAAATTCATTTATCTATCTAAATAGTAAATAAATAGCAGTGGCTAAATAAATTTAACGTAGTGACAAATTTTAATTTGTGCCTGTACTAAATTCTAGGACAACTGCACAAGGTTTTGTGTGTGAAGAGAAAGCCATGTTTTCTTTCAATAGTTTGCTTCCTTCATTGAAACAGTCTAGGAAAATGTACCTAAAACTGCTCTAGTATTAGCTCTGGTAAGATTTAGATCAACTTTTCTGTTCCTTCTGCTGAAATGGATTTGTTCTGCTGAGACAGCTACATGGTTTTGGAGCCCAAGTCATTTACTGTCCTGTGGGTCTGATCCTGCAGACAACAGAAATTGTCTCTGTCAGATGCCTGTGGCATTGGATTAGTCTCTGCACCAGAGAGTTCCCAGGTTCAGGGTTTTTAAAATTGACTCTAAACAATTTATTACCTTTGGAAAGTGGTAATGGTTTGTTTTTCATGGATTAGATACATCTCATTTCAGTTGATGTAGCTGATTTTTAAGAAACCATAGTTGCAACAATGCTAAGTGTTGTAAACCGCTTGGGAATTTGAATTGTTCACAGGAAAGTGTGAAATAACACAATGACATGAATCCAATCTAAAAAATATTAATATCAATTTCCTGTGGGTCCTTTGGTTAGATTGCTCACTCTGACATCAATAGATTTTTACTCTGAGAATGCTGAAGTATTTGGTATTTCATTCAGTTCATGGTCTTGTTTTCTTATCTACTGCTCTTTTAACTTGGGAAGTGAATCTAGTTTCTATGGGTACTAAGGAAATACGGGTAATCTCAGAGCTGACATTCTACCTATTGATTCTGTTTTTATCGCAGGTGGAGTTCTGGGATAGCTCTAGAGAAATAAGTAATTGCTTCAGAGTTGCCATCAGCATACCTGACAGCAGGATTTGATCCACTAAAAATAAATGATGCGACTTCAGCTATTTATTAAGGTGTAACTGACTGACTTTTTAAAAATTGCACAATTATTATAAATGAAACCAAAAATAATTTTACAATTGAAAACAAAGCACAGTTGTTCCCAGTTGTGTACATCTCTTTGCCACCCCATAGTCTGAACACTTTGAGGCTGCTGGCATGCAACTGTGTTGTGTGCAGCACTGGAAGGAAATCCACATTGCGAGGCAGCTTTGGGCTGAGGCAGGCATGGGGAGTTTGTCAGAAAAACCCCACGACATGCAGCAAGGAAGGAGCGGGGCCACCCCTTGGCAAGTTCTGGGTGGCTGCAAGAAGCACCTGACTATGCTGACACTGCTTTGGAGGAGGCTTTGGGTTTCTCTGTAAGTGCTCAGGGAATTGTAATCCCTCCTTTTTCTGCCCTGTGCTATGGATTATCACCTGCACCATTGCTGAGGAAAAGGCAGGGGGAGAATCGCCTCACAAGCTCCCTGGGAAGCATTTTGCTCTCGTCAGCACTGTGCCTAATGGCATAATGTAGTCCTTATGTGTAAGCATGAAATGAACATCTGCCAGGGCTCTGGGGCATCAGTTTGTTTAGCTGGATCATGATGGCATTTGGCACCTTGGGGCTCCGTTGCTCAGTGTAGCAGGTTGACCTCTCCTGACTTGGTTGGCTATGTCCAAGCATGGGATTTGGATGTGCTAAGTGCCTGCAGTTTGGCTTAAGCCAGCACATCCCCAGCTCCCATGTGTAAAAGTTCTGGCACATGAAAAACTTGAGGGTTCAGATTTAGAGCTCTAAGTATTGGGCCAATGCTCAAGATGCCCTTAATTCATAGCAAGCTGTGAGCTATGAACACAAGTTTTGCTTCCTGGGAAAGGCAAAATCCAGCTTGAGGGTTGTACGACTTGTCTGTGTAGAAGTAGCTCCTGGTGTTAAGCCTGTAAACACAGCGGAAAAACCTCCTGCTGCTGGTTTTGCACCTGGATAAAGTGTGGTGGCTTATGAGGCCCAGAAAGTGCTCTCCACTGAGAAACAAACAAACAAAAAAATCAGTGGAACTCTGAAGTATTTTGAGCAAGTACCTCCGAGCGCTTTTTGCCTCAAGGATGCATAAAATGCAGCCTTCTTCCTCTTTGTCGTTACATGCTTTGAATCCTTTTTTCATGGGTCAGGGTGATGTACAGGCATTGGAGAGCAAGTCTGTGTCTCCAGCAAGTGACCTGGGAAGTCCAGGGCAGCAAGGTCCTGGTTTCACTCTCTGCAGATGGAGAAAGCTGTCCTGGGAGAAGGGGATCTCCTCCAGTCCACTTTCCCTTGGGGAATGTAGAAAAACATCTGTGATCTTCTGTGACAACCAGCAACTTGCTGCACACTCAGTGGCGGTGAATCACTGGGACATCCCCTGCCAAAGGTGAAACCACTGCTCTTTGAATCAAGTCATTCCTCTTCTTCCCAACTCCGTGTTACTTCTTTATTGCTAGTTGTTTTCATTTTATTGCCTTTTTATTGTTTATTATGGAGCTACTGTAAAAGCTCTGGGAGGCTGGCATTCAGGTCTTGCTCCTAAAGCTGCTAACAGTATCACAGAATAACTTCACCTGACTAAGATGAATTGCATGGATAGAAAAGGTGACTGATGGTGAGGTCTTTGGACAGGACTTGGAAAACACGCATTGACCCCCGTGTGTAACACCAGCCTTGGGTCCTGCCTGCAATGCACATGTGCTGTGCACACCTCAGGGAAGTTTTGCTGAATTGGTTCTGATACAGCTTTTCCCCATCATTCCTTTCTGTTATATTTTATGTTACTTGAACCAATGTTTACTTCTGCCTTAAACTCTTTATTACAAGCCCATCAAATAAATACATTCAATGGGGACCAGGACTGTAGGCATCTCCTGCAGAAACCTTGCTGCTCACAGGACACAACTCAGCCCTTTTTATCCTCAAAGGATGCCTGTAATGACCCGGTGGGGCTTCGAAGAGGCACCACCAGGTGGCATTTGAGGACCAAAGCACTGGTGGCACAGACAGGTTTTGCAAAGTCACTTACTCCTCCATCAGGACAGGATGATGGATAATCTCACTTTGGAGTGGGGAGATCTGCTGACTCCAACCATAAGCGGGCAAGAACTCGCACCGCTGTCTCCCCTTCACCGACCCAGAGAAATGCTGACATCAAGTTACTTGTGTAGAGCCCTGAAGTAGAGCTAAACTGATCATGTTCATAAAAAGATGAGCTGTGCTCTATGTGGGGCTCAGTGCAAAGGCAGGGAAACAATTACATTTGGGCTTCTCAAGTGAAATCCCCTGGATTTTACAAAACCGTCTTTTTTTGGCCTCAAAACTCTCTACACAATCTCTCTGTATTTGAAATCTGTCTCTGTCTCATTAAGAAAGTATGATATATCTTTTTTTGTTGTTTTTATACCCTCCTGCTCAGGCTTGCCACATGGGGGTGGGATTAATCTGGACAAATGTAGATGTCTCAAGTGTCTAGACTCCCTTCCCAGTTGATGGGGAGAAATGAACACTTCAGGTGCCTGATTCATTTGGATGTATTTCTGATGTCTACTTGATACGTATTGCCTGGGATGACTGGCTGGGATGCAGCAGCCTACTTCTAGATATCTGAAGTTAGGTGAGATGAATCTGTCACTGGCGTCTAGATGTGTGGCAACAGATCACACTCAAATAAACCCCATATTGTGACTTTATGGGGTCTTTTTGTCTTTATCCTCTTATGCTTTCTGATGAAAGTGCTGGCCAGGTGGCTGAGCGGGATCCAGCTGGTGTAAGTGGGGAAACTGTCAGAGGGACTGTGCTGCTTGACACCAACTGAGCATCTTGCCTAAATTTCTTTTTCAATGTTGGTCCATATTTCCTACTTTGTTTTCATGTGAAAGTCACTCTGAAAGTCCTGTTTCCTGGGATTTTTTTGTTCTTTTTTTAAGCTGCACCTTTGCAAGTATAAAAATTGAACCAAAGTGTATTTTTCCTGCTAGCTTTTTACTCTTAGTGCCTCCTGAGGAGATGAGGTGGATTTTCTGTGTGTTTTATAGAATTTCTGAAGAACCTAATCTTTTTTTGTGATAATGGAGATTTTAAAATTTTGTGTTTCTGGCTGTGTGGGCTTGAGCCATGCAAAAAGCCTGGAAGAACCATTATCCAACCTGTACATGCAGACTGAGGGTGAGACATACACGCTGTACCTGATCAGCAGTAGCTCTGGGCTTCTATACTCTTAGGAAACAGGAGATAATTGGATTAAATTTAACCTGCAACAACAGACATATTATGTGAAATTACTTGGCATTTCCTGCAGTTAATGATCTGTACTGATACGAGGCAACTCAATTGTGTCTGAACCCTGTTCTCATCGGCTGTGTATCTTCCAAGCTGTAGCTCCGGGCTTTGGCTAGATCTAAAATGATGGGTTTAGCCAACACTGTCAGAAACGCTGCCCTGGTAGAAGTGGCTGAAAAAGGCACGTCCCTTACAATGGAATCCACAGATGGAAAACTACCAGGCTGTGGTGTGGCCCTGCTGAAGGCAAAGGGGTCAAAAAGCCTGCTGTACATCACTGTGGCTTTCTCCAAGAAAGATGTTGTAGGATGGTCTCTCCACCGAGAGCAAATGGCTGTATTGCCTCTCCCAGAGGGTCTCACATTGCTCCAGCTAAAGTTCATTCATACCGGGGATTTGTCGGTGGCAGGGAATTATAGAAGATAAAAAAGAGACTTGCTGTAATGCATTGCTTGTGACAAAAATAAGTAATCCTTTCTAAAGCTAAAATCAGCTCTCACTTCTCATCTTTTTTCACATGCCTCAACTATGTCCTAAATAATCCCGCCTTTTGGGCAAGCAGATAGGAACTGCGAGCTATGACTTATAGCCTAGCCTCTGTAGGACCATTAACTTCTCCGTTCCTTGATATTACCATCTTTAAAAATGGTAAATTTTTTAAAAAAGTCCATGCTTGCCCTTGCAAAGCTCTCTGAAATCCTCAGAAGAAAGGATTTGTAGTTATTATCAGGCAGATATTTCTGCTGCATTACTGAGGAATACATTTAAAATAAACAAAAGGAGGAGTCTTCTGAAAAGGGCTTATCACAGTAGAAAGGCAATAGGAGGCTGGATGGGATTATTCTGATTAATTTTAGGTATTATATAGGATCCAGGCTGCTTGTTGTCACTGAGGGAAGTATTCCTCCTGAAAACAATTCACATAATACCAGATAAGCCTTTGCTGTTACATGCTGTCTGGAAGAGCCTGTCTGTCTCCCCTGGTCTGCTAGGGGGGATCCTGCCTGCTAATATGGAGTGAGACCCTCCCTTCCCCAGCCTCAGCAATGGTGAACATAGTGGGTGACTTTTAATTCAAGTTTGGGGCAATAGTCCTATTCACTAGAGCACAGCAGCTCTGTTAGGGGCTGCAGCGCAAGGAAAAGCGAATCAATTGTGCTAGGGAAAAAATGTTTTTGAAATACTGGATATGGAAAATGACTTCAGTGATGTATTGATTTCCTCCTCCAGTAATATGAACACCCTCAGCAAGTCTGCAGATGACACCAAGCTGAATTGTTTTGTTAGTGGGAAGGGATGCCATCAGAGGGACTTTGACAGGCTTGAGGAGTGGGCCTGTGCGAATCTTGTGAAATTCAACAACACCAAGTGCAAGGTCCTGCACCTGGGTCGAGGCAACCCCCGGTGTCAATACAGACTGGGAGATGAATGGATTGTGAGCAGCCCTGTGGAAAAGGACTTGGGGATACTGGTGGATAAAAAATTGGACACAAGCCAGCAACATGTACTTGCAGCCCAGAAGGCCAATTGTATCCTGGGCTGCATAAAAAGAAGTGTGGCCAGCAGGTCAAGGGAGGTGATGCTCCTCCTCTACTTTGCTCTTGCAAGACCCCACCTGGAGTCCCCTGCCACCACTGCATCCAGCTCTGGGGTTCCCAGTACAAGAAGGACATGGACCTGTTGGAGCAGGTCCAGAGGAGGGCCACAAGAACCCCTCTCCTATAAGGAAAGGCTGAGCACGCTGGGGTTGTTCAGCCTGGAGAAGAGAAGGCTCCAGGAAGACCTTATTGTGAACTTCCAATATATAAAGGGGTCTTATTAGAAAGATGGAGAAAGATGTTTTACCAGGGCCTGTAGTGACAGGACAAGGGGCAACAGTTTTAAACTGAAAGGGGGTAGGTTTAGATTGGACATAAGGAAGAAACTTTTTACAATGAGAGTGGTGAAACACAGGAACAGGTTGCCCACGGGAGTTGTGGATGCCCCATCACTGGAAGTGTTCAAGGTCAGGTTGGACGGGGCTTAGACCAACCTGATCTAGTGGAAGATGTCCCTGTCCGTGGCAGGGGTGTTGGACTAGACAATCTTCAAAGGTCCCTTCTAACCAAAACCGTTCTATGATTCTACGAACAGAAGATTAATTATTTGTCTGTATGTTTACACAAAAGGGGGTATATTAGTAATTCTTCCAACAATGTTTTTTCATATAATAATCTGTATCTTATTTCTTCTTTGTTTGCTTTTCTTCTTTATTAAATAGTCCCAGTAAAATATGAATGAAATTTGAAGAACAAGGGTTGCAGACCTCATCTTTTGCAAGGAGGTTCATTCCAAATTTTTCTTTGGAGACAGGCTCCTTGCCAGACTATGCAGACAGCTATTTTTAACCAGCCATTTCCACCTCTGATACTAATAATGTTAGTGGCAATTGCTGGAACTTGGCTGCTTCCAAGCACCTTGAGAAATACTGCAGTAACCGAAAGTGCTTGGTTCAACCAAATGTGCTTATTGTTGACAAAGTGTGAATCATACCCCAGAACAGCAAACTCCTTTGAGTTGCACCCTGTGAAGGCAGGATGCTCTCAGGGACATTGATGGGAAACAAATATTGCAAGATAAAGATGTTTATTTTAGTCACTAGTAGTACTCTAGTCATTTTATACAGCCTTTGTTTGAACAGCTTCCTTCCAACACAAGTAAAGTAAAGGAGCAATATTGATGAATGATGTTATACTGATGGCTATGATAAAAGTGGAGAGAGGAGATGTTTGTCTGGGAAACCTTCAGGCCCTCTCATCTGCAAGATACAGCTGACTTTGAATGAAAGGGTGATCTTGTGGAAGGTCTGGGCTGGTTGCAGAGTTTCTTTTTGCAAGTTTGGATTTTCTGGTAGCAAATGGAAACTGAATTGCTGCAGCACCAGTGGCGACCGTTTTCCAGTCCAGTTTAAAGGCATTTGGCAGCACCAGCGTGAAGCACGTGTACTTGTGGCTGGCCATTGCTACCTCCCTGGCCAGCACCCCCAGCGGGTCACCTGGCGCTGAGTGGCAGCAGCCCTGTGTCCTGCTTATAGCCCTTGGAAGCTCCCTGGGATTTGGCTTGGGCAATAACCTACTGCTCTACAAATAATTGTTCAAGGTGATATTATTTTTTTTCTCTCTCTCATGACTAGTTCAAGACCGGAGAAGGAAGGAGTTTATTTGGCCTGGCAGGGTACGGGCTATCCACAGTGAAAATCAAATCACCCAGCAATGACTGCTGTCTGAACTTGGACACAATTACTGTACCAGCTATTTCATAAAATGCTCAGTTTAAACTTGATATCTACAGAAATGCTGAAGGCAGCATCTGCTCTTCTGGCTTTCAAGAGATATAAGTCTGTTACAAAGATAATCCTCTAAAATCATACTGAAGATTAATTTGAAAGTTTTGTAGAACAGGAGGTTATTCTGGAATATATGACTGTTAAGCTCTAGCATTTCACAGCCCCACTGAGCCAGAAATAAATGAATTCTTAGCACTTTAAGAGAAGTCGGATATTCATCCTGTTTCAAGAAATGTCAGAAACACCTGCTACTAGCCTCTTCATTTAGGAGCATCTTTTACATTGGTCAACGACTGTCTTGTTACTCATTCAGACTGGGACTGAAGTAGGCACAATAAGAATAGATTTATGATGGAAGGATAGATTTAAAAAGGAAAGAGATCCAATGTTGGTGATGTAGGATCACAGGGACATAGGAAGTGAAAAAGTGCTGTCAGCACATGGGCAATGCAAAAGTCATGATTTTAATATCACACATAGGCAGCTGTAAATAGACAACTATATTATGTGCTCAAGAATTGGCAGTAGCTTTTGGTAAAACTCTGGGAGGGCAACCTACATCCCTTATCCTCTACATCTGCCCATCAGGGTCCTTGCATGTGCCCAACAGGTCTCTTGCTGCTGGACCTCTGCGTTTGTCTCGGTAAGGCGAGCTACAACCTTTCTGAGGCTGGAATAAAAAAAAGGCTCTCTGCCAGGTGGAGTGACTTCTGAGCTGCTTTGTGCTCAGACACCTCTTTGTTTATAGAAATCAACCTGCTTGGCCTCCTGAACAGTGTTTAAACTTCATGGTAGAGAATCTCACCGTGTATGTGATGATGAGCTCAGACGCCGAGCACTTCCCACAGCAAACAGTCTGGTTTTGTTCCTATGCCAGAAAGGATTCATTTGGGATTAATACTTCCCTGCTGAATAGCCAACAGTTACGTTCCAGGGCAAACAATGTGCTGATGCAACAGAAGCATCTTTGCAAATGTCACTGCTTAATTGGCATTCACAGAATATTTTATGTCATCACTGGAGAGTGATGAACCAGCCAGCAGTTTGGGGGTCATATTGGTGGGCTGTAGTTTTGAGCCATGAGCCCTAATATCTGTACTGAGCAGAAAGCAGAGCTTCGTTTCCCCATCAGAGCACGGGAGACCTCACGGCTCTGCCTTTGGGACAGAGGGTTTGATACAAAATAGGGCAGCCCTAAGGATGTTTCATATCCATGGCCCAGGCAGCCTTTGACGACTGGGAACGCACCTATAGGGAAGGGAGGGAGAGGAGTTAAACCATGGCGGTTTAATTCGTATCTTGACAGGAGACTAACTTCTGACTTGGGACTGATCCTATAACTATGACCAAACCTTAAGTATTATTGTGCACTAAGTTCACTCAGATGGGACTTGTTATTCCTCTCGTCTTCTAGCTCCACAGTCATTTGCTGACAAATCTTGCCAACAGTCTTTGGAAAGTCGAAGATTAAGAATGTTGGTAGTACTGTAAAATAACAAGTCCCTCAGGGAGAAGTAGGATGCGCAGCTGAGCTGCAAAACACGAGCTTGAATGCTGAGAGCTGGCACTGCCTGTGAAGGGTTGAACCACTGCTTGTGAGAAATGGTTCAGTAAGGGATACTTGTCTGCCTGACTTCACGGGAGCAAAGCTTTGTCAGGAGCGGTTCCTGTCCAGGACGGAGACCCAGGTTTGTTTTTACACCCACAGGGCACTAAGTGAGGTATTAGCACTGATTATAGGCTGATTATAGACCCCTCCTGGCTGACCTGGCAATGAGGCTTCGCTCTGCCTTGCTGGCTGAGCTGGTTTCTTTTGCAGACCAGCACAGACCCAAGCCTGTCACTGATGCTTCATTACTTCTATAGATATAGTAGTTTTTTATGACATTGCAAAAGTAGAACCAAAGGCATTAGCAGGGGTCTGAGCCACTTTGTGCTACCTGAGCCACTCTGCAGCACTCGCTGTACAAGCAGGTAGGTGGGAGGGGAAGCAGAGGCGCAGAGACCTGCCAGCAGCTGCTTGGCTGCCTTCAGGCAAAGTTGGGATTACAATTCAGGGCTCGAGAATATGACCCCCTCTGCACTTCAGTATGTTTTTCTCTTCTTAAAATAAAAATTTCTAGTAATGCAAGTGCAAAAAGATTGAGTTAGAGATCATAGAATCATAGAATGTCCTGAGTTGGAAGGGACCCACAAGGATCATTGAGTCCAACTCCTGTCCCTGCATAGGGCAACCCCAGAATTCACACCATGCATCTGAGGGCGTTGTCCAAATGCTTCTTAAATGTTGTCAGGCTTGGCGCCATGACTGCCTCCCGGGGGAGCCTGTTCCAGAGCTCCACCACCCTCTGGGTGAAGAACCTTTTCCTAATGTCCAACCTAAACCTCCCCTGGCATATCTTCCTGCTGTTCCCTCCAGTCCTATTGTTGGTCACCAGGGAGAAGAGATCAGCGCCTGCCCCTCCTCTTCCCCTCGTGAGGAAGCTGTAGACCATGATGAGGTCTCCCCTCAGCCTCCTCTTCTCCAGGCTGAACAGACCAAGTGACTTCAGCCGCTCCTCATACGGCTTCCCCTCTAAACCCTTGACCATCTTCGTGGCTCTCCTCTGGACACTCTCTAGTAGCTGCGCATCCGTTTTGTACTGTGGTGCCCAAAACTGCACACAGTGCTCGAGATGAGGCTGCGTCAGTGCAGAGTAGAGCGGGACCATCACCTCCCTCGACCGGCTGGCAATGCAGTGCTTGATGCACCCCAGGACACGGCTGGCCTCTTGGCTGCCAGGGCACACTGTTGGTTCATGTTCAACTTGTTGTCGACCAGAACCCCCCGATCCCTCTCCGTGGGGCTGCTCTCCAGCCTCTCATTCCCCAGTCTGTCTGTACATCCAGGGTTGCCATGTCCCAGGTGCAAAATCCGGTACTTGCCCTTGTTAAACTTCATACGGTTGGTGATTGCCCAGCTCTCTAATTTGTCTAGATCTCTCTGCAGGGCCTCTCTGTGATGTGAACATCTTGTGATGATATCACAAAGCCAAGGTCACCCTGGATAGGGCACTGAACGTAATATAAATAAATGCTTCCACAAAGCATTTATTTTATTTATCAAATTTGAAATATTTTCCTTTACATCAAACATCCATCAGTTCAATATTCAGTAAGAAATGCACTCACTGAGGGTAAACTGACAGCCTTGCCCCACACCAGCCAGGACTTGCCGCGGTCAGCAAGTTCTGGCTCTCCACCCCTGGCTGACCACCCTGCAACACACTTGCCGGAGCTGCAGGAAGCATCGGGAAAATGCTCCTGCTATGGTCCTGTACGGACACTTCCACATCTGCACTTCTCTTGGCCCACGATCTTCTCGCAGCATCACTTACAAAAGTCAAATCCTGCTTTTTATACTAGGCTCCATCAAACGTCTTTACTTATTTTCAGCTGGATCATTAGCTGGATGCCTCTGCCTAGTTTTTAACACATAGATTCCTTCCTCTAAAATTACAGTAATCCCATTTCTCGGGCCACCCAGTCACTGAGATAACATGCCAATTTATACCTACTGAGGAGGTGGCCTATTTAAGCTTCTCAGTTTTTCTAACCAAGTATCACGTTCTCTTAAATAATGTTGTTTCAACACTTTGAGGACCCCCAGCACCAGACAGTTTGCGGTTCAGGTTTGCTGACATACAACAACAAGAATTAACTCCTATTTGTAGCTGCTTGCATTTGGCAGCAACGTGTCCGGTTTGGGACCATTTGGCTCAGTGCAGATCCCACAGAGCAAAAGGCACTGAGTCCCTCAGGGTTTCAAAGGTGATTGAGAAAAATATTCTGTACCCATTAGAGAAACCCAAAACAAAACATGTGAATCGCTAAGTGCCTATAGTAGTTGTGAGGAACCATTTTGTTCAAGGGAGTCTTTCCTTAGATGCACTGGCCCATCTCAATAAATACTGTGGTTTTGATCAGAGCACTTTTCAAACAACACTGAAGCCTCCAGATGCTTTTCCCGTGGGACAGGTAAATGTTTTAAATCCATTAACTGAACAGGCCACCCAAAGCTACATAACTTTATGAATGTGACAGGAGTGAACCTGGAAATAGGCTCAATATCTTGACTTTCTTCTTATCCCTTCCCTTCCACTGGAGACCTGGCTTAGCCCAAGACTGGTCTGCTTTTTTATGAGAGAAGAGGGGCTGAGTAATTTTTTTAACATATTGACTACTGAAAACCTCCCCTTATGTAAGCTTTCTGTTCCTTTACACTCCTAATCATCCTATAACTTGGTGCTGGGCACAGTCCCCACCTCAGTTTATCAGGCAGCTCAGAGGAACACCCCCTTTGTAAATACAAGGGAGTTTTCTGTTCAGCCCCAGATTCGTAAAATGAAACCCCAGCACTTTCTGTTCAGCTGTTCCTGTGGCACAGAGCACTTCATCAGACAGACGGATTACTGTCCCGTGCCGCCTTGCACAGCAGGCACGAAGGCATCGGTGCTGTGGCCGGTGGGCTGATGCTCACAGCCCGGCGCACAGGGTGTTTCTGCTGGACTGCAATGGGAGATGCAAAGCACAGTCAGCCTCTGAGCACAACAGGAAAAAATTAGTTCAACAAATATACTGGGGATGGATTTACCAGGGGAAGGGAGAAAAGCAGCAAGGCTCAGGGAAATATAGCCTCTCAGGCAGCGATTTGAGACGTGAGTGTTTTGCGATCTGTGATGGACGGATGGTGAAGGCAGGGTGCCGGCGGCGCTGTTTGCTGCCACTTTCCTGTGTTAACACCACAGCTAGAACCAGCCCCCTTTATTTCACACCAATTTCAATATGATGCTGTTAACCACCTGCTGAAGACAGCTTCAGTTTTGGCTACCACCTCCCTGAAGCCTGTTATCCCAACCCTGGACACCGTGCCCCACAGAGGGCATCTGCTGTGTGCCACAGCAATAGCCAGAATTATTCTGGTGACATTTTTCACTGCCCTTGAGGCGATGGCAGGTAGAGGCCAGGACCCCACCGTGTTTGGGCCAGGTTATGTGCGCAGACGGAGACAGTCTCTGTCCCGAAAAGCTTTTAGTTTTGCTAGCAAAGACAGGCAAAGGGTGGGGGGAAAGGAGTTATCGGTACAAAGTTCGTACATCACGTAGCCTGATTTCAATAATTCAGCACGTATCTTCTGTAGAGCAGCCATCACTTTTTTAGTGATTAATAATAAAAGGAAAGGGTAGTACCTAGCACAAGACTCTCCATTGTACCAGGTGCTCTGCAAACATGGATTGATTTCCGTGTATATATAGACACATATATGGAGTCTGCTTCTGCCCTATTTGTTGCACCGCAGCTCTGGAAGCGTGAACTTTGGGAAACATGAGCAGCAGTTGCAGCTGGAAGCATAGCAACGTGGTCCTTCCCAGCAGTGAGAACAGGAGATACCACCCTCGCAGCCTTTCCCTGCTGTTACTACATTTAGTTATAAAACAGTCAGTGGGACTTCTCCTCCATGCCAACTCTTGCCAGTTTGCAGGCACACGGACTGAGGAGCAGTGTACATGTGGATATCCATGTCTTTCAGCATTAAACCTCCTCTTAAAAAAGCCCTGTAGGCAGCTCAAGGCAGGCATCCCATGTAGCCTGGGGGCTGATTTACAGTTCTTTGCACATTGAACTTTGTCTGTAAGTCTGTAAGTCTGAAAACATTTCCTATACAAAATGAAACAGTCAAGACACACATACTCTCTACTTTCTGCTTCTTCCCAGCAAAGTGTCTCCTCTTTAGACCTTTTAATCAAGAGCTGGTTTTGTTACCACCTCAATAAAAAAAAAAAAAAAAAGGAAAAAAAAAAAGAAGAAGAAAAAAAGAAAAAATAAAGAAAAAAGTCCTGATTAGGACAGAGCAGCTGCTAAAAAGTTGCCTCAGCTTTTGCTACTCAGGTACTAATTGGGTGCTTGGTCTAGAGCCACTGTTTCCAGTTGAGGAAAAGGGATGCTTGCTGGCTTGTTTCGGGTCTTATAGGTAGTTTTGTGCACTTAGGAAAGATGCTGTTTGGGATCCAGCTGGTGTAGGTGGCTCACAGCCTGGCAGGAAGGCTCTCAGCCTTTGCAAGGAGTGTTTGGTTGCCTGCCAGGATGCTCGTGAGCAAAACTGATCAGCCTTTTTCCAGCAGAACTGCCAATTCAGCTTATTCAGTTGCAAATTTTAGGGTAAGGTAGTTAAACCATTCTGTATTGGTCATGAATCATTTCTGAATTCAGCCCTGCAAGAGAGAGATGGGGTTGGACTTTGTTGTTGGTGGTGGTTTTTTTGGGTGTTACCAGGCTGTGAACAACCCTCCACTGAGAGGGCTCATGGGCTGCTCATGGTGTTCAGGGTTTCATCTGGAAACAGTGCTTTAAAACCTGGCTTTGGTGAATGTGCTTTGAAGTGGCAGTGTTCTGTGGCATATCCCAGAGACCACACTGTTCTGCTGTCAGCCTAGTCTGCCTGGACTAGAAGTGCTATTATACACGTTGCTATACCCTTCCTTAGTGTAGCTCATGCTTTTCACTGAAAAAGTTACTAAGCCTTTTAGGGAATTAGAAAGCTAAAGCAAGAGTAACTGCCTGGGACATAGGCACATTATCACCCAAACCTAAAGCATGTGCTGCTGGTGATTTCTGTTATTATTTTTTTATGGTGGCTTGTTTGTGGTAGAAACAGAAGGAAGATGAAAGAAAGTAAGAAAAGAAATTGAAGAAAAGCACCCCCATAAGAATCCAGAATAAGAACTTTGGGCTAACTGTGAACTTCAGAAGGGTGAATAAAACAAAAAAGCAATTAATTTTCTGTTCCACTGGAGAAATAGGGATTTTTGCACAGGCTTTTTAATGATATAGGATCATATGAGATATGTGATTTAATTACCATTTCTCCTCCTAGAAGAGCTCTGCCCAACTGCTCAAGTCAAACACGAGTATGATTGGTGCCGGTGAAGGGCAGGGCAGCTTCTGGACAGTTAGGCTGGAAGCTTGTACCTTGTTGAACCGAGGCAGAGCAAATCATCCTGACCTGCAGAGGCAGCTGTTTCCCAAAAGTCACCCAAAAGAAACGAAAGGATGGAGAATTTTGAACCTGGCTGATCGCTTGGGTTAAGCTGCTTAACGTCGTTTCATTTCTCTGCTGCGTTTCTCACTCCAGTAAAACTACTGATGCCTCACATGCTATGGGTGCTTCATCACAGCAGAGAACTTAATTATGTATCTTGGGAAGAATGTATCCCCCCACTCTGCTGGGGTTCAAATACTTAATTCCAAAGGTGTCCTTAAAGAGATGTTCATCCTCATGGTAATAGACTATCCTCTCTATAGGTCAGTTCCCATCAGACAAGGTTAAGAACAGCGTGAAAATGGTCTTGTGGGAAGTGCAGAACAAAAGAGGCCTTGTGCCTCTGTAACCTGCTCTCAGCAAGGACTGGAGTCTGTCCAAGAGGAAATGTCAAGGAAGTAGCTGTACATACAAGACTGGAGGCAAGAGCTGTGAATAATGTGAAAGTTTACTAACTAAAAATAACATTTATTAAGCCTTTTAACTGGGGAGGTGGGAGGAGTAGAAGGGGGAACCACAACCCATAGCCTTGTACTTTGGGCTGCAATAGAGAGAAGTCAGGCAAGTTATAGGTAGAAAAAGTGAGAAAATAGAGAAGAAGAAATTATGTTCTTACTAAATAATAACTGGGTGTAAGTACATGAATACTTAAAATAGGACTGTTTTTCAAGAGCGTGGTGGCTTAGTCTGTCTGAAATCTAAACCTTTTCAAGGTGTCTTGGTGGGTATGAAAATCTCGGTGTCCTTTTAGTTTGGAGCTGTTGCTTGAGGGCAGCATGTGGCTCACTGGCTTGCTCCTGCAGGTCTCTGCAGAGTGAGAGGAGTTAATGTTCGTACAGGAATAAGTCTTTGTTCTTGTTCAGTGTTTACCAACTTGGCAAACCAGGCACCACATTTGCTACCAGCAAGTAGCAAAATTAAATGCAATCTTAAATGCAAATATGAGCTTGGAGAGCCTGTTTACAATGTAAAAGGTAGTGACTGGAAGAAAAACAGCAGGACGGAGCCCTCAGCAGTGGCACCTCAGGTGCACAGGTATGTCTAATACCCACAGGGAATTCTTCCAAGGTTTGAGTTAAATTCAGCTAATTATATTTAAAGACTTCTTCTTGAAGGAAAAAGAAAATAAACAAGTCCTTTAATGCTTGTTTAACTGCTCCTGGAAGATGTGATTGTTATTGCCAGTATTTATCTGTTCCATACTGCCTTGTGCTTTCTTTAATCATTTCTACCTGCACAAAGTCAAGGGAAGACTTTCTGAGATCAGCAGGTGATGGCTCAAGCTCCCTGTGGAGAGAGGAAAGGACTCTAAGAGGTGCAGGAACAGGAGAAAAGAACCCCCTGTGTGTAATAACTGCATTCTTTATTTTGTGGGCATATGTCATTATTTAATAAATCTGTTACCCAGCTCTTGTGCATTGATATAAGAAAAGTCATTGAATAGGACCTCTAATTTGCACCTGTTCAGGATGTGGCTTCTTTGCTGTCATGACTCATGATGTATGAGGATGCTAAATGTGTCAATAAAAAGTTATTGCTTTTCTGTAGAAAGGACGGGGTTTGAAAGAACCAAGTCTGTATGTGCCTGGGTAAACTGCCAGTGTTTGCAAAGGTCCCGTGCTGTGGTGTTGTTCAGAGTGTGTTTGAATATACCTGGTATTTCTTCTTCTGGATCATCTTTTAGTCTTTCTGCATATAACTGCATAGAGGGAAATAATATTTTTTAATTAGAATGCTAAAAACATGGAGGCAACTGGGTCAAACCATAAGGTCTCCTTCACCCCAGTTTCTGCCTCTGAAGAGAGGCAAAGGGTGGATACTTGGGAAAAGGGTCGGTGTAACAGGTATGAGCAAGTGATCCTGCCCTTAGCAATTTCATGCAGTTAGGAAGTTTATGAGCTGGATGGATATCGGACCCTCTGGCCCCAAACTCCATAAATTTACCTGAAATCTCTTTGAATTCTTTGGTCTCAACAACCTTCCTTGCAATGTGTCTTATGATTTCTGTGTCTCACTGAAGAACACTGCTTCTCATTTGTTTTAAACTTGCTGCCTGATAATGTCATTCAGTGCTCCTGTTTTGTGGTCTGGGAACTGAAACTGAGAAACTCCTCTATTCATCTCCCCGTGTCACTCATTATTTTACAGCTCATTTCCAAACACCACTTCAGCTGCAGTTAGACAATACAGTAAATCCAGGTTCCTCTCAAGAACAGGGTGATCACATCAGGCCATGCTAATTGGGGATGAACTCACCTTCCTGTTCAAGTGTGTTCCAGAAACGGATTAGTTTTTTCACTGTCAGGCTTTATGCTGGATTAGGTATAATTCTGGCAAAAGCTCGTGTTGTGTGCTTTGATCATTCTAACAGAAATGTGATAACGAACCCATACCTGATTCAAATCCAGCATGACTGCCAGGTGACCCAGCCGTGCACAGATCTGGTATTTATGACCAGGGAACCATCAGAACATGAGAAATGCCCTACGAGGTCAGATCCAGTATCTGTCTGGCAAGGTGCTCTGTCTTCAGCAGTGACAAAAGGAGGTGATATTTAGGGAGAGGACGTGAGCCTGGCCACTTTCTGTGGTCTGTTTCCCCTAGAATCCAGAACATTTTTATCATGAGTGTTAATGGATACATCCCTGTCTGGTCCTTTTCGTATTTTTAGACCTGTTTCATCAAGTGCATCCTCATTCTAGTGTTGTGGGTTTTGCTGACTAACAAGCAGCTCTGCTTTCACCTTATTCACAAGCTTAAATTTATAAACTTTGATCCTATTCCCACTTAGTCATCCCTTCTCCAAACAAACAGTCCAAGCTGTTTCAGTCTCTCTTCAGGTGGCTTCTCCCACCCTTTTCTGTGCCTCCTCTAACCCTGTTATTTTTCTTCAGATGTGGAGACCAGAGCTGCACACAGTATTCGAGATGTCAACATGAATTATTCTGTGATCCACTCTTATGATCCCCTGTGGGTTCACCAACATCACTGGCTTCTTCCCCAGTATCCATCCTGATGATACCTAGGACTTTTTTGACCAAAGCTGCACACTGAGCTGCTGACTTCAGAGACCACCAGTGATGACTCCAGGACCATCTCCTTGAGCTTGATTGCTGGTTCTGAGTTCAGCACTTCTCAGGCACGCTTGATTATTTTTACCTTGGTGCACCACCTTAAAAATACAGTCTATTATCTCTTTTCCAGGCTGAATAGACTCTGCCAGGAGCCATTACCCTCCTCTGATCACACTGAGCAGTGTGTTCTGCACATTGCTGAGTTTTGTCCTCTTTTCAAGAGGAGTCAATTGGAGCAGCAAGCAGTAGCCAAAATGGAGTAATTTAGTGGCATATGATGTTCCCTATCATAATTTTATCTCATTTCTTACACTTCCTAATGCCTGATTTCAGTTTTTGACTGCTGCAGTGCGATAAACCAAAGTTTTATAGAGAATTATCCACAAACACAGCAGAATTTCTTTCCTGAGTTGTAATAGCTAATTTAGAGCCTATTACTGAACATACAGGTTTAGTGTATAACTAACGTTGACCACTGTATTGTCACGTTGCAATTTTGTTTTCCTATTGCTGATGAGATATTAATAGTTGAGACAAGACATATAATGTCATAGCGTCACACAGATGTGAAAAACCCCAGGCTTCAGAACTGCTACCTGTGTTTGTGCCACAGCTGGCTTTTAAATAGCAGCTTGTCATACAGCATTGTGTGTTCACCTTCTTGAGGAGCTGAAGCTTTTCCATTGCAAATACTTGAACCTGTCAAAACAGCAGAACCAGTGGGAAATCAGGAAAAATGGAAACAAGTTAAGACAGCTAGTGAGAGCTCCAGGCTGTGAAAGAACCACAGCAGAAATAATGGATTTGGGGATAAAGGGAGTTTCGTTGCTGAATCAGGATAAACTATCTGACAATATACTGTATGAAGCAACTCTGCACAGACAAAGGAGATAAGGGAAGATTTTTTTCTGTTTATTTATTTAATTTAACTTCTGTAATCCTGAGAAAAGAATGCATGAAATGAGTACATCATTAACCATTCATTAAGGTGTCTCTTGCTTTCCATATGACCAAGTACACAGAAGCTATTTTATCAACCCACTTTGACAATTAAATGTAATGCAATAAATTTCTTCCCTGGGACTTTATTTATTATCACAAATGATGTACTAGCTTAATAAAAAAATGTTTCTGAATTAAGCAATTATGCTCGCATTATAGTTTTAGATTGATTAGGCTTTTTATTTTGAAGCTCCATCTTTGTATTGTAATTATGATGTTTTACTATTTGGGATGAATGGTTTAAATTATGAGATAATTTACTTTTCCTTTCAATTTCCTTGACTAGTACATATTGTGGAAGTGATAAAATGAGCCAATAGTCTTTCTTATGTTTTTGCATTTAAAAAGGAAAGATAAAACATTTTTATCACCTAGACAATTGGGTTCTTTTTGCTTGTGTTTCTTTGACGAAAATTAGAACTAATTGTGTGGAGATAATTATTCACCTGGTGCAATACTGGTTGATCTACTGCAAAACTCTCTGGAAAATTAAGTCTTGTTGAAAGAGGAAGAATTTTAAGGAGCTGCAAAAAGTACAAACCACCTTACAAAATGCAAATAACAGAATGCAAAGATACAAACCCACCTAACAAATTTTACATTCATGTGCAAGAAGGCTGAAGGCTGTTTTTCTTCTTTCTGCACTTTCTCTAACACTTTCTCAGTCAAGGCAGTCACTGTACCCATAGCTTTACAATCCTTAGGCACTGGAGCTGGCTCAGATCGGAGCTGCACAAACCTTTGATCATCCCTAACTAAATCATTCTGATGGTGCCAAAAAGTTTGCTGAGACTGCTGCTTCCAGGGAGGAAGACACTTGGAGGGGGGAAAAGCAGGGCAGCTGCTCCAATAAGGAATTTCTACTGCCAGAAGCACACTGGCAGCTCACTCACCCTGTCCCCATGAGGACTTCTGGATGGTCTCTGGAGACGTACTGGATAACGGTTTGTTTCTGTGTCTGCCCTCTATGTTTCCAAGTATCCCCAACTCCCACCTCCCTGGTTTCATTCCTCTGTGCCCACCATGAGCAGTTCACACATGAGCACTAGGGAAGGGCATCCCACAAAAATGGGCCTTGACAAGCATCTCGGTCTAATGCAGGTTAAGCCCAAGACTGGGTTTTGTTTGAACAAGAGGTAGAAAGCTGCACTGAGAGGGGCCTTGTGGAAGGGAACAGAAAGTCCCTCCTCAAGCTACCTGTTCCTGTGTTCAGATGGCTCAGGTTGTTCTTCTGACTTTATAACCAATGGAGAAGTGATTTCTGCCATCCTACAGCGAATGTCTAGAGTGAGTCAGATAACCTGTACCCTAGAAGTGCCCGTTTGTCTCCGGATGATGTGTGACCATTCCCACAGCAAGAAGCTATTCTCCTCATACATCAGTACTCTGAGCACATGGACTTCTGGAAGGGTTTTGCTGGGAAAAGAAACTAAGTTTAAACAATGTGGAAAAACTCCAAGGAGATTCCGTATTTAGAAAGGTCACTTGTACTCTCTCGCTGACAACTCTGAAGTGCTTTTTTTTGCCAGCTTTCCTTTAAATTAGACTGCAAATTGCAATTATCAGATATCTGAGAGAACATTATGCAGTGCAAGAAGTGATCATGAAGTCTCTGTGATGATGGGACAGCTTAAATGAAAAAGAAAGGGCATGAAAGGATTTTTTGGAAAGCTAACAAAGCTGGAATGCTGGAAGCTGCCATGGATAGATCTTGATGAGAGTAGAATATAGTTTGTGAGTCTTTTTCAAAGAGTATGAAAATTAACTCAGAGACTCAGTGGACCTGTGGCACTGATAATGGGAAATGAACCCTTGTATTTACAGATTTCTGGTGTAAATCTGACACAGTCTGAATATAGTCAAATGCTGTGGTATGGTTGGTGTCCCACTCATTTACTATTTGTATCAGGGAAACCTCAATGAATCACAGTCATAAACTAGGACCCACATTGTCATTGTACCTATGCACAAGTAAAAAGGTTGTCCTTACTCCAGAATTTTTTACAATCCCCTTGTGGAAGGAGCTGGGAGACAGTCCTCTTTGAACTAAGCAATGTTCTTGGTTAGCTGATGGCTGATTTTTAACTGCTTCCAATCAAGGCACTTACAATGGGAGACCTCCAAGGTAAGCATGCTGTTAGCCTGTAGGAACTCTTTCCTCCACCTTCTCTTTGGACGTGAATTTGTTTTATTGTATCTTAAATTAGCTTGTTGGCTCCAAGAAGGAACAAAATCCTTATCTGTATTTGTGTATCATGCAGCATATGGGGACTAAATCTTCACTGAAGTTTGACAGTACTACCACGATACTAACAATCTCCAACCTCACCACGGGTCACAGATGAAAGGCTTTTTCTGCACCCCAAAGGATCTGCACCCCAAGTCTCTCCTGACTTCCCAGGTTCTTGCAGTGCCGTGTTTGTGCCTTGCTGACAGTCAGGAGGTCTTGTGGGGAACATGGGAGACACTTCCTCACGACATCTTTGGGGTCTACCTAGAGGTGGCACACAGTTTTCTGCCTGGCTTAGGGATAACAGATGGGTGTGAATAATTTTGGGGACATTATCAAATCTTGTGAAACTGCATGGAAGCCTGAAACTTTCCCTTCTTGGCAAGATTTTCCTGTGAAAATTTACACAATCTCAGGGAGAGGGGAAGGAGTAATTTTCAAGTTTTTAGCAGAATTTATGTCGAAGCTGTGGTAAAAAGAAACATTCTTTGGGGCAATTTGAAGAAAGATTACTTTTTTTTTTCTTTCCAAGAGAACAAACTTTCTGTCACAAAAAGAGTATTCACAGAACGTTTTTAAGAAGCCTAAATGATTTTATTAACCATCATGGATGTTACCCATGTGCACAGTATTTGGAGCACGTACACTGACACTAGATGACAAGCAGTTTACATAGCAAAGTGATGGAGCCTCTCTGTTGTGAGGGATTGATACCTTCAGTTCCCTGAAAACTTCATTTACTTAGCTTAGACCTTTACAGAGAAGATTCTCTCTGGCAAATCCCGTGTATAATGGACGCTGCCCTGCCACCTTGGTGAACAAACCCACGCTCTCCTCCTTTCCCATAGCTGAGCCTTGCAGGTGGCTTGTGCTTGCTGCCTCTCCGGTGCTTTCAAGGAACACTTCTCTGCGTGGTCACAGCTGCCCTTGGCTGAGGTAACCAGTGGGGCCAGGGGTGCAGGAGAGCTCAGACGCACCCTGAAGCCTTTCTGTGCCCAAACCTCTGGCAGACTAAAAAGCTGAGACTGAAATCTGGTTTGCTTCAAAGATAGATTTTGCTGTTGGCACATGTGGAGTTATCTCAAGCTTAGCTGTTTCTCTTTCTGTCACTCCATGGCACCTTCTGCACTTCTCTCTTTAAGCAGTTGTGGTGTTATGTAAACACAAAAATCATGGAAGATGGCCCGGTTTCCATGTCAGGCTTTATTAATAGCCATTCCCTCCATTTGCCCTCTGACTCTTGCTTTGCTTGAGCCATTTTTTGTCTTGGTACTACATTTCCACTCGTACTGGTTGGGTTTTGGAGTTCTTTGGCACATGGAAGTTGTGCATTTTCTGCAATCGTGCCCAGCATTGCTGAAATTCCTCTTTGGCCTGGCCAGTAAACTTAATTTGCTTGCTCTGAATACAACTTTTAAATGTTATCAGCTTTCCTTTCCTGTTTGCTGTAACTTTTCCTCCATAGCTAAATGCACCTCGAGTTTGCAGTTGATTTCAGATGTTTGAGCACTGATTGCTATCAAGTTTTCTCAGCTCGTAGGTGCCTGCTTGTTTGGGCTAGTTGGGCTGTGTGCTTCCCCAGGTAAGTTTTTATTCCCACAGCAATTTAGGCAAACAAGTCTTCTGATGATAGGGGAAAAAAAATGTGCTGAACATTTATCACTGCATGCTTGTGGCTAACAGAGAACTTGAAAAATGTTGCCATTGTACTAAATCCCTTGTGTTTCCACTCTCACCACCTGGCTTGTTTGTCAGTAGAGTTAATAGCACAAAATTCTTGAGCAGCATAGGTTGTTTATCCCTCTGAAATATGTGGTGTATTTGTTTCCTTGAAAATACTGTAGTATGAAATCACGCCCACAGAGAGCTCCTCTTGAACTAATGTGACCAATAATTGGGAAAATAGTACAGAGCAATATACTATATAAAAGTGAAGTTCTAAGTGGGTTGAAATGCTCCACTCTTCACAAATTTGCGTGGGATTTAGTGAATGTTTCAGCTCTCAAAATGAGGTGTAAAGAAGTATATTTTCAAAATATAAAACCATGTAATTTCAACATTTCAAAATGAAGTTTCAGATATGCTGAAATGTTTTTCTTGACATTTCAATTGAAAAGGACCAAATTGCCTGCAAATAGAACCATGTATTTCACTACTATATAATATGAAATCGGAACTATGTTGATTTCAGCAAGCAGGTAAGATCTGCAACAATGGGATTTACATTTTTACCATCAAATAAAGCCAAGTGAATCATTTACAATGACCTTGGATTTCTGAATATAAGTCAGGTTGGTCTGGTTAATCCAAAATGGTAAGTCCACAGGCTTTTATTTAATGAAAATAGCCTCTCAAGCTTGGTTTGGTCCTACTGATTTCTTTTCCCATTTTTTCTTTTTTGTTTTAGTTCAGGCATTCAAAGCCAAGAGTGCATTATCACCCACTCCTATTCCAAGCACTGCCCAGTTTACCATTAAGGAAGAACTTTTGTGTATGTTTCCTGCATTATTGTGACTGTTTTACCAGACCTTGACTGGCAGCAAGAAAAGACATGTGCAGACTCTAAGGGTCATTATTAAACACTGGTTCAATCCTCCAGAAACCTGGAAAAATTAAACTGCATGCTCCAGTGCTCAGAGATTTGATTTCCACTCTCCACTCCCCTTTGGATGATGAATCATGCAGCTTAAAAACACACACTTTGTAAAAGGAAAAAAAAAGATAAGAAAACCATGAAGATAAACAAAAACCAGACAGTCCTTTCCCAAAGTGTAAGGATAACTGTGCTAAATTCCGCACTTTAATCTCTCAAGGAGGCAATTGCAGGACAGCCGTCTGCTTCCCACCCCTTCTCCAAAATCTTGGGTTGAAAGGGGCTCTCTGGGCATAGCTTTAATGCAGAAAATGGTGTTTCTCTTCCACGTTGCTAAGAAGGGGTGCTGCGCTGAGCCCTGCTAAGGGGCAAGGGGAAGAAGTTCTGTCTTCTTCCCACAGCTTGCCTTCTCTGCAGTGTATCAGCTCCTGCCTCGGCTCTAGGGTATGGCAGAGCAGGAGCTGGAGCAGTAGGTCAGGCACGAATTGGAAGCTGTTAAAGTTATTAATCTTGTAGTCATACTTCGTTCTGTGCTTGCAAAATGTCAGAACAGCATCGATTTCCTATTGCAGGACTGGTGCTCTTGAACCATGACATGGGGCAAACAAAGAATTTGGTGGGATGAGGCTGGCTGGCAACCAAGAAGGAGGGACTGGCAGCTATGGGAGGAAAAAGGAGACCCTTTGTTGAGGGGAAAATACTGTATCACATTTGTAGAGATAATTCCTTTTGCCCCCCCTCTTTAAAGCCAACTCTACAAAACACATCTGCTCTTTCTCTCTGCTCTCTCTACTCACTGAAGAGCTGAAGGACCAATGGAAGAGTAAAACAGGAAAAGGACAACCAGCACAGACCTCTGAACAGCCAAGCTGGGCCTGTGCTGTTGCTGGGAGAGGTGCTTTATCTTTGTCAGCTCGGCAGCTGTACCACCTCCCACTTTGGGGCCATGGGGAGTTCTGCCATCAGTTTCCCAAGAAGCAGGACTGCACCCTGGGTCCTTGCTGAATGTCCTGACATGTTTTATCTGTGACGGCAACCAAACCGGGGCCATGCTTCCCTGTCTGTGTCTCACCCCACGAACACAACTTGTTCCTGGATGACTATGGTAGGTTCCTGGCAAGGAGTTGTGGCTAAAATTGAGTTGAATGCAAGGAATGAGGAAGCTCTAATGAGGCTACAGAGCCACTTTAGCCAGGCATGATCTAAAGAATGACCTCATCAAGCTTTAGCTGGGTTGGTTAGTTTTAAACTGGATCAATTCCCTAATCCAGTAGAGAAAGAAGTGGGAGGCAGAAAAACCCCACGCAGTGGTAGCTGGGGTTGATGCTGGGCTGAAGCATCTCTGTAACACAGCTTGACGAGGAACCCTTGTCCAGTCCTGTTCACGGCTTTGCTGCTGGAAGGGCGTGAGAACTAACTAAATAAATGGCAAAAGCTGTTGTGGTGTATGTGCCACTGACACAGTGGGTGTCCTCACCAGGGAAGTTTACACAAATGCTTTTATGTTTATCTTAGTTCACTGGAAAACTGCTTTTGATCTGGAACCTCTAATTTATGAGAAGCTTTTATCTCTAGTCTTGTCACAGGCATAAGAATTATGTGTGTGGGAAGTCAGTAGATTGGAAACTTATCTTGGATTTCCTTTCTTTGCCTCTTGCTGTCTTGGTTTGAAAAGAAGTTTTGGCTCTTCTCTCAGTATATACACAGCCAAATTTTAAAAATAAACAAAATTAGATGAAGCATAAACCCAGAGTTTTCTCTTGTTTGCTTTCAATAAAAGGAAAATCAGAATATAATGATCTTGCTTGGAAATCAAAAATCCCTCTTAACAGCTCCTTGAGTTTAATTAGAGTCCAGCACAGAAAAGGGCTTGGAGATATTGCATTGACTTTGCTTTACTTTTTCAGAAAGGGACTGTTTGCTGGCATGAAGCTGAAGAAGAAGAAAAAAGGCGAGAAAGGGTTGACTATTGCAAACAAAGATGCACTGGGTAAGGCCTCATAAATAAATACTGCAACTGGGAAGAGCAGGTGGGGGATCATATTATATCTAATTTCATGTGAACTCATTTGAATTGTGTTTTAGGGCTTAGTATTGATACAACCGGCAGTAAACTCCTTATCACTCCCAAGTAAACAGAGAGCTAATTTTTTTTGCATTAACTGTTTCGTTAAGCCCATCTTCAGATTCTGT
Organism: Platalea leucorodia; assembly: GCF_965183815.1. Classification (NCBI taxonomy): domain Eukaryota; kingdom Metazoa; phylum Chordata; class Aves; order Pelecaniformes; family Threskiornithidae; genus Platalea; species Platalea leucorodia. The sequence goes on along the minus strand of NC_138823.1, from coordinate 13,153,589 downwards.
GAGTTCAGACTGCTATATCTGGTAGAGTAAAACAAAAATGTCAGCTTGACTTTTACCATAGAGAGATGACACATTTCTGAAATTTTTTTTTTCTACTCTAGAGATAGACAAGTCATTATAGGTGTGTAATTCCTCCAGAAGATCTGCTTCTTCTAGAAACCATAAGAACACAACCTGAGTAGGCTCTGATGGCTGGATGGGCTGGCTTGATAAAGCTGGGAGCTTTACTTAGCAGCAATTCTCCTCTTAAATGTATGGCAGTTCTTTTATTTTTTATTGTTAATAATTATTTTTTATTTTTAACAGATGTGGGTATATCCATAAGACATGCAGAGTCTCCTATTTTTTTCCCTTAATACACCATTAGTTTCCAAGCTAAGGATACGTTCCCCTGCACATCCTACCACTGTCATTTTCCTCCTGTCACCACAGTCCTCTCATTCACCAAAACCTGTAGTTCAGCCACAACAAAGTCTTCACCTTCTGTAGTTTTATTTTGCAGTCTCATGTCTCAAATTGCACAGAATTTTGAAAACATGGACTACTATGTGTTTAGTGCAGCCCTTGAATTACAGTGTTGTAATAAACCAGTCGTGTGTGTCTTGACTCCCTATTGGGCAGAAACAGGAATACATATTTTGTGCCATAAGCATCATTTAGCTAAAGGGCACTACTTTTAAAAAGATTCCCCTCTGGTCCTTACAGTAAGGGGTTTGGGCTTTTGGAGCAGAAAAAACCTAAAGACCATTAAACTTCTTACTAATTACAGATATGTTGGAGTTAGTTTATTTATCTTATGCTCCATGAAATATACCATGCTCTACAGTATGGTCGTCATGGGAACTTGGTGCTACAGATGCAAAACTATAGACAGATGCCTTTGCCTCAAGGGCTGAAAATCAGGCTATGCCCACACAGATACAGAGACAAGTTCACCTTCCGTGTGTTCGGCTGGACAAGAGCCAGAGGGGCAGTTGGGGAGCATATATGTTATATGAGATTGCTAGTGGAGGAACCTTCATTGAGCATATGTTATATGAGATTGCTAGTGGAGGAACCTTCATGGAGCTCGCTCATGCCTGGCTGCCTTGCAACACAAGCAAAAGTTGTGTCTGTCTGTACCTGTCTGGCGGTTCGCCTCAGAGTAGGGGCTTGTGGAAGCCAGCCGAAAAAGGAACATTCAGACCTGATGAGAGCTATCCAAGTGAGTTTTGCTGCACAATGGATGGTCCTTTGCTGCCATCGCCAGTTTCTAAACACCCAAGTGACCATACCTTTTCAAAGAGACAAGGAAGCACTATTATAACCCTTTGTCTAGTTTTGTGGTGGGAGCACAGTGCCATAGAATACTTGCAGAAAATGCACTTGGATGTGTTTCCTTTTGTTTGATCAAGGTCATCCAGAAGGTCACCTAAGCCCCTGGGTATTGCTGGGCAAGTCATCTTTACTGTTGCAGGTACCACTGAACAGCTTCTAGACCAGAAATAACTTATGTCCAGAGTCAATGAACATTTCTTGCTTATAAATGTAACTATTGGAATGAACTACAGGCACCCAAATTTTAAACTTTCACCTAAAACACACAGCTCCCTTCCCAAGGCAGGTATTGAACACAGACAGGTTCAGCAAGGAGCAGAGATGCTGGTAGGACTTCTGTCACACCAGAAGGACAAAGCAGAGCAGTGTGAAAAGGGCTTCTCTGGCCAAATGTCAATGTGTACATCTGAGCTAGTTGCTGAGATTTTCTTTATGGTCAGGAAGAAAAATAAGCACTTCTGGAAGCAATTTGTCTCACCTGAGTATAACTCTCTACAAGAGATCCCATGAATCATGCTCTTCAACTCTTTCTGTTCTTGATCTTCCAGTTCATCATCTCTGCAAAGAGGAAAGGTGAGAAATGATTTCTAAGCTAGGCTCCTCTTTGGTCGCTTGGAAGGGACTGAAGTGTGTCGCTGTTATGACAAACCATGGATGGCTGACTCACTGCTGCAAAGTAATAAGTGCAAAACCCAGCAATAATCTGTCCCACTGTCTTTCTAGCATCTCTCTAGAGAGATGGGGCAGTTGGATGCGACTAGTGTGCATGTGCCTGTTGTGGGTGCACATGGGGTGAAGAGAGCAGCTACAGCCACAATTTATATGGTATATGATTTTGCGCAGGAGGGGAGCTGCTGCTGTAATCAATGCTGCTCAATACAAACCACTATTGTATCTCTGATTGTGATACCCTAATAAATAAAATATTCAGTTCATTCTGATGAATTCACTGATCTGCTCAAAGCTAGCTTTTTGCTAGTAGAAATCAAAGGTGAGTTTTACTTTCTTGATTGTTTTCTTCATCAGGTGATCATGATGAAAGTGCAAATCTTCACCATGACACTCTCAGAAGACAAGAAGAGAGAGAGGAAGACTTAATGACCAGCGATGCACTGTCCAATGTTTTTGGACCCTTAAGCCCAAAGAGGAAAAGGTGCTCCTTGGCGTACCTTACCTAACATCCCCCAAAACACCTTTTCTATCCTTCTCGGGAATGGCATTGCCCTACGACAATACATCTGCTGACAGAAAATCCATTTGCTGACAGCAGTGATCCCTTCGCTCCTACTCTCCCACCTGACAGAGTGGGATGTACTTGGCAGCAAAATATTATCAGCTCAAGACAGATTGTCACCAGACTCTATCCAGTGCAGGGAGAGATTGAAATGGATGCTGAGAGTGCCTCAACTGTGCTAATGAACTCTGCTAACGAAAATGAGCCAAAGGGGACAGCAATCTCTATAGCCAAGAGCTTGTGTAGTTTTTTTCATACAGGGCAGGAATAGAGTCAGGTTTGATGGGATCAACAAGTGAAATCATGCCCATGCATGGCAGGTAGCTGCACTGGTCTGTGTGGATGCAAAACAATTCCCTATTACCAAGTCAATGAGAAAGACAGAGAGGGTCTCTGCTGATGAGATCAAGCCTAACAGTTCACAACAAAGCTACCTGCCATAAACAATGCTTGCTTAGTGATAAGAAGTCTTTCCAACATGTGTCCAAGTACCAGATCTTGCCTAGAGATGTCTAAGGACATGTTTTGTCATTCAAACAGGGCAAAGCTGGTGACCAGAATTCATGAAGAGGAGATGAAATCCCAGAACTACCAGGTGAGCAGGGGCTGATGGCCCTTCTGTGCCTGTGAAATCCCCAGGCAGGCTGCACCTGAGCCCAGGAGTGCGTGTGGTGTCCTTTTGCCTCACAGATTGCCATCACCATCATCGAGGCCAGGCAGCTGGTGGGTGAGAACATTGACCCTGTGGTGATCATCGAGATAGGTGACGAGAAGAAGCAAACGACAGTAAAGGAAGGCACAAATGCCCCTTTCTACAATGAGGTAGGTGCTTTCTCTTGAAGAAGGCACTTTATTCAATGGCTCTGGGTGGCCTTCACCACTTGGTAGCTCAAAAGGGGATGAACTAGGCTTGTAGCACCTTCATGTCTGAGCAGGGAGGTCTGTCCAGGAGCAGTTTGAGTTTCAAGATTGGCCAAGCACTAGCAATAACTCCCTTGTGTTTAGCTCTATTTGCTCTTTCTCTTTTCAAGCTCTGTCCATCCTGTTCCCCGTTCCCTCCACCGCATCCTGCCCTACTACCACTGCCTCTGCATTTTTTCAAATGATCCATTTGAGAGCTTTGTCTAAACTGCGCCCCACCCCCGTCCCCCCCTTCCTACCACTTCACTGTTTTGGCCTTTCCCTGACATGTATTTGTCCCAGCTGGTCACAAATGAGACCAACACAACTCCCAAAAACAAACGGTCCTTTGGGTTTCCTCGTGCCTCCTGTCCCTTTTGACAATACCCTCTGATGCACAGTGAGGGCCACGGGCATTTGTGAAGGGCAGTGCTGTGCAGCCATGCAAGAAGAAAAGTAGAAAACAGGTCTGGTCCATGGCAGACATGAACTAGGGAGCAAGAAAAGGGTTTTGCTGTGTCCACCACTGCCTCCCCAGCCCCCCCACCCCGAGTCTCACCGGGGCTCTGTGCGGTAACCCAAAAAGCTATACCTTGCTGCTTACAGTTCTGGCTACCAGCACAAGGACGATTCTGATCTGCTGTCCCCTTTTCCCACAGTACTTTGTGTTTGATTTCGTTGGACCGCAGGTGTTCCTGTTCGACAAAATAATCAACATCTCTGTAAGTACCTAGGAAAGCTTAGCACAGCAAGTAAAGGTCATTGTTACTTGTGTCACTTCAGCTCTAAATGATTCTTCTTAATGTAATTAAAAAGAAAAATAATTTTAGGTACCAAGAGTGCTATAAAGTAAGCATGAAGTATAGGAGGGAGAAAGGATAGGTGAAAGGTAAAGGAGGAAAGGCAGCTGGCAATGATTTGAAGGAATGTAACCCTAAAGAAAGAGTAAGTGTGTATTTTCAGGGACACTCATTGCTGGCTTGGCAATCTGCAAGGTAGAATGAGAAAATTCAGCTTAGCTAACTCCTGTTAGCATTGTCTTCATCCCTTTAATTTTCAAGCTGCCACTTGTTTCAAATGACTGATTTGAAACTTCTGTCTTATCTCAGTTCCTCAGATACGACTGTTTCTAACTAAACTCTCCAAGTACCTTATCCTCAGCAGCAGCTCTCGGGCTGTCCGGGAGTGTCAGTGGCTGGTTGCTGTTAGCATGGGAGTGGGCTCCAAGTGTTCAGTGCTGCTCCCACTGCTCGCTGCAAGTAAAGTCCCGGCGAAGCTATGTGACACCTCAGAACAGCCCTGATGAAGACACACATGCTCTTGGACTTGGGGCATTAGATGATGATTTGCAGTTTGGTAGGCCAGGTCTATGGAGGCTTGCTAATTATCTTACCTGAGGCTCCTGAGGTTCATCACCACATTTAGCAAAGCTGCTAAGGAATTAAGGAAGATCTCAGGAGACTCTGGACAGTACTGTATTTGTATTACTTAGAAATATCACAAGCTGTGCCATTCATGAGCTGTTTTTTGCATTTCTACTGCCAAAAGTCCCACCATTTGGCCAGAGAAATGAGCAGTGAGTTGGCCCAGGAAAGGTTCTTTTTCCCTGAAATGCTTTGTCCATTTCAAAAAAGTACACCAGGAAAGGGTCTGTGCTGGTTGTGCATGACAGAGAGAGGCAGTGCTCAGGAGCTACAGGAAACATCTGTGCAAAACCTCTTAGAGATGTTCACTGTGTACCTGCTTTGCTGAGCTGCTAATACAGTGACTTTTCCCAGCTACAGAAATAAAAAATATTCATTTACATGTAGCCAGCTGGACAACTATGTTTTCAATGCTGGTAGTAAATTAACAGTCTGAATCCTAAGCTCCAGTTCAAAGCCACTATATCACCTGCACAGCTCAAATATATGAACTTCATACCCACATAAGGTATCTGCAGATCTGACCTTCACAGGACAGAGTTTACTACAGGCTGACAATGGCCCATCTTTTGCATGGGAATAGATATCATCTCACTGTTATGACTTATATCACAGTGTGATATAACACATATATGTTTTTGACATGGTTAGTATCAGCACAGTACCGAGGCATCAACTCTTGTGAGCTACTGCTGCTTGGGGATGTACAGTTATTTTTCTCCAAGATATGGCCAGTCTTTCCGATCTCACATTCTTTTGAAGGATTCCATATATCCAGTGGTGGAGGGAAGAGTGCCAGCTTTCCGAGTGTGTTGGGGGTGTGGGGAAATGTGTCACCATTACCTGCTGTAAATCTGCATAGTTTCATCAGGCTCAGCAAACTCGTTTGATTTATAGCTGGTGAAGGTGCAACATTAAGAAATTAAAGGTCTTCTAGATAAAAATGACTTTTTTTTTTTTTTTAATCAAACTAACCCAGTGCAATGCTCATGTATGCTACTGAAAACAGAGATTCATTACCTTGCAACATAGTTTTGGAGAATGCAATGTATCAAGTGAATAGAAACCAATAGAGGAAATATGTGTGCTGGGAGCGAAGGAACTGCTGGGGAAAGTTTCACAGCACTTGCTTAGTATGAATCTCACTTAAGGAGAAACAAAGATTGGCAGCCTCCATTACCAGCAATCATTCATGCACTGAATTAGCTTCTTCTGTGAAAACGAACTCATCTGCATATGGAAGCTCAAGGAAAACAAAAAAGATTAGTGCCGTTGTCCATCAGTTCAGCAGTTAGTCTAACTGTATTCAAACCCTGCATTTGAGGGGAAAATGAGTTTTTTGATTTCTCAGCACCTGCTAATTAATAGAATTTTTATTGATTAATATCTTCCAGTGTATTCCAGCAACCTTGTAGTAATGCCACAGTAAAACTGAGTTGCCCCTTTCATCTAGACCTGTATCTCCAGTACTGAAATATTCCCCAGTTTAACACTGTGCCTCCTTGTCCTCATTCAGAAAATCTGAAGAAAATCCTTCAGTCATCTATAGAGTCAATCAAGTGCGAAAAGACACAAACCTTTAATTAGATACAATGTAGATATGATGCTCCCTCTCAGCGAAGACAAGAGATGTTTGCTATAAGCTTCATGCTCACTTGCTGTGTTACGTTAGAAAAAATACGCTTGGGGAAAAAGTACCAGGAAAGATGCAGAGGATTTAATAGAAGCAGTGAGTTATTTCCTCAGCAGTTAAAAGCAACATGTGTGCTACAGGGAGTGGAAACCCCTGTCATTTCAGGGGGAACAGGGGGCATTTACCCAAGGACACCACATTTCACACAGCAAATCTCAAGGACAGAGAAGTGAGGCTTACACATTTAATGCTCTCTGAAAATGCTGTCATGCCTTGGAGAGAAAATGCAAAGAGCAATGAGACAGGGCCAACTTGGACTCACCACATATCCTCCTCTTCTTTCTGGTCTTAAAGAAACTCCTTTTTATTTGGCTACAGAAAGGCTACAGCCTTCTTGCCCCTTCAATCCATCCCGTGTTGGATCAGTTGATTTAGGTGAGCTCCTATTTCCATGTAGTTCCTCCAAAGCTGTAATTTTGCCTGGCTTCAGGATGAAACCCACCAGTTTTCATGGCTTCTTCCCCACCGCCGTGTGCCCTAGTCCAACCTCATAGGAGCGAGGGTTCACGACTACAATGGGACCTGGCAGCATCCGGGATTGAGGAAAAGCAACACTAGTAGATGAAGCATTGGCTTCACACTCTCTCCTCTCCCACATGAAGGCTGCTTAATTTTTAAGCTTTAATAGTAGAGTAAAATAAAACTGCTCCTTTGTCTGCTTTTGATTTTTTCAGCCCTAGAAACTCCTTCCATGTTGAAGTGAGGAGTTACCAAGGACAACAGAGTGTATTCCCTAAATGACAGGGGCACAGTGGCCCCAGGCCTTTAACGCAGAATGACATTATGTTGCAACAAGAAACCTCCTGAATTTTCTGGTAGATCTTGATGAAGGTGTCAGTGATCTTTACTTTGGAACGTATCTCTCCTGGTCTTGAAGAAAAATGCACAAAATGAAGTCACATGACAAATCCAATGCAAAATCGCAGAAGTCTTGTATCCCTATCTAGGTCCAAAGCCAGGGTATGATGTCTTCCAGATTCCTAAAATGCTCTCAGAGGCTTAGTTGTTTAGCTCCAACATTTAGATTTAGCTTCTGTGAACTTGAATCCCATGGGCTTAGTTTCTCTTTGCAATTCGGCCAAGGTGTTCCAGACAATTCAGCTTGCTTTCAGAAGCTTTTCCACAATCAAGGAACAGGTTTCAATCTTTTAAGCTATTCTGAAACCAGGTGAGATACATTTTTTTAGAAATACAGTTCTAGAGCCATTCTTCCCTTAGAAGATGTTGCTAGCCTCTGCCTTGTCTGTAAAGTGAAGCACATGTATGTATTTGAAAACCAGGCACAGAAGTACATAGATCTAGGAATCATGACAAATGAAATTATTAATTAAATTTGAATTAAATTAAATTAAATTAAATTCATTACTTGGCAGGAAGGATAAGGAGACAGACTTGCTGGGGCCTGCTTGCCATCTCATTTACATCTATATCTCTTCTCTGATTTCATTAATATTGTGGGAGGTAAATCAGAATTTAGTCTCTTGGTTTATGTGCACATTGAAGTGTTGCAAAGAAACACTTGAATTCTTTCTCCTCTGGGTGTACTCAGTTCTTATGGCAATTCAGCTATTGCACAGAAAGTGATATGATTTCTGCAGCCTAGTGTGAAACCAATGATGCCCCATGTGTTTATATTCATTATGATTTATTTAAAACTGCCAGGATAAGTAATATAACTGTATCTGCTCTGAAGACACATCCATCTGATTCCTGCTCTATATAATCCTGGGACCTGAGATGAACCTGTGTGATTCCACTTGGATGCAACTATATTGGTTTCTAAATTGAAACAATATTGGGTAAAGAACAGATTTCAAATGCTTGCTGTATCTGCTGTGGCTATGTACACCCAGTTTTGAGTAGTGCTGGATGTCGCTGCTTAGTACCTCGGAACCAAACACGATCTTTGTTTGGATTGCTCTTTCTTATGCTGACTGGGAAGAGAAATAGTGACATTCTTTAACCAGCCTTTTTCTAACAGGTTATGCACAACAAACTGATTGGAAGTGTGCTGATAGGCTCCTTTAAAGTAGATCTGGGGACTGTGTATGGTCAGCCAGGTAAGTGGTGTATTTTCTGCCCTTTTTGTTGTTAAATGAGGCATGAGGCAGGGAAGGAGAGGAGAGGAGGTGTGCTGCTTTTCCACTTAGATGTTTGTGGTTTATGCCGAAGGATAAACTTAACAACGTTTTTGGAAGGTTGTTTTCCTATTTGGATACCAGAGCACCAGCCAAATTTTTGGAAGAAATTTCAACACTGAAAACACCTTGATAATCTGCCCATTGGTGGGAAGTACTTGTCAAGGTTGGCTTTTCTTTAGGGGGTCAGAGTGGGCAGCTCAATGCTCTACAAACCCAGCTCAACTAAATCATCACAGAGTATCCAAAGCTCTGCTGCATGTGTTGGGGTGGAGGAAGGGAGAGCGGGATGAAGCGTGGAAGGAATGGTGAGGAGAGCACAAGATGGGAGAAGGAGCAAACAGTAACAGGAGAGAGAAGGAGATGACAGAGGTGACCGTGGGTCACTTGCCATCTTCAGAGCTGACCAGTGCTTTCTGAAATTTGAAGCTAAGAAAAGATCACCTACCCCTTTTTTGGCCTTCTTTTACAACCATCCACAAAACATGTATCTTTCTCTCTTTCATAATTACTCAATGACCTGGTCTTTTCTCAGTCTTTGGGAATGAACATATTTAGGGCACTTGCTATAGATGTCACCCAGCTACAGCGAAAGTGTAGAGTCATTCAGACCACTCTCTCTTCAGGGCTCCGGCAAGACTTAGTAGAGAGAAATGGCCTGACTGAAGTGAGCAGTCTACGTCCGCACTCAGACTGCGTTAGCCTCTGAATTCTGTCCTGTATTTTCTGCTCATACTTTTACAGGAGGGTAGTGTCTGAGGGTCGATCTTGAGCTCATATCCCTGGTACACTCTGGTCTCTCCCTCCCACTCCTTTACACACCCAAGGTGACGGCCAAGGACTTAATGTAAGGTTTTTAGGACCTTGCTTGAGGGAGGTTGCTGAAGCAGGGCTGCAGCAAGGGCTGTTGTGGGTGAATTGTCTTGTGCATTTTCCCACTGGAAAGATGGAGCTGAACCTGCTTCTGGCTGCTGCTTCTTCCTCTGGTGACTGTCCATCCTCCTTCCTCTCTTTCTCAGCTGGCTGCCAGTGTTACGCCTGGCCATAGCTCCCCGCAAGGGTTTTTCTGCCGGAGAGTTCTGAGATCTTCAGACAGTTCTCATCAAAAAGTTGGCCTTTCCTCATAAAGCCTCAGCCTTAATTCAGCTGCTGAAATCTCACCCAACCTTCCACTGGTCTTTAGTTACTGATCTTAGTAACCATTGATGAAAATGAGCTTGTTCCTGATGAGCTCTGGATCAATCCTTTGCCTTTTTGGTCACACAACATTTTGGACCCTCTAGATGTTCCTGGTAAGAAAAAGTGTACTTCAGCATGATCCTCCTGAAAGCACAAATGTTGTTTGCATTGCCCTTTCTGGGAGTGGAGAGGAGAAACATTTGCATTTTTTGCATCCTCTGTTTGGGCGTTTAAGTTTCTCCATCTTACAGGTCATCAGTTTTGTGACAAGTGGGCGCTTCTCACAGACCCTGCTGACATTAGGACAGGAGCCAAGGGATACCTGAAGTGTGACATCAGTGTGACTGGGAAAGGTGATGCGATACAAGCTACGCAGAAAACAGCTGATACTGAGGAGCAGATTGAAAAGTACTGCAATGGTTTCTTTTTTACTGCTTTCTTCTTTACGAAGTACCTCAAGAGTCCTCTGCCCTCCTTTCAGTCCTTTCCTTGCTAACTCAGAGTTAAGAGCAGGATAGCATTGTACACCTGACTGTTCTGATGTGCTCAAAGAGAGTTTTTTACAATCCTCGCAACTAAATTGGAGGGCATGTTAGGGTCACTTCTCTGCAGCTGATAGAGTTGACCATGCCCTGTGGCTAAAAGTGCCAGATTACCCCTGACAGAAGGTTCATTGATCTGAAACCAGTTAAATATTTCTGAAAAGCAGTGAAGTAAGAAGAAAAAATATGAGGAAAAGCTATTTCTTCTCCTCTATCATCAGATGTGTGTGCATGGATATTTTCCATATCCTTAAACAAACTCAAGTGCATTAACATTCTGCTTGTAAAATACAGAAGTTCAAGGTGGTAAAGTATGTTGCCAGCATACTTCACATTTTATAGGAGCAGTGTTTCTGGTCAGTACTGACATACTGGACCAAGTCCCTGGAGAGTCACCAAGACGATGGAGGGCTGGAGCGCACAGTTTACAAGGAAAGGGGTGGGGGTGGGAGGGTGGGGGGGTGGGGTGGTTTCTTGAGCCTTAAGAAGAGCACATAAAAGGGTATCCTACATGAAGAGGGCTGAGCCAGACTCTTTTCAGAGGAATACATTAGAAGGATGAGAGACTTTGGACGCAGGTTAGAACAAGGGAATTTCAGAACAGATAGAAGATTTTTTTTTTTTTTTGCTATGAAGGTGGTCAAATGTAACAGAGTCCCAGAGAGAGTGGGGAATCTCTGTCCCTGGAGATATCCAGAATTTACTGGACAAAGTCCTGAGCAACCTGATCTAACTGGACCTGGTTCTATACCACATAGACAAGCTTGCTGAATAATGCTGTATCATTTCCTTATGGTAACCAGAAAATGTTTTGATTTAGATACAGAAGAAAATTCATACACCTTTTTGTGTCTTCTCAGGATGCAAGCTAACTTGAGACGACAATTTTGTTGGAAAAAATATCACTTCATTGTCTGAGTTTTCAATTTTAAGGAAATGGCTCCTTTTTTCTTTCAGGAACCTCTTGATCCCCAAAGGCTTTCCATCTGAAAGACCATGGGCAAGATTTTATGTGAGAATTTACAAAGCAGAAGGACTTCCAAAGATGAACTCTAGCATCATGGCCAATGTCACCAAAGCATTCATAGGCGACAGTAAGGACCTTGTGGATCCCTATGTGGTGGTCATGTTTGCAGGTCAAATGGTAATTGGGATCCTCTTGATCACAAATGTAGGCCTTCTTTGCTATTAGCTGTGCTACAGGCAGGTGATTATGCTGATGTCCTTTAACTTACAGTTACATAAATTAAATAAAACACATATTTCTGTCATCAGAAAGAAAAAATTCAGTTCTTAAATTATGCAGGAATAAAGTAATGGAAACACTTAATGCCAGCAGATCTAATATCAGCCTCACAGCAGTAGGTTAGAGTCAGGCAGCAGGAGGGGAAAGAGAATGCTCTAGATCTGTTGCTAAAACATCAAGTTACAGGACAGTGGATTACCCAGTGTGGTATTAGGTAAGTGCTATGTTCTGGTCTCCCTAGAGTGAAAAAAGGAAGCAGGGCTGAAATCAGTAAAGATGGTTCAGTCTGTTTTTTTAGGGCTGTGTAATCGACTTCTGAATTACTCTGCTGTAATTCAGGACCCTTGCAGCTTTTCTGTGGGTAGCAGAAGAAGCAGCATTTGAGTAGACTCTGTCTCAGTGTTGCCTAGCTTCATTGCTCCCAGAGCTCCTTCAACATCAAACATGGTGCTACAGAAAGCTGCTGAGTGGGGCCTTCTGACTTTGGTGGAAGAGCAGCGCAGAGGAGGTCCAGGGGCCTGGTTCCTCTGGATACACCCATGAAACACCATGTAAGGGAGCTTGTCTTGATTATTGGTGTAAATAAAGAGAGAATCAAACTGGAAACGATTTTAAGACAGCAATGCTTTCTGTGTGCAAGGAAGCCTTACAGAGAACTCCAGTTAGTCCTTTATAGATATTGCAGGCATGAGAATGAGGCCCTTGCTGCTGATTTTGTGTTTTCTTGCGAATCTAAATTGCAAAGCATTACATCTCAAACTAGTATGGCTTAAAACAGCCCAATGCATGCAGCTACTTCAGGTTTAATAGAGGGCTGAAGAAGACATAAGAATGGGTCACTGATGTGAGTTTGCACACTGGTGTGTAAAATACCAGTTTAGAGGTATCGTTGGTGGGTTTCCTGACTCGGTTCTCCCCACCAAATGTGAAAATAGAAGGCCTACCACAGTCTGCGGCTGCACAGACTGTGACACAGTCCTGCCATCTCCTCCAGACTAGGAGGAATAACTCTGGTCTCTACATCGCTAGCACACAGGCATATGTCCAGAACGTGAGCCACAGTAATCATATTTTATACTGGATAGATTGCCCCATTTAAGGTAATTCCATTGGTACATGCAGCCTGACAGCTGTAATGAATTTCATCTTTTATGAGACAAACTGAACTGCATTACTACTACCCAGGTATTTCAAAAGCCATTTGAAGATGTGCAGTTTGTAGCAGAAATGCCAAAGTCTGGCTTCACAGATATGATTTGTGCATAAGGGCCCTGAAGAATTAGATCTTATTCCAGGCTCTGCTGTGTGCAGGTGAGAATTCTGTAGCCATAATATGGTCTTTTATTAGATATGGAAGGGAAAATAAACAAGCTAATAGAAAAGCCAAAGTACTTTTAATATAGGATATTTGTGCTTTAAAAATGACCGGAGGGATGTTGCTAAGTGCAATTTGTGCTATACTCATTGCCATTCTCCAGAGTCTGACCCCAGAGTCAGATTAAATTTGCTGGACTTTCATTTCAGGGTCGCACAACAGTGCAGAAGAACTGTGCAGATCCAGTATGGCATGAACAGATTATCTTCAAGGAAATGTTCCCTCCACTCTGCCGAAGAGTCAAAATCCAGGTCTGGGATGAAGGCAGCATGAATGATGTGGCCTTAGCCACCCACTTCATTGACTTGAAGAAAATATCAAATGAACAAGATGGTGACAAAGGTAAAGGGGAAAATGTCTGTTCCAGAATATGCCCTTAAAGTAAAATCTACTTGCTTGGGATCTGGGCACTGGCTAATCCTATTTTAAGGAATGCCTAGAGCTCAGGTGAACTGCCATAGTTTTTGTTGGTTCTGAGAGACCTTCTCTTGCTTAATTTGAAGTTATATCACGTTGTGCTTGGTGCATGGTGGTCTGCCACTGCCTTTCTTGTTACAGGGCTGCTACATAATTTGGTACCTTCTTTGCGACTGTGGCAATAGTTTGCTCTGGTCCACTAGGGATGACTGATGTAAGTTTATAGCTTGTGCAAGTTTCTGTTGGGCAATGAAAGCAAAAAGTGAAAATCACGGGCAGAGCAGGCTTGTGTTTTTGATCTACCCTGTAAGAGCAAAGTGTTTAGGTAAGGCTCAGCTGAGTGCTATCATAGCTCAAGGAGGTACCATCGACTAGTGTGCTTGTCCTCATGTATGTGAGGTAAAGCTCACTATCTGGAGTCTTTTCACTGATGGCTGAGTCTACATATATAGCCTTATTTACATTGTGTGATCTCCGTGTGGAACATGGTCAGTTATCACAGCTCAGCAAAGGCACAGTAACTCCTTAAACTTGGCAATTCAAATGTGTATCTGAGTCCTTAACCAGAAAATAAAGGAGAAATCATATAAACTGAGTGGTGACATGGGCTTGGGAACAGTTTGGACAAGGTGAGAAAGCCTCTATTCCTCTCCCACCATGTCCCAGCCCTCAGTCTATGGGAGCAAGCTCTTTTTTCCAAGAGGTGCAATAGGCCTCATGCCCCAGCACGTGTGGTACAAACACCTTCTGAGAAAGAGCTCCATAGCAGCAGAGTCCCTGGTTGGGTATTGGCAGAGGCTCCTTAGTGCCTAAGAATAGCCTCGCAAAACAATGCCGTATATGAGGTGGTCCCCACCTGCATAGAAATGGGTCCAGGTTTCGCTTTTGGTGTGCAAGAGGCGAGATTTCTTGGAGCAGACAGTGAGGAGAGCATGCTAACACCTAACAGAAATGCCATAAAAGGTTCTTTATCTCCAGGGTTTTTGCCTACATTTGGGCCTGCCTGGATCAATCTCTATGGCTCACCCAGGAACCACAGCCTCATGGATGACTACCAGGAGCTTAACGAAGGTTTTGGAGAAGGGGTCTCCTTCAGGGGACGTCTCTTCATTGAGATTGCTGTGGAGATACTTTCAGGAGGAGCCCGTGAGTTGAAGTTTTCAAGTATTATCAAGGATATCAAATTGCCGTCTAAAGATAAAGACTTCAAAGCACCCAAAGGAAAAGACAAAACTGAGAAAGCAGGAGAGGATCGAAAGTCAGCTTCTCCTTCAGATAAGACGAACTCTACTGAAGTGGAAGTTGAGCCATTTGATGTGCCTTCAGAGGTCAGTATGATATTAAGAGATTGATTGACATGTGTCCCTAAACCTCCGAGGATGGCACTGATGTGTGTATTTGGGTTTAGGTCATCTAATACTGCTTTTCTGTGCTTCCTACAGCTTCTTCATGCCTCCATAGTCTTGGGACCTTCCCATAATCATGCAGCACAAATGGAGCATTCATGTGTACCTGTAACTCATAAAAAAATCTCAAGTAGGACTTGGTTTCCATAAAACTTAGTCTCCTGTCCTATTGTCCCTTCTGCACTAGCTGCATCCATGTGTTCCTGCTAGAAACTTATATGATGTAATATCTGCTAAATGACAGAGAGTCGATGGGGCCAGCTGATAATTATGAAGTCTGATTTCCTGCATTCATTTGAGAAAATCAGTAGTTGTCAATTGAAGTCAGTAGGGAATCACTGACATAGAATTTGTGCAAATTCAGAGAGATAGATACAGCCTAGCGTGTTTTACTCTACTCCTTTAACCCTGCGTTGTCAATGTGGTTGTAGATTGCTAATCTCTTTAGGTGAGGGGCTGCAAATCATGTACTCAGTCTCAATTGGTATTAACTGATATTACTGTCCTAACGTCACCTGTGGTACTGTGTTACATCATGGGGAGATCTGTGCTATGATGCTTTGAGAAGGTTGTGCAGCTGTGGCAGGGCATGTGGGCTCAGGTGCTGAGCCAATACTTGAGCTTTGATTCTCTACTCCATCACATCACCGTCTGGGAGCAACAACACACTGGTGCACACGCAAGCTCTATTTTTTTTTTACTCAATAAATAGGAAGAAAAATATTCTCATAACCAATTTTCTTCTCACTTCAGTACGTCATTGATCAAAATTTTGGCTTTTGTAGTGGGACTCCCACCTCAGTGCTTAAGGCACTCATGTCCTTTATTGGATCTGATTCTTGATCTTTTGACTCCACCTCTACAAGTAAATAAGAGAGGAGAAATTGTTCTTTGGTCTTGAGGCCTAGACTTGGCAAGTGTTCTTCCTTGGCCTGTGCCCTGGCATTGCATGCATGAGTGCTAGCTGGAGCAGGTCAAGGAGTGTGTTAGCAGAGAAATGGCATGGGTAATTGCAAGCCAATTTTGTGAACCTGTGCCCTGGTCTTGCTTTATATACTCATATAGTTGCAAATTGCCTCTGTCCTTCAGTTCTTCTCTGAAGATTGTAATAGAGTTGACATGAGAAAAAATTTATTTCCATATAGATTTTCCTCTATATGGAAGAAATCCATTATTGCGAGAGGCTCAAACACTATGGACTTAGGTTCTAGCTAAATACCCCAGGTAGAGGAACAAACCCTGCTGTAACACCAATAAATATTAATAGTAGTAATAAAGATTTATTTCTGGCTACTGTGCCTCAGTTTCAAATACAGAATGAGTAAAAGGCAACAACATAATACAGTGGTGCTTGATATTCTTTTGTTTTTGACATTCAGCAATATTTCATGCTACAGTAGACACAGTAATTGTATTACAGCTCTCTGAAAGGAAAAGCAGGAACTGGAGACATTACAAATAAGGCGAAAAACGTCTCATAGAGCCTCTGAGACAGTAGAGGCAAATTACCCAGCCCCACAGCACAACTTTATTGACCTATTCTGGCAGCAAGACATTAAACATTTGCAATTTGCTTTCTTTATAATGGGAGATAGATGTGTGTGTCATAGTTTCTGAGCCTCAGCTTTATTAGGCACCCTATGCTCTGAGTTCATGCTGAAAATAATCATGGTGCAGGGAAGCTAAATCTACTCTGGAGCTGCAATCTGTTTGTGGTGTTAGCTTTGATATGTGATGCTGCTAACTCTTTCACTGAAGACCTATGCCCTTTTACTGTGTATAGCAGAGGTTTTTCAAAATGAAATGATCACGGGCTGTGTCAAAAGCTGTTTCTGCTTTGCAGAAGTCAGGGAAAGAAATATTCGTATGCAAGTGATGTTTTATTCATTGCCTCACTCTTGCAAAAGAAGCTAGTACTGATCTTGCCTTATGGGCTTCAATATGCTCATGTCCATGCTGTGAAATGAGTAGGGTTTACATTGGAGAGATTGTGGCAGTCAGGGTGTAAATTTGGGGAGAACTCAAACCATAAAATATATCTCCTTTGAGCTTAGTCTTGGTTTGGGGTTAACAGCTTGTTTTGTTAATGACCCAAGAGCGCTAGAGGTATTAGCTGGCCTTCCTTGAGTGAGAGTGTGTGCCAGGGACAAGCAGATATCGAGTCTCCAGTAGATTTAAACAGAGCCTAGTAGAACCTTAAAACTCCACAAAAGGTCATTACACTTTTCAGGGTGTGCTGCTGTGCTGAGACCCTTTGGTTCCTGTGTTTCCAATTCTGTCAAAAGCTGAAAACAAGGTTACTGGGTTACTGTTTTCTGTGCTGTGATGCCAGGGAAGGCAAAGAGCGGAGGACTGTACCCTCCCACACTGAGACCCCACCTTTGGGCCTGTGGTTTAAAACACAGCAGGATAAAAAAAATGAAGGACTGCTTGGTTTCGGTAGGCTTTCGCACAGGGCTGCCATCTAAAATGTGGATACCAGAAATCTTTGTGTCTTAGTGGCGTCACTGGGAGCTGAGTGTCAAAGTCTTGACTTTTAGTAAGGTCAAAGTCTTGATAGTACAAATGCATGGGCAGTAGGCTAAAGTTATCCTGGGGAAAGCAGAGCTGGGCAAGCACTTCCCTGCCTAGATGCATTACGATGGCAGCATTTACTATTGCAGTGCAAAGGAAGACTACTGCCACACTCACTGATAAATTATTTATATTGGGATGGTGATATTTTGTTGCTGTTGCACTAAAAGAGTGCCCTTAAACTGCTCTTGAACTGGCATAGATGTTTAGTTTGAATGATGATAAGAGCATGTGAAGATGCTGAAACCATTTAATAGCGACTACTGGTGAGGCAGAGTATGAAGTGAGGGGTAATGACTTTCATGTAACCAGTTATGATATAACTGGACAATATTGGCAAGACCAAAGTCACACAAGCTTATCTCTTTTTCCAATCATATCAGTTTCTCAGAGAAGAGGTATTACTTCTTCCTACAAATTGTGCCTCACTGACCACCTCAGACTGATAGATCTACAACAGTAACACAGCTGCTGGAGACTCATAAAGACTCCTCTGTGCTGTAAAAAAGAGTAGAAGGTAAAATAAATGTAATTTTTCTGCCTCCTTTTTCTCCAATAGATCTACGAAGAGAAATTTGAGGAATTCCTTCTCTTCGGGACATTTTTTGAAGCCACAATGATTGATAGGAAGGTTGGGGACAAGCCAATAACCTTTGAGGTTTCCATTGGTAAGTGTGTTAAGTTCTTCTCCAAAGCAGCGAGGGAGTCTCAGGAGCAAGGGGACGCTATGTGTTATTGACAGCTGTGCCTCAGGGCTCAGGAGTCAGCTTCAGAGTAGGGCTTACTTTTGAATTAAACCCTGATCATCATTTCTCTGGATAACAGTCCGGCTGGGCATACTGATGCCTAGCTGTCTCTCCTCCCAGATGCCCTGTATTAATACAAATCCTCTCACCCACTATATACAGCAACTCGCCTAGTATAATATATATGCCTCCTAATCTCTCGGGAGACCAAACTCAAATAATTTACTCCAGGACAGAATTCATTCTGTGGTGCCCATTGCAATTAATCCATGGCTGTGAGGGAGCCCCTTTGCAAGGAGGATCCATGTGGACCATCTTGGCCAACCCTGTTGAGCTACATGTGGGTCTGTGAGTGTGGCATGGGGGTGGTGTACAGCCAAGCCTCAAAATGCATGCACCAGCTTGTCCTCTAAGATCCTCCTGGTAAATCCTGTCCTCTTTCTGACTAAAGCAGGACTGTACTGTGTGAGGGATGGTGGAGATGAATTGTCCCCAGGAGCAGACTAAAGAGAAAATGAAGATATTTTCATGAACATTGAGTGGATATTTTCAAAGCAGAAGGAATTTCCCTTAAGAGAGAAGCTTGAATTGGTCTCATTTCTCTTGCAAGGGTTTGCTTATCTCTGTACTAGCCCCACTTAGAGTCCAAGTGCACAGTAACACCCTGGCACTTCCTATCTTTGTGCTTGTGCACCTGAGCGTGCCCAACTGTAAGGCTACGTGTGCAGGGAGAGATGTCTGTGACAAACAGGGCAATCAATGAGTGGTATTGATTCCTGCTGAAACTTAGCAGGAAGCAGAGCTGAGAATGACAAGAAACTGATTTGTATGGTTGGGCAAGAAATTATACTGATTCTTGTCAGAATTAATACTAAAGATGAATCTGGCTCTGAATTCTGGACCTGAACATCTCCCAGCTACCTGTGCAGTTGCAATTTGGATCTGAATTTGGCAAATGGCCATTATTTACATGAAAGGCTGAACCAAAAGTCCAGATCAGGATGTCGTATGGGGTGATGCAGCACATCCTTCTCCTGCAGGGAATATTTTATGCCTGTCTCTAATGAAATCTGTAATTACCAGTCTGACGGATGCACCTCTTTCCCAGTGCTGATAATTGCCCTTTAAGGCAAAATCCTATCAGAGAAGACAGCTGTACCCTTAGCGGACTTGTCTGGCATTAGGCTTGAAGCTGGGGCCTCAAAGCATTGTTATTACTAACTCTGCAACCCTATTATGCAAAATTTGCTTCTCTGAAAATGAGCTTTAGCACTTCTGAGATCAGACTTTGAAATGATCATCCATACGTTGTAAAGAAGACATACATTTGCTGTGTAAATCAAACACATATTGGGGCTCCTGGGTCTAGAAATATCAACAGCACTATTGTTTCTGTTTCTGAATTTCTTTAGCAAAAGCAGAAGGTTCTGGGGGCCAGCAAACAGAGGATGGTATCAGTAAGTGATGGGGTTAGTACACTAGGTATATATCACATAGGGCAGGTAAGGAAGTGCTGTCCTGGAGTCTGAATAGTCACTGGGACAAACATGCCCTGTAAGGACCTTTATAAACTGTGGAATGGCCAGAACAGCTAATGAACAGGAGTGAACAAAGATTTTCCACTGGTATGACTGGTCTTTCTCTTTTTTTAAACCTCATTCAGGTTTTACCACCTCCAAGTAGTCATCTCTTCACTTGTAACCCTGTGTCTCTAGGTAACTTTGGAAATATTACTGATGGGGTGTCAGTAGGAGCTGGAGGGAAAAAGAAAACATGTGATGGAGAAGCAGAGAAAAGCCTGCTGCGTGAGGGGGAGGATGAAATTTCTCATGACCTTGGAGTACCCCTGATATCCACCACACCCCCTGAGAAGCCACTGATCACAGGTGGGAACAGGTGAGGATCTGTGTTTTAAAATCTTATCATGCAGGACTCTAGTTCCTATTTCATAATCCTGCAGGACTCATTAATCAACCCTGGCAGCATTAAACAGGTTGTGTGGAATTGAGGCTTTCAAATCCTCAATTACATCTTTCACAACAGTAAATTTTCTAGGCTCCACTGAAGTGAATGGGCTCTGAGCCATTTTACACTCATCTTCTGATCTTGGGCTCATGGGCTCTTGAACATCTGGTGTTTCTAAAAGGGCTGCATTATACCAACTATACATTGGAAAGCTATAGGAAGGTGGAACTCTTTCAGTGCTATCCGTAGTTTAGGGTCCCATACTCTGATCGCAAGTAACATCCACCTGGTGCCCAGCTCTAGAAGCAGAATAACACATCAATAATACTGAGATCTGGTCAAGACAAAGTCAGCTTCCCAGAACACTTTCCAGAGCTAATAATCATAGATGTAGACTTAAATAGCTAGTAGTAACAGAAGTAGGAGGAAATAATCCTTGAAAAAAAGAATGGAGCGACAGAGGAAAACATGCAGAACAATTCTTCTAAATGGCCTTGTTTATAAACAGAAGTGTAAAGGTTTAATTCATTTCAAATATGCTAATAAAAAGAAATATTTGCTTTGTTGCTTTGGTACGTAGAATGATCCCTGATATTACTGAGTGCCAAGACTAGAAGGTACCTCTTTCTTTAGAAGGCCAGGCACTGCCAAGCAGTTTACAGATATAAGGACCAGGTGGAAAATATCAGCCTGGATCTGTTTGGTTTCTGGACCTCCCTAAGGTTAGAAAGTACTTTTATCCTTTCTTGCAGTCAATGGCTCAATCAGATTGAATAAGAGCTAGTGGAAGAAAACAAGAATGAAAATACCACAGCAGAAATTTTTGTTTCTGCAGCAAATAAAGAGAAGGGGGAAAAAAACCAATGTTTGACAGAAAGATGGTTGCCTTCCTCATTAACAGGACTGCAGATTTGGGTACGTGCTGCGTTATTATCCTCCCTGAAAGACTGTGAGATTTTTAGTTTTTCCCTTAACAAGAATTTAGATTTAAAGAATCGTTGTAAAAGAATGAATCATTCTTCAATTCTGCTATTTGTTTCTTGGCTCACTCCAATATTAACAAAGTTTTCTCTCATTAAAGATCCCTTTCCCTCAAATTTATGTAAAATGCTGCATCTTTTTTTCCCTCCTGTGCTATCTAAAACAGTTTGGCCAGCCACAGATACCAACTAATGACTTTATAACTGTCATCTCATATTGGCATCTTACTGGTCTCATCACTGGATATTTTTAGTATTGATCAGTACTTAATGGGATATCCAATAATTTAGATAAATTCTGCATTGAAGAATCGTAAATGAACAATAGAAAACAATAACAAGAGTCCATTTTGGAGATTAAAACCACTAACAAATTAAAGGAGCAGGCAGAGCAATAAGAATTCTAAAGCAGACACCATGAAATTGCCAGGAATTTTCTACATTTATGTCAAAGTGTATAGCAAGAATAAACTAACACTGAAAAAGTGGTTCCCCAAAATTCTCATAGAGGGAATAATAGACATGAAAGTTGTCTTCCATGTGAGTTATTTCATGGCTATATAATTTTCTTAGTAAATCCTATGAAAAGACTCATAAGCTCTATGAATTTCAGGTTAAGAAACTCTGGCATTGGGACATAGTTAAATTGTTTTTCTCTCTTATGAAACCACCAAAATTAATGATTTCCCGAGACCTGTGTAGCTCTGCTATGCACCGAATTCAATGGGTAATGCTCACCTCGCTGTAAGTTATTGAGGAGAAAGTAAATGGGAAATTCTCTTTCTATTTTGATACCCCATAGGGTAGTAAAATGAAATTGCAGATAAGATCTTCATCTTTTTAAACAGAAACTTTCTCACATAACCCTATTAGGGATATGTGGAAGTTAGGAAGTGGTTGGATTGGTCTCTGGTTTGGTGTCTGTAGGCTTGGCTTAGTGGTGAAACACACGTGCCCAGTTCTATCTGAACTGACTGAGGGTATCTGAGGCAGCCTTGCAAGCAAACATGAGAGACCCAGCCCCTTCTGGATGCCCATGCTTAGCCAACTCAGCCTATTGGGGCCCTGGATTTCAGGAGCGGATGATCAGGACTTTCTAAAAATTTGGCTGTGCTCAGATATAGATACCTTGAAATGGAAGAAATCAAGTCTTCTCTCCATACCAAGTGCACTCTCCTTTCTTGGATACCACAGCCTCTCCCAGAGGAGAGGAAATGGAAAATGCAACCATTTTTTCTGGCAGTTATTGAACATCGTGAAGAGCAGGAGGTTCAGGTAGTTTTATTCTTTATTATTTAGGGAAGCAGTTTCTGTGGAGAAATACTGAAGGGTTACAAGGCAAGTTGTGGTCGTTTTGACTGCAATAGAGTTAATTTTTTCCATAGTAGCTTGTATGGGGCTATGTTTTGGATTTGTGCTGGAAACAGTGTTGATAACACAGGGATGTTTTCGTTATTGCTGGGCAGTGCTTACACAGGGTCAAGGCCTTTTCTGCTTCTCACACCACCCTGCCAATGAGTAGGCTGAGGATGCACAAGGATTTGGGAGGGGACAGAGCTGGGACAGCTGATCCCAGCTGACCAAAGGGATATTCCACACCATATGATGTCGTGCTCAGCATATAAAGCTGGGGGAAGAAGAAGGAAGGGGGGAATGTTCAGAGTGATGGCGTTTGTCTTCCCAAGTCACCGTTAGGTGTGATGGAGCCCTGCTTTCCTAGAGATGGGCTGAACACCTGCTATGCCAACTAATTAGCGAATTAATTCCTTGTTTTGATTTGCTTGCATGTGCAGCTTTTGCTTTACCTATTAAACTGTTTTTATCTCAACCCATGAGTTTTCTCACTTTTACCCTTCTGATTCTCTCCCCCATCCCACCGGGGGGGAGTGAGCGAGCAACTGTGTGAGGCTTAGTTGCTGGCTGGGGTTAAACCATGACACAAATATACACCAGAAAATAGCTCTCCAGTACAGCCTCTTCTCAGCTGCAGAGCATGTATTGGTGGCATTGGGTTAGAGCCATTCCCAGAAGTAAATAAAGCAATTTATAGAGCTTCATATCCATTAAAAAGCTCTCCACTGTCCCACGATTAGTAAGGAAAATGATGATACCTCTAGTGTTGAATCCAGTATGGCTGAGCATGGTGTTTCATAGGGCTATAGTATTTATATAACGGGAGGACAACGTGCTTATCAGGTACATGATTTTGACATAGTGTCTGCCACAACTCTAATTAAAACATCAAGCTTTGTGGCAGGTGTGCATTAAAGACTGCAGAGCCTCTGATTATGCTGGTGTCTTGCTCATTTTTTTCAGTACAAGACATTCATACAGCTGAACACCTGAAGAAAGCAGCATTACAAAAAGAGTCAATATGGCAACTTGGACCTAAGATAAAAAGTCAAAAAAAAGAGCAGCAGATGCATTTTATCACTGAGTTATTATGAGTTCGTTACTATCACTTTTACTAAGCAGTGTCCTGCAGATCAGCTTCTGCCAAGGAATGTCAATGTCCACTAGCTATTGCTTCTGAAAAAAAACATCCTGTGAAAGTAACGTGGTGGTGAGACTCTGCCATGCCTCTCCCGCTGTGCAGTGTGCGGAGCCATTGCTCTTGAAGAGGTGATCAGATTTTAATCTTTGCTCCTTTTTCCCTTGTTGCTTCCCACCATTAACAGTATTTCAGAGCTTCTCTGCATGCCTCTTTGCCTGGCTTTTCTCCCACCCTGGAAAGCACTGAAATTAGATCCATTGACTTCAAGCTTTTTCTCTTCAGGGATCTCAGGTAGCATAAGTGATGTTTGTGCTTATTCTTCCGAGTATTTTCTGGTTAGCACATGTGAACACATCCTGTCGTGTCTTTGGTTTCTGTGCTGTGAGAGAGCACCAGTTTTTCTTTCCTGTGCCTCCCCCTTTACGATCTGCTTTGTACTTTGTTTTCGCAGGAACTACCAGTACCTGCCATACGATGAGAGGAAGCCCTGTATCTGTGTCAAGAGTTACTGGGGCGACCAGACCTTTCGTCTGTACTCTTCCAACACTCTTGAGAAAATGGCGGATCACCTGGTAAGTGGCAACCATCCTCCTAGGCTCATGTATTTAGCAGAGTATGGCAGTGAGAGGACACGTTCCCCAAAACAGGCCTTCAGTTTCCCCCAACTGCATTCCTTGCTGTTCATTTTGTGTAAGAGTAGCTGATGTCAGCCTCTTCTCTTTTCTTTTTTTTCCAAGTTGCTTTGATCTATTAGAGCTAGTCAAGTATTCCTGTCCACAATTAATTTTTTTGGCTGTAGGGCTGTCTTCTTTCTCAGAAACATTCTATTCTTTGTAAGAGCAGTCAAACAATTCACATATGAGATATAGAATAATTCTGTCTCTTATGGCTCTTCCTCTGATGTCTTCTTGCCCAGACCACATGGTTTAGCCTGTGTTTATGTTGGAGACTCTTTAAAGGACACTTTTTGGTTTTAGTTTTCCTAAAAACATTGATAGAGACGAAATGGCGTATCATCTCATGGGCAGTCACTGTGGTGCCCTAGTCATAGTGTTTTCCCATAATGATGTTTTTTCCAACTTGTTTAAAGTTGACTATCAACAGTCTCAAGAAAGTAGTAGTATTTTTTTAAAGTGACTTCTAATGTTCAATATTTTAATTCTGGGCACTCAGATTAAGAGTCTGATTCATCCCTCATTTGTCCTCATATACCTCATGAGCAACAACACTGAAGTCATCCTCATGCAAGGTTGTATCATGAGAAGACAGTGGCTTATAGGCCAACATTTTGAACCCAGGTATTTGAAAAGAAAACATCTGACTATATATATGGAGAGATATATCTGTCAGCGTACCTGAACACCCCCAGGCCTTGCTGGAAATCCAGCCACTGATTTTAATTTGTAAGAACAGACTCCGTTTCTCAATGATAACAGTAGGTGTTGTGGTAGACCCTGCATATGGATTCAGGTGCCCACCGAAGTTTAAGAAGTTAACTCCAACAACTTGCTAAATTTAAGCAGCAGGGATGGAAACAGAACCAAGGAGAACTACAGTTTTTCCTCCTACCTAGTGGAGAACGTTTCCCACTGACTGATCTTCAGCAAAGAAGTAGAAAACAAAGCTGCTCCAAGCAGTAGTAGCTTGGACTAGTAGTTGGAGACATTGGTGAAAGGTCAAAATAAATCATGCTGCTGGAGTCTTTCCTCTGCACACTTCAAGTGTAGTGATATACCAAAGGCCCTGTTCTGTCAGGTTACGAAGTCGCCTGCCTCATTCTTGCTAGTCATATGGTGAATAATGGTGTTATAACACTGGCAGAATGACAAAGTGTCCTCTTTTACATAACGGCTTTTTCATGTGTTTTTCACAGGAAGAATCATTAGAGCAAGCAAAGGACTTGATCAAGGTTTCAGAGGTTGCATCTGAGGAGAAAATGAGGACGACCCTAAATGATTTTATCAATCAAAGCAGGTAACTACATTTACTAGAGGCATACAGAAAATTGACTTTATATGTTGGCTACAAATTCAAGGCTAGACAAGGAAACTGGTGATAATAAAAAAAAGTACAGTAAACTTACTGAGATGTATATTTTATTTTTTCTGTTATAAAAGCAAAGGCCTTTCCAAATTGCAGTTTCTATTTATACAGAGAAAATACTTTATTGTTATTTCCAGTATTCAGTATTGACAGTAGACTACTGCCAATCATTGTAATATTATTTTGGCTTTCTGGACTCTAAGAACAGAATGTATATGGGATAAGTAGGATTTAATAAAGTGTGTGATAAACATACTGTAAAAAAGGATAAAGTTAAGATAAAAAAAAAGGATTCCACATGCTGGGATAAATCACCCAGTGGGCTCTGTGTCAGATGACATGATTGGACTGAAAATAGATATAAACCCTAATTTCTAGATATTAACCCTGTTTCTGTGAAATGTGGTGTAGAGTTTTTGGACTCTATTCTTTGAATCTTATAGGTGCTCAATATTTATTTTAGAGAATTTCAGTATCTCTGTCTTCTGGTTCATGTACTGCAGCAGAGAGAGAACATTTCATTTCAATGTATTTTAGCAGCTCACATCATTAAAAAAATAACACATTTAAAGAACCTGTTATTCTTGTGTCCTAGGGCCTTCATTGCCATTGCTGAAAAGAAACCCAAAGGGTTGAACTACACTGCTTTGGACAAAAAGAGACTCATGCTGTTCAAGCAAGAACTGGTATGTGTTTTTTCATTTAAGCATTGATGCGATGATGTTAACTGAAAGCACACTGGTTGTATAAATCTTAATTTATATTTGATTTCATCATACTGGAATGCTTTGTAATTAATATGAGTATAGTATCCAAGAGCATTTTTTTAATAAACCCCGCTGTTCTTAGTACAGAGTTGTAAGATACCCTAAAAGAACTCCAAACATGTTTTTAAATATAAATGCGGCATATATATAATAATGAGTTGATTTTTCTTTTCCATGCATCTTAAAATGGGATGATGCTGAGTTCAGTGGAAAAACACCAAATTAACACTGCTGTTAGGCATTTAATTACTGTGGTGGGGCTGAACTTCAAGACTAGTAAAGTCTGGCATTTGATATTCCTGCACTTAGTCACCTCCTCCAGGGAACAAGTGAGAAGAAACCAAACTTGGTGGAGGTCGTCTGAATGTTTATTAGCTTTATTTACTGTTTGTAGCACAGAATTTTGTTGTGACTTCTGTCAGGACTGAGGCCTGATAATTCTAGGTGGTAATCACATGTCTCTCAGGACTTCCATACATGTGGTATGCATACAAACAAAGAGAAAATGGGAGACATCCACATTTTATGTTATTCAGCTCCAAAGAGTTGATCACTTTCTGTTGTGACAAAGAAGGTAATTGCTACCTTGAACCAAATGTCTCCATCTTCTCTTTTCAACTTGAATTGAAGACTGTTTTCTCCTTCTGTGTCCAGTTCAAAGTACTTGATAATGTGTAAAAAATACATATTGTCTTTCCTGACTGCAGGAAACAATGTCCAGTGATGCCAAGGGAATTGCTCAGCAGCAGAAAAAGAAGATGCCACTGGATGAAATGATGCGTGAGACTCAGAGCTTTATAGATAAAATTCGATTCTTGATTGATGAGGTAATCCACACAGAAGTTCAGATAAATTTAAAATCCAGAGCTTGACTTTGATTTTCGTAATCCCATGTGAATAATAACTCCTGACCTGGTAATCCAAAGATCTCCTTTGGATATCTGGACCCAATTCTGTTTTGCATTAAATGTAGCTGTTAAGAGGCTGGTATAGGAAACACTGGGATATGTGGTATGGGGAGGATGAGGTACGGAGGGTCTTTTCTTCTTTTTTTTTTTTTTTTTTTAAATACGATCCTCCCATATGTGTCTTAGTGGTTTGGAGACAGCTTGCTTTCTCATCTGAATTCATGTCTCCACTTGTATGGACGTAGTGATTTAGACTGGTATGAGCTCAGGGGTCTCTATACTATACCTCATTTCACTGTACAGACACTGCTTAGACATACTATTAAGCCTGAGAATAACAGCAGAACAGCCATATTTGGTCAGACCAAAATCCAGCCAGTGGAGTGCTGTCTTTCTGAGAGTTCTCTGTGCTAGCAAACTAAACAGGGCCATGGCTATTCCCTGGCTCAGAGAGCAAGTGGCGCAGCCTGGCATGGTTTGCATCCTATGCCCAAATTCTCTTCCTTCCCAAAACAGAGTGACCTTGCTCACAGTGCCTCCTGGGAACAGCCCCTGGGCTGGTCTTTGCTTTGAACCACCCTCAGGCTTTCCTTGGGAAAACGTTATTTGGGGAAGGGCAAGGCCATGGCATGGAGCATCCTCACAAGCAGAACAGATGATTGTGTGCCAGTGCTTGAGTTTGGCCCTGGTCCTTTTTGGTCTGCTGGTATAGATGAAGTTGATGGTATTTCCATGCTACCTACTTTCAGCTTATGCAGTCTGTGGGTAAGTTATTTCCCGAGACACAGTTGTACCCAGATTTTTAGTTTTAGTTTCTCCTGAAATGATTTATAGAGTGGGTGCTCCTTCGTTACTCTGCAAGGCTCTTTACGTTCAGCTGTGCTTAGGAATGGAGGTTTGGACTGCAAAGCATGAAGACTCTTTTATTCTGGGTGCATATCTGGCACTCCACAGGAGCCATGAGGGAATCAGCTCTTGGTAGAGAGAGTTTTAACAAAAAATAATGGTGGTGGCTCATAGAAAGAATTCAGTTTTAGTTCAATATTCCTTGTCATTTAACAGCCACAGAATACGGTGCCTGATGTGTTTATCTGGATGCTCAGCAGCAACAAGAGAATTGCATATGCAAGAATCCCAGCAAAAAACATACTCTATTCCCCATCGAAAGAGCAGAGAGGCAAGGACTGTGGGAAGATTAAAACCCATTTCCTGAAAGTAAGTCTGGGGCGCTCTGCAAACAGAGGTAATGCCTGGGGAGGATTCGGTATTCAGATTTCTTCCAGGGATGGTATTTTACAGGCTCATCTTCTTAATATACTAAAAATGTGTACACTTTTATATCCACCATCTATTAATGTTTACTACTTATATTTATGCTCATCCTTCTTTAAGCACTGTATCATTGCCAGGCTTTTGGTGTCTGAGTAATTAATTCTCTCACTTGTTATGGAAAGTTTATAGCATTGTTTATCTGTAGCTATATACATAAACAGATAGAAGAGGTACAGCCTCTTTGCTGGCAAAGATGTCAAAATGCAGCGCATGAAAATCTGGGAGGAGACTGGTAAGAGATCAGCATGCAGCAACACACATAGCAAGGAAACCTAGGTTTTCAGAGGTAATATAGCAATTATTTATGCTTGCTATTTAAAATGTGCCTAGGTTCGTGCAATATATGTCCAAAATATTGTTATGGGATTATTCATCTTGAAGGAAAGTCTTAGTGGATATATTCCTACAAAAGCAGTGTGACTGGTAATACCCAGCAGTGGAATATTATGCAATGTAATTGTTACTATGGCCTGCAAGAAAAGCCCAAACACGAGACAATAGTAACTTTATATAATGTCTTTTTAGTGCTTTTTCACCTGGAGCTGCTGGGAGCACTCCCATAAAGCACAGCTAAAGAGCAGACAGAAATATCTAAGCTCTTGATAGCTGCCATAGGTACTTGTTAAGGTCAGTACCATTTGCCTGCACGAACAAAAAAATACCACAGTTAACTCTCCAGCCCCTTTGTTATCAAGAATTACCTTAAAAACAGATAATACTAAACACTGAGCTTAGCAGAGCTAGATGAAGTGGGAGGGGAGAGGAAGGAAATAGTAGTATTGTTTGTCAAGACTAATAACTTTTTATATTGGAATATGTTTTATGACCTACCTAGTGGGGTAATATTTTTAGTAATACACAGGATTAAGTATTGGAGACCAGAAAAACTGCATGAAATATAAAGTGGGCTGAAGTCTGGGAAAAGTAAGGTACCAGCCAGCACTGATACGCTTGCAGCTATTAGCTAGTCTGCACAAACCTCTTGCATATTAGCCAGTATACCATTTATGTAGACTTTCAACCAAGCAAACTACTCATTTCTTCCCTAAGAACACAGAATTTCCTTGTGCTAAATGGGTCTCAGGGCCACTCACTGTGGAGAAATGCCATTTTTCAGTATATCAACTCAGTGAATGCTCCTTTATTTCACATTGTCTTTGTAGGACTCGGCATCCAGCCATCTCTCTTTCTTGAGTTTGTTGGTGATAGGCGGATTTTTTTTCTTCAGTTACCAGGCAAGCGCCCGCTGGGCTGGACTGTGCAGGCAAAGGTGGACGTCTACCTATGGCTTGGACCTGCCAGCTTTGCCCATAACATCATGGAGAATTTACCTATAGGATATGAGACTGAAATGCCATCCAACACCAGCTCAGGGCACAGCGTGGTGCCCTCACCTGCCTGCTTGCTGTATAAAAGTAAGGCACTGTTTCTTCATATTAGCAATTAAGAGGGCTTGTAAGAAGCACATGGCCCCAAAAGCCCTAATTCAGAGGGCTGCAAAACCTCTGTTTAAAACAACTGTTCTAACATGATCACGGCTTAGCATCTTTTGATCAGAAAAGGCTGGTTTCATTGCCAAGTCATCAGTCCTGCCACTGACATTTTGCAGATGTCAGGGAAAGAAAGGACCTGTCCTCTTGCAATTTCTGTTCCCTGTCCCATGGGTCTGTCTCCTCATAACAAGGAAGCATCTTTCAGTTCTCCTGATGAAGCTACTGTGTTGAACACCTAGTAGATAAACCAGTGATGGGAGATAAAAACTGGCAGTTAACAACCTTGCAGTAGAGACTTACGTCAGACATTGATTTTAAGTGAATACAGAAGTCTTACACAACTTCTGAGTGTCTCAGGTGTTTCATTAGTGAGACAGTGCTAGCAACAGTTCTCCTTGTCAGATCTTGGTTGGATGGCGGGTGGTGAATCTTCCCTTCCTACATATGTGCTGCATCATTTCCATGAAGCTGACATTACTCTTTTCTTTGCAATGATGCAGCCCCGCACTTCTTCCAGCTGAGAGCCCACATGTATCAGGCAAGGGGGCTCATTGCAGCTGACAGCACTGGACTTTCCGATCCTTTTGCAAAAGTTACTTTCACATCACGCTGCCAGACCACAAAGGTAAGTTCCAAAGTCTCTTTCAGTAAAAGAAAACACATTTTTTTTCCCAATTAATCCATGAAAAGGAAAATTCTTGGTTTTGCAAAGAGGTACCTAGCAGGAAAAATAAGATGCCTGCTCTTAAAGGGCAACTCCTGACAGTCCACTGCAAGCAAGGCAAAAATTTAGGTGTAACCCGCTACTCTAACATGAGGTGCAGTAGTACTAGTTTACTTTAACTCCTTCAGATGTCAGATTCTCTGGGGCTGCTGAGCCTCTGCAGCAAGTGAATTACCTTTCTCTACATCTTTTTCTATATGTTTTAAGTTTGGGCTGTTGTCATTGCTTGGTATGAAGACGAACCCTCATGGTTCTCTTTTCCCATAGTCTATGCGTGCAATGATTGAGCAAAGAGTGAAGACCTTTATATGGCTTCTGCAGCCATGTGAGCGAGCGCAGCTCTTTGCGGTAGAATTCGGGAAAGGACACTGGTGGTTTTAGAGTGGCAAAGTTGAAATGAGCTGAAAACAGAGAGGTGTGACACTTTCTGCATCACTTAAATGCTGCAAAAATGTGCCCATAGGGAGTGGTCTCACGCCTCCCTCAGGCATCTCCAGGGGACAAATGGTCTCCTGTAGACATTTGATGGAGCCTCTAAAGAGAAGGGGGAACTTCTACAGAACTCCAGCGAGAAGGGTTGAAGTACAGTCCTGGTAAACGAGCAGGATGATGATCTCTCACAGAACATGAGGACTGACTTTCAGAGGTCCTGAGACCTCTACAACTACCCTGGAGTTAAAATGGGACTGGGAGTTCTGAAACCTGTGCCACAAACAGAATTTGCTGGGCCAAACATGGTCTTGCTTCAGAAAAAGTATTTAACTGCTCCATCCAACCCTTCCCCAAGAAAACTCCAAGAAGACTGTTTTAATTTAACTAATTCTAACATTCCTCTGACACCTTCTTTTCTTAGGAAGCAAGTTCTGTAGCATGTGCCTAAGGGAGTGGGAAGCAAAAACCTTTCTCTGCTCTAAGTCGTAGGTGATGGTGCTGCTTTTGCCTCAAGGATACAAATTGATTTTTTCCTATAATGTGATCATAACTTCTAATAAAAGCTGGTGAATGAAGCCAATGAAGTTAGTGTTTAGATGCACCAGATTCAGGAAAGCAGAATTTGGCCCAGGAAAAATAGCATTTTATAGGCACAGAAGTGTTAAGTTTATTCACTGCCTGAATAAAATATTGCAGCCAATAACTTGCATGCTTTTAGAAGACTGTTAGCCAAGTGCCAATAAACTGTAGTCAAGAGCCTTATTTCCATTTGAAAGAACGATAGCAGGTTATGAGTCATTTTGCAGTTGGCATATTTTTCCTCTTTAAATGTTATCTTTGTTAAATATATTTCCTGCTGAGACAGTTAAAACATTGTTTATGATGAAATGCCATAAACATCCACATAAGCCAAATTACAACAAATTAAAAATTGTTGACTTATTATGAGTGATTAATTAAAATATATTTTTCTTCTTTTTTTTTTTAAAGTGTTATTACTTCAGTGTCATTACACCGAAGTAAAAACAAGGTTGAAAAAATGTACCCTGGAGAAGTGAAAACTGGCCTTGGTTTAGGGCAAAGGCTTTGTTTAAATAGTATTGGGCATGCACCCACTTTCCTAAACCAACAGCTTTCCTCTATATTTAATACTGATCTTTGTCTACGAAGACTGGTGGTCATGTATTGATATGCCTGTGGGGGGTCTGTGGGGCAAACAGGGAAATGAAGACACCAAAGATACTGGCCTCAAAGTGAGAGAATCGTATTCTTCTGGCTGGGAATAGCTGCTGAAAAATCCGG
Organism: Platalea leucorodia; assembly: GCF_965183815.1. Classification (NCBI taxonomy): domain Eukaryota; kingdom Metazoa; phylum Chordata; class Aves; order Pelecaniformes; family Threskiornithidae; genus Platalea; species Platalea leucorodia. Next base: position 13,120,958 of record NC_138823.1, on the reverse strand, counting down.
TGTCTCAGACAAGGAATTGTTCAGGCTGTGGGAAAGGACGTCACCAGCAGATCAGCACGTCCTGCTGAAGGACTCCCAACCAACCAGTTCATAGCTCATTAAACATTTCCTCTCTTTCATTAGATCATTTCTCAGACGCTATCCCCCACCTGGAACCAGATGCTGCTTTTCAACAGCATTGTGCTTCATGGCGACAGAGAGGAGATCGCTCAGTTCCCACCAGAGATCGTCATTGAGCTGTACGATGACGATGCAGTGGTAAACTCGAGATCCTTCTTAATAAAACCCTGGGCTCTTACATCTTACTGCCAGCGTGAAAACAAAGCTATGTCACTGAATAGGCATTAAATGGATGACCTTGATGAATGGAACTTGGTGTTTTGCAGTTTAACATCTGAAAACAGCCCTGAGACTCACTTTATGTCCTTGCAAAGCTGTGGCCTTGTTTTTTCCCAAGTGAACCTTGCTCCTGAAGACTGGCTTAGAGAAATCAGAAGCATCTTGTCCCCACCTCCCTTCCACACAAGTGTAAATATTGTGTCTAAGTCTGGAGAGACATGGATTTATCTCTGACCGTGCAAACTCTGGCACAGTCTCACTGGTTGAATGTAGAGCTCAGAAACTTTGGATGCTTTGAAGTACTAAACACTCAACTCCTTCATTTTCATAGCTGCCTTGCATTTTACTTTGTTGTTTACTTCAGGAGAAGGTTTTTTTCACAAATACTAAACTCTAGGTCATCTTGGCTCCTGTGACAGCTGTGAAATTCAAATGCATTTGACACCTATATTCTCCTTTATTTAGGGTAAAGCAGAATATATTGGGTCTACAGTGGCTGCCCCTGTGGTGAGACTTGCTGATCAAAACTATGAACCACCTAAGCTTTCTTACCACCCAGTGTATTGTGGAAATCTTTCAGGAGGAGACCTTCTTGCCACATTTGAGCTTCTGGAGGTAAACTAGACTTTCTGGACCGTTACACTTTTATACCCTTGGCTCACAAAAGCAGGTGTGGCATCAAGGCCCATCACCCTCTTGAATTAGTGGGAATTGCAACTGGAGCAGGATCATTCTGCTGTTGGACCTCATAGTCCCCATGCAACCTCTGTCGCTGCCTCCACCCTGCCAGGGGAACAGGGGCCACTGCCCATGCATACACCACTGCCAGCCCCTCGCATGCTCTGAGCCTCATTTGCCCGTCACTTGCCCTGCCCAAAATTAGGCTCTGGCCTGAGAAACAACTGTGAAAATCCCACTGCCATTGCAAGGAGTTGCTCTTTGGAGTAGCACATGGCGCTGACTTTAGCAACCCCAAAGATCTCAGTACTACTTTCCCTCTTAGTAAAAGGGAGCGGTGAATAATAAGGATTGGATTAGGGAGACTGAGTTTTCAGACACCCCCAACATATTAAGAGAAATGCTACGCTGGTTTCCAACTGCAAGACAAAAGGCAAATTCAGCGTACCTCTGGGGCTAGCCCAGCGAATGCATCAGTGGGGTATATTGTGCCTGGGATTTCAGGGAATTTCAGTGGAATTTGCAGAGCCACCAGTTAGAGGAAACCTCTCTGCTGAAAACCTACAGCAGTTTATTCTGAAATCTGAAATAAGAAAAATGTGGAACTCTGTGACAAGTTTTGGAGATATTCCAAGGATAAAACAGGCTTTTAAGCACGATGGGCTAATTATATTCTTGGTGAGAGCCAGAAATATGACATCACGTGGAACATTTCCTCATTAAGGTGGGTACCCAGGGACAGAGTCTAGTACCTTAGCTATAATTTTCACACTTTTTTCATGAAATCCACTTTTTGGTGAACAAAGGGAACATTGTATTTTGTTTTGCCATCTTTTGGGACAAAGGAAGCAGCACTTCTTTGGGGATATATCCAAATATACCCCTAAGACTTCTCTAGAGAGTTGACAAGAACTGTAAGTAAAGACCGTACAGTCCTTATTTTCATGCTCTGTATTACTCTTGTCAGTGCCAACACTCTAGAGCTTCTCACATGGCAGATGATAGCAATATGGACATTAAATAAATTTTCAGGAAAAGATATATATAAACATCTGCGAGGCTTCAAAGCACTCCCAAAACTGATGTGCCGGTGGCTCCTTCCAACATTAGTGGCTTCCTGATGATGCTCTGTGTGAGGATGGAAACAAAAATCTCTCATTACTGACTTATCCTCATTCTGAGCCCATAACCTTTCCTATGACATACTGTGCTCGATAACTCTAATCTGCAGGTACCATTTGGTTCAGCTGAAGAAGTGTTGTATAAGAAGTGAATGCTCCTTTCTCAAAATGAATGCTGTCATGCTGGGTCTTGCTGGAGGGATAAAATTATTCTTATAACTAAACATCCTGGCATTTAGAAAAATAGTAGACTGAAAAAATACAGACTAATGAATACTAGGAGTCTTGATTTTGCTCAAAGTGGGCTCATTATTTACTGAGGGTTTGTTCTTTTTTTTTAATCAAAAGAGCAAAATCCCCCTGAAAACACACTTTGTGGTTACTTTCCTCTACTGTCATTTGAGTGCTATGTCATTCTTCACCTCTTGTTCTGTGCAGTTTCACTGTGGCCATGAAGCAAAATCCTTTCTGAGTTATACCAAGCTAATTTCACTGACATTAACAGAGTTTCACTGTGTAATACAGAAACACTCTCAAACAAGTGATTGCTAGATCTTGGAAAAGTGGGGACCTTCCTTGCAATATATTGGAGAACTGTTCAGTTAACTGCAATGCTTAAAAAGAACAAAAGTGAAGATCCAGGAACTCTTGATTTGATATGAGTATTAGGTTTTGCAGTCCTGGAGTGCAGTTTAATAAAACCGTTTAAGAGGCAGTTCTGTCCTCAAATGTGAGATCTTGGCAGCCTTCCTCCCTAAGCCATGTCCTTTGGAACTAATCCTTCCTCACAGCTGTAAGAGGAGACACAAATAGCTATGTATGTCCTAGTTTAAAAAAAAAAAATTAAAATAGATGGTGCAGTTTAGAAATTACATATGCATAAGTCACTGTATCATGCAGATTAATATATTTTTCTTGATCACCTGTCATCAGTACCCAAGTCAGATAATGCAATGACAGCGGGTACCCTGAGACATGAACGGTGTGCAGGGACATGACATCTGGTATGTGATGTGGTTCAGGTGGTCTTTGCCTCTTGTTTTATTTAAAGTACCAGTTAATCTATTATGGGGTAAATTTTTGGAGCGTTTAATGTCCGTTAATATAGAGTTGGAAGCTCTGAATATAATTAAAGCTAAACAGGTGGATTTCTAGACAGTCAGTTATTGTTCACAAAGTTGTGTGTTTCTGTTTGGCTTTTTAAACAGCATCACAGAGGTGGCTGATAGAAACCCGATACATTGGGGAACAACAAAACTAGACCTAGATCTCTGGCCTCAAGTTCCACAAAATCTATTAAATGAATTGTTTTGGATTTTTACTGATAAGAAGCAGTAAACATGTACATGTGAATTATTGCTGTTAATTATGTGAATACTCACATATGCTGCAGGTGCTATGCTAGAAGATATGTTTTCCACCCATCTCCTCCTTCACCTATGAGGTACCAGGGAACACATCCTTTCTCCCTTACGCTAATTAAACTCCCACACAACTGGGTGTAGCTGCAGATAACAGACAGATGGCCTAGTTAAAAGAAGCAGACAACTTCAACTTCACATGTCCTTTGAGAGCTGTATCTCAGCTGCTTCACCTTTCAACAGTGACAAGTTAGCTTAGGAACGGTGAAGCACTCCAGAAGTTGTGTTTCTTTTTCCCCGAAGCCATACGTACAGTATGCTTTATGTACCATACTTCATGTGAAAGCCGAGGAGAGCTCTGTCTGTAGGTTGTTAGCTCACCCATGAAACCTGTCTTCCCACTGTTCTCTGCTATCACAACTTGAGCTTCTGGTAGGACTGATCATCAGGTCCTGGCTTCAACTGTTTCATGTAGAACTTTGCTAAATTGGGCCAGGCTTCAGATCTGCCCTGCGTGAACTGAGAAGGTCATAAATACACTGTTGAAAATTAGGAAGGGATTGGGAAATGAAGCCAGGGAGCTTTCCCACAGAAGGTGAACCAAACAGGTGGCAGAGCCTGGAGCACGGCAAGAGGCAAAGAGGTGGTCAAGCCTCAGAGCTGCGGTGGAGCGTGCTCTCCTCCCACCCACCTGGCACGGGGCAGTCGTGTACGCCCAAATAAGCTCCTGAACATGGGGCAGGCTTACGTGCAATCACACACAAAGAATGTAAGTGCTGCCTGCCGCAAGATTTTAGTAGTTGCACAGAGAAGACCCAGCCCTAACGCTGGAGATGCAATTTGCAAATTCGCAAATGCTGACAGCATGCAATAATGCAGGACCGCTATTCCATAGTGGCTGAAGAGCGTTATGTCTGTCTGGCAAATGTGCGGTCTAGCTGATGTGTACTGTCTGTTCACGAGCCTTTTTTAACTAAAATCAGATCTAGAATTTTCCTGTGAAAATCTTCTAAGCAATTTTGCACAGAATTTTTATTAAATCGAATTACCATGCCTTCCATTTTTAATAAATGGAATTACCATGCTTCAGTACATGCGTGTCTTTAGGGCAGGCTATGTCCTGCTAGGACAAAGGAGACATTTTTTAGAAAGGTACATAAACCCAATCTATTGAATACTCTTCCTGCCAAGTGTTTTAGCATCACAGCATGACAGATGGCAATTCAGGTCACATTCCTCTCACAGCACAACCTCTTTGCTCTGCAACAGGTCTTGTAAAACTGCATTAAATTGATGTGTTCTATGTACCATTCACAGATACTTTTGATACTGGTTTTATTCTTCAAAAAAACAGCCTATGTTTTGACTGCTTAATTTTTCAGATTCCTGAGTCAGATCCAGACAGACTTCCCCCACTGGATCCACCAGATGTTGGCCAGATTTACCCAGTCCCAGCTAACATCCGACCGGTTTTAAGCAAGTACAGGGTGGAGGTGAGTTATTTCCATTTCCAGATCTCATCTCCCTTTATTCTCTTACTGAACTCTAACAGTAAGGGATGACAATTTTAGAATCCCGTAATCATGTAAAATAGCATATGGATACCAAAATAGACATGGTAAGCTCAGATCAAATCGATTCTCAGAGGCTGGGCATGTGAGGCAGTGCTTCCACCTGAGGCCAGCAAAGGTTATGTCCCAATCCTGACCTGCTGGGAAGGGATTGCTCCCGTGGCAGAGCATGGCTGGTGGACCTGAGCTCTGTGCAGCCCAGGGAAGTGTCTGCAGGAGATGGAGAACTTCCCCTTGCAGCTGACCTCACTGGAGGTGAAGTTCTACATCAGTCACCTCCCAGGCTTTTTCTGGATCCCAAACTTCAGCCAAGCGATGTGACCTGCCTCTGTACAAATGTTTGCAACTTCTCTGCCGTCCCCTCTTGCACCTGTGAGCAGTCAGCTCCCATTTGGGCCCAAAGTCCCCTTATGTTAGAAAGCAGGGAAATGTGGCAGCTTTTCATGTCAGTGTAATGCCTAGATGCTGCCCAGCCTCACCACTCCCTGTCGCTCATCCTGCAACCTTCACACCAGCTGCTTATTTGCCCATTTAGCGGTGCCAAGTCAGACCCTGCTTGCATAACCTGGTGGCCCTTCCCCAGAAATACTTGTTTGGGAGCCCAGAAGCAGTTCCAGCTTTGCCTTCAAAGAGCAAGCAACTGAGGTGCTGAAAAGGAGAGGACAATTGTTAACTCTGCTGTATCATTTAGTTAAACTCTTGTTCTCTGTACATAGAAAAGAGTTTTTGTTAGCAGTATTTTTTTTTACACCAAACCCTTCAAGGCAAATAAGCCCATGAACTACTCTGCTGATGCGAGAGGGACAACTTAAATCCTTAAACTTAAGTGTTCCTCTAAGTATTGTGCTATGAAGGCCTTCCCACTGCCCCTGCAGTACAATTGCTTTGTGCTGCTTGTACATTTTCTATTTTACACTGCTGTGACATCCATCCCAACCAGCTCTAAGGCACCCAGCTTAGAAGCAACCTCACTGTAGGCTTCTTGTTTGGGCAGCTGAGCAGAGCAGCAATCCTTCCAGAGTGATTCAGATCTTAAATAGATTAAATTATGTTTTCAAAATGCATCTCTGTCTCCTTTGCTTCTGGAGGGAGCCCAGGACAACTCCACTCCTCAGTCTGATACCTTGGGCGTCTTAAAATCAGGGAAATCGCATCCAGATCCAGTTAAATTGCTACAACAACAGGTTTATAGTTGAAGTGCATGTATACATAGTGAAATATGAACTTTGGAGGGTATCCAGCAAGGAAATAACACAGAATGAATATAACACAACTATTTTTGCTAAGATATTATAAACTGTATCTCACACTGGTGGAAAAGGCCATGGAGCCATTGTAACTACAGAAGTGTGCCCCAATTTTAACCAGGAACCTCCAGCAACAGAGCAGGACCTTGCTGATCTTCACACCCCTCCAGTGCCCCTTGCCACTCCCTGACTCACATAAATCCCCAGTCCTGCCAGCGGTCAAGTTGTCCACAAAGCTCCCCGTGCTCCCTTTTGGTTTCAGTCTTCATTTCAGGCTTCAGACTCACAGCTTCTCTCACCAACGGTAACCATCTCTTGTTGCCTCAGCCCTCTCCTTCAGGGCCCCCCAGTGCGTGCTGTATATTCTCATTTTTCCTGCAGACCCCTGTTTTACAGACCCAATCTCCTTCTTGTCCTCCAGACCAGGAGCACGCTCCTTTGAAGGCAAATTGCTTGGAGACTTCCCGCCATCCATTGCAGACCTGAGGGCTAGCTCAGCTGGCAAACCTCTGTGAATCACCTCTGCTTGTATGGGATTTGTTTGCTCCTTCAACAGCTCTGACACTTTAAACAAACCGAGCGCCTGCTATTCAGATGAATAGTCCCCTTGCCCTGCTGAAAAGACAACACTTGCAAATGTGATTATTATGGCTTCCTGTTGGCAATAACTCCTCGATAACAATTGGATGTTATTAATTTCTTTAACTTCCACCATAATCCTGATGGTTATTGGATATCAGATTTAAGTTGTTTGTTTTTTTCTGGTAGTCCTGCATTCCCAAAGGGATACGAGGTGATGGGATCCCAGTAGGAGCTTCCCCCAGACTGAGGGGTCTCTGCAGGCTACTGATGCTTCTCTCTGCCCACCACAGGTCCTGTTCTGGGGTGTTCGAGAGCTGAAGAAAGTCCAGCTCCTCTCTGTAGATCGCCCCCAGGTTCTCATCGAATGTGCGGGGAAAGGAGTGAAATCCTCTGTCATCCAGAGCTACAAGAAAAATCCCAATTTCAGTGGCCTTGCAGACTGGTTTGAAGTGGTGCGTACAGCATGCTGCTCCTTGCCTGTCTGTTCTCTGGTTAGGCAAGGTGTTAATTACTAATTTCCTTCCTTGTCAAATAATTTCCTCTGTGTCTTGATTAAATACTAAGAGACACCAGTTCTTATGCAAAAGCTACTGATTTGAAGATGCTTTAAAAGAATTTTGCTACAAATGTATGGTAAAAGAAGATGATGTTCCTCATGTTATTTCCCAAGTAGGCATACGGAAAGGCAAGGAAATATGTTGCAATCAGATTTTTACTGAGAAGTTGTATCTTTTTTCCTCCTCCTTTCCCTTTTTGCAGGGTAGTGCTCAGTTTCCTTTATTTTCTTTCAATTCTTTTAATTTTCCTTTATGTGTTACTGGGCTATTATGGGGATTGATAATTTCTGGCTCATGAGCTCTGGACCTTTTCATATTGTAACACTAGCTGTTATGAAATTTAATTATCGCCTGTTGGCTGGGTCATAGGAGCTAGTACTTTCAGTGGACAAAGGTCAGCATCAGAAAAAAAATCTGATTTGCTCTAGTTGCTAGCATCGAGAGAGAAGTTTATTTATAAGACAAAAGGATCTCAAAACATTATATCATATACCGAAGTACAATTGCTAGATTATTTTTAGCTTCCATTGTATGTCACATGTTCAAAGAGCTGTTTTCCCTCTTGTAATTCATTCTACAAAGCATGTAACCACCCAGTGTCCACATCTCAAGGTTGGGCAAACTGAGGCAGAGAGGGTTAATAGCCTTCGACAAAGCAGCAGTGGCATTAAAAGACTCACAACTTCGAAAACAGTATTCATTCATTCTGAGTGTTCCTGATTCTCTCAGTTTATTCTAACAAGAGATGCTTGTATATGACAGCATGGGACTCAACTCAGTAGCACAGTCCATATGGTCCATGCTGTATTCTTAAGGACAAGGCTTTCTCCAGACTTTGCAGAAAACTGTGAACAGAACTATATTGCCTATGCTGTATGCATTTTGTATTTTGAGTATATTAATAGCTGAGGAGGAGAAGGGAGGGAAGAGTAAAAGCCTCATTGCTCTGCACGACATATTCTGTACCTGTTCTATATTTTCTAGCAATTCTCATGCTGCTGTCTGTCCTCCTCCACTAGGAGCTGCCTGAAAATGAACTCTTGCATCCACCACTAAGCATCTGCGTGGTCGACTGGAGAGCCTTCGGGAGGAGTACTCTTGTTGGAACGCACACCATCAATTGCCTTAAACAATTCTTATGTAAGACCCAGCTGGGTCCTCAAGCTACACCAAACAGACTAGACATTGTAGAAATTGAGAAAGGTAAATGTCCAATCCTGACCCCAAATAAAAAGACAAAGGACCGACTCAGAGGTTTAACACTAGGCAAGGACTTGGAAGATACGCTTTATTGTGTTGAACGGAGGTTCAAACCCTTATTAATATGCTCATTTGATGATCACCAAATGTGATGATAACATTTCTGATAAAATCCTACCTAACTTGCAAAGTTTCAATTTCAGCTTCACCTGAGTCATCCCAGCCTGCTGAGTTATCCCAAGAAGAACCATTTTTAGCTGATCTCATCTACGCCGAGGTGGAGCAAGGTAAATGTAGAGTGGTAGAGCCAGACCCAAATCTCACATCAGTTCCTGCCTCTGAACCAGAGTGCTCTGCCTCTGAGCCAGGGAAAGACAGAAAACAGAAGGTGGGTATAGCTGAAGCTGCCAGCTAACTTTCTGTTGCAGTCTTGCAGACTTTAGCCCTTCCTTATAAAATGGTAATCTCTTACTTATCTCAGGCTTAGAGGTTCTGGGTACTGATGTTAACACCCATGCTATCTTGCTGGCCCTTGAGAGAACTAGTTAGCAATGTGGCTTTGACCCCACATAATTTCATTACTTCCATTAATATATACTTCCTTTCTTTCCTTTTGTGCTAGACGGTCTTCTCATGGGCAAGTACTACTGGAGTATTAGGATTTTTGCTCTACCTGGCCTTGAATGATCTACTTAATTGCAAAACTCTCACTGTGAATGACTGTTTCTGTATCCATGGTGTTTAGGGAGGGATGAAAGCCCCCTTGTGTTAGATGCAGTACAAATGTGGAACAGTAAGTCTGTTTCCAAAAGATCTTACAGTCAAAGTATAGAACTGGTGTCAGTCTGTGGGTAGAAGCAGATAAAAAAGTACAGGAAAACAAAGCAAATCTGGTCAGCATGGTGTTTACAGTACAGTATATGCTCTAGATTATGCACATTATTTTTTGTTCAGATGCACACGCTCCTCCTTTCTCTGTAGCTTCTCCCATCACAACCACTCTTTTATTAACAACAATAAAAGCAGAAATGCAGGACTGAGTTTCATTTCTGAAGCTGTTTCTGCAGCTACATAAAGCATCTTTCTTTAACCTTTGATGCTTCAGTGGTCAGATGTTTCCAGCATCCTTCATAATTAGGAGGTCAAAGAAACTGCAAGGATGTCTTGTTCCCTAGATGTACATGCCAGTCTGGATCTTTCATCTGGTACAGAACAATTTTAATGTACAACAGCAAAGTATAGTAAGAAAAGAGGTCTAGAGGGACCCCTGTAATTTAACCACCTGCGTCATATTAATTATCATTCCCACTTATCTATCTATCATTCCCAATTATCTATCTTTGCTCCAGCCTCCCCAGCCAAGCTGACAACTCTCTGCAAGGGTGTAGGATGAAACACTCTCTTTAACAAGGGCCAATCTTTAGGCAAGAATGAAGTTATCAAGATTTGCCACATGAGCAGGTGGTCTTCAGGATCTGATTTCAGCTTTGTTGTGGGAAGAGAACAGCCAAATTGCAGCAACTCTTGGGACTCTTTCTCCTTCCAAAAGGCAATAAAGTAGAAATGGGAGTTCTTAAAATACTTGCAGACTTAAGTGGAAGAAACTGATTTGTACCTGAATGTTTAGATCCCTTAAAACATCATTATCTATTTCTCTGTGTAGATATCTATTCCTCTATGTAGCCTGTTGCCTGGGTTGCTCCTGTGGCAATGTCTCAAATGTTCAAAGTTTTGAGGTCATCAGTAGGTAATGTAGAGATAGCTTTAATAATATGATGATCTTGATGAAGTGTCTTGGAATGAAAGACAGAGACACTAATTCATATTGTATTTTATTTAGCTCTTGGAGGTTGAAATTTTCTTCGTCTGTTCATGCTTGATGTCACGAGTCAGCTGATTAGTTTTAATCAGTTCTAGAGTTCAACAGTGTTTTCCCCATGCTTTGGTAGGATATGAAAAAATTAAGCCGACGGTCAACAAAGAAGAGAAAAAGAACAATTGCAGAAGAATCAGCTGAAAATGTTATTGACTGGTGGTCAAAATACTATGCTTCTGTGCTCAAAATACAAAAGGTAAGTCACCCAGCATGCCCAAAACTCTCATGGATTGTTTAATGTTATAAAAGTAGATTTACTGCTGAATGATTCCTCTTCTGTATTACATTCATAATGAGGAGCTTGTCCATCATCTTTTTCTTTTGAAAGGCAAAAGGAATTCTTTCCAGTGAGGGAAAACCTGAAGACAGTAAGTAAATTATTTGCATTTTTCTATTATTTTGTACTACTAATACTTTACCATCAACAATTAATGTCTGGTAACAGAGTACTGCCAGTGTAAAGGATTCTTTCCTCTACAGCTGATCAGATGGTGGGTAGGTTAAAAATTCACAGGCAGTGTTGGGTTAACATGAGTTTCCTGTCATTCAAATCTCTTGCACAAAGATTTGTAAAGTCAAAGTCCTAAACAATAGACGGTGGAGATTATCCTAATCTTAGATTGTATTTGTAACAGGTTCAGAAAAATAAGCTTCTCTCAATTCCGAATCCAATTCAGGATCAATGATGTAGGAACAGCTTCTGCTAGGAGACTCCGTAGTCATGTGTGTTACTTCCATAGCTGAAAATCTTTGTGTATAGCTCAGGTTCTAGTGGAAAAATTTTTGCACAAGAACCTAAAAGAATTGGCCAGAAATAGGCTTGGTGTATGTGCATGTATATATGTATCCATACATGTATGCTCCATGGCTTAACAGGTCATCCCACAATCAAACAGAACTCTATAATTTTTTTATTTATTTTTTTTTTTTTTTTTTTTTTTGACAAATGTGGCTGCTTGAGCAGATTGGGAAAGAAAACAAATGTTTACTGTTTACACAGAGCTGCTATTCAGAATTAAACTATAGCATCTTCCCATGCCAGAGCTGACTGCACTTCACCAGTGATTGAGGTGATTTCTATTTTAAAGGAGGTGTTGAGATTGCTCTGGATGGAAGACACAACCTAAATGTCAGATGGTGTCATTCTGGAAATAGTGGCTGACAGTGTTTCAGTGATCATCAGGGCTGCTGAGAGATGAGGCAGAGATCAGTTTCTGAGTGAAACTCACTTGTTCACATGGAGGAAATATTTAGATAGAAAATGTTCTACAAAGGTGTGATGTTCACTTACAATTAGAAATTTACTTGACGTTGTGACATCCACCCACATGCGTTTCAGGCAATTGTGGCATATTGGTTTTGACTATGACTTCAGATCTTGTAAATTATCTTCTGATAGTTTTTGTTACATATTTTCACCTATGATTATAAGCCTTATACATACAGGACAGAACTGATATAATATATACATATATATATATATATTTCTGAATATTTAGTAGTACCAAACACACATGAACTACTCAAAAAAATGAAAGTAAATTGAACTCAAAAGCCAGATTTCAGCCAAAGAACTGAACCATCTCAGTGCCATTTTTGAGGGGTCACCCTCTATTTGTTGGGAAGTCTCCTCTCAGTGTTTGGAGTCTGGCTTGAGGCCAGTCAGATACTTCCTCCCATTTCTCATACTGCTGAGCTTTCCCAAGGTGAGATACATTCTATTTTGTGATGCCTTTGAACAGAGAAGGACTTGGATCACCTGATATCTGAAGTACCAGTCAACCTAAATAATGGCTTCCAGTTTTAAATAAGCCCTAAATTTTATGTGAAAGCTGTTAAGATCTGTTAGTTTGCACCTGGGAGGAGCCAGAAAGGAAGGAAAAAGGTTTTCTGGGAGATGGCCATCAGAGAAGGACTGATACAGGACACCATCACACTTGGTCCACCAAGCTCATCATGAAGACTGTTAGCCACAGAGAGGATAAAATGCCACCTCTCTGCTTGGAAGGAGTGGTGGGAAAAGAGAGGACCCTATGCTTGGCAGTAGAAGAATGAATAGAGAAGGAGTGAGGGAGAATCTTCAAAATGTATTTTGCATCCTTATCTGAAACATGTGATGTGCTTTACTCACTGAAAACCTACATGATGTCATGAAATCTCTGCAGATAAGCAGACTTCTGACCACATTGCATTGATCATAGAAGAGGATCCAGACAAAAAGAAGAAGGATAAGACATTGAAAAGGAAACAGAAAGACACTCCAAACCTAGCAACGCTACAGGTAAAAGAGAAGTAAGGCTGAGGCGTAAGGCTGTTATTCACTGTCTCCCCAAAGCTGAGTTTAACAATACCCTCCTTACATTTATTTCAGACACTTTGAAATGAATAAACCACACAAAACAATAGTGACAATGCACATCAGCACATGGGGCGCAGAGGAAACCAGGGTCTTGTAGGGTGGTGTGGCTCGCTTGGCTTTAGACCTTCAATTTACCAGTTTAGACACACCCAGAGAGACTTAAGTGAAAATTCAGTTTTGTCGGTCACCTATAGAACACTGAATTTGGAAATTCCAAATTCCATGTTGGAAATATTACAACCTATTAAGAATGACTTAAAAAAGAGTATAGAAAGCATGGCTGCAATTGCTAGTGCATCTTCCCTGATGGGGAGGTAATATTCAGCTCACATTAGATTTGGTTGGGTAACGACAGAAGGAATTCAAAGAAAACTATATGTGTTATGCAAAATGACTGGAGAGATGAGGAAGTTTTACAAGATTAGGACTGCTTGGATTAGATTATAGGTGAATAATGGGGAATTTTAAACCGCTGTTTCCATTTTTTAAGAGATGGCACTAGTCTAGGCCCTTCTATTTCAAACTGAATAACACTTCATAAATTACAGGGGGAGAGTGTTGAAAGAAAAAAACGTCCTTTTAAAATGATTTGGCCTTTTTACGTATCCTAAAGCTCTGTCCCCCCAGCACTTCATTAGAGTCCACTTTGCTCTCATGTTCTGACATATTAACATAATGGAATGGGTCAGTACATCAAAGGCACATTGCGGAGAGGAAAGCAAAGCAAAGAGCAGCACATCCACACTGTGCTTATAAATGTTCATTCTGGCCCTTCTAGAGCCACTTCTACCTGCTGCATTAACGTGCTATTCCAGTAGTCGAGAAGGACTTTGCTTAAAGACAAAACTGCTCCTGTTTTAAGTGAGGAATTAACTTTCCTTCCTCAAGGATTTTTGCGAAACCTTGGTTTTATTAAAATCTGTATTTTGAGTCAAAATGGATTTCTAGTCATCCCATAATAAAAAAGTTGCTATAAATATATTCACTGCACCACAAATAATAAGCATTCTCCTATTTTCAAAGATTTATGAAGGAGACTTGGAGAGTGAATTTAATAACTTTGAGGACTGGGTGAAAACTTTCCAGCTCTTAAGAGGGAAATCTAATGATGAAGTTCATGCTGACTCTGAAGACAGAATAATAGGAAAATTTAAGGTGAGCTTTAATGTTGATTAAATGGGTAATACTTTATAGACTTTATGTTTTCATGCATATTTCAGCTATACCAAAGATGAAAGAAAAAGACATTGACAGTCTGTTGTAAATAGTTATCTCTTTTATTGCATCTAGAGTCATATTTTCCCTTTCCCATTATCTGATAGATAAAAGCAGCATCCAGCACTAGGTGTTCACTGTTGTTTTGAAACAAGGAATTACAAAAAAGTTTTGAATCACAGAAGGGGAAGAAGAGATATATTATGTAGTCCAGACTCTGCTAATGCAACTTTATTACCGCACTATCAGTTACAGCACCTTATATGTAATATTCAGTAATTTAAATGGAGGCACTTACAGCTACTCCAGTTGAAAACAATTGCACAGCCTGATCCGGGGCGCAATTAGGCAATCTGAAAATGTAGTTCAAAGCATGAATAATGTTAGTAGGATTTCAAGCACTTTGTAGTTTAGAGGAACTGATTAAACTCATTGATACCTCAATTAGTTTGCAGCACAAATTTCTGTTCAAATGACTTGCTAGTTGCTTTCAGGCAGTATGAGCTACTCAGCAGCATGAGTCAATATTGATTTATATGAGTTGTACAGTGGCTGCAAAAGTAGAGTTGGATTCCAGTCACACTGTTGTGAAACTAACTCAGTGGAATTATCAATTTGCAAATATAGAGTTAAGGGCAAAATATTATATTTAGGATATCAATACTAAGAAAACTAGATTTAGAACACCTGCAGGTGTTAGTCCTTTAAATAACAAAATAGAAAGCTAAGAGCAAGTACTTCTTGCAATCATCTAGATGTGATGATAGTACATTGTTATAGAGAAAAGACATTTTAAAAGATGATGTTTAGTTCACTGACGCCTTTATTCCCTTTGAGTGGTACGACAAAATGTGTTGTGTATATATATATGTGTATGTGCTGCAGCACAGGCTGCATGAACGATGTTTTATTTGCATTCAAAGGACTGTTCTTGCATTGCACTTGATCTGTGTTTGAGAGAGATAAAAGACAGTGTATTACCAGGGCTCCTTCTGCATATACCCAAGTCCTGAGGATGGCAGCTTGCTGGACGGAGGGCAGCCCCGCATCCTGCAAGGGATACCACCAAACCACTCCGTCAAAGTCCTCATCAGGGTTTATATTGTGGCAGTAAGTAGACAGATGTTCTTTTAACCTTGAAATAACTTGGACATTTCTCTTCAACTCAGTTTACCTCCAATGTCTTTTTGGTGAAGCCTCTGAAAATCCTCGTCCATGGCGTAGAATTTTTTTTGTCATATTTCAGACAGTGTTTCATGTTGTGGAAATGGGTGTTCAGAGTAGAAAACGTTACATATTCCTCATGATAAATCACAAGACTGGAGAATGACTTGACTTGTTCAGACTGAAAGGGCTAGAGACACAACTAACATAGTATGGACAACCTGTTCCAACCACATTATGCAAATGCAGCCAGTTTTAATCAGTAGAGTTATTTCAAAGTGACAGACATTTAAACAAAGCCTTCTTAGTAAGGGGGAAATGGGAGCATATTTTTGAGTGCTGTGAATTGCATGTAATCAAAGCGGTAGGTGTTGTGAATAAGTTATGGGGTGGAGAAAGAGGTAGAAATACAGAGGACAAGATGATGAGGGAGCGCGATGTGAGAAGTGAAAGGGGTAGAAGGAGCTGGTATTTCAGAGAAATGAGAGAGTTGCAGGTGATCTAAGAGGGGAAGAATGGAATGCAAAGAGACAATGGCAAACAAAACAGAAGAGAGGAATAAGAAGAGGTTGCTTTATTTCTGGAATATAAAGACTTCCAAGCCATCTTGTAAGTACAGTCTGAAGAGTTGTTTTGCACTGTTCAAGGATCTGGACTGATATTTTTGGGAAAACTTTCCTGAATCTTACATGCACTTGTGCAGCCAGATTCTTCCTCAGTGTTGCCTCTCCTGCTCATCTCTTTTTTCCATCTTAATTGTGGGACAGCACTTACATCTGCTCCGCCTTTGCAAACTCTCTTCTCCTCCAGATCATCTTTTCCCAGTAGCCTGAAAAGCTAAATGCCAGATTTTATATTACACAAGGCAAGTAAAGCCCCTGCACTTCCAGAACATCCAGGACTGGGTAGGAACCCCACATTCCTGTGTCATGACCATGCTGCATTTAAGCAAGCTTCTTGAGGGTGCAGTCTTTCTTCCTAACAGGCGTTTAACCTCAGCCCAGCTGATCCAGATGGCAAATCAGATCCCTACATTGTGCTGAGACTGGGCAACACAGAAATTAAAGACAGGGAAAACTACATCCCCAAGCAGCTAAACCCAGTATTTGGAAGGTCAGTGATGGCTTATTTTCTTATTCAGGGGTGATTTCTGCTTTATCACTTGCCACCACTGTTGCTGTTACTATTACAAAGTGTTTGTTATATGCTGATTTCTGCCTGTTCGGATGTTTTGTAATTCTACTGGTTAAAATGTTGATTGAGAATTGGTGTCATCCTGTATGCTTACAAATTATTTCATTTTCATAGCAGTCAAAAGACATCACGGAATGCAATCTGTGAGAGGTTTTGCAAAATGATGCATGAGAGGAAATGAGGCAACAAATGATCTTGTCTGTGCAAATTAATGGAATTGTTAACTTTAAAGTGAAATAAATTTCAGCACAGTAAGGTGTGATTTCACAATCTTTGTTGCTATTTCAGGTTGAACAGAGTGTCAAATAAAGCTCGTAGTTTTAGGACTAGGATCAAAAAACCTAGTTTTTTGAAGCCACACAGTCTTCAGAATGGGGGAGCCAGGGGCAAGCTGTCAGTAAACATCAACTTTGTATTATCAATGCTTTATACTTATTTATATTGTTAATATAAATGCTAATAGCTGTGATTTTTTGCCAGTAAGTTTCCCTGGTTTAAGAAGGTTAAAATGTTTTGAATTGGGATGGAGTTATTCTGTAAGAACATTAAGACAGAGAATCTATGCTACGTTGGACTGAAAGCCCCCTAGGCTAGAGTCCTGTCTGCAAAAGCAGATACTTAAAGAAAAAAGTGTAAAGAGAAAAGACAAGACCAGAGTGGTCCCTCCGTAGCATGCCATGTCAGTGTCTGTGATTTAAGCTCTTCCTTAGTAGAGGTTGCAACTGAACCATCATTACGATAAACTGTAAAGCATAGCCATTATAGATGCATATAGACAGAATGGGAAATTGCCACTGTGTGTGTTTTAGACAAGGTTAGGAATGGGCTGTTCATTTGGATAGTGCTTGCTGCAGCTGCCAGTGGCAACACTGGGGTGACTGGACCAGCAACTCCTTTGCAGCAGCAGCATCAGTCATGATAACCACCTCTCATCATCCTGGAAGCCCTGGTCAGCATGGCACCACCAACTTCTAGCAATCCCAGACCATTCCCAAACCTCTCTCTCCTCCAAAAACTGCTCTGCTGTTGCTACAAAATTGACTTGGGTCACTTTGAGAAAAAGGACAAAACTCGTCCTTCAGGAGACAAAGCTTAGTTTTGCCTGTGCTTTGGAGAAATCTGGAGCCAGTGCTGTGCTGATGAGGATGTCCTGTCTTCCACTAATTTGTCAAATCCCTTTTAAAAATTACTTTTCTATTTTCAGCTCCCCTAAACATCTCAACGACAATGATTCCTGTCCCTGAAAAATGCACTGAGTGAAAAGGGAGTTCTGATCTTTGCTTTTTTGAGACTTGTCTAAAGCTTTTGCCTGATCATTTTGTATATAGATTCCTATATTCAATATTTAACCTGGAGCTTTTGAAAGAAAACAGAAAAGACTCAGATGTCCCTTTTGAGGGTTCTGAAAAGCATGTCAGAACTCTTACATAGAACTTTGTTAGCCTCGTAATTTCCATACTTCCACCTCTATTGGATTCAGGATAAATCACTGCAGCTGACCCATTGCTCTGTCCAATTGCTCTGTCTACTGTAGACAGGAGCAATCTTAAAACTGTACAGGGGGTGGTAGGGAAGCAGGAGAAAGAAAATGCTTTTGCACTGTGTGTTTCCAGTATGTTCAGATATTTCACTGAAACAAAAAACAGAACAAAAAAACCCCACTGCTTATTAGAAGAGCCACCATCCAGAAGTTGTTTGCACAGTATTCATTAACTTAGTCTTTTAGGCTTCAAAACTGATTTGACTGCACGTAGGTCTCAATTTTTGCTGTAGATCATTTGAAATCCAAGCCACATTCCCCAAGGATTCCTTGCTCACAATCCTGATCTACGACCATGACTTTGTGGGAACAGATGATCTCATTGGAGAGACTAAAATTGATTTGGAAAATCGTTTCTACAGCAGGCATCGAGCTACCTGTGGGTTACAAAGTCAATATGAAATGTAAGTACATCTTCAGACAGCAACAGAGCACACAATGAATGATTTGAAGGTGAAATTCCAGATCACTTGAAGGTGAAATTCCAGATCACTTGAAGGTGAAATTCCAGATGTGGCTAAATATTATGCTTTCTCTGGCACGAAAGTGTCACAGGAGGTATTTTAATTAACATTCATCAAAGAGCTTAGCAGTGGCTTTGGGTAGCTGCCAGCCTCAGTAGGAAGTGGATATCTTAAAATTAACAACACTGTTTGTTCACCAAGTATTTTAGGTAGTAAACAGCCTATGTATAACATACCTGCTGGATAACCTGCCTTTGGACAGGCATAAAGAGCAAATGGAAAAAAAATCTGTCAGAGAAGTTATGACAGGGCTCTACTCTGTTCTCCATTATTCAGCTGCAACTGGAGTGATTGCAGCAAGGCCGTTGGGACTGGTGTGGCACTGGGGGGAATGGGAGCAGAGCAGGGCTGCTGGCATGGCCTCTGTAATAGAGGTGAATCACAGGGCGGTGGTGCTGAGCTCCTGGTCCCTGTCATATGGCTGCGCTCTCAAGGACGTTGTGCGCAAAGATTAATTAATGCAGAGGAAGTCAGACTAAAATAACTCAATGGCCCTGGGGTGGAGCACTGACCTGGGAGATGTGGGTTTGGGGTTCTTCTCCTATGATTGTTTCTCTATTTTATCTACAAATAAAGGGTGGACAATGTAAAAAAGCAATCCAGGAGCACAGACCAAACCCCAAGACTTTCCTTGCCAGCTCACTCTCCAGTGTGAGGTATTTCTTTATGTGCTTGTTCCAGGTCCCAGATAGTCTCGGCTTCTCTGCCCGTGGGAGCCGCAGAACACTTCTCCTTAAATGGAGGTAGAACATGTAGACTTGAATCCTTTAGGTAGAACGGGGAACGAGCTTTGGTCCTTTTCCTCTTGGGGAGCATGCCAATGCCTGGGCTACTTTATCTAAGCTGTGGGTAAGGCTATCTCAACTTCTCCTGTGTTTTAAGAGAAAAGAGTGGTTGGCCATAGGACCTGAGCAGACAGAGTGGGTGTCTCAAGTAAGAAGTAGTGCTGGACAGTTCAAAGGAAAAGTTTGGCTGAGCAGATGTCAGGGCCACTGAACACGAAGCAAATCTCTACGTGGGAAGTCCTGATTTGCCAGTGCACTTTGCTGAAGGAAAACCTCACCCGTTTCTCTTCAGTCTCTATTCCCTCCTTGCAGAGAAGGGTACAATGCATGGCGAGATGCAACCAAACCAAGTGAGATCCTCACTAAGCTGTGTAAGGACTACAGGATAAGTGGACCCTTCATGCGGCCAGGGGAGATACAAGTAGGAACAAAAGTCTTTAAGGGACAAACAGTCTTCACAGAAGATGAGAACGGTAAGGAAGTAGTTCATCATTCTTCAACTGCATTGTAGCAGTACCAAGATCCTGCCCAAGCTGTATCTGGGGCCCTGTTGTGATATGCACTCTAAAGTCAGATTACCGGAACCTGTCTCTGCTTTGAAATACTCATATAGCTGTGGTGATGAATGCTGTGTCTATATTAGCTATTGCTGTAGCTTAATTGCAGAGAATCTGCAGGGTGAGACAGGTATTGCTCATGACCTGACATCCCCATGGTAGGTGTTGGGGATACTTTGGACTAGCTCCTGCCTGATCCCAAGGATGGGATGCCCAGGATTGGCTGGAGTGCAGGGGACTGTCTTGGAACATGTTTTCTGGCTTAGTTTCTTCTGAAAGGAGTCCAATTTGCATGCTCTGAGATCCTCCCACACAGCAAATCGAAGCATGGGAACTCAGGGAGAGTCTTTTCAAAAATTCATTCCCTGTCTAAACTAAAACAGTAGTGTAGACAGACCCAAGAATTGAGAAGAAGGGGGAAGGGAAATACAGATGTGGAGTTACTCAAGGTCAGACAAGTCCTCTGTTTGACCACACTTAAGTTCCAGGCCAGTTACCTGCCAGTCCTACCTTACCTACTTGGCTTTCCTCTCTGTTGCTTTTTTTTCTCCTCTTGATTATTAACACTCTGACTGCTCTTCTGAAGCACTAACACAGCGCTGTGTAAATCCAGGTATCTGTGGGGTCCATGAATCCAGAAGGCAGGACAGAACTTGCTTTCAGAGCTCCCAGATTAAAAAGAGGGCAGAGCTACCAGGAAGTTGAGTGTCCATATCACATAGGGGTGGAGTGGGACAGAGCTATCAGTGAAAGATGTCCCTACCCATGGCAGGGGGGTTGGATGAGATGATCTTTGAAGGTCCCTTCCAACCCAAACCTTTCTATGATTCAGTTTTATACTTAGGGCAAGGAAAAGAAGTGTGAGGATGGAGGCTTTCAAGGGGGAACAAAAGGAGCCGGTCTTGGAGACAGTAGTGGATGCTATGGCAGTGTAGGGAAACCTCTACTCCCTTATCTGTGTTTATTCATCTCTGAGCAAATTCCCCTTGGCAACTACAAAATATAGCTCACACCTCAACTGGAAGGCTGCTCAGGTAGCACTGCTGAAGGGAGAAGAGTTGATCCGTTTTTGGTTTCTTGGCTTGAGAGAGATTTATGACTCCAATATTGCTGTTTGTTTTCTTCACCAGCAGACGACTGAGTGAGCCTGCCAGCAACAGGATCTCTTGATCAAAATTCTGGTTCACTAAAATGAGCTTCAGACAAACCAACATCAGACAAGATGATGGAAACCAAAAGCAAGGAAATACAGAACCAGATGGCAAAATACAAAGTACTTATGTACACAAGCTTTTCAACATGTTATAAAGAAATAGTTTACAGCATACAGTCTTCTGCATGATCCTTATCCAGACTGCTGTTCTGACAAGTACATCTGGGTCCTTATTTCCTGCTGGGTTCCTGTGCTGGTCATCATTTGGGTCTATAAAACTAGCAAAGACCACAGATTTGAGCTATACAGGAGTACCAAAAAGGGGGAGCAGTACCATTTCCACTTTATAGGCAGAGAAAATTACATTTGTGGGCCTTACATCCAGCTTTAAATTGCAAGGGAAAGAATAATTTAACGTTGCTCTAGGAGGATAGAAATAGAATAGAATAGAATAGAATAGAATAGAATAGTTCAGTTGGAAGGGACCTACAACAATCATCTAGTCCAACTGCCTGACCACTACTCCCAGATAGTCTAGGACTACCTGTAGCCAATGGGAAGAAGTAAGCATCTTCAGAGGATGACTATGTGTTATCATGGGACAATCTGTCCTTGCTATTGAGGCTGCCTGAGTGAGTAGCTCAGGCTAAAGACCTTGGTTTTAGCTGGCTAAAATTAGATGAAACACATCACATCTGAAACACGTCAGTCTACAAGAGGGAACTAGGACTCATAACCACGGGGTCATCCTTCCTCCCTCTCTGAATCATTAGGAAGGGTTTAATACCTACTGTTTAAATCCCAAACAAACCTTTTTGTCTCCTACCGGCAACTCAGAGATAGCAACACTGCAGGAAAAGCGATAACTGCTGACAGAAAGAAGTCTTAACTTTCTTCTCAATTGGGTACTCCTGTCCTAATCTAGGAGACATCCCTCCTCAAAAGTCTGGGTTCCTTTTGTGTGGAGCCCACACAAAAAGGGAGGAAAGAGAATCTCAAGAGCTCAAACGGCTTTCTCTGCTTTCCAATAGACACCCTACCTTCAATATCCTTCCTTGAGGTGCCATTCTCTGGCATCTCCCTTCCTCCAGTGGCCAAGCTGAGCTGGTCAGGAGGTGACATGTTATTTCCCATGGACTGCAACCCTCTTCCTTTGAAGTGTGATTCAGTTCTCCAGGGGAGTGTTTGCTGTTGCCATCACAAGGCAAAATGAGGTGTTGATACAACTCCTAGTGCCTATTTACTGTCAGCTCCATCAAAATCCAAGTCTCCTTGTCTTTCATGAACCATAAAAAAGCCTCACATTTGCAATTTTCTGTAAAAAGAGTAGTTCACAGGTTTCTTCTACCTTCCTGTTAGAAACTGCTGTTGTAATAGTGAAATGGTTCACCGTGTTTTATGAACTACTGCCTAAGTGCTAATCTTCTAGTTACCCTGGCGGGTACTCTAATTTACAAGAACTAAATGCATCTCAAGACCCTTCTTTACTTAGCTGGGATACATAAAACCTTCCTTTTAACTCAAGCAGATTTTTTAATGACCATCTTTAATAATTAATGGAACATATTACCAAGTGGTTCAACATTATAATTAAGCTCTCTTTGTTCTTTTTGTTTTACTTTTTCCTACAGAGGAACCAGTTGAATCGTATGAGCATCTCTCCTTAAAGGTTTTACATGCTTGGGAAGAAATCCCTGGAGCTGGATACAAACTGGTCCCAGAGCACATTGAGACTCGGCCTCTCTACCACAAGGATAAGCCAGGCATGGAACAGGTAGAGCGGCTCAGAGATGGTGGTGATGGCAGACCCAGGAGCAGTTTTCCTTTCCTCCAGTTAGTGTGGTTTCTATTGGTACCTGCAAATTTACAGAGACAGCATCCCAGTGTTGTACCATATATGAGATTTTGTACAGTATCAACCTGGAAATTGTCACACATATATGTATACAGCCAGTTGCCTAAATGCACAGTAATTACACA
The DNA here is from genome assembly GCF_965183815.1 of Platalea leucorodia. Classification (NCBI taxonomy): domain Eukaryota; kingdom Metazoa; phylum Chordata; class Aves; order Pelecaniformes; family Threskiornithidae; genus Platalea; species Platalea leucorodia. The sequence continues at coordinate 13,097,955 of NC_138823.1, read as the reverse complement.
AGGTGTGACTGCGTATTTTCATTCTTTTAAATGCTTTAGTTTATTAAGTTAACACGAACTCTGCCTGTATTTGGGTTTGGTTCTTTTTTTTCCTTTCATCACATCCTATTTTTATATGGATTTGACCTTGAAGTTGCCAATGTTCGAGCTCAGTTCCAACTTCACCAAATTCCTGAGAGACTGGTAGAATACTTGTATGAAAAAAATATATTGTATAGTAAGTTTATAGATGAAATCATAGTTACAGGGTAGTAAGCTAGTTGGTGCTTACAGAGGAAGTGGTGGTTTTGGATGTCAGAACTACATTTAAAGCCTTTTAAAGTCTCTCTAAAATAGGGTTACAGAGATGTTTATCTCTTTGTTTTCAAGGGTCGTGTACAGATGTGGGTCGACATGTTTCCTAAAGAGATGCCTCTGCCAGGACCCCCAGTGGACATTTCACCAAGAAAACCCAAAGGGTAATACTCTATGCTTTCCTCCCAACACAGTGCTATAAATCTTCAAAGACTGAGTCTTTCTTAAGTGTCTGGAAAGAACTATAAAAAGAAGTATCACAAACAGTCTTCTGTGATCCTGAGAAAAGATTTCTTAGGTTCACATGACTTCAAGTCAAAAGAGAGCATCTAGTTTGGTCTCCTCCATCAAACAACTCAAAGAACTGTTGGTGATTTTTTCATTAAGGGCTATCACACACCTCTTTTAGAAAGATATACCTTTTTCATATAGAGATTGCAGGTGGCTAGAGACAAGAGTCCCTTAATAATTCTGATGTTATCATCCACTTGTTGAGCTGAAAGAAGTAATTCTGGTTTCACTACCTCTTTCAGCTAGATAACTTACTTGACCCTGGTTGAGATCTTTAATCTGATGCAATGGTATTACACCTATTAGATTTCCAGCACTTCATTCAAAGATAAGATCAAGAAACACATAAAGCAACGACAGAAAGAAGAGATATGTTGGGAATAACCTTCTCCCAAATTTCGCACAGATGCTTATGCTGCTTTATATGCAACACTACACGTAGTTCTTCAAGCTAATTGAATGTTTGTAAATGAAACACAAAAATGAGCAACAGAGTTCTCAGCCCATCCTGTATCTGCTTTATTCCGATATTTTAGCAAGGCCTTTCCTGAGAATTTTATGTCTGAAGCAACACCAGATACTATTCTTGTATTATTTATGTTTGAACAAGAAACAATGTAATAAAAACTTGTTTCTTTTTCTTTCCTTTTACAAAAGCCAAGATCTGACAAAAATAAGAGCCTGTGTAACAATTACTTTCTTCAGACCAGACCTTTCTGTAAAGGACCTTAACAACAAGCACTTTCCAATCCAAAAAGATTTAAAACTAATCATGCCCACAAAACCAAATTGTTGCTGCTGTTTTTGTAGCCTACAAAAGCAGGGAAAAATATTGTCAAACCATTAATTATGAGAAAGAAAGTAGACATGCAAACATGAGTTACACATTTGGCTGAGAAATGCATGTTTGCTGCAGCAAAACAGACTCCAGGCTCCATAAGACTTCAGACACTTTGTGAAACATTTCTTATTGATGATCTTCGACTGAACAAGGAGCTGACGGAGCACTGCAGATGAAAGTTTCTTTGGCTAGTGCAGAGGCTTGGTGTTCATGGTTGACATCTCCTTCAGAGCTCCATGATGTAGGGTATCTGGTAACTTCTGGGGCAAACTGTTTCATACCCGAGATTGAGGCTATTTCCAAGACACCACATGTCATATCTGAAAAGTGATATGTTGGTGTTCTCAGACACGTTTGGGTTTTTTGTCTTTTTTTTTTTTTTTTTTTTTTTTTATTTTGCAGTCATACAATGACACAGAGCATACCTAAATTTTTGAGTATCAATTTTTTATGTCACCTGCAACACCTATATTTCAGTTCAAGCTTCTAGAGCTTTGGATGGCCACCATAAATGTCTGTATATAGGGAGTGGAAAGGATAGGAAAGTTTTAATTCCTTTTACTGTTGCTTCTACAGCTGATTACAGTTGCTTAAATGCAAATATCTCTAAACAGTGCTTTTCTTCCCTTTTAATGCACTGGATTGTACCAAATACAAAGTTTTTGGGCATTTCTTCCGAAAAGCACCTCCCAGGGAGCTCTGGTTTTTATTAGCAAGCTGCTCACTGTTTTGGAGACTGCTCTGATGATGTTGTTCAGATCAACTTTGCCTTGTTTCACTGCAGCATTTTTGTGAAAAGAATTGAAAAGGAACAGGCACATAAAAGCAAGGAATTTTCCACCCCTCCAAAGCTGACTGTGACCCCGCTGTTGTCCAGCATACTCCAAGGGCTGAGAGGAGCCACCATCCCCACTCTATCACTAGACTTTTGTAAACAGAAGAGGCCTGAGGCTTGTGCTATTTTAAGAGTTTTGCACAAACACAGCATTTCTCATGTGTCATGGTTTAACCCCAGCCAGCAACTAAGCACCACACAGCCGCTCGCTCACTCCCCCCCGGTGAGATGGGGGAGAGAATCGGAAGAGTAAAAGTGAGAAAACTCATGGGTTGAGATAAAGACAGTTTAATAGGTAAAGCAAAATCCGCGCACACAAGCAAAGCAAAGCAAGGAATTCATTCACTGCTTCCCAGGGGCAGGCAGGTGTTCAGCCATCCCCAGGAAAGCAGGGCTCCATCACGCGTAACAGTTACTTGGGAAGACAAACGCCATCACTCCGAACGTCCCCCCCTTCCTTCTTCTTCCCCCCAGCTTATATACTGAGCATGATGTCATACGGTATGGAATAGCCCTTTGGCCAGTCTGGGTCAGCTGTCCTAGCGATGCTCCCTCCCAGCTTCTTATGCACCTGGCAGAGCACAAGAAGCTAAAAAGTCCTTGACTGGTGTAAACTCTGCTCAGCAAGAACCAAAACATCAGTGTGTTATCAACATTATTCTCATCCTAAATCCAAAACACAGCACTCTACCAGCTACTAAGAAGAAAATTAACTCTATCCCAGCTGAAACCAGGACATCATGTTGTAAAAGCATGGTTTGATAGAGGTTTACATTAGTGTCTGACCAGAGCTTGAGTATACACAGGCCTACTTTCTTTTCTTTTTCAGCTATGAACTGAGGGTAATAATCTGGAATACCGAGGATGTAATTCTAGAGGATGAAAATATCTTTACGGGGCAAAAATCAAGTGATATCTATGTAAAAGGGTAAGTTCTTCAGGACTTGTCTTCAAAAGAACCTGTAGTGTTTCATTCAAAATCGGATGGAAAAATTGTGTTGTGAGAATATCTGATAAGCTATTTCTGTGACCTTGGCACTTTGCTCTAAATGCCTGCCCATATTACTCATCTATAGTGGATACTGCTTCTTTTTTTTTTTTTTTCCCCTCTTAAAATCAAGTAATTGTAAAATGGCAGTAGTCGTGGCACTCAGGCAGAGATGGCACAAGAAGAGAACCAAGCCCACAGTTTAGCTAACAGAGATCAAACACTTACAGAACTTGAACTGTAAGAGTTTACACAGATGCAGAGAGGTTTGATATAATCAGAGAAAAGGTAACTATGACCACAACAGAAGCAAGAAAGCATATGTTTGCCAGGCTATTTCTATTGGAAATATTCTCTAACCTCATGTGGGGAGCATGTGTGGGTGAATGACCATGGCCGTGCTGAGGGGAACATCACGTGGGCACTTTCTGCTCTCCATCTCCTTCCTGCTGCAGCCAAAACATCTGTGATGGCTTCACAGATGTTACTGGTATAATCAGTAAGCCCTATCACATAAAATGAAAAGAGAGTGAAAGGGGAGCTTGACACTCAAACCAGCTCTTTCCTGAGATTATAGAAGGTTACTTCTAAAATTACTTGCCTGTTTTGCAGTACTGCTTTGCGCTTGCTGCTTCTGAGCAGGGTCTGAACACAAGTACCAGAGAGGGGTGGGGGGAAATTATGGCGTAAGTGGCTGTAGGAGGTATTGTAAATCTCAGGTGTGAGACCGGTCTTAGATTTCTTGCCGTGTTTCCACTACTAGAGAGTGAGATTAATATGCCAATATGAATTGTGTCAATATGAAGTCCTGGAAAGATCTGAATTTGTAGAGCACTAGGCATATGGAAAAGTGAATTTCCCGAAAAAGCTGTTGCAGTATTGCCAGTGACCAAATGCGAAGAGCTGGAGGAGGGAGCACTGGGACTGATGGAGCAGGGAAGGGAGGATGTTTTCCACTTTGCAGGTTCTGAAAATCACACAAACATAATAAGAAATCCAAAGTAAGCGTAAGGACAGGGCAGTCTGGTAGCAGCTCTTACGCCTGTGTAGGGTATATCTACAAGCATTTTACCAGGGAAATTTGCGTTGGCTCTGACCAAGCTGTGTGGGGCACCAGGAGTGGTACCCCTCGTCTGGAGTAGGTGATATTAGCCCCGGTGAAGCATGCACTAATACAACCATATGGCCCCCAGCATGCTGCAAGCGTGGTTATTGCCCACACTGGCTGAGCAAACCTCCCTTGCAGTTCCCTGAGAGGAGCTACTCTGAAATCACTGGTGTTCACACAGATATATCCAACTTAGCAGTAAACCAACGTACTCAGAGCAGTAGCAGAGTAGCTCTGAGAGCACAAAATTGAGGAAATAAATAGGGAGCCAGCCTTTGTGCTGAGCTGTGTGATAACATGAGGACATCACTATCAATGCCAGAGCGGTCTGACAGGGAAAGCCAGGAGTGGATAACTTTTTGCTTCTGTGCCTTAATGATGAAGACACAAATCTCATTATGTTCACACACTGTGTGTGGCACTGAATCTGTCACCAGGCATGGATTTGCACTGGGGGCAGTACCGTGCTTGGGATTGCTACTGATTTTCCCAATTCCTTTTTGAAATAATGGGGCTTGCAGGGGAAAAGCCACTCTGGATGCAGCGCAAAAATGCTAATCTTTACTCAAGCTGTGATAAATCATCTTCAGAACTAAAACATACCTAGGTGGATCATTACCTTGATGGTGCTCTTCAGAAAAGAAGATTATATTTAGGAAAGTGTTGTCCTTTTGTAACATAGCATTGCATATCAGATGTTGTGCACACTGTAGCAGAAACCAAGAGGAAGTCACCAGAAAAAACAAGGAGACAGGTTAATTTATTTATGGCATATTTATATTCCTAAACTGCAACTGCAAAGGGTTTAGACTCTAATACTGAGCACTTAAATCAGTCTTGGGACATTGACACAGAATTTATGAGTGTAGCACAACATGAATACAGGGCGGTTAGTAGTGGATAAAGGAATGATGCTGTCTTTGCATGTCCCAAACAAGACAGATGTCTTGGCCAATAGTAAATGGCCAACTGGTATTTTGGGGTCTGATCTAAATAAAAATCACATTCTCACTCTCAAATTTTGATCATCACTAGCCGCTGCTGCAGCCCCTGCCATGGCTCAGAGGTAGCTGAGATCCCCAAGCCAGGGCTGTCACTGAGTGTTGCAGTCCTGAACGGTGTGTTACCTAGTACTGGTTAGGGAGGAATTAGTAAGTTATCATGCCTGTAACTGAATAATGACAACCACAACTCCAGCTCCCCCCGTGACAGCAGTGTATTGCACTATGTTCTTGCCATAGGTGGATAAAGGGCCTGGAAGAGGACAAACAGGAGACAGACGTACATTACAACTCCTTGACAGGAGAGGGCAACTTCAACTGGCGCTTTGTGTTCCCGTTCTGCTATCTCCCAGCAGAGAAACAAATGGTGGTTAGTAAAAGAGAAAACATATTTTCCTTGGAAAAAACAGAGCGCAAAATACCTGCTGAACTGGTGCTGCAGGTGTGGGACTTCGAAAGACTCTCTTCAGATGATTTCTTGGGTAAGTATGCAATGAATCTGTCTGAACTTCACCTGAGGACTTGCCAGACCTGTATTTTATAGTGGTATGTACAAAGAGGTGTTTGAGATCCAACTTTTGCTTGTTTTTCTCTGAACTACCACATTGCAAACTTACTTACACATTTCTTGGAGAGGGAATAATTAGGAACTCAGATGAGACGATGTCAGGGCAATACAAATGAATGGCTTGTGGTGCAGAGAGATCCCTGGCTACGAAGCTTGGGCCCAAGCTGCTGCATTGCTCCATGTATCTTACCTGGAAGTTGCTGTTTGAGTGTGTTCATATCTGTCTGGTCTCTGAAGGTTGTCACACTACTTCTCCCTCCAGGAACTCTTGAACTGAACCTGAATGGGTTCCCTCGAGCAGCAAAGACAGCCAAGAGCTGTGACCTAGGCATGGTTGTGGCAGCAAGTGACGAAAAAAAGATCTCCATATTTCAGCAGAAGCGAGTCAGAGGCTGGTGGCCTTTCGTCAAAGCTGGGGAGCTCACGGTAGGCAGCTCATGACAGATGAACAGCTTTTCTCTGGGGCTGATATGCTCTGCTGAGCTCCTGAGACAGACAGATGCTAATTTTGCATGTGGCATCTGAAGAACCACCACCGCTGGCAATGCATAGGACTCCTCCAAATGCTTCAGTGGTCCGCCATAGATTTGGTTCAGATAATCCCAGGCAACCAGAGCACTTTGTACTTTTACTTTCCTGCTTTCTTCCACTGTTCGTCTCCCAGCACACCAGATGGGTAGAGTGGAAAATTAGGTGTTTCCAGCCAACTTTATGTCAGCTGAGGAAATCCTGGGAGGAATCTCACTTGCTTATTTATTTCTTTTCTATTTATTTCTCACTTCAACCAGGGTGAAGGAACTGATTTTGGAGTCTACCATTATTGTCCTTGCTAGTGACACAGCTCAAGTAGAAAGAGCACAGTTCTCTCTTCCTGTTGAAGTGTGCTCACTAAGCCAATATTTTTTTGGTTTAGTGGCAGGATACAATTGGTATAAAGGAATGCAAAGGATAATGACAGCTTCCCCCAAACTCTACAAGACTTGTTATGTTAGAAGTATCATCCTAAGAAGAACATACATGCTGTCCCACAAATTTTCATTTACCTGAAGCCTCTAGCATAACAAGGCTTGCAGCAGGGTGTAAATCTTACTCAGTGTGTACCTAGCTATTTATCTCAGAGTTTTCTGCTGCAGCCTCTCTTCATAATGTTGTAGTGCTTTCTGTGTATAATCTGGAGCTACACTGAAATTCTCAGTGTTTAACACAACTTCTCCATTTTCCCTGTCTTTAAGGCTTCTTTGTACTGTTACAGCAGTACAGGGATCCTCAGTGTAAGTGAAAGACAGCTCTGCTCCTCTGTTTCTTAGGTGGAGTGCATGTATCTAGGCATGAAGTAAATCCCAATAGTTAACTCTGCACAGATCACTTTGGGATCTTGGATCCGAACCTGGGCATCCGTGCAGCCCAGTTCTGGGATTAGTGTGGTTAGTTACAGAAAAGATATTTATGAGCCTGGAAGAAAACATACTACCTGTCTTTCCTCATGGCCCTTGAGCATAAGTCAGGAATTTGGTGCTTGGGTTTTCCTTTGTGCTTTCTCTTTATCTGCAAAGACTTCCTCTTATTTTCTTTAATCAAATTCCTTCACCCTCAGCTCATTTTGTAATTTCTCCACAAGCTGAATCCTGCTGTGATTTAATTATAAAAACCCAGGATTGGATGCTTACGTACCATCTCTCTGATCCAGGGCAAAGTGGAAGCTGAGTTTCACTTAGTCACAGCAGAAGAAGCTGAGAAGAATCCAGTAGGCAAAGCTCGAAAGGAGCCTGAGCCCTTGGAAAAACCCAAGTGAGTAGGAGCACACTCGTTAAACAAGCTGGGGCAGGGGCGTTCAGCAGGAGATAAGGAAGAGCAGGTCTCCTTGCTCCTCTCCTGACTTTTCTCCTTTTTCCTGCTGTAACTTTGAGCGAGCCATTTGGCAACTTGTGCATCAGTGGGTTCCCTCGTGACGGGGGGGCAGCTGGCACTCATAGTTGGCAGCACCTTCCAGGCTAGCAGAAATGCCTTCCTCTGGAAGCCAAAATAAATCTGCCCATTTGTCCTCAACTATAGTTCATATGTGGGCTCATTCCATAGCTGACCTGGCACATGATAACCTCTTAAACCATCATAACTTATGCATAGATGGATGATATTTATTATATTAAGAGGATAATTATAAGCCATTAATGTTTAAGTGCTTTGAAATGACTGTATGAAATATTTCCTCTGTCTAGTTGTTTTTTTAATATGACCATTAGGAGACAGAGCCTTAGTATTAAGAAACAAGAACTTTGGGTATTAGGAAAAATTCCTTCAGTGAAAGGGTTGTCAAGCATTGGAACAGGCTGCCCAGGGAAGTGGTTCAGTCACCATCCCTTCAGGTATTTAAAAGGCTTGTAGATGTGGCTCTTTTAGGGACATGGTTTAGTGGTGGACTTGGTAGTGTTAGGTTTACGGTTGGACTCAGTGATCTTAAGTGTCTCTTCCAACCTAAATGATTCTGTGTTTCTGTGATTCTATGATTCTAAGAATTACCTGTACACATTTAAAGGTGTCTTAGTTGCTGCATATCCACGGAAAACTGACTTATGCTTACATCTAGTTATTTTTGCAGGAATTAATCACTTTCAGATAAAGCACATAAAACATGAAAATCGGGTCATACAGGAATGATACAACTTTAACAAATCTATCTCTAATTTTTTGGTACTTCATAATCAAAGAATGAAGATGCTTATTTTTCATCATAAGACTTTTTAATGAGGACATTTTAAGTGGTTTGACAAAGGCAGATGACCTAGAAGGAGCATTTTGTCCTTCAGTATTTGTCACATTAAAAAAATATTATCAGCTGAGATTTTTGCATTCAGAAAAAAATGTACTTCTAATCTATTTTGGCTCAAGTACTTTGTTCTACTAAAGTAATGAGCTAGATTAAAAAAAAAAAAAAACAAAAAAAAAAAAAAACAAAAAACAAGAGAGAGAAACTGATGTTGTATTTCCTGTTACCAAAGCTTCTAAAAATCAATTGCTAATCATAATGGTAATCATTGTACATTCTGTTTAATTTTGTTGGTTTGAAATATATCTCAGGATAAAATGAAAAAGGAGAAAACAGCATAAAGGTGGAATTGCCAATACCTCTACAAAGGGTATAAATTTAGCCTGAAAATTAGATGTATCAGAGACTTGTTCAAAATTAGCCTTGGAAAGACTTCAATCAATCATTTCACCCAACATCTTTACTCAAAGGCAGGATGATCTATGCCTGACAGATGTCTGTATGAAAGATTCCCAATAATGGAAACTAAAGCAGTGTCTTAAAGAGAAGAGAGGACTAGGACAGCTCTGAAATACATCTGGTGGGAAGCAATCAGCCTAGGCAGTTTTAAGAGGGAGTGCAGTGTGTAATAGAAAGATTACATGTCCAGAAGGTTGTCAACAGGACGTGCAAAGGCACCCTCTCATTTTCCTCTCATTTTTTCAAGCCCAGCCCATGCACAGCAGGCAGCCTGGGGCTCCAGGGCTCCCTGCATTTTCACCTCAAGGGCATTTTATCTGCAAATGTGCTGTTGGGCCAAAAGGTTGTCACTAGCCTGGTGGCCCCTTTTCTGCTGCACAGACAGCCTGGAGGTGTTTTGACCCAGAAGCCACAAAACCAGAGTCTTCCTCCAGATCTTGCACAGAGGCTCCACATCTAGGTTTTTATGATGAAATACATGGTGAACACATGCCTCAACCCAGTTCTACTCTTAATTGAGATATATGCCTCAATTAAATTAAAATTAGGAATCCCATTTACCTAACACATATACCTTAAGATGGGAGCTGGGGAAAGAGATGGATCGTCCTCTAGAAGGTCCTTCCTCTACACATGCAGACAGCTCACATGACTGACCAGGCTGGGCATCTAAGTTTTAAAGTTAGGCAAAATAAATCCTGAGGTTACTAAAGCAATATCAGCATGTGGATAGTAAATACTATTTTAGCTAGACGCTCACTTACTGGAAAGAAAATAAACTCATAGCTGAAGACATTAAGACATAAGGCTGGTACCAGCTCAGTGCCCCCGAGTGATGGAATATGTGGTTCATACATGCAGAGCAGTCAAAATCAACTCAGAGAGAAGAGATAACTGTTTCTGCACTTCAAATGAGTTCTCTTCAGCAACAATTGGATCTCAAGAGGCTTTGTGTCATGACCTCCATATCTCTATGCTAGTACTGTAGGTTCACATTTTTTTTGCTAATCATGTAGGCTCACACAGAGGAGCAGAGTAATTTTCAGATTGTTTTGCATAATTAAGTTTTTAAGTTAAGAAACAAAATAATTTCAAAACCAAAATTATCTTCTAGGAGCTACTAAATGATAGCAGACTCTTTAATGTACCAAAGCAAAGGCGGACAAAGATTAAATGTCTGGGAACTAAAGAGAAACATGCAAATGAGAAATAAGGTTCAGTGAGTGTAGTATCCTGCTGGCCAAAGCACCATGAGGTTATCCATGTCTTCATCTCTGCCGATCAAGACAGGATGCTTTTCTGGATGTTATAACAAGTACGCTGCTATAACTGCTACCAAATTCTATTGCCTATGTTGCAAATTAGATGAGCAAGAGTCTGGCTTTTTTTCCCTGTGTTTAAAGGTTATGAAAAGCCCTAAAGCAGTTGGAACATACAGACTAATGGTTTTGTTACTCAAGTCTGTGATTCAGTAAGTTTTATTCTTTAGAGTATCCATTTTTTAGTAATTCCTTTTAACCTGGAGGTTAAATTACTTTGTTGATTTATTTCTGAGTCATTTCCATCTCAGTAAAAAACACAGTCTTTAATTAAAAGATATTCAGTTGGCCTTTTAGATTTATAGACTTTCTGTCACAGTGGCATTCACTTCCACATGCTGAATCCTGAATTCTCCAGATGACTAAGACGTTGCTTAAATTCCTTAAACAGCTTTCTGGAGTGAGACACAGCCATCACTTTTTGTGACCCTCATTCTTAATTTCATTCTCTTTACTGCTGCACCATCTGCACAATTACAGTGATCTAGGATACGAAAGACAACATGTGCCCAATGTTGCAGGTGTTAATGTTGCTCCACACCACTGTACTCTGCAGGTCACCCCATCATACAAAGCCGACAGATGTTGCCTCAGGTCATCACAGGGGTAGGGCTGTTGAAGTCAGAGACATAGTGACCTCCCAAACTGTCGCATGCCAGAGGAGGCACTATGCCAACATTTTTCCTAAGGAGAACATTGTTTTCCTCTCTGTATGCAGCCAGCTTTGCTATACAGTGTAAAGAAACACTTGGTTATGGAGGAGAATACGACATGTGGCAACATTTGGAATAAAATTAGGATTGTGGAGTGCAGATATTCTCCACCAGAAGAAGGTGGCTCTTCTTTATGTACCCAGGCAAACTACCTAGATTTCAGGCTTCATCTCATCTCCTGTTTTCAGGAGGCCTGTTTTAAATTTCCTTCTGAAAATATGCCATTTTGGGCCATATGCCAGGCCTGAGCTGGTCTGTCTCTTATGGCACCATGACTATCATTGAGCAATCAGATTTTTTGTAGTGGCTCATTACTCCTTTTACAACGCTAAATTCCTTACAATGATTAGAAAGCTTTTGTACTCAAGTTCAAGACACCTGCATTTCTTCTTTAGGATTTGTCATGATCTTGTCTGTAACTTTGAACCCCATATCTTGCCTTAAATTGGAGTAGTTATGAAGTGTGAACTGCAATTTCATTCTGAGTGGTGTGTGGATCTTGGGCTCAGGGACGGATGGAAGAAGAGTGACCCAGTAGTATGTGAAACTTGTGGAAGTTCCCTCTAAACTCTTTAGTGGGTTCCCAGGAGTTAAAGGTCCTTTTTAGACTCAAATATATATTTTGCAATGCGGTAGCTTTGCAAATAGCTGGATCTGCCTTTACAAAAGTTTTTCTCTTTTTCTTTCTTCCCCTTTAGCCGACCAGACACATCCTTCTCTTGGTTTGTAAATCCCTTCAAGTGTTTGTATCACCTGATCTGGAGAAATTACAAGAAGTACATCATAATTGGCATAATTCTGCTTATTCTCATTGTCTTCCTGGTGCTCTTCATCTACACGCTGCCAGGTGCAATCAGTCATAGGATAGTTGTAGGATGAGCACAGGTTATGGCTCTCATTGTAGCCAATCATATACTAACACTTCAGTTAAAAATAAAAGTCAGGCATACAGAATTAATCAACTTGAAACACATCTCATTCCTTGTAAAAAGAAAACATAACTATTCATATCAGAAACTGGAGCTCTCTTAGAATATTTTAATATCTTTGGCTGCTCATTCAGACCCAGCTTTAATGTGCATTTTCATTAACATGCTGCTGCAGCTTTATTGACGATGAAAGTTTGATTCTGCACCTAAAATTGAGTTTGAAAGTAAATTCCTTAATGCTATGCAGAAACTGATTTGTCAGTCAAGTTTTTATTATTGTGGACAAATGATTAAATATTAAGAGCAAAATCTGTACTCAAAGGTAAATGTATAGTTCAGTCTTTGCATAGTTTTGTAATTAATTATTTGAACTATTTTTCAATGACCTTATAATGGCATGATTATTTTGAGATAAAAGGTTTATTAAAAAAAAAAATCCAAGGTTAAATTGTCTCATTTGGTGTCATGTGCAGAATTCACCCTGCACCTCTCAGTAGGAGCTCTGTGCTCTATAAGGACATCTCACACACTTATAAATGAGGTAAGTGTTGGTGACGGGGGGAGGTAGAAGCAGAGATGGAAAGAACTTTTTTCAGGTGCAGTTTGAAAGTGCTGGAGGTCGCTGGAGGAGAGGGATCAGAAAGATGAAGACTCAGCCACAGGCACTGCGGTAGCAAATGATCCTTGCAAAGGAGAGGGAACAGGGAGAATCCTGCTGCTTGACGAGCAGAGGGAAAGAGGAATGGAAAAGAAAAAGGCTGCAGAGTGGAACAAATCATGAAGGATTAAAGAAAACAAGGAATAAAACCTTACACAGTCGTCAATGTGAAAATCCTCAGCCTACTTAAGAATACAGAAAACGCTGCAACCTATGTCATGCACAAGGAAAGGCTTGATAATGACCCCACTTGCTCTTAAAACGAGTGAATATGATTTGAAGTAGCTATACAAATCTCCTCTAGTCTCATCCATGGTTAGACATGTTGCAAAGGTGACCTTTGAGAAAATGGTTTCCTTCATGTTCTGCTCATACAAAGTGCGAGCACCCTTTGTAAATTTTAAAGTATCAAAAGGCAAGAAAAAGAAATCCGAGAAATGCTGATAATTTTACCAAGCTCAGGAATAGAAATGTAGGCATCTGCATCATTCTCAGAGGCCACTTCTATGGGAAGCTTGTGTGGTACTGCTTGTACCTGGCCTGTTAAGGCTGTGCAATGAGCCTCTGTGTTCCCCTCTGGCCTACAACACAGGTAATTGCATTATTCTGAAAAATAGATGTCAGTGAAACTTCCACAGAGAAAATATTTCACATTGAAAAAGCATTTTAGAGGCTTATTTTGGATGGGATGAATTGCTCTAAAAGTGCCTCTTCTTCATTCCACTGATGATAGAGGCAGATGGCTAAAGGCAGGCTGAAAGCATCCCATCCCCATCCCATCCAGCAGATTCTGACTCAGTATTTCTTCTAAATTTCATGTTCTGAATATAAAATAAATATAACTAAAGTATTTAGGTATGTATGTGAGTAATTACATTACAACTAGACATGTGGCAAAGGACCACATTGGATGGATTTCATTGTTGGGCTATTTTCCTTTAGAAGTGTATTTAATATGACCAAGAAATTAGAACACAATTACATGGTTGAATCTGTACTAGTTAAACGTAGCAATGCAAGACAGTGATGTGGAAAGGTGCTGATCACCCTTGAGTCCCTCTTCCTCTCATATCCCTCTGCACTGGGCCCTCGTCTGGTGCCGTCTCTGCTTACACAACGTGTGACACATTCCTCTGACACCCCTTGTTTTTCAATTTTGTGCTATTTCGGAATTGAGCTGGTATGAAACAGAAAAGGAAATGTTATTTCTCCTAATATGTCTCACCCTACCATTAATTTTGGAAATGCAATTTAAAAGCTCCAATAAGAGCAAACAATAAAATTATTTTGGTGCAAAATGTGGGGGATGAATTGTGACGACTGGAGTACATTGTGACAGCCATAAAGGCAATGCCTCTGATTTTTTTCCAGTGTGTCAGGGCAGTAGGCCTGATCCTGCATGGCAGCTGCTGTGTCCTTCTGTCCTTACTCTGCTTGTTTGCCCTTGCTGCCATGGACTGTGTGAAGCACTGGACTGTGGCTTGAGCACCCTGCCCTTGCCAGAGGGTCCTCCTGCATGGCTCCAGGACCAAGCCTTGGCTCTGAACCCCAGCAGCAAGCACACAGTGGCAGCAGCACTGTTAGGACAAGATGGCTGAAATGACATCCCCCTCCAAGTCCTGGTCTGAGTCTGGATGAGCAGGGACCATGCAAAGACCCTGTCCCCCTTAGTTCCTTGCATCCCAGTGCAAATAGCCATCTCCTTCACCCCTGCTGCCCTGGGGTCTTCAATCCTCTGCAGCACGACCATTCCTGAGCCCCTTGTACTGCTGAACACTGAGGTCCCCTTACCCCTGCATAGCCCTGCAGTCTGGGCTAAAAAGGGCATCATGCAGCCAAAAAGCAAGCAAGCTAACACTTCCACAACTCCTCTTAAACAGCCTATCACTACACTCAACACATGTAGGTTGAGCTGGATAGCATTGTCTTATGGGACAAAGCTAAATCAAATACCTTTTCATGATCTTCCAGATGGCTGCAAAGTAGCTGGAGAGGTAGGGCTGTCAGTAAGTATTAAAGAGACAAAATATAGCAGCACTCAATGCTGGACTACTCATACAGATGCCAGATGTTACGGTTTTGCATCTTAAGTGAATTTATGATGACATGGGCTTTGTGGCTAATAGGGAGTGAGGTTTATACTGAGGATTGTTGTTATTGTCAAGGGTTCCTATCTATTTCATACAAAAAAAAGAGATCCTTATCCTGAGCAGTTATCTCAACATTAGTCTGCAATTATGCCGGCTCAATTTTGAGGCCAGCTGGTACAACTTGGAGTTTTACCAACTAGTTTCTGACCACAAATAGCTCATTAAATAGCTGAGTGCTACCATTGGCAAATACAAGATCTGTGGATATAAGATTGTGCTCTTGGAATGGGAATGCTAGCCAAGAATCCCAAAAATATTTGGAAATAATAGCCTACCACTGCTGATCTAAAAAGGCACGTCCTGCTTTGAGACATTTGGCTTGCAGCAATAAATACTGCTTTTTGCATATAAAAATCTTCTCAGGTGGGAGCAGATGTTATCCTTCTAGGGGGGCAAACCTGAAAGCGGGAAAGACTTATGCTGAACTGTTGAAGACAGACTCAAGTTTTGGGGTGTAATAATTTCTGAATGCGTAATTTCATGTACCCTGTGTTAGGTTTTTAGACGCAAACTCATCTCCTGCTGGTATTTAAAGAGCAGAGTGGGAACAGACTCCCATTATTTAATGTTGTGGAGCAAGTTGGGCATTGATCACCTCTTCCTGCTCTAGACTCCAGTTGTAGCTGATTCGACCTACGGGCACATCAAGATGGGTGACTGGGGGCAGACACCTCAGAGGGTTGTGCTGACCAGATTGAAGCCAGCTCTAGCCTGCAAACTTGCATTGGTGCCAAAGCCTTGCTGCTTTCAACAGGACACAGAGCCAATAGTGGCCTGGTGTCACCCACGCATGTGGTCATTGTTGTAGGTGGATGTGCTGCATTTTCAATCACCAGGCAAAACTTTGCACCAGAAGAAATATTGTACAGGTTTATAAATGCTACCAGCAGATGTCCAACAGCACAGTGGTAGAGATGGGGCAATGGGGAAGATGGACCTCTGCCTTGCTCTGATGATACAGCTGAAGAACATCTGAGTAAAGGAAATTGAAGGAATTATAAGAAGGAATTATAAGAAGGAATTATAAGAAGGAAAAACAAAGCAGAACCTAATCAAGATAGGATGTAAACCATGAGAAGAGGAATGGTTCTCTGCAGAGAAAAAGCTCAGCTCCAGGCATATTCACGGGCACACTAAAATGAAATCTTTATAAAACATTATTATTACATGAGTCAGAAGGAAGACACATTACTGCCATCGCAGAGCAGAGACGTGAAACCGCTCACTTTAACAGAGCAGGAGCAAAGCGATAGAAAATCACTATCAGATCTTTGCTGTCAGGGCCTCCCATAAAAGGGAACAATACTGAAAAAAAACACCAATGGATTACTGAATTGTGAGTCCTTGAGCAAAATATCTATTCATTTTACCTGTCATTTCTATTGGCTCCGTTCAGGAACATACAGTGGCATGGTAATACTACAGGTAAGAAAGAGCATGAAATGCTTAAGAAGCAGCAGAAGTTTTGAGCACATCCAGTAAAAGCAGACGGTTACCAGTAACACCAACACAGCGGGGTTTGCCGCAGTCTTGCCTGATTTCCTACTGTAAGAACAGAAAAGAGCTGTTATCACTGTTTTGGCTACATGATGACCAGATACATGACAGTAAAAGGTGGGTCTTATGGGTATTGACCTCTTTTGACAATTTTGCATTTCTATGTAGCTAATTAGAACAAAAAAAAAAAATCTTGTCTCACACTGCACAGTATAGCAGCTCCCAAAGAAAACACTTGCTATTCCTGACTCTTGCTACACAAGCCTGCAGTAAAAAAACATTTACCTGCATACGCTAAAGCTACCCCGGCCCAGCTGCTGAAGACCAGCTGTTTATGTGTGCTCGTCTGGAACACACTGCAGTGTGAAATGACCACTGGACTCACTGGGAGTTAAGGATGGGGCCACATGCAGCACCCATCACCAGCTAGTCCCAACTCATAACATCCCAGCCCATCACAAAACCCTCAGGAGAACTCAAGCATAGGCATCCCTCCACTGCCACCACAATTCAGGAGCTTAAACACCACAAGATAAAAACGGATGGAGGAAAAACCCCATCATTTCTAATTCCTGCTCCCTGTCCATTGAGTGAGGCAGAGAAAAGCAGCACTTAATTTCCCTGTGAGCCAAGTTGCCATCAAGCGCCCATCGATGCTGAGCTGGCCAGCAGAGCCAGGACAACCACAGCATCCCAAGCAGCCCCAGCTCTGGCAAGATGCAGCCCTGAGGCTGTGCTGGAGGATGAGGTTTCAAGCCCAGGCTCATGCTGGGCCAGCCAGGACATGCCTACCATCATCTGCAAAGTCATTTCTGCAGAACTCCCCAGGGCCCTGACAGTTTCTGTGTGTTGTGCAGCTAGTCTGCATTTCATATAGCGAGGCAGCATCCCAGCAGTGCGCAGGACCAGGCTGGTACATGGGTTGTCCAGATGGGCTACACTCGCACCTGCAGCTTAGTGCTCTCTCCAGAGACCTTCTCTGGAGATCTGTTTTCCTTTCTTTGCCATGTGGCCCCTTGGCGCTGGCATGGACCCCTTGGCAGCAGGTACATCCCTCTCCTCTCTTGATGTGACCTTGGCAAAGGGCTGATTTGCTTCTGCTGTGAATGAGGCAGCATGTCTGCCTCCCTCTCAAAATAAATGGGCTTGGGGGGGGGGGGGGGGGGGGTGTCATCTGACAACCTAGCTGATGGACAAATGTTTCCAGGTCCTGTGCTGAGAGCCATCACGCTCTGAGTGCGTGCTTGCCTCCCGCCCCACACCAGTATAAGCCAGGAGACTTGGGAGAGCCTCTGCAGCCACCATGAGAGGTGCTGGCAGGCTCACAGGAGCTGCACCAGCCCAGCCTGGCATGTTGGCCTTGCACTGCTCAGACTCTGGAAGAGCAGGACACAGAGGGGAGCAGGAGCATCAGAAGATCCCTTTCGCACATGGGAGAAACTCCAGCAACTCACACACTGTGCTTCTCATCAGAGATTTTCTAATTTGTTTCCACAGGAGAAGGAAGCTTTGCTGGCTATCATTTACGCAGTTCCTCCCATTTTCAAGGGAGCAATGGAAATACATGTTTTTACTGACTGCCCCAACCTTTTAGCCACCCCGTTGCAGCAGCTGGCATCTAATTTGCTGCTGGACCCCCCCAGCTGCTCATCCTGAACCTCAGCTCTCTCAAATGTATCAGTTGCAGAGCCGTGGTTGCACAGCCATGGTTGCACAGCCATGGTTGCCTCATAGCAGCTTGCACCTCCATACCAGTTCCGAAATGCCAGAAATGTCACAAAACAGCCAGCTCAGCCAGTCAATCCAGAGGAATTGTGACTGATTGAAAACAAACTATCAGCCTGTATCCTTGAAATGTTCCAGGGAGACTAAAGCCTTCAGGATAAACCAGGCTTCACCCAAGAGACAGAGCAGTCCTTCCCTGTGCAGGGACATGACCACGTGTCAGGCCGGGTGCTGGTGTTTGAATTCTCCATGTAGAAAAGCACCACAAATAGAGAGATCTGACATCATCTCCTGGCTCTGCCATGGACTCCTTTCTGCCTTTTTAAAGGGCACAGAGAGTCAGGTTTTCATGCAAACCATGAAAAGCATCAAGAACTGATTAAATCTGTAAAAGTTCACATGTAGAGACACCTAACTATTGACTAAATTGTGATGAAGGTGAAAGGACTGCTTTCAAAAATGTATCCTCCAATTTTCAGTCTGTAAGGAAGGGGTAAGTTTTTTTGAAATCATAGCCTTTTTATTTTCTTAGTTTCTTGCAAACATTTTAAAAAGTGAAGATAGAAATGGCAGAAATAGTGGATAGCGTACTCAATTAGTTTTGGTGGGATTACCGTACTGAGAGTGGCCATTCGCAGCTAGACTGCATTAATGTACTGAATATTGAATTTGTGTATTGGCAGAACAATTCATCCTACAAAGCAAAGGAAGGGGGAAAAGCTAAGTTCTAAAGTAGACTGTATACATCTTTATCCTGCAGTTATCATTCTTCTGAGACAACAAATTTGACAGCTCTGTGCCTCTTGGCAGACTTAATTCTCTGGTTTTTTTAAGGCCAATATGAAATAGCCTGGATCTCCTGGATTTGGGGAGTTGGGAATTTTTTATTTAGTATGTGGGTTTGTTTTGTTTTTTTTTTTCCCCCAAACTTTCTTGAAAGTTAAGATTCTGGACAAATTGAAGAGATTTTACCTGTAAAGAGATTTCTTTCCTACTCAGAAAAGTTTTGAAGGCATTATGGTTGATGTTCATGTGATCATAGCTCCAGAAGTTAGTTTATCTGGAGGTTCAATACCTGGGTTACACCTACCCCCTGGAGATCTCCCTTTTTACATTGCATGTATTAGACCATCTCAAGCCAGTCCTGGCACCTTGCAGTAAGTGCAAGGTGTCCTCCACTTCCACTCTGATTTCAGCACAAAAAAAGGTGGTCACCACCACTCAGGATATATTAAGGACATATCAGAAAAAGGAAGGCATTACCCAGACCTTTGAATTGTATTGCTCACCTAAAGGTACCCTAGAGCCTTTCATGTTTAACTATCACCACTCTGCTGTCCATATAGATAAGAGACAGTTGTATCCATCCTACATGGAATATTATTGTAGCCTTTCAGTACTTAAAGGGGGCCTACAAGAAAGATGGGGGATAGTCTTTTTAGCAAGGCCTGCTGTGACAGGACAAGGGGTTTTAAACTAAAAGAGGGTAGATTTAGGCTAGATATAAGGAAAAAAATTTTCACAATGAGGGTGGTGAAACACTGGACCAGGTTGCCCAGAGAGGTGGTAGATGCCCCATCCTTGGAAACATTCAAGGTCAGGCTGGATGGGGCTCTGAGCAACCTGATCTAGTTGAAGGTGCCCCTGCCAATTGCAGGAGGGATGGACTAGATGACTCTTAAAGGTGCCTTCCATCCCAAAGCATTCTGTGATTCTAATATTATAAATAAAATCTCCATCTCAGTGCACCGAATTGTTCCACAAAGCACAGAAATATCTTGTAACATTGCAGTTGCTAATGCTTCTGAGGTGTTTGTTGGGAAAGTGGTTTGGTCGGGGTTGTGAAGCCAGTGGGGTCGGGGGGGTCTGCAGGGGGCTGCCCTGCCCTGCTTTCTGCAGAATATTCTGTGCCTTGCTCCCAGCCCGTGAACTGCACTGCACCCAGCAGATTGGTCTTATAGTGACTATTGACTACAATAAAATAGCTTTTACGTTTGGAAGAAACAAATCCCCTGATGAGGTGGTATAAGAATTTGTTTCCTCCACACGTTAGTCACAGAAACAGCTTTTGATTACCAGGAAGAGCTCCTCATTGCTCTGCGTGCCGGCTGCAAGCTCCAAAAGGGATAGTTATGAGCTTGGCTGAATAGCTTGTTTGTCTTCAGCTCTGAACTGCAGAGTGCTGTCTCCTTCCAGACTAATTTATACGTTTTCTACCAGCTATTTGTGACTGGGGAAACGCTCAACCCAAGATCTGGTTCCAGGCTCCCAAACATTTGGTATTTGACAAACACTTCTCCCTTCCACTTTCTAATTAAGTCCCCATCTCAAAAGCAAGCAAACAACTTTTCACGTATTCCTGATGGAGAAAGAATGATTTATAGAAATCTTCCAGACTGCATCTCTTTTAATCACTTCTGCAAGCAGGTATGGAGACTAATCAGAGCTACATTAATTAGCAGAAACTATTCATCTTCTTCCTGGATGACTCTGCCATGGCTACAGGACTCCGCGGCAGTAACGGAGGCCACCTTCATTAAGATCAAGCTGGAAAGATCTTTGGCTGTTCCCTCTCTCCCACTGACTGAAGAGTTACCCTGGCTGAACTCCCTCTGATGACACTGACAGCTAATTAACAGCCTAATCCAGCACCCTGCTCTTTCAGAGTTACCTGCTCATCACAGCACAGAACTTTTTTCATATTGCAGCTCCTCAAAAAGGCTGTGCTTGACCTGCCGGCACAGGAGGACACCATTACCAGCAATGCCTCCCCCTTTTGCTGCACCGGTGGCTGGTACTGTTTGTGCAAGCAGCTGGCTCTTGCCAGCGAGCAAGATGGAAAGCAGCAAGTCCGCTGCATGCAACTGTTGGCTCAGAAGCTGGAGTGAAGGGGAGGCTGGCAGAGGGGAAGGAAACCATCTCCAGTTTCCATGTCCAGCCCCAGCCTGCATTTTCCTTTGCCATTCAGGCACTGAAAACATGGCAGACTTGCAGGTGGTATCTGCAGGTGCTATAAGACTTCTTCCCCAAATGTCTTTTAAGAAAGGCATGTACAGGAATTTGGCATCCATTAGTAGTCAAAATTGAGAGTCATTGGAGATTGGGAAATACTGTAATATATATTAAAATACATTAAAAATACATTCCAAGAATTCTTCAGATGTCTACATTGCTAGGTGGGATGGTTGAACAGTATAGTTATACTGCCGACACCTTCCTCCAGTGATTTCCTTTTACTCTAGTTCTTTGTTATTTTCTGCAATTCTCATCCAGAAGGGTCTCTATAGGCCCTCGGTCCTTGAACCAGGGCAGTTGACCACTCTGAAGTACCACATCTCAGAGGGATTCCTTCACCCACTTTTGCCAACTGCAGCTTAAGTGGATACAGCTGGTCCAGCTGCCTTGTTTGGAAGCCCTGCCTCTCAAACCTTCATCCTTGCACCCATGAGCAGTGGTTACAGCTGCAAGCCCCTGCTGGGCTAAGGGACAGATTTCAGGCACAAAGAAATCCAGATAGGTTTGTCATGCCCCGAGTACGCTGGTCCACGTTGTTTAACTCTGCACTGCAACTTACATGCCAGATTCAGGAAAACATCAGAAAAAGAGCCAAATGCAAAAGCAACTCCAAAGGCTGTTGGCACATCATGAGAGACAAGGATTAATTTTTTTGTTTACTTATTTGTTAGTGATGTTTCTTTTTCCTGACAGATAAGCAATAGTTAATCCACTCCAGAGACAGCACACAATTGTAATATACTGACAAAAAAATTGGCCTGTCAATATGACTGTACAGCAAATAAACGTTGGCTGCATTTGGTGCATGTGATGACCTTTTAATTAGCCATTGCAATAAAACTTCACTGAAACACTAAACAAAGCACTTTTCAAAAGCCTCCAGTCTCTTGACGCCATCATTATGTTCTTGGCTCTTAGTGTGTGAATAGCTTCACCCAAGAGAGCAGCTCTGCCTTCGACCAGTGGCTCTCCTGAGCTGGTACCCCCAATGCAGATGGATGCACACAGCTTGTGCGAAAGTGCTACACTATAGCAGCTTCAAAGGCTATTTTAGAGCCTTGGAACACAACTGCAATGAATATCGTACAGTAAACTCAATATATTAAGCAAACCGTAATAATAAGAGCAACCTGTTAATCAGAGGATTAGTGAGAGTCATCTTGTTCTGCTCAGTTCACACATTTCTCCTCCTTCAATATCTTTATTTCGAAATGGTTTGCATGTCCCAGGCTCTGTTTTGACTGATTCCTGATGGGGTGCAGCTTATGCAGATGCCCCATCGGCAGCTATGACCACAAAGAGGGCTCACTCACAGCTCTGGGAGCATGGGTGGATTTTGATGTACCGGGGCAAGGTCTTCCCGTTCTTGGCACAGGGAGCTGGAGCAGCTATTTGTGAGGAGCCCTTATGGACTGGATGTGTAAAACGTGACAATATGGAGGCTGGGCTTCAAAGGCAGGCACTGCAATTTCCCTTCCCATGAGCACGGTAAACCCTGAACAGAGCTGAATATCTGCCTTCTCCAGTGTTGTCTGTGTGATCCTGGGTCAGCATCTCTCACCAGTGATGCTCACTGCCCACCAGGACAGACCTGTAGAGGGTGAGGCCAACACATATGCTCAAGAAATAAGAATTTATTAGCTCCTCCAGTTGTTTGAGTTTCAGACATGAAAGGTTTTTCAGCTTGAAAAGTGAAGCTGGGATGCTTTGTGAGCATTTTTTTTTTCTGTAACATCTGTGATAGGGAGAAGAAAGATGCAAAGGCCAAACCCTTTTTACTGACTCCATGGGCTTTGGTCAGGGTCTTTTTGGTTTGTAAAACCAAAGATTGTGCAGGCAGCTAAAAAGGGAAAGTTTGGGAACAACTATGTTTGTAGTCAAAATCCCATTACAGGCCTCTCAAATTCCAATGACTATAGAGACCCTGCAGCCCCTCAGGTCAAGTCCCAAAACATCTTTATTTCCAAGAACCTCACTTTCCCCCGAATCACCTTCGATTTTGGGGCTGAAATTTTATATATTGGCTTTGGTGTTTCCATTTCCATTTAGTAGTTTCAGAAGCCAGCTGGATTTAGGGACAGGGAAGTGCAGACTGAGCAGAACTTGGGGCTGCTGCATCAGGTTGGACCATGAGCCATCAAATCTGGCTGCCCACCCAGCAGCAGCTGGCAGGAACGGTGGCAGAGCTGTGCACAGAGCCGTATGAGGGGCACGATCCAGGCTAAGCTCTTGCATCAGTCCTTGGGGGCCTGTATCACAAACACACTCCAGACAGTGAGATCTCGCACAGCTGAATTCCCCCTTGCCAAAGCTGTTTCTTACTACATCAGGCAAATGATTTCCCAGCAGACATTAGGTTATCCAAGGTGTTCTTCCCATTGGACCCAAAAAGGGAAGTTGCACCTGTAAATCACTTGCACCTGTAGTCACTGGGATGCTGACTGAATTCCCTGTGGCACCCAGGCATGTGGGGCATCCCCAGACATTCAACCACTTATGCCAGAGACAAACCCTTTTTTAGGAAGAGGAAAAAAAAAGGTCTAACATCTGCCTGAAAGGTTGTTCCACTTGGTTAGTATTCAAATATGATGATTTATTCATGGCAAGAAAATTATCTTGCTACACACAAAACTAAACGCTGACTGCTGCTGTCACTTAGACAACAAGCGATGGGTTTGACTCTGAATTTACTCCCGTTCATTTTGCTCTCCCTGCGAGGGAGTTCCTCATGAGTCACTGTGAGCATCCTGAGGACCTCCCAGACAGGCTGGGGGACTGACACCTGGGGAGAGAAATAGCAATTCACTGAATCTGGTCTTGGAAAAAGTGTAATATTTAACAAGCCCTGCTGATCATGCCTTGCTTTGTTAACTGATCCCATCCGACAGGGCTGAAGGATGAACAGAGTGTGATACGAATCCTACCCATTAATTAGCTTTTAGACCTCTCCTCTGCATGCTTCAAGGGCACGAGGCTTTCCCTGCTGTCCCTGATCACAAGACAGCAATGTTTCTAAATCAGTTTTCACTGCTAAAATTAAACATTCACCATTGCCAAGTGATCGGCTAAACCCCCTGTTTCTTTTCCCTTGTGCCACCCGTTCCCAGTACTGCAAGAGCAGACAAGTAATTTCCTCTTTGGAAGAGAGCAACCTCATGGGTTCTTCTTTCATTTTAAATACCGATGGAGCAAGCTCATCTTCCATCAGCAATGAAAAGTAGATGCACACCTGGTTTAACTGGGCTCGTCGTTGCTTTGAGTGGTACAAAGTACCCACAGTGTGTCATTTGCTGACCCTGTATGATTGACTTTCTTCAGTTATTGGTTGTAAATTAAAAGATAAAAGCAGGTGGATCACATCTCTGCAGTCATTGGGACTGGGAAACATGCAGCCTGCTTGGAAATAAGTGAAAACGAGTTACAGAAAGTGCATTTTACAAGAAGGTTCGGCAGCACAAATCAGACCAAGACCTGGAACCCAGCTCCTGTGCATCCCAACCCACAGCAGGAGCACAGAGGAGGAACCATCTCCAAATTCTCCAAATTTTGCAGCTGGTCCTGCTACCGCCAGGTTTCAGAGCAGCTTGAGCACAACAGAAGCAGACTTACCAGCTGGACTGAGGTGCCCCGTGAGATGTGTGACAGAGGATGGGCTCTGATGCTGCCGAGGCTCCTCAGCGCTGATCAGGATCAGCCTTTGACAGCACTAGCCCACCCCTACATGGTCTGGTCTCATGTCAGCTCTCCGGGTTTGATGGCATTTCGGTACTTTTGCAGGTCTTTATGCAAGTTTCTTCCTGGCTTCGGTGGATTCAAAACCACTGGCAGTTTCTCTTGGAACTGAGTTAAAGAAAGGATGATCCCTGTCTCAGAAAAACAGGCAGTATTGTTTTGTCAGTGCTTTTGAGGGGGCAAGACAAATTTGTCAGTGAAAAATGTTATTTTAACCTGGGGCAGCCTGCAAGTACTTCATATGTGAAAGCTCTTTGATTGCACTGCTTATAATTACATTAACTCAGAGCTTTCACCAGGCTCTTCGCTTATGAATATGCATGACTGTGATCTCTTTTTTTAATCCATCAAAATACCTTTCATCCCAGGGTCTCAAGGAATTCTTGTGGGTTAGTTTTACTTGCTACCACGTACCTCACTGAAAGGGGCGCAAATGGAGTGCAGCTCCAAACGGTGTGTGTGCAGTTGCAAGTCATCTGCTGAGCTGCGTGCAGCTGGTGCGCGTCCTGCTTGCACCTTGCAACGCTCTCACAGTGAGACCCGCCATCAGAGCAGAGCTCCTGAAACGTTGGTACACCGAACAGACAATATGCTTTCTGTGGTCAGTCATCCCTGGCACAGCTTAAACATTAATCTGAAATGACTCTGTGCCAGTGTTCGGCCCCGGTGTAGCAAAGCATCACACGGGAAGCAATTCTGCTTTTGCCAAACACCGTGGGAGTTTCATTTCTGATGCGTGCAGGGCCTGAGATTGCTAGACTTCAAGCAGTCAACAGATTGAGAGTAAGTAACTTTTTGCTGCTGAAGGCTTTGGAAAAAACCTGTTGCTTCTCATCAAATACATGTGCTTCTGATTGATAGCTTTGTATTGGAAACTGAACACACAGTAAAGAAAGAGACACTGTGATCAAATGCTGCATTATAAAAAAGCTGCTAGTAGCTTCAAGATTTCACATTTTCAGACTTTTGTTGTGCAGGACTCAAGATGAGGACTGGGGGAAAAAAAAACAACAAACTTCTTCAACAAACTTCAAATAAATAAAAAAAAAACCTCTCTCAACTCATGCAGTTTGATTGCAGACCTGGAGATCAAGTTCCCTCATCCAGGATCACCAGGGGCAGCTCTGAAGCAGTGGCTGGCATGTAGGAACATCACCTGGGAAGACACCAAGGCAGGACTGACATCAGGTGACCCATTTTCACTGCTATGGTGGCACAGGAGCTGTGAGGCAGAGCAGAAGCAGGACAGTCAGCTGCAGCTCGAGTACGGTGTTCAGTTTTGGGCCCCTCACTACAAGAAGGACATCGAGGTGCTGGAGCGTGTCCAGAGAAGGGCAACAAAGCTGGTGAAGGGTCTAGAGCACAAGTCTGATGAGGAGTGGGTGAGGGAGCTGGGGTTGTTTAGTTTGGAGAAGAGGAGGCTGAGGGGAGACCTTATCGCTCTCTACAACCACCTGAAAGGAGGCTGTAGTGAGGTGGGGGTCGGTCTCTTCTCCCAAGTAACAAGGGATAGGATGAGAGGAAATGGCCTCAAGCTGCGCTAGGGAAGGTTTAGATTGGATATAGGAAAAATTTCTTCACCGAAAGGGTAGCCAGGCACTGGAACAGGCTGCCCAGGGAAGTGGCTGAGTCTCCATCCCTAGAGGAATTTAAAAGAGGTGTAGATGTGGTGCTTGAGGACATGGTTTAGTGGTAGACTTGGCAGTGCTGGGTTAATGGTTGGACTCAATGATCTTAAGGGTCTTTTCCCACCTTAACTATTCTATGATTCTATGACCCCACCATCCCCCATTGCAACACCTGACGTGAGGACCTCACCAGCCCATCCTCACCACGAGATCTGCAGATGCTTTTCCCAACCTGGATATGAGCTATTGCTGCAAATTACAACTTATGGGACATATTGAGATGGGGCAGGTGATGCCACAAAGCATTTTTAGCAGTCAGTGGCTACGGAATTGAACCCTCCTAGTCAAGAGCACTTCAATGCTGGAAAAAAGGAGCGTACAGCACACACTAGGGCAATTCGAAGTGATGGCAGAGAGAGATCTCCTGAGGTCAGATTGCTTTGCATCAGGGACACAGAACAAGATGTTTCAATAGATCTAGCAATCAAACATCATGGTTATGAGATGGTGCTGGGTTAACAACCAGAGAGTTCAGCAGAGCAAGGCTGGGCCAATAGACAAACCTATTGCCTTTCTATGTTGCTGATTTCAGTCCTTTTATTGCAAAAGGTGGAAAGAAGTCTAATTAAATCATTTCTCAGCTGTGGTAAAAGAATGAGTAACATTTCAGTTTGAAAACACGTAAAAATGGAGAATATGGCCAAATGAACGAGGTGGAGAAGATTCTAGCACGTCATTTGTGATTTGCAACCACATCTACCATTTTTATTGCGATGTCAATTTTTATCCATAATCTGGGCTGTGCTTTCACTGATCACCTCTTATTGTTGACTGAAATGGAGCAGACTCATGCCAGAAGTCTCTCATCTCATCATAATTCCCTGGAAGTTTATATATTGGCTTGCCATAACCCAACTGGTAAAGTGACTGGTTTCATCAAAGGGTGAGATTTGAGTCACCTACCCCAGAGTATTACCATCTGTTCCTTTTTCCTCATTTCCTGCTTGTAGAATAAGTAATTCATAGTTATATGCAGTTATATTTTTTGAGTAAGTCAGTCCTTTAGCAGAAAAGCTTTTATGCCAGTGCAGTTACCACACTGCAGGGACTCTAAATCCACCTGGCCTAATGAGGATGTTGGTGATGCAAATGCGTCACTCCCTACACTGCAGACAAACTGCAGCACCGAGCTCAGTCATTCTGGCACCCTAAAGCAAATCCCTATGCAAACATTTCTTTAAAAAATAAAGAATATAAAAATTATTAAGTCAAGACAAGGTATGTAAGTTAAGACACCATCTCGTTTTAGACCAATGAGCGCAAAAGGAAGAATTAGGCAAGTTTTTGGTCACACAAGAGCTTCTTCAGATCTGCCATAGAAGCAGGAAGCTTCACAGGCACGTAACAGCAGAGAAAAGTTGTCACGGTTTGATGAGCTGTGTATCAGACCATCGCTGAAGGAAATGTGGTTGGTACGTCTCAAGTGGAGAGATATTAACAGGATGGAGACAGAGGTGCTGAGGTAGATATCGCCTAAGGAAAGAGATGGCAAAATACTGTAGAAAATGTCAAGCACAGAGAAGTTATTAGGGAGAAGGGAAATTAAGTGCCATAAAAGCAATATTGCTACAGAACCACTGATTTTTGGTATGCAAAAGGAATATGAGTTTTAATTCCCAGGCTCATATTTCGCAGAAGTTTTGTAAGTTTCCTTAATTTGGTTTTTGAGAGAAGAACTAGGAAGAGTTTGGATTTTAGGAAGATTTTTTAAAGTCTCTACATAGCAGTATAACTTAGCTGGAATGTGTGTGTGAATGCAGTATACTTTGTTACTGCTTGAATATCATGTATATTCAAATAACATCTTCCCATAACCCATCACGTTGTCTTTAGGGAAGACTTGTATCCACTCTGAAGAGCTGAAGAGGACATAGCCAGGATGGTGGGTTGTGCTCAATGCCCTTGTGTGGCTACTGGGAATGGAAGTGGCTGCTTTAACCTTGGTGGAACCAGATTAAAAAATACATCAAGTCTGTATGATTACACTCTACTTGCAAAATCATTTCAAGGCTGAGAATTTGTAAGGTTGGGAAAGGTTACTCCCAATGTGCTGCCTGCCTGAGGTGGGCATAGGGAATGGAGACAGGATTTCTGGGTGGTCAGTAACTTCAGGGAGCATACTTGCTGTATGAAAATTCACTATTTGCAAAGAGAGGCTGAATGCTGTGACATTGGGCACTCGGGTGTGACTTGTAGCTGAGCACCAAGGCAGCTCTGAAGGAACTGCAGTAGCTGTGGCAGGGCGTACCCATCCCTTCTGTTGCTGGCTTACAAAAGGCTGCCTCTTGTAAACAAAGAAACCATAAACTGCATAAAAAAATTTACTACCTTTAGCAACTCTGGTGCTTTCATTTGACTTGCATCCATTTTCAGCTGTACCAGGGAAAGCTGCTGGAGGTGGAAGCTCGGTGAACACGCTGTCTGGAAAAAAACAAGAGCTGTAGTATCTGATGCACTTTTAAATTACTTCTAAAAGCTAAAATTTTCTGAGAGTTTTACAATAACTATTCTGATTCTTCCAAGCAGCAAGTTTGTTTTTCAGATCCCCAGTGCAGAGGAGCTGCCACATCTCACTTTTAATGGAGAGTAGTAGGGGCTGTGCAAAAACTACCTTTCTTCTTTGTGCCAGGAGTTGAGACCTGGTAGTCCAGGATAGTGGGGCTCCAGATTACATGTCCTTATCTTCGCTGCAAATGCATTAGTGAACCAAAAGTCAGTGTGTGTCTGGTTGTCCCTGGCTGATGTGTATGAAAATGGGCATGTACTGTATTGCCCGAATTAGAGACAAGTGAGCTCTGTGGCTTTGAGACTACCCTCCTGCCTAAATCCTCTTAATACGCTCTCTGAATATCACCCTCAGGACCTCTTAAGCTTTTCCTCACTTTACTGATCAGTCTGAACAGTGTACGTAGCCTGATCTTCCTACATCTTCCATGTCAGAGATTTCTGCAATGTTACCAAGCCCTGTAGTCTTTTCCAGCTCAGAAATCTCACATCTGATCCATCATTAGCAACAATAAGGGTCCTTCTGTGCTTAGTCCACCAGAGGCCCGGTGAAGCAATGGGAGGTTTGAACGAGGCCATATTTAAACTCACTATATTGCGCTGGCCTTGGGAATCGTTGCAGTATTTTCAAAATATACAATTAGAATTGAAAGTTACTTGTTCTTCTCCCGATGTGTCTGCAAATGAACACTCTTAAATAACAAATTTTTGCAGCAAAACTACTGCAGCTGCAAACCTCTCCAAAGACCATTGTTTTTCTGAAAAATGTGAAGCTTTTCTTTTGTATTGCAGAAAACCCACCATATGCTCTTCTGCTGACTGGATGCTCAGCATGGCTGGATCTATGGTGCAATCTGAGGGTTGTTTTTTGACCTTGACCACCCTGGGCTTCTTCCAAACTTCCATAGCATCCCCCCTCACACAAGCACTAGGTAATTAATGCAAGTGACCTGATTCAAACACTTTATTGAGAAAAAAATAATGCAGCTGTTCCCTTTAGCAATGGCTTCTGCACTGAACACCTAGTTAATGATTTGGAGAATGAAATATTTGCAAAGCTAAACACAAGCTAAGCACAGGCACACATATTGCAGGAGCCTGCAGTGGGATCCATATTTCAGAAAGAAGTTTACCTTCATTTCATCATCTCCTGAAGCTGGCCATGGAGTCATGCTGTCATGTGGTAAGGCACGTGAAAGCACACTGCTGCCTATGGAGTACCAGAGCTGTTGTCACACTGGTGCCACAAAGCAGGTACACAGCCCTGGCCTTAAGTTGTCTTTTTCAGTCCCTGTGCTGTTCATGGAATTGGGAGACTGTGTAAAATGAAGAAATGGTTCCTGTATTTCAAATTGTGTCCTTTGTGTCTTGTCCTGTCACTGGATGCCACTGAAAGGATCCTGGCTCTGTCTTCTTTATTCCTTCCCCATCAGGTATTTATACACATGGATAAGATACCCAAAGCCTTGTCTTCTCCAGGCTGAACAGTCCCAGCTCCAGAGAGGTGCTCCAGTCCCTTAATCATCTTCATGGCCCTTTGCTGAACTTGCTCCAGTATGTCCATGTCTCTCTTGTACTGGGAGCCTGGCCCTGGGTACAGCACCCAGACATGTCTCACCAGTGCTGAGCAGAGGGGAAGGATCACGTCTCTCTACCTGTTGGCAATGCTCCTCCAATGCACCTCAGGATGTTGTTGGCCTCTTTATTACTTATACTTACAACTTTTGTTTCCATCTGTAAAAACTGACATTATATCAGGGAGGTGATAAAACTCTTTAAAGAGTTTGAGGCACTTAGAAAGTATGCCAACAGAGCCCTTCATAGTTATTTAAATCAAGGAAAACGTTTTGCTCTCAGGTAGTGACCAAAGTAATGAAAAACCATTCAGCTGCTTCCCCCATACCCCATGGCACAATAAATAAGTAAATACTGACTTCCCAGCGAGCCCTCTGAGAGGTGTGTGGGCAGGCGTCAGAGTGAACAGTTTGGACAACTCCATCCTCCGCATTAGTGATGTAGCTCTCGGTCCCTGTGGAGAGATAAAGCTCAGTAGGACTGTGGGTTGCCTACAGTGTATGTACAATAAATGCATCTTACAATATGTGATTCATTACAGCAGAAGGAAGGTCCCAGCCAGAGAAGACTCTAGAACTGAGGGGCTACCTGGGAGGACAAAGGAGCTCCTGTTACTTTTGCATGTTATACCTCCAAGTCTGTCTCCAAAAGACATGACAGAGGAAGGTGTCAGAGCATATGGTCCCATATAACAACAGTCTGAGCCACCGTCTGCCTTCCTATTACAGGGAAGAACCAGCAAGTGAAATTCAAATACAGCTGGGAAAGGAGGTCCATCACAGATAAAAGGAGCAAGAGAGAGCTCAGCCACAGCTGCCCTGGGAGGGATGGGGAAGGTGTTTGGTTAGGGCTAAGACTTCAGGGGTTGAAACCCTTTCAGGGTTTGAACACTAAACAGCAGCATGCGGGGAGGTGAGTGGCGATGCCTGAACTCCTTTCTACTCTCCAGCAGCTGAGAAAAGCCTTTGGGCATCTCAGCAACTACCAAGGAGGAATATTTCTGCACAGGTAGGATCTGAGGTTGGGTTCCTTTATTCTGCCTTTCTCTTCTGTTATCTTTCCCCCTCTTGAAGTGCAGCTACCTATCCTTTGGCTTGGCTGTAATAAACCTGTCACATTGCCATCCCTACTTTGCCTGGTGTTAGAAGTCTTGGGGAAGTGAGAAGACTCTTCAACAGTAACAAGGTGAATTAGACATGTGCACAGGCAGCACCACTGGGACCTGCCACTCAGGACAACCATAGAATCATAGAATCGTTAAGGTTGGAAAAGACCCTTAAGATCATCAAGTCCAACCATTAACCTATCACTGCCAAGTCCACCACTAAACCATGTCCCTAAGCACCACATCTACCCTTCTTTTAAATACCTCCAGGGATGGAGACTCAACCACTTCCCCGGGCAGCCTGTTCCAATGCCTGACTACCCTTTTGATGAAGAAGGTTTTCGTAATATCCAACCTAAACTTCCCCTGGCGCAGCTTGAGGCCATGATGGCATGTCTCCTGCAGAGCTTTAAAGGCAGTTCATAAGGTGGTTTTCCCGGGTGCCAGCTCCCAGACAGAAGTGCCTCTCCGGCAGCTGAGGGACAGCTTCCAGCTCCAGGTGCCCTTCTCTCTTCACCTGCTCTTGTCACATACCTCACTTGTTTGAGGGAATGGAAAGTTTTATGCAAGGAAGTCTCCAAAAACACTTGGGTCTTTCCTGCCTCAGAGTTTGTTTTCTGTATTTTGATCCTGCTGAGATCACAACCCATGCCCAGCACAACTGCCCCAGCAGGTATCTCTGTCTCCTCACATGGACTGCATTGCCTCATCTCAGCCAATGTGGGGGCACGACCCTATCTGAGATATTACCATGAAGAAAGGAGAAATTATCTCACCTCCATATTTGAACAAGTGAAAAAACCATTATCCTTCTATCATCACAGCATTTAACCATCAATCTCTTTTAGAGAATATATATGTTTATTTTTCTTCAGATGGTGATATCATTCCTGCATTTTCATAACTGTTCTGATACAGAAGTTTCTTGCATTCCTGCCTGGGGTGCAGAGCATTGCTGTTCTTCAAGTAATCAGCTGGAAAATCATTACAGAGACTTCAGAAATCAAGTATGCTCTTCCAATCTGCTAATTACTATTATTAAAGCTAACTAGCTGAGGAATTAAACTGTGCTGCAAATAGGTGTTTGATTAAAAAAAAGCCCATTTCATCATGAAACCAGCCCAGAAGCTGAATGCTGGTTCCATGAATGGCAGCAGGGAACAGATCCGGAAGGCTAACAGGATCTGAATGGCCCTCTCCCCTGAAAGTATCAGCGGGATGCGGATGAAGGCACGGGAGCTTTGTACAGCACTATGGCAACAAAAGCAGCTGGTCTAGTGACCCTGGCAGACTGACATCAGACAGATGGCAAAGGGCTGTGCTTCATCTCAGTTTCCAAATTCAAGGAGTGTGTTTAAAGGTAGAAGAGATAAGGGACAGAGATAGGTCCTACACCAATTCTTGGAAAGGTAGCCGTGCTTGTGTCACTTTTTCATTTGGTTTACAAGGGAAAAAAAAGCTGCATGTGAGACATTAAAGGCATCTTGCGAGACTTCCACATACCATGAAAAGTAGCAATAGAAGGAACTTCTCCAACACCTGATCAAACATCATTTCAAGAGCCATTAGGCACTGAGCTCGATTCCCTGAACACAGAGTCTTTCTGTTTGAGAACCATAAAATAGGAATGTCTCTATTGGGTATGTACAAACAGAGGTTTTGGGTTTTTTAAAGTAGCCCCTCCAGCTTGGTTTGGATGATAGAGGACAGCAAAGACTGCAATTTTCCCAAACCAAATCCTTCCAGTCCAAGTCAGCAATGGAGCCAAGAGAACTGGTGGAAATTGAAACTTTGTCTCTGCAAATTGTAGGCTTGGAAGGATCCTGCCTTCAGAGCAGGCAAGTAGGTCATTCCTCATCACTGATCTCACAGAAAGTGTCTTCTGCTCTCCAATTTGTACCTTCTTCCATGTTTCTTTGATTACTTCTTATCCTGCCCATCATGGGATGGAAATGGGGATTACTCCTTTCTTCCTTGCAAGAACTTGATGTGTATTTCAAGACCTTTTTAATGTTTGTGGTGGGTTGACCCTGGCTGGATGCCAGGTGCCCACCAAAGCTGCTCTATCACTCCCCTCCTCACCTGGACAGGGGAGAGAAAATACAACGGAAGGCTTGTGGGTTGAGATAAGGACAGGGAGAGATCATTCACCAGTTGCCATCACAGGCAAATGAGACTGAATTTGGGGAAATTAATTTATTACCAATCAAATCAGAGTAAGGTAATGAGAAAATAAAAACTAAATCTTAAAACACCTTCCTCCCACTCCTCCCTTCTTCCCGGGCTCAACTTCACTCCCCATTTCTCTGCCTCCTCCCCCCGTGCAGGGGGACAGGGAATGGGGGTTGCAGTCAGTTCATCACACGTTGTCTCTGCCGCTCCTTCTCCTCAGGGGGAGGACTCCTCACACTCCAGCGTGGGGTCCCTCCCATGTGAGACAGTTCACCATGAACATCTCCAACGTCTCCTTCCCACGGGCTGCAGTTCTTCACGAACTGCTCCAGCGTGGGTCCCTTCCATGGGGTGCAGTCCTTCAGGAACAGACTGCTCCAGCGTGGGTCCCCCACGGGGTCACAAGTCCTTCCAGCAAACCTGCTCCAGCCTGGGCTCCTCTCTCCACAGGGCCACAGGTGCTGTCAGGAGCTTGCTCCAGCGCGGGCTTCCCACAGGGTCACAGGCTCCTTCGGGCATCCACCTGCTCCAACGTGGGGTCCTCCACGGGCTGCAGGTGGATATCTGCTTCACCGTGGACCTCCATGGGTTGCAGGGGCACAGCCTGACTCACCATGGTCTTCACCATGGGCTGCAGGGGAATCTCTGCTCCAGCACCTGAAGCACCTCCTCCCCCTCCTTCCTCACTGACCTTAGTGTCTGCAGGGTTGTTTCTCTCACATATTCTCACTCCTCTCTCAGGCTTCAGGTTGTTGCGCAGGTTTTTTGTCCCTCCTTTCTTAAATACGTTATCCCAGAGGCACTACCACTGTTGCTGATGGGCTCAGCCTTGGCCAGCACTAGGTCCGTCTTGGAGCTGGTTGGCATTGGCTCTATTGGATATGGGGGAAGCTTCTAGCAGCTTCTCACAGAAGCCACCCCTGTAGCCCCCCCTGCTACCAAAACCTTGCCACACAAACCCAATACAATGTTTCTGCATCACTGCCTCTGAACAGACCTGAGTGCTCCAGCTGAGACCTCATCCATGCTGAACAGGGCAGCAGGGAAACCTTGGGGGCCTTGTAAGCTAATTGCAAAAGTCTCCTTAATAATTAGCCTGGTGTGACCAGCCAAGCTGTATTGCTTGGGGAAGGGTGGGAGAGTAAGGCAGGTCCAGTCATTTACTCTGTTTTCCATGTTTCGTAAGCATGTACTGCAGCCAGCCCAGGAGAAGGAAGAAAATGGTCAAAGAAAACTGTTTATTTTCCCCATCATTAATCTCAGTGGATCTGTAAAGCTGTTATTAAAACTTTTCAGTTGCAAGGTGCCTGGGGAGCATATGAGCTTAAGGACAGATGTGCACAACACATTGAATTGTGGAAGATACCTTATTGTATCAGGCCACTTCTAAATAATTTTTCCACCAATGTGCCATTATGTGCAGAGTGACCTTACGGACTATTATATGCAGAATCTGAGCAGAAGAGATAGCAAGAGCAAAACTCCCATTTCAGAGGTTCAGAGAGAACATGGATACTTCAAAAACCAAGGGCAGACGTGTGGCTTATGTGCATGTCATCTAAATTTTATGTCTTATCCTGACCTCAGATCAGAGCGCAATTCTTAAGTGAACTTTGTAGACCAGACACAAAATGTCCCACATAACAGTATCCCCCAAAGACTGTCTCCAATGCAAACACACCCTCCCACTTCTGTTAATAGTGGATTACTTGTGACAAGCTAGGCAGAAGATTGATTATTGTTATAAATTATTTTATAATCTTTCTTCTGGTGCAATAAAAGGCAGTGATTCAGCTATCCAAAGAGCAGTGAATGAAAAGAAATGAAGGACTTTTAGTTAAGAGTAATTCTAGATCAGAAATTGGTTGATAGAAAATCGTTGAATCCATTTAAAATTCCACTCAGTTATTTTTATTTCTGTAACATAACTCCATCTGAAGTCAATCAGCTATAAAGCCAGTAGAACTACACCAGCATTCCACTGTATGAGGTTATACCATAGCCAGTGACGCTTTTTTGAACAGTCTATTTCTATTTTAATGTATTCTTCTGTTTAATCAGATTAATATTTTCCCAAGTTTTTTACAGAGTACTGCAGTTTCTTTATCTGTGTCAATGCAGCATAAAAATATTTCAGAGGCTGGAAGAGAGGAAATACAGAAAAAACAGAAAGTGGTTTCTACTAGTGGAAGAAATTAATGTACTCATTGTAAAATGGATTCTAGAAGGAAATTTAAAGTGGATATTAAAAGGATATAGCTACATATCAATTCAGATTTAAAAGGTTAGGCACAGAGGATTTTTTAAGGAAAACATGCAATATTGCATCAAGTAAGCCCTGGGAGTGACGCAGCATGGAAGAGTCTTAAAGATGAGTGAGCGAGGTCCATGAAGGGGATCGGCAGCACGCAGCATCCCAACACCAGGACTCAAGCCGCTTGCCCCATCACTGAATCCCTAGTCCTGAGCTCAGCACCTAAACTCTCGGTGTGATGCAAGAATCATATTACACAAGTACCACAGTGGTAGAGTGGTGCAGTCCCTAAGCCACAGCAAGACATGTGACAGGGAGAAGGAGACAGCCTAAATGCTCCTTTCTCTATGAAACTTTCCCTGGTGTTAATGCTTCAGTCAGGACTATCCTTTCTCATGGAAAATGGAGAAAGAAGCTGTTTGTGTCCCATCACTCATTAAATGGAGCAATAACCCCGTGATGGCAACAGTTCAGCTGAGGAAGGCTGAGATATAAATCCTGTTTATTTCTTTTCTGCAGTTGAAAATCAAATCTGAGTTTTTCTTTTTGCCCAATTTCTCAGTCACAGAGCAATCTCTTGTTTGATTCATAAGAAAAAGCCACTTCTGTGGATTTGAATATAGCTTAAATAATACCATTTTGTGTATGCAGACTCCATGTTGTTTGAATGAGCAGGTGACATATTACCTTGTCTCACTGTTGTTTTTGTTCTTCCCGTGCCAACAGAAAATGATGTAAATTCAGTTAGCCCTGATTGCTGTTGCTGGGATACTGTAAGCAAATAAGTGCGAGACAAGGCAAAATAAAAGGTGTGATACTGCAACTAGCAAGTGACAAAACATCACAGATGCAAAGTTTCACAGTAAAGGACCTAAAAGGTAGACAGAAATCACTTTATTTGGGATTCATCCATATCAAGGCATTTAAAGATAACCAACTGAATGTCAACAACATTTTAAATTGAAAGGAAAACACAGTAAAAAGAGAGGCTGGGACCTAAAGACTGAAGGATCGTCAAGCATGTTGTAGGAATTACCCTGATCCTGTGGCTGGAGGCTTGACCAGTGAGGTCCTGAGCAAGAAGGGATGTCCCCTACATACAATACATTTTTTTGTTATTCTTCTTTACCTAATGTGGCAATAAATTAATCTAACCTGTATGACAAGGTCCTAGGGTTTTTGTTGTTATCTTTGCCTGTCCAATTAAAACAATGGTGTAACAGGTTAAGTGATTATTTACTTAATATGTAAATATGTAAATTTACTTAATATGTAAATGCTAAACACTTTCAACTGAGAATTAAGAGCTGGTATATATAGTATCTAGGAATAAGAACATTCCCCTGGGAATCAGAGTGCTTTTGTCAGATAAAAAGAGTATTTGAGTAATGACTATCATATTTATAGGAATAATGGTCTGAAGTAAGGCTTCAAGTGGATTTGGCATGTTGCTTGGTGTTATGGAACGTGATATTATTGGGTTTGCTTTTATCGAATATCAAAGCCATAACCTGAAAGCATTTTCATGAAGTGTTCTTCTTCAGACAGGGGAGAAGTACATCTCCATACAGCTGTATCTCAGGTATCGGCTACCAGATCAAAAGTATCTCCAGCTGCCATAAATCCAGTGCCAAGACCATTGCCTCTGGCTCTCTCTGCCAAGGACTGTGATGGTGGCAGCCTCTTTAAGCTGCTTTTGTCAAGCTGGCCAAGAATTGGTTGTTGTATAAAAATTCTCATTAAAAGAGATGGTCTGTCTGTAGGAGAGGCGATCATAATTAATTGGATTTAGGGTATTACATCTGTCTGAGCACTACTCCAAAAATTACTATGTGGAATTGAATGTAATTACTACAGACTCAGTGATGAGAACTGTTTTAATAATAAGAGAAGCCAGGTGGTCTTGTAGCCTGGATAGGTTTGCACCTGCACACCGTTCCTCTGAAAGGCATGGTAAGGAGATATGACTGGGGCTTTTCCCAGGTCTTTCATTCAGAATAGGGGGAACATGCAGTCTCCAGGAAAGGGAGCAGCTTTCCAGCCCTGGAAATTGTTCTCCTTCACATATTGGTCAAGGGTCCTCCTTCTTGCCTTTCTTGAAGATAGGAGTGACATTTGCTTTCCTCCAGTCTTAGCGCACTTCTAATCACCATGATTGATCAAAGATTATTGAGTAGCCTTGCAATGACATCTGACAGCTCCCCCAGCATTTGTGGGTGCATCCCATCAGGCCCATGGCGTTATGTACATCCAGTTTGCTTAAGTATTCCCTAACCTGATCCTCTTCCACCTAGGGTACATCTTCCTTTTTCTTCAGATTTTTCCCCCTGATCTCTGGGACCTGGGATTCCTGAAGGCCAGAAAAGCATCAAGCAGTAAAAAATATATGGAAAAGAGGGATGATGAAACTATAAACTGGATAGACTCATTTAGCAATGAAGAAAAAGTATGTTCAATTTTTCCCCCCAAGCAAGAAATCATATAATTTTCTTGTGCATCCATTTACATGTTCTTCTAATATAACTCACCAAATGGGTCTCGACTGGGGTTAATCATTCTTAAATAGAATCTTCCTGGATACATCTTTAGAGTGATTACTTCTGAGAAAATGAAAGAAAAGATCCTGGTTTATTCTTTCTCACAGGAAGACATGATGCTCGATGTTCTCTGCGTGTTTCCCTGTGGCTGTTGTGCTGATGAATCCTGGGAGGAACCAGTAATGCACAGCTGAGCACTATTCCTGCTGCATGCGCTGAACTTCATCTCATGTCCTTAGTGTGAGACAGGTCCAAGCTTTCATCCGTGGGATCTGGATAGGTTAGGAGCAATTACTCAGTTGGCATTGAGAAAGCCGGCAAAGAAAATTCATTAAAATATAAACTATTGTAATGCCACTATTTTTAAACACCAATAACCACCATTTCAATGTGGAATTCTACTTAAAAACAAACAGATTAAATTAATCCAGGTAGTACTTCTTATAATTCATCCATCAATAAATGGGAGGAGGGTGATTGATAAATTGAAGAGGAGCCAGGAGGATCCATGTGTCAGTACCTTTGCAGAAAAAACATATGGGCTTATATGTTTGTGGTACATTACATAGACAGTAAAAATGACTTAGTGCCTCAGCAAAATGTCTGTAGCTGATGTCAGGCTCTATGTCAGGAAACCAAAGCATGAGGTCTGGAAGGTCCTCAGCCAGAAGGACCTAAATGGTGCTCCCAAGAAAACTTACAGGTTTTAATCCAGTGATGGTTTGATGTAAAGCTATGAAGAGTCAGGGATCGTACATGTGCACACCAAACATACCTGTTTTGTTGATACACACAAATAGAGAGCACAATCATCTTGACACACAGGATGGCTGGGGAAAAAATCCTTTCCTTCTTCCTGGAGATGGGTGGGCTGGGGAGAGATGATACATCCATCAGGTGTCCATTCACATGAGGCCATTTGTCTGCTGAGTGTCAGAGGGGCTCCATGGGTTTGTGGCAGACTCCAGGGTGACCAGTACTCCAGATTATAGCATGGTGCTCTTTAAGAATGCACAATTTGGAGGGAACAAAGTTAAAATCTATTTTTCAAGCCCTTGAAACTGAATTTGAAAACTGCTATACTTTAAAGTAACAATGTGGTTTTCAGGGAAGGCCTTCATCCTCTAAGCATGGGTTTCCACAGCTGGGGAGCACAGCTCTCTGCCACCTATGTGACAATGGCATGCAGAGGAAAGCTTATCTTCACGGTGTCCCAAAGACGTCTGTGGTTGGTGCGTGACCGACCAACCTGTCTGCATCCAAGCCTCTCTCTACCCCAGTCCCCTGCTGAGACCCTGACTCACGCCTTCCGCAGGGTCATCATGCCTCTCTCCGCTGCTCAAGCTGCCTTTGTGTTTTCTCAGGCACTACTTGCCCCAGGCTTGGAGAACTGCTCAACTCCAGAGCTAACTCTTTTTCCTCCTTCAGCTCCCTCCTTGTTCCTCTGTTACAACACATTTAATGTAGTTTATAATGCTGATATCCTGAAATTGCAGCCTTACATGCTGGCCAGTGCTATTTTATTGTTGTCTGGCATGTCCAAACCAGTCTGTCTGTGTCCTTTATCTCTTATTCTGCCTTTTTCATGGCATTCATCTCACCTACCTGTAACCATGTAACATTTTCTTTTGTAATAATACCTGACAGCAGTTTCAAAGAAACCAAAGGAAGGATTTATTCAAGTTATACCTAATTAAGCTGTCAACTCATTGCCTCAGGGTGTTATGGGGGGTGAAATGTATGAAAGGATCCAAAGAAAGGCCAGAAGGAATTTATAGTGGAACAGATACATCAGAAGCCATTTAGCATGATTTTTCATATGTAAACTTTGTATTAGAAAGTCCCCCAGATGCTGCTTTCCAGACGTTGGAAATATCGTACTGAGGGAAGTATCACTCTTGTTCCCCTGTCTTACCTTCTTCCCTAAGCATCTGCCACCAGCTGCTGACCGAAGGGCCCTTGGATGGGCCTTTGCTCTGAGCCACTGTCAGTTCTCATGTTCTTACTCAAATAGTTTCCACAGAATAAAATAGCACGATTCATTCGGCTGTCATGGTCTCATTTAAACCAATCTAATTTAAATTAAGACAGGTAACTTCTCTGATCATCTCGTCTACATCAAGCTAAATGGCCCATGAGGTCCAGAGGCTTGATCAGCCCATGTCTCAATGAGCCATGGTCCTATCTGACACAGCTCTTGGTATCTCAGCACTTTGCCTCTGCTAAGGCCTGGGATAGGGTCTTGGAAGGGCAACCTAAAGCTGTTTCCACAGTACCTAGGCCAAAGGGAGCCATTCTGCCCCAGCAGATTGGTATAAAAGGGGCTGGAAAGAAGTGCAGATCCTTCCTCTGTGAGGGCTCAACCTACTGCCCTTGGCACATGAGCTCGTGGAAAAAGGAGGCAGCTTTGGTCCTCCCCTGCAAACGTGCATTGCACAGGCCATGCCTCCACAGTGTGTGAGGCAGCAGGTAATTGCATGAATTTCAGAGTCCATATCTCAACCAAACTGTGTACTTCAGTCTGTGTCATGTAACATCCACTGTACATGGCATTATAAAGTAACAAGAAAGACCAAATTAATCCCTCGTATCTCCAGGGACACAAGAACTCATAATTTTCCAGTGCTGAGAATTCGGTGAGGACAGAATGCCAATAAAACCTCCTTCCCAGCTCTGAGTTTGTTACAGCTTAATTTCTTTCAGTCAGCAGTATCTAGCATTCATTGAGCTGCTGAAATTTGTGAAGTTTACGTTTTCCTCTGAGTTTGCAGCCTTGTATTCTTCAGTAAGAAAATCCAGCTATTTAAAATGTCTACCTCCTTTTTTTTGCTTGTTTTTGAGGGTAGAAGGAAGAAAATCAGTGAAACTTTAGGTGAAAGGCAATGAAATGTTCAAGAAAGGAGCAGAGAGAAAGAGAGGGGTTACTTTTTCCTAGGAAAAAGGGGCACATCTGGAAAATTTGGATTGGGGAAGCAGCTCTTCTTCATGGTACAGAGACATAATACATATATTTTCTCATTTATAGCTCACACATAATTCTGAACAAGTGATATGGCAGGTAAAGAGTGCTCTAGGAAATAATGACCAGGTGTTATGTTTTTGATCCAGGGAGGAGAACTGCTGAATGAGAGGCACAAGGGAGGCAGAATAGGTTAGATGTGGATGTGGGAGGCCCACTGTCCAGTCCCAGCTATGTTACTGGTCTTCTGGTGACTTGGGTCACCTGCCTCCCTCTATCCCAGTAAAAGCTGGCTCCACTTGGAGGTTTGTGACTCGCTCTTCCTTGCTTCTAACTTTCCTCCATGGAAAATAAAACCAAATAATAACTTTTTGCACTTGAAAATCCAACATAATACCTAATTTTTTCTTTCTCGGAAAATTTTTCTTTCCTCTCTAGCCAGGCTTGCACTCTATCACACGCTGGAAATGTGTGCTTAGGAGAGTTTTCATCTCTTTCCATCTCCTATGCACAGAAGTCTTAGAATTTGATGTAAACGACTTGATTCATGCTCCCACCTGAATTTGTTTTTCCTTTTTTCCCCGCTATCCTGGCTGCAATAATGTCTTTATTCTCAGAGCCATGAAATTAAATATGTCTCTCTCTCTCCATAAAAAAATTCAGTGTGAAGTGAAACCTGCTTTTCTGTTTTCTGGATGTGTTTTGAGAGCAGCTTACAGAAAGCGCTGTACAGAGGGAGCCATTTGCAGGGCACGGACTTCTCCCCAGCCTGGGCCACCCTTGGGACTGCTCTGGGTATTCCCGAGTGCCATCTGCTGGCACCTCCACCCTGGAGCTCTGGTACACGGAGATCAGGCAACGCTCCTCAATCCTGAGCAGTCCCCAGGGTTTGCACAGTGCTGCCCTGACGGACAGGCGTGCTGCAGCCCACGGTGAGCCTGGTCACTCCATCACCAGGTCAGAGGCAGTCCAGCTGGAGGCTGTATAAATCACAGAAGGCCAAATTTTCAAAGATATTTAAATGTGATCATGCTCAGCTTTGCCCTCTTCTAGAACATTTCAGCCTTGAACCTATATCTTTCCTTCCAGGAATGGGGATTTATGAACATAGCTGGCTGGTGAGCCACAGACAAGTCCCAGACAGGACTTTATCCTCTATTTCCCTCCAGGTCACATACGTGTCCTGTCTCCTTTCTGTGAAACACCTACGGTGTCCCCCTCCCACTCCTCCTTTCTGCTCATATTCCCCCATCCCACCACATTTATACAACCAAGTACTTGGTACTTTTTTGAAAGAGAGTTTTGTTGCCTCTTTTCTTGTCTCGTGGTTCAATAGGAAGCAGAAGGTGCCAGCAGGATTTTCTGAAGCTCTCTGTTCAAGGCAAATCATGGTGTGAGGCTCTTACCTGCAGCTTTGTGGGCCTTTAACCCTAGGTAGGTTGCTGTACGTTACTGTCAGTGAATTTGTAAAAGCTCAGTGGCAGAGAAATATAATGTCTGAGAGATCAGGGTGGCAGGCTGAACTGTGTAAGAGCTGGCTACACCCACATGGCAGCCTGCCTTGCCTAAAGGGGTAGATGGGCACCAAATATCCTAGAGAATTTGGGTCTGGGTGTACAGGAAGATGTCACCCATGGAATTGTTGCACTAAGGATTCAAATTCATGAAACTCAGTGACTGGAGAGTGTGGCAACAGATGCAACTTCTTGCAGTGTGTTTTCTTTTGGTAGTGAATGGATACTACAAAAATGTAGAACGGTGGCACACAAATCAGAAGGGGAAAAAAGGAAACTAAAACTGCCAAAAGGAAAACTTGTTCTCTGCTGTAGCAGTAGGGCACAGTATGAGAAGAAAAGACAACTGATTTCAATTATTACTACGGGCCTAGGTACCATGGCAATTAAATAATTTGAAAGAAAGATGGTAGGTTTGTAGGTGGTTGATTTTTTTTTTTTTAACTTTTCTCTCTCTGTTTCTTCTCAGACCACCAAGGAGATGGTTTCTTCTATTCTTACTGCATTTTGTAACATCTCAACAGCTTTATACAGTCTCTTGATTTGGATACTTTTAGGTTGGAAGGCATCTCTGGAGGTCATCTAGTCTGGCTTCCTGCTCAAAGCATGGCTAACTTCAAAATTAGATGAGGATGC
Organism: Platalea leucorodia; assembly: GCF_965183815.1. Lineage (NCBI taxonomy): Eukaryota > Metazoa > Chordata > Aves > Pelecaniformes > Threskiornithidae > Platalea > Platalea leucorodia. Next base: position 13,054,123 of record NC_138823.1, on the reverse strand, counting down.
TCAGAGCCCTGGACAGCTGAGTTTTGGAAATCTCCAAGGACAGAGATTCTTCCATCTCCGTGGGCACTTGCTCCTGTGCTGAACCAACCAACATGACCCCACACACTGCTTTGTCTAGGCAGTCTCCCCTCTGTACAGGGACTGAATGTACCAGCACAGGAGATCCTTGTTTTTCTTCATATTCTCATCATGTTCATTTTTAAATGGTTACAGACCTGAATTAAGAAATAAAGTTGCATGTGTAAGTAAATGCGCATCGTAAAGAAATCTTGTTCTGTCTCTTTTTGTTCTTAGCACTGGCTATTTCTAGATATTCTGAAAGCAGGTACGGCGCAATGCTTCATATCTAAGGAAATTCAAGGAGTATTTCAAAGGCACTGTCAAAGAGGCAGCTTGAGGAAAACATACAATTTCTGTTTATAGATTACACTAGTAAATCGTTTAATGCATTAGAGGACTTTACCTAGGAATATTTTATGTTGCTAATGGCCTGTGCCTGTGTGCAAAAATCCAGCATTTACGATGCAGATGTTAGACAGTATATATAAAAATCCATCAGCAGTCAGTTTGGATTCTCTGTTATAATTCTGCGGGGAAATGAGGCACAATTCAGCTGCTACTGAAATAAGCACATGTCTCCCCAGGGATTCCTCAGTGGAATTGGACTGAGTACAAGGGACTTGAAGGCATGTCCATCTTTTCAGAAGCCTGTTTCTGAAAATAGCCAATACAGGTATTTCAGCTACTTCCAGACTCATGGTCTATCTTTCCTTCCACTTATGGTAAGGTCTAGAGCAGTCATCTCTCTGAATAACAAAGGAATCATTCAATCAACCAGCTAGCTGACATTTAGACAATAAGCATAGCTTGACATCTGAAATTGTTTGTTCTGCTCATGCTTTTGTGTAGAGCAAACACGATCCTGTACTAAGACAGCGATGTCAGTTAATGAGTGCTGTGAGATGAGAGAGCAGGCAGTGAGTCAGTTTTGAGCTACTCCTGCTAAACAAGGTATATGTGACTTGTAAGAAAATGTCAGTCCACGGGGACACTCGGCACATGACTTTCAGATTTGGTTGAACAGAACACAAAAATCCGTTTCTTCTGGGCTTTTTACTTCCTCTCACTGTTTTTTGTTGGTTTGTTTGTTTGTTTGTTTTCTTGTTCAGCTATGAATTCAATCAGCTCAACTTAGGAGAAGACGATGACATTGGAATATCCAGAAAATGTGTTTATACAAAACTCCTCCTGGAAATGGACATGATTTCAAGCCCAGCATGACTCAGATAGAGCTGATTCTACCCTGCTTAGACAGTCACAAGAACGCTGTAAAAAACAAACATATTCTTCCTTTACATTTCAGTTTTATTTTTGCTGACCTGGCCTGCAAAGCTGTCATCTGTGTAAGACTTAACCCAGAAGAAATGGAGTCCTTGTTATTTGAAAGACAGATGAAAACTGAAATGGTGATCAAACTGTCTGGTCTTTATCTTTCTCTCATGTCACATATGCAAATGAATGTCTTGATTTCTTGAATACAGTATTTGCTTCTCAATATGATTTCATCTTTCCTGGTTGATTATATCAGAACTTTTTATCTCAATAATTAATTCAGCCAAATGGGTATGATTCTTTAAACATACCCATCCTCCTGCTCCATTAAAATTATGTCTGAGATGTCTTTTTTTTAATCAGGAAGAAATTATAATATTTTGTCTCCCTGTTTCCTCTAGTTAAATCAACATGGCCCTTTGAGGCACAGCAAAATGGTTCCTGTGGAACTAAGACTATAAAGAGGGTCTCAAATGGAATTTGAGAATAACTGCCTCAAAATGTGTATCCCAATGGCTGTACAGGCAAAGATGGAATGACTGTAATTCCTCCGGGCTGAAGATGGCTGTCTGTGCTGAGATGAGCTGTCTCACAGAGTTACGAGACACTTTCCACACTACTTACTCAGGAGATATGGCTTGGGTCTTATTTACTGGAAGACATAATGAGTGAAAACTTCTTCATTTTAAGTTTATCAATCATCATACAAGATTGTGAAACTGAAAATAAAGAAAAAAGGAATATGACATGTTCATGTTACCTAGAGATCTTGGTTCTGCATAGTGCCAATCCTCCAAATGTTGTTTTCCAAAACAGCCAGCAGGACCGAAGGCAGGTTCTAGTGAAGCAGCTAACACTGAGTAAACTTGATAATCTGGTAATTCAGAACAGGACATTTATTACCGAGGACTGGCAATGGCCCAAGCTTGGAAAAACCTAGGTCTCTTCAGAGATGTACACCAGAATGTAGTGGGCGGGAAAGACATGGCTTTCAGTAGTCACAACAGTCTACAGAGTGATTTCTTGTCCAGTTGTTCTTTTTTCCTGTTGTTTATCTTCCTTAGTCAAGGATAATTGGTTCTAAAATTCTCTATAATGCTGACTAATGTCATGACCACAAAAATGGTCCTTTCATCTTGTTTTCTCACCCTCTTACACTATTTCTGGCTGACAAGCAGCCTTCGTAGTCATCTACTTTGTAGAACTTTTCAGTTACGAGATTTGCTGAATCCATGAGATAAGAACTACAAGTTACACCCAAGACCAAGCAACATCAAACAGTCTCACTTGTACCTTGGAGCTGAGTCTGAACATGATGTGCATCACACAGCAGCAGGTAGTCTTGATGGTGTATATCTAAAGTAATCTCAGAGAACACTGACATTTATCACAATGGATGAAATGCGACTCACTGAACACCAGCTTCTAAAACATAGATATCAGTTGCCAGGTTAGGCATCACTAAATTAGCTTTTTGATCAATGGAGAACAATAGTTGCTGTTCATCTCATCCTATTATAGACATGATGAATCATAGTCTACTTCTCTCCACTGACTGGAAAGGAAACCTAGGGTGACTAGTTCAAATGGAGATGTCTAAAGTTGGGTGAAATGATTCCTATCCCAGTCTTCAATAAGAATTGCTCTGTTGGGTGACCCATAGCTACAGAGGAGGCATGTGCAACCAGTTAAAACTAAACATGCAGACTTTTAGATGTCTAAAGACTGGCACAGATACTGCCCTACAGTCCTTCTTTTCCCCTTCTGTCTTAGAGACTTCTGTCTCAGAAGTAGGAGATGCCAACTTACAGACATCGTTGAAGTGTTTTGAGAAACATGAAAGATATGAGCTATAAGATATTACAATTTTTCATTTCACTTACAGATGTCACAATGACAATTTTCTCCCCTGACGACTGAAGGTGCAGAGAGCAGACTGGAAAAGAAAAGAAGGAAAGAGGAGGAGAGGTTGAAGGTGTTTTACCAGTGAGATCCCTCTACAGGGCAATGTGGGAAGAGGATGCCAGTCGAGCTTTGGCCTGAGCAGAGCTTACCCTGACGTGCAGCTGTTGCTCACGGAGGAAACATTAGAAGGCCAGGACAGAGGTGAAGTGAGGTGATGGCTGCACAGTCCCCATGGGACTGGCTTACTCAGCAGTGCTCTGCTGGTTTTAGGTGGGACCCAGAAGGTACTGAAGAAGTTCATGTTCAATTGCCCACAATATAAAATATCCTGTCCCTCTTGTATCTTGAGCATGCAAATATATGCACTCATATTCCTTTCTCTAGTATATGCACAGAACAAAATCCCTTTGTACCCATTGTGCTCTTTCTGATGCTTCATATCCATATTTTCTATGAGCTGGAGAAAAGCTCTTCAAATTCACTTAATCAAATCTGTCCCTTTATTAGGTGCATTGGTTTACACCAGAGATGCATCTAGCATTTCCTACCTTGCCACAGAAAAGGCAATAACAAGAACAAAGACACTTCATTAGCATAAAAAGAAATACAGGGAAAATGCTCATCACCTGAGTGTGCACATAAGGTCATTACTGGCATTACAGCATGACATTTTAAGACTGATCATTACTTTTTAATTGCACAAACACAGAAAGTGATTCCGTATTTTACAGCACAGCTCATGACCAGAAGCCATTTGCCAAACAGACATCGCAATAGCAAATAAACTTAAAGTTGCTTTGAAATTGGAAAGGCAGTCACAATATACATGCTACTGTTTATACCAGCTACCCATAGGCTATCTGGGGAAAAGCTATTTGAGTAAAATTAGCAAATGTTACAGAACAGCATGCTGGCAAAATAATCTCTCTTAAGCCAGTATCCTCTCAAGTGAATTTAGTGAAGAAAGTCAGAACTGAATAAGGAGATAGACTTCATTAAGTTTTGGCTGAAAATATCCTAACTAACAACTTTCCTCTGAAAAATATTTGTTCAGTGGAATTCAAACTTTCCTCCTTAATTCCCCAGCACACAGCTACATCTGAAAATGTCTGTATTGGCATAAAATTTCAGATTTCCAATTTTTCTTTCTGGTTTGGAATGAAAGGCCAGAAATGCTAGAGTTTCCCAGTGGTGGAAACTCCATTCCTGAGGAGCTCAAAGGACACAAATGATTCAGGAATGACCTCCTCAGATTCTGATTTCAGGCCTACTGCATGCCTTTCAGATTCCCTTGAACAGATACAAGCTTGCAAAGGGAACAAATTCTGTGGAAAAAAACAAAGAAATGGCAAGAAGCTTCAGGAGAAAGACAAGGAGAGCAGGATACATCTACAGCAGAAGCCAAGTGGAAATGAGTCACCTAAATACCAGAGTATACCAGAGTGTGCTACTGAAGACCAAAGGATTTGGGGCGACCTTATCTATGCCTCAGATCTTTACAGGCTGATATATTACTGTCAATACCTGTTTCATCAGAGTGAGAAAAAGAGTAGACTGTCTGTCCTAGCAATATGCTGTAAGGTACTCTGTGAAGTACAGCTCTTGCAGTCCTTATCACTGTTAGGAAGTGAAATGGGTAGTGCTCAGGTGTCCCTGAAGATCATAGAATCATAGAACAGTTTGGGTTGGAAGGGACCCCATCCTCCTTGCAGTGTGCAGGGACATCTTCAACTAGATCAGGTTGCTCAGAGCCCCGTCCAACCTCACCTTGACTGTTACCAGGGATGGGGCATCTACCACCTCTCTGGGCAACCTGTGCCACTCTTTCACCACCCTCATTGTAAAACATTTCTTCCTTCTATCTAGTCTGAATCTACCCTCTTTTGGATTTAAACCATTACCTCTTGTCCTATCGCAACAGGCCCTGCTAAAAACTTTGTCCCCATCTTTCTTACAAGCCCGCTTTAAGTACTGAAAGGCTGCAAGAAGATCTCCCCACAGCCTTCTCTTCTCCAGGCTGAACAACCCCAACTCTCTCAGCCTTTCTTCATAGAAGAGGTGTTCCATCCCTCTGATCATTTTTCTGGCCCTCCTCTGGACCCGCTCCAACAGGTCCTTTCCTGTGCTGAGGGGTCTCACCAGAGCAGAGTAGAGGGGCAGAATCGCCTCCCTCGACCTGCTGGTTACGCTTCTTTTTATGCAACCCAGGATTTAAGAGATACTAAAACAAAGTCCAAAAAAGAGACCTGCTTCAGATGGTGCTGCCCCAAAGGCATAGGTCTGTTCCTAGCCATAGTCCTCCCAGCAGGTGTTGCTCTGCCTGGGGCTACCAAGACAAAGGTCAGACTCTACCAGCTCTAGCAGATCAGTGACGTTGTCCCAGATGACCGTCAAACACTGTAGGTTAAGATAAACCAGCATCCCCAGATGGGGCAGAGGGTTACAGTTAGTGGTCAGTACTGGGAGTCTACACAGGCCAAGCTCTGTTATGATGAACTACTTCTTTGGTGGGATTCATGTGATCAAGAGAAGAGTATGTCAGAGACATTCATTTGGCTTTGCTTAATAGTCGTTACAACTAGGCGTATCAGAGTGTCCATTATCTCACTCTAAAGTCAATATCTAAAATACACTATATGAATCATATTTAAAATTGCCTGCTTTTTCTTTCCATTGACAGTGGCAGGAGCTTACGATGTGAAGCTCAGATGGAGATATGTGGACTACAGCCACCCAAACTTAGGTATGATGTATCTTTCCCTATCTAACCACAGCAGAGGTATTTTTGACACAAAAGTCTATGCCTAGTCTGTTTAAAATGAATTATCCACAAAAGCATGTACTTTGATGACTTGTTTATTGGTTTGCATGTAGCATATAATCGATGAAAATGCTTTGCTCTTCTTGCAACGCATTGAGCTTTATTTGGTTACACTGCCAGTAAATTCCTGTACTGAGAGTGCGTCAAGGCTGTTTGCTAAGAGCCCCTTGGGAATGACTGATAGATTGCTCTGGCCGTTGTTTGTCTGCTTCTGCCTATTCCCATTTCTGATATAATCCGGTTACTTTAGGAATAGATCCCTTCCTTCCTTGCCAGAGGCAACTGGCTGCAAGCATTAGTAGGGATGCAGACGAGTGTTTCAGAGCCCTGGAGAAACTAAAAGGAAAAAAAAAAAAAGGCCTGCTTTGACATAGGCAGTAAATTACATTTGTAAGAGTATCTGGTCTCTAAGTAACCTCTCAAACTGGGGGAGCAAAGAGGACATCAATACACTAATTGGAGAAAAGGCAACAGTTCATATTGCATATTATCTTTGTCTTCCCATGAAAGGGGATGCTCGGTGGGAAGACAAGAAATTTCCATGTGCTTTCCTGGCTTCTTCTGAATCTCAAGAAACAGAAAGGCTGGATGAAGATGGTAATTTTCCTCCACCTTAATGTTTCAAACAAAAATCTCCTGCAGCCACCTGCTTGTCTCCAGGACTTTTTGTTTTGCCTGACAACTTCTATTTTTAAACTGCCTGAATTCCTCTCTGTAAGGAATTACCACAGCTACCGTCCCCCGTCCGTCCCCCCCGCCCAGTCCTACCCTGCTCTGGGCTCTGGATTACGTTTCCTTGTACGTTGTGGTCTTGTTGCTATTTTATGACTTTTGATGGGGTGTTTCTCCTGTTCCTTCACAACATGTGCTGCATGGAAGTGACTGGCATAAAGGAACGAAAGGCAGAAATATGTCCAATCCTTTCTGCATGTCTCCAGGCTACAGAGCACACTGAATTCTGCTGCTTGCTATTTTTACTTTTTTTTCCATTTCTTACCTCTGTCCTTATTTTAAATATGATCTTCATATTTGATTACGGTGGTTTGTAATTGCCCTTGACTTAATAGTGGAAAAAACACAGCTGTTCAGTGTGTTAGCTTGCAAATTTTGTTAGCTTTTGCAGTGATTTATACCTCAAGCAATACTCCCCTAATACACTGCAAAAAGGTCATTTGAGTATTATTGCTCATTCATTTACATGATACTAGGCCCTATGTGCCACATGCATGACCCAGGATCTCATGGTCCTATGTGTTAATCATGAATAAATGCAAGTATTTTTAGTACAAGTCAACAACTGATCTGTTTCTCATCTGAAATTTTTTAGTAATTTGCTTTTTCTCTAATTACTATGCATGAATATATATTTTTCCTCTGAAAGACTGAGGGGAGCATGCAGCCAGGAGAGGTCATAGGGCACAAGACCATGCTCTGTTGCAGATCTCCTCAGTCATGTTCTGCATCACGCAGCACACAAAACAGCTCATGGAACTTAATGAGATTTGGAAGTGCTGTGTATAATTTCCCAATACAAGTGTATATATCTCCTATGAAGCACTGCCTCCTTTGTTTGTTCAAGACATTTAAAACCTGGTTTTAATGTAATTTCTTTCTAATGCATCCTCTGCAACTGCACATTTTTGGCCCAGTTTTGAGAACTGAAGCCCCCTGCCACTAAATGATTCTATGATTCTATAAATGTGGTGAGAGACAATAGTTTTGGAAATTCAGGTCAAAACCTGAGTGTAGCTAGGTCAGAACCAAAACCTCAGGTCTAAACACAGCCATGAGAGAGCCTGCGTATGACCTGTGCTCGGTCTCATTTATCTCCAGATGGTAAATTCATACAGGCAGGGATTTTGTTTAGTTTTTTTGTCCAGTGCTTAGCACGGCCTAATCCCAGTGTTTAAGACAAGTAATAAATGTTGAAAGGAAGTTTTTCACATGGGTTCAGGTCAACCCAAGCCCTAATCCTTCATTTCCTCAAACTCTGTGGTTTCTTTATCCTTATTCTTATGTCTGATTGATTACATACCTACCTATAATCTCTTACAAAGAACAGAAGAAGGAAATTAATGTTCACTACAGCATTCAGATCCTTTTCAGTCCCTCGTTACTGCTCAGTCGCTGTTTAAAAGAAAATTTCATCCACCCTCCTGATAGCTTAGTCTTTTAAACAGGCGTTAATGAGGGAAAAAAGGATTCTTTATTACAAAACCTGTCCTGCACAATTCCATACCATTAGATATAGAAGCCCACCACCCTGTGAGAAAGCAAGGATATACATATAGATAGGAATTTAATTGGTAATAGTACTTTCTGTCCCAATCCAACACTGAGATCACAGAATCATAGAATCATTTAGGTTGGAAAAGGCCTTTAAGATCATTGAGTCCAACCGTAAGCCTAACACTGCCAAGTCCACCACTAACCATGTCCCTAAGCACCACATCTACCTATCTTTTAAATACCTCCAGGGATGGAGACTCAACCACTTCCCTGGGCAGCCTGTTCCAGTGCCTGACTACCCCTTTGGTGAAGAAGTTTTTCCTAATGTCCAATGCAAACATCCCCTGGTGCAACTTGAAGCCATTTCCTCTCGTCCTGTTGCTTCTTACTTGGGAGAAGAGACCGACCCCCACCTCACTACAACCTCCTTTCACATAGTTGTAGAGGGCAATAAGGTCTCCCCTCAGCCTCCTCTTCTCCAGGCTAAACAACCCCAGCTCCCTCAGCCGCTCCTCAGAAGACTTGTGCTCTAGACCCTTCACCAACTTTGTTGACCTTCTTTGGACACGCTCCAGCACCTTGATGTCCTTCTTGTAATGAGGGGCCCAAAACTGAACGTAGTACTCGAGGTGTGGCCTCACCAGTGCCGAATACAGGGGGACGATCACTTCCCTAGTCCTGCTGGCCACACTATTTCTGGTGCAAGCCAGGATGCTATTGGCCTTCTTGGCCACCTGGGCACCCTGCTGGTTCATATTCAATCGGTTGTTGACCAACACCCCCAGAATCCACATGGCCTGGTCTCACCCTCCTGCAAGGTCCAGTTGCTGGTGTAGGTCCACAACCACCCCGTGACACCAGTAATTTCAGCACCAAACCACTCAGACTTTGCAACAGTAAAACGAGGCACCAAGTCCCCAGCATTCAGCACATGGGCAGTGCTTGGTGTCCAGGAGCACAGCCCAGAGAGGCAACAAATGTAGCAGAATTAGGCAGTAGCTGAACAGGGGATGATGAAGAGCCTCTTGATCTCATACAGGTTTTTTTAGCTCCAGCCATGAGCTTTTTTTGGCCTTTACTCAATGGCCTTTATGCCATTTAAATGCTACTTCTTTAATAGTCCTTTAGAGGGGACTTCCTTGCCAGCTGTTCAACCCATCCCATCGTCTGAGACACAGTTTATGTTTTGCATATTAAAGACTTAATGCATCTTGGAAAAAGATATAATGCAGCCAATTTACATACAAAGGTCTTGGCTTCACAAAGGCATGGGGCATCCTTGTCTTCAGAACCAGCCAAACCCAGTCTCAGAGCCAATACAGCTCCAACTGGGGCAGCCCAGAGTAGATGACATACATTTACTGTATAATTGTTCGATTTGGGTTTTCTTAGCCCAGAGAGGCTAATGAATGAGATAAATGGCTCAGTCTCTGTGTCTGAACTTTCCCCTCCTCAGAGGCTTTTCTGGAGGCTGCCACATGTCAGCTGTGTAGTTCCCTTGGGTCTGCACCAAGGTGGATGCAGAAGGACATCCCCCTTGGCACTCCACGTCGCCCCACTGCTCTCAGGTGGAGAGCTCGAAGTGCTCTTTGACTGCAGATCAGCAGCACTAACCATGCCAGCGAGGGCTTGTGGGCAGTATCAAATGTTTTCCCAAGACGTGTAGAGGTCACGTACCTCCTGGCTTGCAGTAACACAAGAATTGTGCAATATGTTGGGAGATGGTTCAAGGACACCTGGACATATGCTGCTTTCTGCTTGCACAGCACAGAGTGGAATGGACAGGCTAAATCCTATGGGGGTGGCAGGAGGGGCGCAAATAGAGACGGGCAAGGTCTGTGGTACTTTGTCCTGCACTGATTTGGGGTGCTTAGGTCCTTTTCTCCCATGGCAGGTGGAAACTCCTCAAGCCTGCAAACACTGGGACCCCCTCCAAAACATGCTGCCTGGGAGAGGAAGGGGCTGGTGTTTGCCAGCTGTCGTAGTCCCAGTGCCAGGCGGAGTGGACTGGGGACAAGGAGGATGGGGCAATCCTCTCTATCAAATTATTTGATGATAACAGTTACCCCAAATCTTTTAAACAGCTGTCTCTTCTGTACAGAGATTGTGAGGGGAAGGCTATGATAATTGTGTGTCCAGACTGTGTGAATTCTTCTGACACAATTTAAAAACCTAAAACCCAGTGTGTAGTCTGTTTGCTTGCTGCTTATTCCCTTAATGAAGGCTGGTGTCACATGAACCAGTTGTTTAAAATAATACAGGTGAAATAGCTCCACCTCTTATAGGAAGAGGAGGACATAACAAGATACAGCAAGAAAGAGAGCAAAGACAATACTTGATCCACATGTTGAAGAAGGTTTTTTTTAAACATAACATCTTTCATGCTTCAGAAAGCTCTGGAGATTCAAACACAAGATGAAGGGAAGAATATGGTCTTGGGCTGAATCAGAGAGAGAGTGACGCTCTGGATTCAAGAGCTGGAGAGGGTGGGGCAGCATAATATTGATCATGTTTGGCAGTGAGTGATACCGAATACCTGAGGGTTAACAATACACAGGAGGACAGACCTAAAGGACAGCTGGTCTGAACCATAAGGTGAGACTTGACACTAATTGACCGGAACACCTCCAGTGGAAGAAAAATGGTGTACATATACCCTGCAAGTCTTAGGAGCTTGGTGATAGTGGTAGGAGAAAATGCAGAAATGACAAGCCATGTTCATAAATACCCATGAGCATGATCCTCCACCGCCAGAGGTAATAGGTCCTTTTATTCACATTCAGTGGTTGCAAGATCAGGCCTCACTTGGACAACAAAATATATGGCCTGTGCATGTGACTGCATTGGCTGTGCAGTTAAAGCAGGGCTATGTTGTGGAAATGTTTGCAAAAGTAAAGCTAATGTGTGTGATCTGGAAGAAGAGTCCAACTTAAAGAAAAGCTCTTAAAGTCCTTGAGTAATTGAATTTGGTTTCAGAGCATGATTACTACCAAATTAGTTTTATCCTCTAGGTACCTTTCAACCTAATAAACAATACTGCTGAAAATCAGCCTGAACTTGTGGTAATAGTTTTACAGACTTAACTCTAACATTTTGAAGGGTGTGGGAGTTCTGCTGTGCACCTGTGATCAACTCTCCAGTCTTCAGACAGATCTTCAAAAATCACCCAGTCTTTGGTTATTTTTGCAGATCAGCAGACCCAAAATGAAGTAGATATTCCTAAGCAACTGAGGATTCAGATATATAGCATGTTAAGGAGCCTTAACTGGGTAGTATAGTCAGGATTCATCTGAGTAAATACTGGCTTCTATGTTCCCCATGTCTCCACTTGAACTGCATCATCTAGACATCCATTGGAGTCAGCAGAGTGGACTAGGCATATTTAATATGCAGTTTGTCTCTTTTTACAACAGTTTTTAAATAGGCAGGATGACTTGCTCCCTGCAAGTCCCTATCTTCATTGACTATCAAGAGAGATTGAGATGTGAGGATGTTCTGTGGGCATACGAAGTTCAATGATATTGATGAACATTAGTAAACTTGGCTATTAATAACTGTCTATGGGCATGCTACTAGCTCTTACCAGTCAGAAAGTAATGTGACAAGCTTTTTTATCTGATGCTTAAAGATGGTCTGTATTGTCTTTCACTGAATTTTGATCTACTACCTCCTCTTTGGGGTATTACCTCTTATTGTAGTAACTTGGACAGGTCTACAGTTCAGTAGACCAGAGGTGACTTGTTCCATCTCTGTTGTTTGGTTATTGTCTGAGCCAGACAGTGATTCTGAGAAGTTCAACGTTCATCTGCAACAACCAATTGAACATGTGGTAATTTTTTCCACCTCTTTGGACAGAAATTATTTACTCTGTATTCAGAAAATTAGGCAAAGTCTACAAGGAACATAGATTTCTAAACAGGCTTACACTCATTTTTCCTTTTTTTCCACCTCATCATTGCAAGCCTATTATCAATTATACAACTTAACATAAAAGACCCATTTAAAAATCCACTTCCAGCACAGGTTTTGACTGCACTGCCATGTGGAGCCCTAAGGGACGGCTTGGCCAGAGACAAATACATATATTTGAAAAATCCATGCCATTCCTGACCTTGCAAGGTGTGGAGGAGGCACAAGACTGGGAGCTTGAAAATCTACTTGAATAATGAGATGAGAATTAATTTCCTGATGAGAGTATGCCTTCAGCTTGTTCTTCCACACTATAGATCAGCAAAAGGAGGTTAGGGAGAGATTTTGTGGCATTGATAAACCAAAGATCAACTGGCAGCAACAGCCATACGGCATAACACACTTTGTAATCTGTGTGTGGTCTAAGTCAGACCACTAAATACAAAGATAACAAGTAAATGTGGTTTCAGCACTGGCTGAAGTGAGTTCCTCACATAGATTTGTTTGCAGTCTGCAGCACTGACCCACGAAGAGCAAAATAAGACAGTATTTACAATGAGCTATCCATGCAGTGCTGTCTTTTCATTCTGTTTGCTTGGGACCTCGTGTCTGTCATGTAGCATACTAGTGCATGCCCAAAATTAGGCATCACAGTCACGCAGTCAGACAGTCCGGTGGGGGAAAATGTGTAGGTATGTCTCACCTTCTCCACTCTCAAGCGCTGGAGCAGAGCCAACCATGCAATAGCTCAAGAAGATGTCCTGCTCACACAGCTATGTTCAACCAGCTAGAGTAAACAAAAAAGTGATGCTTTGTTAACATTCCAAAAAATAGACCAAAGTTGCAAATTAGAAACAGGAGGCATGACCTTGCCTCAGAATCAGGAGACCTCTGATTTGAGGGGAATCTTTCTGTGGCAAAGCACTTGTTTGCATGTTAGATGGTCCCACTGTGGCTTTACCAGAGGTGGGAATGACGGAGAAGGGTCATGAATGGCCCGTTGTCTTCTCCATCTGCACCAGCATGGCACAGGGCAAGTTAGAAAATTTACAGGTACACTGGTCATTTCTGTTAGGATATAGTGCTAATTTGTGTTCCCAAAACCATTTTTACTCATCTCTTATACACATCCCATGTTGAGGACAGGGATTATTTCCATAACACAGGGAAAAAATAAAACCAACCTGCTTTTAAACAAGGCTAGAAAGTGGTGAGGCATGAGTTCTTGGTGTTGCTCCAAGCATGCTGTCTCGCAGGTCTGTGTCTAGGTTGTATGTTCACTTTTCAGAGACAGCATGCGTGTATAAAGTCAGGAGCAAACTGGAAAGCCTTCAAGAAACATCTGCTTAATGTCTCACAAGCAACCTAAAAGTGAGCATCAGTCATTTAAAATTCCTGTAGCTGCCAACTCTTGTGGCTTTACAGTGTATTTTTGTGAAAGCCCCTGATGCTGAGGTAGGTCATGTTTGGCAACGAAAACATCTCAATTTTTCTTTAAGCTATTCCCATTCTAAACCTTTGTGTGGAGCTGAGACTCTTCTGCCTCTCTGGAAATCTTAAAAGAACCAGACTTGTTTCTGGAAGGTTTGTTTTACTCAAACACATGCTCTTAGGCTTCGTCCAAGAGTCCCAAGGTGGAAGTCTAAGCTCCCTCCATTCAGAATGTCACAACAAATTATTTAACAGCCTTTGCTGGCTTCAATATTTATGCATTTAAATAATAAAAAACAGATGGTAAATTAAAATAATTCCGTTGGATATTGTTGTTGGTTTTTTAAATAATCTTGTGGGGTTTTATCACTTTCCTGCTTATGGAATATTTGGCAAAATTGATACTGGCTTTGCTCTTCAGCCTGAAAATATTTTTCCATTTATTTTATAACTAACACCTACAATGCAAAGAGATCTGATAAAACAGTCAGTGGGATAAATTCAGTGATGAGTATGAGCATAGCATCATCAAAGGCAGAGGCCCTAAATTGTATCTTTAATGAGAGCCAGGCTTCAGAAGTTCATTTAGCCTCACATCTGCTGTTGGGTTTAGTGTTACTATTTTGGATTTACAGATCGGAAAAGAAGGTACTAAGACGTTATACAACATCACTACGGTCATTCAGTCTTTCATACAGCTGGGAATTAATGTGGTTTTAAAAACAAAGACATTTGCAGCCATTTCATGGCCCATATTAGCAATGCCTGCACAAGCAAGCCATTTCACGAATGAGAGCATTTGGTGCTGAGGTCTTTTCCTCTATGCTGTATGTGGCTAGGGGTGTGTAATTTTGATGAGTTTCCATCTGGTCCCCTGGACCACACACCTCTGTTGGTTGTGTTGCCCCAGGCTGCCCAAGGAAAGCTCTTCCACAAACCTTTGACCCTCCACAGGCTGCCCCAAGAAGGGCTGCACTGAGCTCGCATGTGCCGTGCCAGAGTCAGGAGCAAATCACCTCCCTGCTGTCACCACCCATGTAGGGCTTTGCACGTGGAAGCAAACCCTGCTACTGCTGGTGGTCCTGCCTTATTTCACTAAGAAGTTACCCTTTATACAAAAATATCCCATACGGCCTTTGCACAAACAGCTGGTTTCATCACTTTGAAGCGGGTTAGATTTCACTGTGGAAAAAAGCCAGGCTGTAAACTGACACAAAGCTCTTCCTTTGCCAAAAATTCAGTTAAAAAAAAATAGAGCAAGTGTCTCCCCAGGCCCTAATGCATCTCTGTTATCTCCCTGTTTATGAGTCCTCCTCAAGTGGGATGCAGCAGGACACAGGATCATGGACCGGACTGCAGAGCAGCTTCAGTAATTTCAATAACCCCAAGGGGCTGTCTGCAGGAGCTCCCCAGAGCTGCCCCGAGGCTGGAAATGCAACCCCTCCTGTGAGGAGACGGCTATGCATTACCAGCAGAGCTGTGCAACCGTGCTCTGCAGTTCTGGTATTTTCTAGGCAGCAAGACAAATTCTCCGTGGCATGAGAAATTTATCAGAAATGATAAGCACAAGATATGCTGGTCCCTGGGTAAAGAGCTCTCAGCTGAACCATTTCCATATTAACTCTTCTGGAGCATCTTTCTGAATGCTAACTCCAAAAGTTCAAAAAACAGGAACCAGATGCAGAAACTGTGTCTTAAAGTTATCAGATCTAGACAAAAAAAAAAAAATCCTTTTCATTTGCTTTCTGTCTGGTATTTGAGTTATGAAATTTCTTTTTCAAGTTCTTCTGCAAGCACTAGGAGCTAGGAGCTCAGACTGCGTTCAGGAACTAGGAGTATATGAAAATAGCCAGCAGAAGATGAGGGGTAGAAATAGTCAATCATTTCAGACATCTTTCTGAATAAGAACTGAAACCAAACAGACAATTTTGTAGTTACTGTAGATACACCATTCTCCTTTGACTTCTTCTGATGTCTTCAACATCTTTGTTGTTATTTACCTGTTCGGGACTCAGCACGACAGGGTGAGAGCATTGTTTTGAGCTATTAGATGCCATTCATTAAAGATAAAAATGAGTGAAAACAAAAGGCAAAGGAATTTAAATATGCTAATATTGGGTTCCCTTCTTTCTGCATTTTATCCATATTACATAAATCATGGTAACATCCAATTGTAGACTATCACCAAATGAAAAGTTTTATAGCACACAACCCACCAAGGACAAAGATCAGCGTTTTATCATCCTGGGAGGTGATGATTTACATTTCCCAAGAAATGTGAAACTCTAACAAGTCCTAAATTATCAGATCTTTAAAATTTACCACTATGTTTTATAGCTGTTATGAAATGGCATATGGAATGGTGGGTTTAATGATGTTATTGCTTTATTCAAACCAAATTTATTGGGTTCCGTTCAGGAGTAACTTATGAAATTAATGGCCAATGATGGGTACACTAAGTTCCAAGCTATGCCGCGCTAGCAAGAGAGACTTATAGGCATTAAGGTGCCCAAAATCCTTTACTAAGACAGATGAAACTGTCCCAGGAACTTTCAGAGTTAATCCATGTAGTGTTTCTAGAAACTACATTTCAGAATCAGATACATCGAAAAGTTTCTCAAAGGTCAAAAGTATGCCTGTGCTTCAGATTAGAGGTGTAGGGTTGGAGAAAGAAGTTTCATTGGCAGAGGCACTAAGCATGGTTTTACACAGATGGATTACATGCACTAGGTGCGGGTTTTGACTATTGGATAGGGTTGCATCCTTTTTTTACAGTCACTTTTTTGCACAGAAGAAGTTAATTCCATTCCATGTAATTTTACTGTGGATCTTCAAAAAAAATTGTTTCAGTTAGTCAACAACCATTAAGTCTTTCTTTACAGTCTGCCTGGCAAGTTACAGCACTGGTGCAGTAAGTGTGGGAGCGGATGCTCAATAATATCTCAGAATTCTTTAACCATGATAAAAATTATCTTCCTCGGCTTCTTCTTAGAAGTGTTAAATATCCAGCAGAAGATATATTTATTCAGGCAATGAATTACAATACCATGCTGACAGCTGGGAAACAGGCCCTTTCTCCTACATTAAACCAAAATGGTAGAAAGACAGGGTCACACTGCATGTTTCCTCCTGTTTGGCCCAGCTTTGTGTATTTGTAGGGCTGAATGTACTCACACAATTGACAAAAGATTAAATTTTCAAGAGCTGATCAGACATGAAGTGGAGAGACCGAAATTTCTGACGAGTATTAATATAAAAGCCATTCACATTTTCCTTTCAAACATACGTGCCAGCTGAGGACATGCTGCTCCTCTTATTATTTTCATTTAGCTGTCTGCCTTGTGAAGGCTTCAATTATCAAGTTGGTTGATTCTTTAGCAATTAATAGTTTGAAGTTCTTTTTATATATCTCAGCAGACATCATGACTCAGAAAACAACCCACTCTTCTGAATGGATCTTTAAGATGAAGCAGTTCCATCAATCATTCTATGAGCCTTTGAAACATATCCTGGTTTTCCTAACCATTCCTCTCCTTCGGACTTCTGAGCACAATTACATGATGAGAAGGGCGGATGAATGAGCAGCTGAGGGGCATCACAGAGGCCAGATGGGTCAGGTTTCATAGAATCATAGAATACTTTGTGTTGGAAGGGACCCCATCCTCCTTGCAGTGTGCAGGGACATCTTCAACTAGATCAGGTTGCTCAGAGCCCCATCCAACCTCACCTTGACTGTTACCAGGGATGGGGCATCTACCACCTCTCTGGGCAACCTGTGCCACTCTTTCACCACCCTCATTGTAAAACATTTCTTCCTTCTATCTAGTCTGAATCTACCCTCTTTTGGATTTAAACCATTACCTCTTGTCCTATCACAACAGGCCCTGCTAAAAACTTTGTCCCCATCTTTCTTACAAGCCCGCTTTAAGTACTGAAAGGCTGCAAGAAGATCTCCCCACAGCCTTCTCTTCTCCAGGCTGAACAACCCCAACTCTCTCAGCCTTTCTTCATAGAAGAGGTGTTCCATCCCTCTGATCAGTTTTGTGGCCCTCCTCTGGACCCGCTCCAACAGGTCCATATCCTTACTGTGCTGAGGACCCCAGCACCGGACGCAGTGCTCCAGGGGGGGTCTCACCAGAGTGCAGCAGAGGGGCAGAATCACCTCCGTCGACCTGCTGGCCATGCTTCTTTGGATGCAACGCAGGACAGTCTTCTGGGCTGTGAGCCTACATTGCTGGCTCATGTCCAGCTTTTCATCCACCAGTATCCCCAAGTCCTTCTCTGCAGGGCTGCTCTCAATCCCTTCATCCCCCCAGCCTGTATTGACACTGGGGATTGCCCCGACCCAGGCACAGGACCTTGCACTTGGGCTTGTTGAACCTCATGAGGTTCCCATGGGCCCACTCCTCCAGCTTGTCCAGGTCCCTCTGGATGGCATCCCGTCCCTCAGGTGTGTCAGCCACACCGCTCAGCTTGGTATCGTCTGCAAGCTTGCGGAGGGTGCACTTGATCCCACTGTCTATGTCATTGATGAAGATATTAAACAGTAATGGTCCCAGTATGGACCTCTGAGGAACACCACTTGTCACCAATCTCCATCTGGACATTGAGCCATTGACTGCTACCCTCTGGATGCGGCCATCCAACCAATTCCTCATCCACTGAACAGTCCACCCATCAAATCCATATCTCTCCAATTTAGAGAAAAGGATGTTGTGGGCGACCATGTCAAAGGCCTTACAGAAGTCCACACAGACATCTGTAGGACTTCCCTTGTCCACTGATGTAGTCACTCCATCACAGAAGGCCACTGGGTTGGTCAGGCAGGACTTGCCCTTGGTGAAGCCGTGCTGGCTGTCTCAAATCACCTCCCTGCAATCCATGGGCCTTAGCATAGATTCTAGGAGGATCTGTGCCATGATCTTCCCAGGACCAGAGGTGAGGCTGACAAGTCAGTACTTCCCAGGGTCCTCCTTTTACCCTTTTTAAAAAAGGGTGCAATGTTTCCCTTTTTCCAGTCACCAGGGACTTCACCTGACTGTCATGACTTCTCAAATATCATGGAGAGTGGCTTAGCAACTACATCAGCCAATTCCCTCAGGACTCTGGGATGCATCTCGTCAGGTCCCATAGACTTATGTATGTTCAGGTTCCTCAGGTGGTCATGAACTTGATCTTCTCTTACAGTGGGAGCGACTTTGCTCCTCCAGTCTCCATCTTGTCTTCCATCCACTCGAGAGGTGTGGGAAGAGAGGTTGCCAGTGAAGACTGAGGCAGAGAAGTTGTTGAGTACCTCACCTTCTCCTTGTCCATTGTTACCAGTTTGCCAGTCTTTGGTTTGATTCATCCCTCCACCCCTCCAGTGGTGGAATCACTCTGCTTGGCTTCAACACAGGACTTCACAACCCAAAAAGGCATTAAAAGATGTGTATGTGTCTTGTGCAGATGGGGAAACAGACACAGAAAGGACAGGATACAATTAGATGTGGGTTTTTTTTAATTGAACTCATCTGAAACTATAGATTCTTGCTGCTGAAAAAAGTCAGGACCCACTTTTTCAATGATCTGAGGCATGCAGCTTTAACTGATGGCTAGAAGGCCCCCAAGAACAGTGAAACTCCTCTAAGGCTGAGCTGTCACCCCTGGACTTTCACATCCAGCAGTACTACCAAAAGGTCCAGAAAAGGACATGCAAAAAACCTGGTGTTGGTCCATCAGCCACCTACCAGGCAGATGGAACAAGAGCTTACGGTCACGGACAGTGTGCCCTGACACCCTGCATGGACTGGGGTTGGTTCTTAGTCACTGGCAACTTGGTGCACTGGAAGTACCATTTCCATTTCCAGTTCCAGCTTCTGCCCAGTTATTTTGGCTATGCCAATTGTAAATTTAACTGAAGAATTTTGTCAGCAATAATCGACTGCTGAACTATTTTGCCTTAGTTTCATTATGTGTAATGATGTATCTTTGCAAGATAGTTATTCTGGTGAAACCGTTCAAATCAGGTTAGCATCTGAGTTAGGATCAAAAAAAATCAAACTGCATCACATTTGCCACAGGCTCCAAAGTATGAAAAAGGACCGTGGGTCTGCTGAAACAGTAACTTGATTGTGTGGCTAAGTCCTTCACCTGCCTATGCCATAGCTACCCACCTGTGAAATGGCAATGATAATAGCTCTTTCCCTGGTAGGGGCTTGTAAAAACAAATTCATAAGAACCTCAAGAAATACCTGATGCTTAGATGGAGTTATTACAGAATTCAGTCAGGATACGTGCTAAGCTTAATAATCGGTCTGTCTCTGGGAAAGAGCTGGAAAAACTAGTCACTGCGGACTCCCAGAGACTGAAGTGAACTGGCATGACCTGTGGATCTGAACACCTCTGTCCCCATGAAATTAGTGCTGATGCTCTCCTTCCCTCCTGACAACAATAAGATTTGTGGTTAGTTTTGACAAAAGTACAAAAGTGAAATCACCATTTTTGCAAACCAGCTGTTCTTCTGAATATTGCATCTCATCAACAATCTTTAATATTCTTTTTTTGACTGATTGCTTACTGAGAAGCAGATTGGAGAGTTGCAAGTCTGCCTTGTGGTCTGTTTCTCATTTGCTTTTATTTACTTTTTTATTACCCCAAACTAGATGCTTAAATTATAATTCTGAAGCTTAAGAGATTGTTTTCATTTTTTTTTAAATCTGTTGTCCATACATTGTACCTACCTCCTAATATTTCTCTAGGAACATGATCAACATAATATAAAATTATGTGTAGTAATCAACTGAATAATACTTGCATGCTATTACCATATGATTTTCATGTTAAGTGATCAGCAAATTAAGAGCAAATTCAGTGAGACTCCTGTAAGAATTCATGCTTCTCAGAAATGCATGATGCCAAAAACATTCCCAGGTGAGGTGGAAGTGAACAGCTGCATTTAAAAAATCTTTGTTCAGGCCACAAAATTCAGCCACTGTTATAATCATTTCAAGACTTTAAATAAATATTTTAACATCTTTTTTATTTGCTTCCTGCTGCTTGAGCCTGTACATTTTGTTCTGGCTGTGTTTTCAATTTGTCATGCAATCATGGAAGAAAGAGACTTTTAAAAACAGAAAGGAGGGTGAAATTATTATAAATATACAAGAAATAAAACTTCCTAAATAACACTGCCTGGAAACCATGGAAACCATGGAAACACCATGAGAATCAACAGATTCTTGACATCTCAAACCATGAGATTTACCCTTTCCAGACAAGAGGGTGGTAGGCAAAGAGAAATAAATGTTCATCAACTATCACGTCACAGCAGGCCTCAGCTGAAAAGGAGAACTCACAAGACAGGAAAAATGTCTGGCTTTTGTCCTACACTGTCACTGTGGCATTTGGAGCCAGTTAGAGACAGAAAATACTGTTTCCTACATATATCCTGAATTTTTTCACATGCTCCTAGCACATGAGGGGTAAAACAATCGTGAACAGCAGTATATCTTCGCATCAAAAAAAGATCAGACCAGAATTTCTATGTTGCTCTGTTTTCTTTCTCCTTTTCTGGTGTTTCAAAGCAAGGCAGCTTTTGTGTGCTGCATTGCTTTGAAAGAAGGGAAATTCAAAGCCTGAATCTAATCCTCGGTCAAGTGTAAACCAGTGAATACTCATATACAACCCTTAAGATTCTACTGTTGGATCAGGAGGAGAGGACATATACCATGAAAACAGGTCCCTGCAGGAAAAAAAATTTCAAACCTTTGCGGCAGCCATGGAAGCCAAACCTGTTTTCCACCCAAAGGCCATTTTCCACATGGTCACCATGAGCACCTCCATGGGTGCTTCACAGTGTCACTATATGTTTAGGCCATTTCCTATATTTAGGTGCACTAAATGCATTTCATGCCTCTATCCTATCTTCATACTAATGGAAAGAGATAATCTATCTCCCACCCTCCCCTTCCAAAGAAAATGAATCCACTGAAGTCAAGGTGCTCATTCATCCATAACTGTATAATGGTGAGCCTTCATGTGCGTTGCAGTTCACATCAGCAGTGCACTTCAGAAACAAATCTCTTGATCATCCTGACTTACTGTGCTTCAGCCTGTGTCCCAGAGTGTTGCTGGACAGGACCTGGGCTTCCTTCAGCTGAAATAAAATCTGAGTTGTGCTCTAGGAGCACTTCAAGTGCTCCCACTGCTGATGGGTGTTCAGTCCTCAGAGCCAGACTGGAGATGATAGTTAAAATTACCCCCCCTGAAATAATTATCATGTGTTTTAATGAGCACTTTGATGATCTCTTAGACAGAAGCTTCACCCAGATATCTGTATCTAATACCTACTGATAGCCTATTACTGTGTGAATTTATTTTGACCTCCTTTAAGAAGCCCAACTGTGAAGCTGCACTTCCTATTGATCACTACATGCTTTTCTTTGTTTCAAACCTATTAAGTAGTAATTTGGGCTCTACCTGTGGCACGTATTATGAAAAGTAATGAATACCTTTCCACCTTCTTCTTGATGGTCATAATTTTACCGACTCCTGTCAGATGCCCTCTCTGTTGTTTTCATTCCAGACTGAGGTCCCTTTAAAAGTCTTTCCTTATACCAAAGCAATGAGATCATCCTTGTTGCCCTTCTCAGTTCTGTTTCAAGTTGTACTGTATCTTTTTGGAGATAGGGTGACCTGACCCACATACACTATTCAACATATTGATGTATTAAAGATAAGCATGATTAACCAGTCAGTCCTTGTGGAGAAAACCTCACTCATTTATTTGCTGCGCTGATAACTCTGGCAGCACCATGGCAGTTTGAAATTGGATTTCAAGAGAATACTGGGAAAAAAAAGGACTCAAAGTCTGAAATGAGAAAGAGACAGAGGCAAAAAAGGGTTGTCTGTATCATCTGATATTAATGAGCTACGGAAAGCCACAAAAGAGTTGGAAGGCAAAGTGTTGAATTTGCAGTCTTTGAGGAATAATCTCAATTTGAGTGATAACTGAATGCTAAAGATACAAGTGACTGAATTTGTTTACCTATTAGGAAGAAAAATCATGTGAACAAGCTTTCTATGTCACTTTTAATTAGGACAAATCTCAGCTCTGAAACACTGAATTCTGTGTTGGAGAAAGAGACAAGCAGTGAATCTGCCATTCAGCCTTACTGAGGTGCTTTACACGAAGATGCTGCAGCACCAAAAATATTATGGGACCAGACCAGAGAAATTATCCTTTCCAAATTGATGTATTTTCACAAAGTGCGTGATTCTGCCCCTTTATAGTAAACATGATCTTTGTCATTACACTCAAGGCAGGCAAGGAAAAAAGTTTCTCAGGAACATTTTCAAATCCTAATTTCTTATGGAATAGAAGTTTATAATTCAGCCATATGAAATGGTCAAAATACATTTCTGTGCTTTCTCCTGCTCTGTCACAAGTAACTCACCCTTCTTGCTTTGTGATGGAGAGAAGTGTATTTTCAAGCATTATCAGGAGCACCCTGAAACTGCTTCAGAAGTTGCTATATGAGGCTGACTATAAACAAACGTCTATGTGCATCTTTTAATACCACACATTAAGATTAAAATTACAGCCATTACAGCTCTAATTCCGAAGTGTCATTTCACAGCTGAGAATAATAATTGTTCATCAAAACTTTCTGAGGGATCATGGACTGCTTGCTGAATATTTCCCAGATTCTGCAAACTTTCCAAAATCTTTCAAATGAACCTCTTTTCAAATTCTTACCTCCAATTGCAGTCCTTGTGTGGCCCATACACGAAAGGCTGGATATGGGATGATAATGTCAGAGGGGGGATAACAATAAAAGTAAGGACAATAGGTAAAGATGAACCTGCACTTGGAGATTATTTACTGTGTCCTGTTCTGGTCCTCACAATTCAAAAAAGACATGGACAGATTGGATAGGGTCCAAAGGAGGGTCACAAAGATGATCAAAGGGCTGGAGAACCTGCCCTGTGAGGGAAGGTTCCTTGCCTTCTGGCCTGAGTAACCACAAGGTCAGAGACAGCCACTGAGATGAGTAGCTAAAAGGAATCAGCTGTTGTGCCTCAGCACTAAAAATTATCCCAGTACAGCATCCAAGTGCTTGGTTTTTAGAGTCTGGCTGCCATGAAGCCCCCAGGGATGGCCCCCAGCTGGCAGCTTTGTGGCATGGCAATATCTCAATTGAAACCAATATCTCCAGAGAAATCCTGTTCTGTTGATGCCTGCACTGTTTATCATATTATTATCAACATTACAGTTTAATATCTTCATCAATGACATAGACAGTGGGATCAAGTGCACCCTCCGCAAGCTTGCAGACGATACCAAGCTGAGCGGTGTGGCTGACACACCTGAGGGACGGGATGCCATCCAGAGGGACCTGGACAAGCTGGAGGAGTGGGCCCATGGGAACCTCATGAGGTTCAA
Source organism: Platalea leucorodia (assembly GCF_965183815.1). Lineage (NCBI taxonomy): Eukaryota > Metazoa > Chordata > Aves > Pelecaniformes > Threskiornithidae > Platalea > Platalea leucorodia. Next base: position 13,030,073 of record NC_138823.1, on the reverse strand, counting down.
CAAGCCCAAGTGCAAGGTCCTGCACCTGGGCTGGGGCAATCCCCAGTATCAATGCAGGCTGGGGGATGAAGGGATTGAGAGCAGCCCTGCTGAAAAGAACTTGGGGATACTGGTGGATGAAAAGCTGGACATGAGCCAGCAACATGTGCTCACAGCCCAGAAAGCCAACCGTATCCTGGGTGGCATCCAAAGAAGCATGGCCAGCAGGTCGACGGAGGCGATTCTGCCTCTCTACTCCGCTCTGGTAAGACCCCCCCTGGAGCACTGCGTCCGGCTCTGGGGTCCTCAGCACAGGAAAGACATGGACCTGTTGGAGTGGGTCCAGAGGAGGGCCAGAAAAATGATCAGAGGGATGGAACACATCTCTTATGAAGAAAGGCTGAGAGAGTTGGGGTTGTTCAGCCTGGAGAAGAGAAGGCTGCGGGGAGATCTTCTTGCAGCCTTTCAGTACTTAGAGGGGGCTTATGAGAAAGATGGGGACAAACTTTTTAGTAGGGCCTGTTGTGATAGGACAAGAGGTAATGGTTTAAATCCAAAAGAGGGTAGATTCAGACTAGATAGAAGGAAGAAATGTTTTACAATGAGGGTGGTGAAAGAGTGGCACAGGTTGCCCAGAGAGGTGGTAGATGCTCCATCCCTGGAAACATTCAAGGTGAGGCTGGATGGGGCTCTGAGCAACCTGATTAAGTTGAAGATGTCCCTGCCCATGGCAGGGGGGTTGGACTAGATGCCCTTTAAAGGTTCTTTCCATCCCAAACTATTCTATAAGTCTACGATTCTATATTATTATAACCTGATGTCGTGGTTTAACCCCAGCCGGCAATAAGCCCCACGCAGACACTCGCTCACTCCTCCATGGTGGGATGTGGGAGACAATCAGAAGGGTAAAAGTGAGAAAACTCGTGGGTTGAGATAAAGACATTTTAATAGGTAAAGCAAATGCTGTGCACACAAGCAAAGCAAGGAATTCATTCACTACTTCCCATCGGCAGGCAAATGTTCAGCCATCTTCATGAAAGCAGGGCTCCATCACACCTAACGGTGACTTGGTAAGACAAATACCATAACTCCGAACGTGTGTCCCCCTCTTCCTTCTTCTTCCCCGGCTTTATATGCTGAGCATGACATCATATGGTGTGGGATATCCCCGTGGTCAGTTGGGGTCAGCTGTCCCAGCCGTGTCCCCTCCCAACTCCTTGTGCACCCCCAGCTACTCGCTGGTGGGGTGGGGTGAGGAGCAGAAAAGGCCTTGACTCTGTGTAAGCACTGCTCAGCAGTGACGAAAACATCCCTGTGTTATCAACACGGTTTCCAGCACAAATCCAACACATAGTCCCATACTAGGTACTGTGAAGAAAATTAACTCTATCCCAGCCAAAACCAGCGTACCTGATAGAGTGAAATGGGCTCCCCCGCAAGTTTGTGGCATGGATTAATATGGATAATATTCAGAGTGATAAGAACAGCTACCCACTATATTACCCTAATGCTGAAACATTAGATGATTTAAATGAGGGTGATCAACATCTTGTCATCAGTAAAGGCTTTAAATGGCAACTTTTGGCATTAATTTAGTATCTCTGCTTCTAAAAGAATGGAAAATAAGGGTATTATCATGTCACCTTTTTTCCCCATGCAGCACAGTCTCAAACCAGCAGCTCTCTCAGAAGGCTGCACAGAAGGTGGGAAAAATGGGAGCAAGAACAACTGCAGACACAGTGCAAAGGCAACCTCACCCCCAGCTAAGAAGTCCTAGGCTTGATGGTGGTGCTGATGCCTTCAGGGATCTCTGATCATTTCACTTCTTCTTTGTTTCACCTTTCACCACTTAAATGTAAGAGGTCAGAAGCTGTGTGTATCTTGCCTTTACATTTTTCCTGGTCTAAGCAAGTCAAGAACAGACCCTACCTGGAACAAAAAAAAATCTGGGGACAGATTTATTTTAAAAGTATCTCCCCCCCAATAATTAAGCGGTGATGGTTTCCTACATAAAGACTTGAGCATGTTCATTTTTAGAAAATATGGAACCTGGGGCATTGTGTGAAAAACATAATTTATTCTTATTGTCTTTTAAAATTCAGTGCAATCCCAAGATACTCCGTCCCCTACTAGCAGTGATATATTCCCAATATCCTCATTAGGGAGCTTTGGGAGAAAGAAAGTAAAAAAACCTTCAAGAGATACAAGAGGGAGAAGACAGGAGAGTACAGAAGTAGTTCCAGCCAAGCAGCTAAGAATAGCTAAGAATAGCAGCAATTCAGCTCAGGCTAAAAATATCTTCGTTTCTAGTGATGGGATCCAGACGTGGAACAAACGCCAGTTCATGTCACTCAGCTCTGACCCAAGCACATGCGATGAGACTATAAGCAAAGAAATGATGATTAAACAGAGTTATAAAACAGTGACTCATGGGATCACAAAGCAGCTGCATTCCAGTTCCCACGACAAAGAAACCCAGCTAGCTGGGCTCACTCGTAAAATAATAGAACAGGCCAGTGCTTTTTATATCAGACAGCTTTAATACACAGGAACGTTAAACATGCCTTTGCCAGAGATTAATCTCTGCTTTCCAGGCTCATTTCAGCTCTCCATGTCAGCTCTGAGCTCCTGAACTCACTGCAGGTTTCCTGCTTTGCTTTCGCCGGAGAGCAGAGCCGGAGAGCTGACAGCGTTTCTGGCCAGCTGCCCCGGCGCTCCACCACCCTGGCCAGCTCCAGGGAGCGCTGGGGAGGACAGTTTGAGAGGGCAGAAGAGCAAAGGGAAATTTCTTTTCCTGGAAATATCTTTGCTGACTTGCAGTTTCCCTGTGCTGGTGTTATTATTTCCAGCACAGCCGTGGGCCTGATGAGTACGGGCCAGAAGTAATTATGGTGGGTCCTAATTGCAGGGTGCACATCACGTTAGATAATGCTGAAAGAGGAGGGCAGGGAAGGAATATAGCCTTGCTAAACTCACCCTTGGAAAGATGTATAAGTGAAATAAAAAAGATTCAGCTGCATAACACACTTGGGTACACTCATGGGGACCCCCCGCCTTGGCAATATGCCTTGGCAAGACCTAACACCACAATTTTAATAGAGCTTTGCTTTAGCAACTGTGCCGGGTGATACTGGGGCAAAAAAATTGGAAAGGCAGCTGACTTGGACTACAGCAGAGGGGAGAGAGCCCAGCAGCACAGAAGAGCTCTGCTTGCTCCTTCTCCCCTACTCTCCTAGGGAAAAAGGATGAGCAGCTCCCACTTCTGCGCTCTGTTTCTGAATCCGTAAGGCTGAGAATAAACAGGGAGAAAAAGGCTGCCCTACTGATGCAGATCTGGGAAATAGAGAGGACCTTCTTGTGAATCCCCTTAGTCCTTGGAGAAAAGCTTCTGGGGCTGGAAGACGGCCAAAGGAGCAAAGGAACACAGAGCTCCTTTGCTGCAAAGAGTCACGCTGGGAGGTGACTCCTGGTACCCTCATCCAGGTCGCCATTAACTGGACTCAGCTGAATGACGTGGTTAGAACTGCGGCTGTGGGACCCAAACTCCTTTGCATGGACCTATCCTGGAGACCCGGCAGCACTGCAAACATCTCAGCCTAGAAACATTAGGGATCAAAAGATGGACAAAGGAGATATTTAAGTACCACTTTGGAGATACTTAAACACCACTTCATGGTCTTTTTAAACACCACTTCATGGTCTTTTTTGAGTCCTTTTTCTTGTCTGTGAGTTTTTGGGGGCTTAGAGTAACCTGGGGCAAAGGGAGGTCCTTGTGCTTATAGAAGGAAGGTCTAGGAAGGTGAGTAGGGAGCAGGCAGGGTTCTCGGTGTAGTCCAGTATCTCACAGACTAAGGATGATGACCCCAACGGGAGGCAGAGCTGTCACAGATATGGCCCTGAGTCCAGCTCAATCACATTGCTGTTCAAGTCATACTAAATTGTCAGTCTGTGAGCAGAATTATGCCAATAAAAGCTTGGGATAGCCAATAAAAGCAACCTGTGTTGCAGCTAACAGGGAATTAATCTGGCACATCGCTTCTTGCTTGTGGAACAAGTTACCTCTTAACTGGTGCAGTAAAAGCTTGCTGTATCCTACTTTTATGGCACCTTAAATGCACAGGGAACTGCTTCTCTGAACCTGGCCATGCCCATCCAGAACACAAGATATAAATGTCATTTTTTGGTTTGCTCAAGGTGTAAAGCAAACCAGGACTACCGGAACAGCTGAAGCCCCAGGCAGTACACTCACGCTGCCCAGTGCCTTCACTCTTGTAGGGAAGCTGGTGGGTCAAACCAAGCAGGGAACCAAAGAGCTTGCACTGACATCTTTATCGCAGCAGTGAGACTGACTGATTTCTCTCTTCTCTACCTTTCTGAAACTTACTGGCACTAAGTTCCAGGCTCCTCACCTTTGTCGAGACTGGTCAAAAAGCTGGATTTAAGAAGTACTGGGAGACAATGACTCACAGACGGACAGAGGGAAATGCAGTTGCATCAGATTTCTCCTATTGGAAAAAAGGCTTAAAAAATCTCTACTAACCTTGTTATCACCAAGATCACTTCAAAACAAGATAAAAATTAAAGATAAAGTGAAAGTGGCTGCTGCTTAGAGGAAGTTATGTTGGGTGTTTCCCCCTGTATTTCAAGTGACCAAAAGTCTATCCAGTTTACAAGAAAAACTATTTGTTAGGAGGTTTAGGCTGCACCCCCAAGAGCAGGAAAAGTATGGTTCTGTCTGGTGAGAAATACCGTGAGTAACATTGCAAAGTGCATCCATTCTTCTTCTAGATTGTCAAAATTTAGCTGCTTTAAACTGTAGCAGCCAACTGTGCATTTTGGTAACGGTAATTCATTCATAGAAGAACTATATCAAAGCTCTTGATAGGTCTTTTGACCTTATGGTAAATCATCTTCCCATTTACAGACATTTCAGTGGTTATCTATGGAGTTAATTGTGTGCCAGAACAGTCCTGAATGATGTACTTCAACCTACTTTCAACATATCTGAACAACATCCCTGGTCACAGGAGTAAGAGTGCTGGAAAGCACCTCCTTCCTCATAAAATTAAACCCAATTGTCTTTCTGTACCACAAGGACTGCATTAATTTTTCACTCCTTTAAAATACAAGAACAGCTAATGTAAATCCCTTCCAAAGTGAATGATCCAACAAACAAGAAATTTCACCTCCTGCTAAAACCTCCAGTACTTTCCAAATACCTCTCTTCAGCTTCTTCCCAGCCACTATTGAAAACTTACAGTCCCTGTAGGCTCTCCAGAAGGAAAATAAAGGTCAGAGTCAAGGAGACATGGAAATTTGTCCCATGCTTTCCCCATTTTTTGAAGCTGCAGTACGTGAAAAGGTGAATTATCATGAAGATCGGCACTCAGTAAGTTGACCTCTCTCTTCTCTGTTTCTAAATGGCATATGCATAGTTTGGCCATTTTTTTCCTACAGAGCATGTGCTGTTACAGCAGCTATGAAAATGGAAATTTAATAGTAGCTGTGTGGCTATTTTGAAGTCCTGGTCGCATCCCAGGAAATCCTCTATTCTGTCCCATTTCCTCTCTGGGAAGAAATCCATGTAGCTGTTTGAAATGCTGGTATGGCATATGCCCGCGTCCTGGACCACTCTGACAACTGCTATGGCAAATAAAGCAGATCAGCCCTCCTTTCTCTGCCTGGAAACAATAGTGCTGGAAAACAGCACTGGAAGGAAAGGACAGAGAGGACCGTACTGATCATGCCTGCGCTCAGCACAGAGTCATTTCCAGCTCCCCAGCTCACACCAGGCCAACAGGCTTAAAGCTATGTCAGGCCACAAGACTGCAAATCTATAGGGTGTTAAAGCTGCCATCCAGATTTTCAAGCCCAGATCACTCTGCCTGCCTTTTAAAAGTTTGTGATGGGTGGGGGATGCTTTGTTGCCTATCAGGCTAGAAAGGTTTAGAGGAGACAGGCGGCAACCTCTGTGCCCAGCCCAGGTGCCTTTGTTCTCAGTTTGAAGTGTGACAGCTCAGCCTGTGATCCAGCTGCCTGCCTGTAAATAAAAAGCATCAGAAAGCATCTTTCATCAGGCTAAAATTTAATAGTTTTACAGAATATATACACACACACACACACACACACACACACATATATATATACACAAGTAAGCAGGAATGTAGGCCAAGGGTATTAATAATTACTGACTAATGGTCTCTGACGCAGTATTAGGGGGGAAGAGGTTAAGGCTCAGTGTAGTCCATTAATCCACCCAAGCAGAGTACCCACAGTTGCAATATTGAATTAGCCTTTTCTGTGACCCAGATAAACTGGGGAAGGAAAATTTCAGGCTGGAAAAATTGTTGTTAGGATTTTGCACTGCCAGATCGTCCAATAACTACTTAATTTTCATCTTAATAAGAAAATTGTGGCTCGCTCCCTATTCAGCACTTTTTGCCCTTTTGGTTTCACAGCATTTTGCAAAGTCAGCAACTGCTGGGATAACTTTGGCTCAAGATCCCATGAACAGTGCTCGCTCTCTCTTCCTACCCAGAAGCACAGAGGGGTGCTACATAGGTGGGAGGGAGCCACTCAAACTAGATGCCAACCACAGCACATTCTCATGATGAGCACACCACAATTTTTAATGCTTTTTTCCATCAGGCCCATTATTTAGGTAAGACATACAGCAAGCAAGGGACTATGAGGTTAGCTCCACCCCATACAGCGCTTGAAGCCCAGTCCTCCCTCTCTGAGAAAGATCATCTCTGGAGGATCCAGAAGGTTGAAGAACTGTCCCCCAGGGCAGTCATGCAATGATTTGCCCAGAAAGATGGCTTTCTTCAATTCCCTTTCAGGTATATCAATATAGCTTGTGACCCAAACCTATGAACTAGAAATCCATTCCACAAATGCACAAATGTTTTTAATCTGTCTATTCTGATTGCAGGTACTGCTGTTATCGAGACAGTTGCCCTTTCCTAGCTCCTTTTCAGTTGTCCCTGAAAAACAGGGGTTTAAAATACCCAAGCCCTGTTCGTCTAGGATATCTGGTCCATTCCTCTTGAGGAAGCTTCACTGCAAGGACAAGTATAATTTGGATTTCTACATACTCCCTCAACACATGCTGTCAATATTTCTTTCTCACGAGGGGAACAAGAAGTCCAATCTATAGAAACTTGAAGCATTTCTACTCATAGGATTAAGGATTTCAGTCTTCAGGCTGTATACTTCATGTCTGTTCCTACATGTACAAGTGTCCCTTGAGTCTGGTTGCTTTGGCATCTGTAATGCATGTTGACTTAAAGCATTGCAGAACGTGCTGGATTTCCTACAGTTGTGCAATAATTTGCTGTTCATTTAATGTCAACCATCTGCTCAGATCTTACTTTTCTCCCATGTGCAGCCTGGTTGAAATCAGAATTGACAGAATCAATATCTATGGGAAAACCAGAGAAGTTAACAAAGGAGTTAAACGTGCAGGATTTTGAAGGCAGCACAGAGTTGCTCTGTTTTCCTGCCAGTTACCTTAAGTTTCCACAGCATTTGAGTTATACTCCTAAAAAATGTATCTACAAAACCATCCAAGCACATTTTGTTCCCGACTTTTTTGGCTGTGCAAGGAAAAGTGACCAACTGGCTTTAAAATAATAGCTGTATATATCTCTTCTGAGGCATGTGCCTGGCAGAAAGCAAATCTCCGAGTATTGACTGAAAGGTGATTAAACTGCATCTGCTCTAGAAATAATGTTAAAACTAAAAATCACACAACAGGAGGCCGCCTGAAGCCTCTCTGTCCTCCATCACTCGCAGGACAGATTCCTGCTCTCCTTCAAGGTGGGAGGTGAGTTGTAGGTAAAGACTTGGCTGCTGACCAACAGCGGTGGGGGGCTGCTCCCGGGGTGTTCCCCCTGGCTCCTCGTGTCTGCCATGGCACACGCCTCTCCCGAGGCATGGGGAGAGCCAAATGCACCAGGACTTCACCATACAGCTGGTGGATTCCCAAGCCAGCACTTAAGCATGTGCTGGGAGGAGCATTTCAAGAAATGAATAAGACTTTGCTATAATTATAAAGTCAGAATCTAACTTGTAGGGCAGTGCACTGGGGCTGTCTCTTGAGCTGGTATCTAACCATTGTGTCTCTTCACCTGTTCCCTGTATTGCTGGCTACTGGGATTTTTCTTTACAGGTAATGGGTTCAACCAGCCTTTACAAACAGGAATGCTGTGGTTGGGTTTTTTCATTTCTATATGAAAAGCACAGACATTTCAGAGCTGATTCAGGAGTTTCTGTCCCCTCTCTATGAAAGGGAGAAGGTTGCATCTGTCCATATCTCTCACCCAGCACCATGAAGATATGCCACAGAACTAGATGGGAAGAGGGAACTGTTGAACGGGCACCTCTTCTTATGAATGAATATCATTCTGGAGATGCCACCCTGCACAGATATTAAAGATTCCTAGTAATCTTGAATGTTTTACTGCAGGTTTAAACAGTTCATTTAATCAGTGAGCCCTATGGTCAGTGCTGCATGCACTGTTCGCAAAAATCTTGTGCACAAGTCTTGTCCCAGCAATGCTACAGAAGCAAAATACACAGGAATGACATCAAGTGCAAAGGTAGCGGAAATCAATTTAGTGAGTATGGCTTTCATTATCTGCAAGGATGAGTCACATCTTACCAAAAATTGGGCAGTAAAGTGCACGCTCCAAGGCGTATACCTATACACACATAAAATAGGCAAGTGTTGAATACTGGGGGAACATATTTGTTTTGTCAAGTAGCAAAAGAATAAAAATATTCTCAGCTGAACAGAAAGCAGAAAATAAAATAGCAGGCATCAGTCTTTAGGATTTTTTAAGCTGTCTACTTCTGCTGTTGAATCGGGAAACAGAAGGGACCTTTCATTTTTTTGAAACCCATTCCTTGATCTTTCCGCTGTGTAAAAGAGAAGGCAAAAGGGTAACATGATTAGACCAGGCCAGAAAGATATATCAAACTTGGAGACAAAAAGCCCTTGGCTGGCAAGAAACCTCAATGGCTTTTATGGGTGGAAAGGCCACAGTTTGCATACAGCAAATTCCAAATCAAAGTATATCCTCACCTGAGTGGGTAAAAAACCTGTCATGTGTATGGGGGCAGTATCTAATAATTAAATACCAAACCCATTAACAGAAATCGTTATTTCTAATTTAGATAGAAATTGCATTTTTGATGGGATATCACTAGTTTAATTTGTGATGAATCCAGCGCGTATTGAGCTGTAGTTACCTGAATCTGGGTAAACTCCTGAAGGATGCCATGTGATTACTAAAGGTGCTCTAATTCATGCTCTTTCCTAGTTTACCAACAAATATTCACAAAAGCATCATTCTGTGACCTTATTCATATTTTAGTTGCTGAAGGTTAATGCCATTGGGATGGGATACTTATAGCAACTTGAGAAATACTAAAGCCTTGCTTACAGTGAGACTAGAAACACAAGCTTTCCTTAAAACTTATTCATGACTCTTTTGCTCTTTACAACATAGTTAGTGTCACATCCCATTCAGAAATCTGAAATTATCTCCTGTTTCATTCTTTTCTATGTAAAAATTTAGTATCACCTTTATTATCCCTCTGCTCAAGTTCTTCTATAGCAATTCATGTTTCTTTAGAATTCCTATTGATCCATGAAGAAAATACTGAACAAGATTTGCTTTAGGTTCAATAAATACTTTTTTCCTAATTTTTGGTAGCTCTCATCATTTCATCATAAGACTCTTAATATCTGGTGTTTTACTTAAAACCAGATCTTCTGAAATCACATGGTGATATGAACACTTCTGCTTTAAAAAAAAGCTTCTCCCGCATGGTTGCAGAATAAAACATTGGAAACATTCATATGATGGGTTTTGGAACTTGATTTACATTTGAAATTTTAAGAAGGGGATCCTTTCCCCAGCTAGGTAAATAAATATTTGTATTAACAGAAATAAAGCAAAAATCTTGTTTTCTTCAGAGGCATTTTGAAAAGTAACTACTGCTGTTGTCTTTGTAAACCGCAACAATTTTTACTTTGACCTTAATATTTGACTGCCCGTCCTGTTCATAGTATTTCAGCCCGTTAATACTGACCGTAGGGAGGTCTACAATAGAAACTTATTAGCATGCTCAAGACTATTTTCAGCTCGGCATGAGGTAGGATGTCTCAGTACTCATTACAGTAACACCCTGCTGGTTTTGAGTCTTAATTAGTAGTTCATAGAGCACTTTTAAATCTTGAGGTGAAAGATGATACACACTTCCTAAATATTATGACTGATTTGCTTACTTTTCTATTTCTGGATGATCATCTTTTACATCATCATTTCCTATTTTAGAAAGAAAAAATATGAAAAGACTGTTTAATGAGCAAGCTGAGCTCACACTTTACAGATAACGGTTTGTTCACTTCTCATAGCCAGGTGCACACATCTCTGTAACAACTACATTGAAATACTGACCGTTCACCTACTGATTTGAAGAACCAGTTTATAAAATTTGCTGTAGAGGCAAAAAAGTAAAAAAATCAGTAAGATGACTGCATACTTCTCATGTCAAATGATCAATGAGTGAGCCAAAGGAAATCAATCTACCAAGGAAATGTTTGACAGGGTCAAAATAAGAACTGCAGCTACAGTGCTAAATAAAGTCTAAGTCAGTTTTGATTCATTTCCCTGTACCCTAAATACACTCAGATTGCAAATAGAACAAGGGAGGGAAAAAAGGTCTAAGGTATTTTCTGTATCTATGAACTCATGCCCATACCCTGGCACAAATAAAAGGTCACATTACCAGATGTCCTTACATGTGCTACTGCTTGTGTCCTGCCACTGCTAAGAGCCTGAATGCATGCTAATAATAACCACACAATCTAACCTTCCTTAGGCCGGCATGGAGTAAAAGTGCTAAATACCGTACAACAAGGCCCAGCACGCGTGAAAAAAAAAAATGGGCTTAGCTGGGCAAATTCAGGAGTCAGCACTCCGTTTGATATAACAGCAGTGGGCCCGATCAAACCAAAGAGCTCACCTGGAGTAAACTGGTGAAATGCTCCCAACAGATAGCTTTCAGCACCCTTTTTCCTACAGTGCTTCACATTTGATTCCCCTTTGCATGGGCAGCCCATCCTCCTGGGATGTGCCTGCAGTGGGAATTCCAGGGTGAGTAGTCTCTGGGGATGCTGGAGAAAACGTGTGATACTGTCCAAAACTTCCTCAGGTCTCTGGGATGAGGAAGCCGTGTTGCCTCTGCAGCGTGCCCAGCTCACCCCACTAGACTCCAGGTAAAGAAATGACTGGTATTTCTGCTCCCAAAATTAGCTACAGCAGTATGTTGTTGGAGGGCATTTGTCTTGGTGTTGGACAACTCTCCAACGAGTGCAGCCATCAACAGACATGCAGAGCCATGCGGTGTGTCCAGCTGCACTGCATCAGGATTTTGGGCAATACACAGGAGATAACAGATCAGGTCCATGAAGTGGGTTTTCCTTTCCGTTGCAGAGTGATAGATGAAATATCTCCTGGCCCTGCCTCCCTGCCTCTCCTCCATCTCGGATGCTCAGTGCACATCCCCACGGCAGTGCAGTGCTAAGAGGTGTTAGGCTAAAGCCAAATAAAACTCGTTATTCTTTCTCTGATAACGGCCAACAGCAGATGCTTTAGGAAGAAGGACAGGAAACCAGAACGTAACACTGTCCTGGAGAACTCCAGCAAATTGCTGCTCAAGGACTTTAGAAGCTGAGAGTAAGGTTTGGGGGCTTAATAGTCTTTGATTCATTTTTCTCCCATCTTCAAGAAACACTTGTCCAGTCCCACGTAAAATCTTAGTATTCATAATGCTGTGGATCAAGAGTCCCACCGTTTAGCTGTACGTTGCAGGAGGAAATCTCTCTCGTGTTGCTTTTGAACCTGCTATGCAGTGCCCCTCATTCATGCTGCAAAGACACACGCACCTTTTGTTCCTTATTAACTTCCTCTGTCTGACCCATGATTTTACAGGCTTCTGTTGGACAACCCAGCAGATGTACCGATGATCAGCGATGCACCGCTGACACCAGTGATGGCTATTCCCTAGTGATCACAGGGACACAAAATGTTTTCAAAAGCTTCAGGCAAGGACATGTTCCTCCCAACCAACATACTCATACTGGCAGTGTTGCTGTGCTGATTGTGTTTCCTAAGGTCCGACCATACTCTCACTTCCTTGAGAAATGAAGATATATATCAAACATAACAACTGTCCTACAGCAAGGAAAGAATACGTTATTAAAGGAGCAGATGTTGGATGACCACGGTGTGAGCCTTTGGCAACTTAAATGACCAAGAGAAAGATGATACAAACAGGCTGGAAGCTGTCCAGCAAACATTTCTGTTATCAATGCACACTGCGTTTTGCATGCTGTTTGAGAGGCCAAGACAGGCGATTGCTGGGGATGAGGGACGAGCCATCTGCTGATTCCCAGCAGCCAGCTGAGGGGCAGGCACAAGAACTGAGAGAAGCTGCAGCGCTGGGAGAGCAAGGAGAGCCTGAACCACACAGTCTGACATAGCTGCTTGTGGCAAATATCACAGTGTGATACTTTGTGCCTGTAGTGTCAGGAGTTGTTTTTTTCTTTCCTTGGAGACCCCTCCATATCAGAAGGAAGGAGTTATACTGTGCATCTGCACCAGAAGAGAGGAGAACTTGGCTTTCCAGGCAACAGGGATCCATGCAATGTCAGTACACAAACTGCTCAAAAACCAAAGTGCCTCCTGGGACCCTGTGAAAGTGTGGAGGCATTCAGTAGTCCTACTCTGCACTGGAGAAACAGTCTTCCCAAGAGCCTTCTGATGCATCACATCAAGAAGAAAAGGCGTATGGAGGAGGACAAGGTACAACACCCAGTACAACACCTCCTGAGATGGCCCTTTGGCTCTTTGCCTCTTTGCTCTCTGTCTCTTTGAAACGCTCCATTTTGCTGTGCAGGGATCTGAAGGACAACTTTGCATACCTCTTAGTGCTTTTTTCTCTCTTTCAGACTCTGAAGCTTCATGCTTTTTCTGTTAATGTCTCTTGTTATGTATTTTCTCACTTTATTATGGAAGGTCTCCGTGGGTATACCAAGAACAGCTCTTCAAGATACTATTGAGCTCCAGGGTAAGGCAAATAGCCTGTGTGTTGTTGCTAAATTCAAGAGGTTAACATCAAAACATGAATATAACTCCCCAAAACACAGACAAACAAATTCATATGAGTATAGATATCCCCGTATTCATGGCTTGAACAGCAGCAAAGCTCAGCGAGACCACGGGCACATTTCTGGGTCTCCTAACAGCGTGGGTGTGGATAGGTGTGGATGGGCTGTGTGACCTGAGGGAAAACACAGTGCAAGCTATGAATTTTCTGATGTGCAATGGAGACCATGATGGATATATGCTTTGGGGACATACTCTATGGCAGACAATGTCTGAGAAGTCCTCTGGCTGCCCACCACCATACTGTAATTACTGTCCCTCAACAATCCATCCTCTCCAAGATCTCTAGAGATTTGCGTAGGAAAGGTCCCTGAAGTGGTGAGAGGAACAAGGCAGCTCTGCCTAGGAACATCCAGGCTGTGAGCAAACACCAGCTGGGTGAAAAGTTCAGCGGAGTTTTTCCAAAGGAGCTGAAAATTGTGCAAGCCGACATAAACCACAGCCTTTACAAATGACAAAAAGCCATGATCCTGGCCAAGTTACACCCCTTCAGCAAATCAGGCATGTACTGGTTTGGCTGTTTTCAGAACCTAACTGCAACATCCAAATAGTGTATCATAAAAACTTGTGTTCAAGAACTCTGCAACCCTTTTTTCTGTTAACTCTTTTGGTCTGGATGCACAATTATTGGTTGTTCACAAATCCTTTTCTAATTCCAGCGTATTTCTTTGTTAGGAGGAAGATACTGTCACCATAGCTACCCTGAATACTTCAGGACTGCTCTGCACATAGCTTACCATCAGGGAAAGCTGATTTATTCATTTGAAATATGTTTTGTTGGATTACATTACCACAAAAGCCCGAGTTTTTTATGCAACAAAGCTGATCACAGAGTACTGACGTGGGAAGACATTTTGGCTGCTCTCTGCTGGTTTTACTTTGTTGGTCCTGCATTGTGCTGCCAGGTCATGCTCTTAAAATTAGTGAGCTATTTCAACAGCAGAATTCCTTTTGTCCCTGCCAATGCACTGTCATCTGCCACCCAAGTGGGGAAAGAAGGTGACTTTTTGGAGGCTCTGAGAAACACATGAAAATGAATGGATTCGGTGAACCCTGACCCTGCCTAAGAAGGTAATTTGTCATTCTGTTCATTGGAGCATCAGCGAGGTCTTGGCTCTCTGATGATTTGTATCACCTCCTTCCAGCCAATTCTCTCTCCTTCTCTGCCTGGTCTTGCTGGAAAGTGATAGTGCCACTGAAACACTGTTTTGCTCCTGAGTGCGTGCAAAGGTGAGCTAGCCACCATCGGCGAAGAGCAGGAGGCCCTGTGAGGAATGAGTATGCTTCCAGGCACCACAGGTTCTGGGCAGGAGGGTTCAAGCATGAACAAAGATGCAGGGCATAGGGACTGCAGGATTCTTGCTGGAGGAAGGCAAGCATAGGTACTTCAGCAAACAGCCACGTTTGGGGCTAGTAGGAGGCAAGTTTCACCCAGCAAATGGGTTGAACATCCCTTGGCAGGATTTCAGTGTGCTGTCAGCATGACTCAAGCTGTGTCTGCCAGCCCCCGAGGACACTAGTGAGGCTGGTGCAACTTGGTAGGGCAGGGCAAACCCAGGCAGAGGTGTTACCCAGGGTCCTGCAAAGCACACGCCACGTGGTACCTCTGGTACCTCAGAATCAAACACCTTGTAATAGAGCACTGTAGGTGGAAGGCCTGATCCCGCAACCTTTATGCACAAGAGTAAAGCAAACAGGAATATCCACCTGCTTAAGCTATATTCACAGAATGAACCACGGCAGAGATTCAAGAAAACATTCAATAAGACATTGGGCCAGCAGCTGAGCTGGTGTGAGCACATTAGCATCACTGAGATCAGTGTTCTTGACCTATTGACTGTACCAATACCGCTGCGAGTATGTTGAAGAGTCTAATGGGGACAGAGTGGTAAAGACAGACAAATACTACATAACGTCTTTCTAAATAAAAGCCAGGTTTCCAAGAAACCACGAAAATGAAGATGGGTAAAATTACACCCTGCAGTTAGGTTTCTTCAGTCTGCAGATGGGATCCATTTTTCCTAAAAATCTAGGTGTCGGGAGATAATTCAAGCTATCCTAAAAGCAGTGCTCAAGTCATCTGGGATGATGGTCCTTCCAGATGTGCTTGTCTGCCTCCCTTGGCTGTCTCTAAAATTTTAGAAGGCTGAAGGCAACCAAGATGGTGCAAGGTGAAACTGTATGCAGTACCTTACTGGGGTTAGGCAGAAGATGAGCATGAAGCTTGTCAATATTTTACCAGTCTGCCATCTCAGGATGGTTAGCTGTCAGTCTCTGGTCAAGCAGGAACCCCTCCATTACAGAGTTTTCCTTTCCAACAGCTGCATTTTCTGCAGAAAATGGCTTGTGCTGACAAATGGGGACAGAAGAAGCAGAGAAGCAGTTTCAGTCACCATGTTTTCATCTTGCAAACAGACTTGTGGACACCAAAGACGTAAGAAACAGCAGGACCAGATCCAAGAGATGTCCTGCAGGTTCATAGAATCATAGAATCATAGAATCGTTAAGGTTGGAAAAGACCCTTAAAATCATCGAGTCCAACCGTTAACCTATCACTGCCAAGTCCACCACTAAACCATGTCCTCGAGCACCACGTCTACCCATCTTTTAAATACCTCCAGGGATGGAGCACGTTGCTGGCATGCAACTTCAACAAAATAGGGCTGTCTTGACCATAGGCCTCAGTTTACACTGACCTCCTGAGGGATTTCATATGCACAGGAATAACACCAGGAGCGTTTACACCTCTTTGACTACCACATGCAGCTAAGTCGAAAGCAGGAAGTAGCCACCATACACTAGAGATGCTGAGTGCTTTCTTTCAGAGCCTGGACATGGGTAAGGGCTTTTCTGGGGGCATGGGGAGTTGTGGGAGGGAGGTGTATTCTCTCGCCTGCTTAGGCACATCTACAGATACTACAGGGAATCACAGATCAATCTCTCTTTTCATTCTATGGAAGGACACCTGTAAATTAAAGGAAAGGAAAAGCAAGAGCCAAATGTATCTGGAAGTCATTCGTTATCGCCAGTTAGTCCCATAATGATAAGATCTCCCTCCTTCCAAAGCCTTTGAAGTGGAAAGCTTTCAGTTTATCCCCCACCATCCTCATCAGTTCCCTGAGCTGTCCCAAGCTCTGGCTGTCCCCTAATGAGAACAGAGCAGCTCAGGTCAATGTGGGGTTGTCTGTAGCTGAGAACATTCAGAAGCTGGGTCCCCTGCTGTTGCTATAAGCTTGCCCTCAGACACCCCTAACCACACCAAACCCAAGTACCAGAGGGATGTAGATCCCTGGAGGACCTATCTATCTGACTTGGTCCCTCGTGGTCTGCAGGACAGATCTGTAGCACCACAAAGGTCTGGGTAACACGAAGGTTATAAAGATTTGTCAGCATCACTCTGAAGTTACCCCAAAAATCTGTAGTTGCTGCAATACCCTTCCACGAGTCTTTAATATAACCAAAATCTGTGTCTACCTTGTTGTAATCACAGCTCCACCTGATGCGTCTGCCAGTTCATTTTCTTGTGAATTTTAAACCTAATTACAATGGCTAAAAATGCACTTAAATATGGGCAGAAGCAATGGTCAAATCAACCCTATTTTTCCTTATAGGATGTTATCATCTGAAGGATCCTGGCTGAAGGAATTAGCCTACACGAGGATGTGAACAGCATTTGGGGGTCTCTGAGTAACTCATAAGCTGAATTACCTGGCTAAAAATTAATTCATTGACACTCCCCTTAGAGGCAATTACCTTCCACTGCCTATTAAGACAACTCTTGATGAGATTATTTACTACCTCATTACACTGCTTTGTGTAATTCAGCTGCTTTGTTTTGCACATTAAGCACTATTAGAAAACACCTACTTTGTGGCATCGGCTGGCTAAATGATATCCACAGGCTTTTAGTAACAGTGTGGAAAGATTATAAAATACTGAACAACCCCAAATTACACACAACTATCAAGGCTGTATTTTGGCCAAGCACCACAACCACTGCTAGACATCTGAGAATATTCATAAGAGACTTAACTGTCCCCAAAAGGGATTAGCCTTGCAAGCTGGCAGGGAGATGAACTCCCCAAGCCACTGCTTTTGTGATCAACAAAAATCTTACCCAGTTGCTCTCCTGTCTTGGGAATAAAAAAGTGATTTTTAAGGCCTTTCTCTGTTTCTAGTTCAAGACAAGTCAAAATCTTGGAAGCTTGAAACTAAAAGTCAAAAAAGCTTGATGTCAGTGGAAAATATTTTTGTTTGATGTCATATTACGTTTGCCAAAAATATTAGCTTAAATAATTAAAAGCCATTTTGAGCCATAAATATAATCTTTTTGTATTAAAAATATCACCAGGTCTTTTAAAATTGAAATACCTGTCAAGGCCAATGTTATCCTGGGAACAACTTCCGTTTTGACAAGTATGAATTTTTTTATCTATTTATTTATTCAATAGATGCAAATTCTAAATGTGTACATTTTCTGTAAATCAGTAATGACCTTCACCAAAGAATCACTCCCAGATCACTCATATATAGGAACAAAGCACCTACAGAACCTATCTGGGGAACATTTCAGAACAAAATCTGTTTTTCCCCATTTGCAATATGTGCTTGGAGATATTTAATGTGCACAAACAGCACAGGCATTTTTCTTCGTAATGTGGCTGTACATTTTGATCCATCATAATTTGTTCAAAGCATCTCAAAAAATGAATTATATGCATTTCCTGAAAAAAACAGCAGCCAATACTTATATTTCTATCCAATTCACATTCATTTTACATTGACTAATCATTCTCCACTCAAGGATTTGGGGGTGTAGACTGGTTAGTTTATAAGTGTATATACACCACATAGCAGCATGTTAATCCTGGTTTTGGTCAGGGGTTTTGAGCAAAACCACTGCCTTAAAAATTGCCAGTTTGATTTGATTATTTTTTCTTAAGAATAAGACAACTGATATTTGTGTAGTCAGAGGTACTACTGGCTCAGTAGGTACTATTCTGGCGCAGGAGGTATTCTGAAGGAATACATATTTCTTTCCAGATCTTGACTGATTTCAACATATATTTTGGGACTGCAAGGCAAGTACATAATACTGCAGGTGATATATTGTTATTTCATGGCTAGAGCAGAAAAGTTGTTTTGTATCTTAAGTTGCATAATTGTATTAAGGCAGAGCTTCATTTGCATTTAAACCACATTTTTTATGCTTTGGGTATTTATTGCAAACCTACAGTAACTGAAATATCAACATTATTCTGCTTCCACAAAACTCCCTACCAAACTCCTGGGAACGGAGTTTGGAGAGTTTGGCGCCGAGTGCCACAGAGTTTTACATTTGTTCCATGAAAATGTTTCTGGCCAAATATTTGCAAATAACAAAATTGTTCAGAAGGCCGGCAAAATGAATGGACTCCCCTTGCAGCTGAATAGTGGCCTCAGGGGTTAAGCACAGGAAATTGAGTCTGTGTTTGGGCTCTGAAACTTATGCATAATATGAGGTAAATTAGCACAGCTCAGTTTTCCCCTTGCCTCAGACTAGCAAATAGTCACTCACCTTCTCAGATGTGTTGTGAAGATTAATTACTCAAGATATTTTTTTTAGTCCTAAGAAGCCCTGAGCATTGTTAATGATTATTCCCATAGTACTGTCAGTCACTATAAATCTCTTCCAAGTCATGGTCTAGCAAAGGCAGCCCAAGGCAGGATTCCAGGTATTTCTGAATTCAGAACCTAGTCATTAGAGTAACTCATCATATATCCTTCACCAAATCTATTAGATCCAGATTGTAAGGGGTGTTTAGGCACTGCAGGATGTAAACGGCTGAAGCCAATATTGAAATGGGACTGTGAGTTACTCTGCTCATTGCAAGCCTAAATGAAGAGACATCAAGGCATCTCAATTCTGTACTTTGCCAAGCAGGACAAATGCAATCTATCCACTGCGGAAAAAAAAAAAAGAGAGAGAAATAATGCATGCAAAGTGCTTTGAGAGTTTAAAGCAGATATAAAATGTATCCTATGTTATTGTCATCACAGTGTTAAGGTGTAATACTTAAATAGAATAGGCATTTCTTTGGCTGAGGGCACTTCTCTGGGCTACCTGAGGCAACGCCTGAGAGAGAATTCAGGGCACAGACAGACATACAGAGAAAAGCACAAGGGTTTCACATGAGATTTTTCTATTGGTGAACTTATGAAGGATATTTTTCCTGCATCAGATAGGATGATTATAGCAGCTGGAAACTTCCACAGTGGCCGTGGATCCACACCTTGTGGCTTTTGACACATTCAGATGCCAAACCTGAGTGGTGATGGTGAATCTGCAATAGCCTGAGAAGCCCCAACCTCAAATGCAAAGGCATCAATGGGTAGGACAGGACAGACCGAAACAGCATTCCCAAGTCTCCCAACGTGAAACCAGTTTTACTTCTTTTTGAAAACTTCTGCAGGGCATGGCAATTGCCCAGTCAATACCCAAGTTATAGAATCATAGAATCATAGAATTGTTTAGGTTGGAAAAGACCCTTAAGATCATCGAGTCCAACCGTTAACCTAACACTGCCAAGTCCAGCACTAAACCATGTCCTCAAGCACCACATCTACACCTCTTTTAAACACCTCCAGGGATGGAGACTCAACCACTTCCCTGGGCAGCCTGTTCCAGTGCCTGACCACCCTTTCGGTGAAGAAGTTTTTCCTCATATCCAACCTAAACCTCCCCTGGTGCAGCTTGAGGCTGGTTCCTCTCGTCCTATCACTTGTTACTAGGGTGAAGAGACCGACCCCCCCCTCGCTACAATCTCTTTCAGGTAGTTATACAGCTTAATAAAGAAAATAATCTACTTTCTTTATTCCAAGACTGATGAGAGTTAGAGGCAACTTTTCATGTTCCTTGGCCCATGGAATTGCCATATGTATTACAAAACATATCGTGATTGGATTAGGGAGGAGATCATAAGTTACTGTGTTTGCCTGGGGCAAGGTTAGATTGTTTAATGAAGTAAGAGACTATTTTGTTTGTTAGAGCCTCTCTGATAGAGCTTGCACCGTGCATAACATAATTTATAAACTTCATGCAAAGGGATGGTAAGCATCATTCCAGATATATGAAATGAGACAAATCAATGGAAATGGGCAAACAAATTGCCCGTATTGGTGTCAGTAAATTGCTTGATTTCCTTGGCTTTGTTTTAATGAGATTATCTAATGAACAACCTTTTTCTTTATTTGCCTACTAAACAGCCAATGATTATGAATGGATTTTTTGTTTGTTTGGTTTTTTTAACTTCAACTGGTTATTTCAAATGAAATGCTCCATTTCCTTACTTTAAAAACATGGTGTTGTTTTGCATTGATATCTGCACCATCAGTGATGGGACCAGCTTTGGGCCATGGTGGCACATGTTTACCAGCCAGCCCACTGTCTGAACGAGTCTCATAACAGTATGAAACTCAATAGCAGCTGTTATAAAACTTCAATGTAATTTCAGGGAAAATGCTGCCCGTGATTGCTCACCGCCTCATTCCCGTCTGGTTTAACTCAGTTCATTTCACAAGTATAAATAATAACCTCTATCATCTTCCTGCTGCCCTTTAAATCAGTTATACATAGGGCCACATATACATGGCTGCATTATCTTACTTCCCAAATGGCAGACAGGCCTTGTCCTCCCTGTACATGGGATCAATCCTCGCTGCAGCAGTGCTGCAGAAGCCCACGAGCTCTGAGCACACTTGCTTACAATGCACTGCATTATCCCCTCTGGGATGCAGCACAAGTCTTCGAGGTCCTTGAAGATCTGCTAGCTGGAAGCAGTCCGGTGCAGAGCATGCAGGCGAGAGACTGGACCGTGCTGCACCCGTGCAACCACCTCCTCTGCTAGTGCAGCCGCTGGTGTTTGTCTGGGGAGGGCCAGTGGGGTGCTGGGGCCAGCCCCCCGCCTCTGCAGCAGTGCGGTGCTTCATTGCCCTCCCAGCAACGAGCGCTCCCTGGGGCAAGTCCTGCTGTTTTCTGTCCCTTTGCTCTGCAGCAGATATAAAAAAAAAAAAAAAAAATCCCATTTGCAGTAAAACCTTTGGCCTTCTGAAGCGACTGCAGATGCTCCATGAAAGGCAGCGCTTGGTAGCTGAATCTGTCACCACTTCTAATGGGAGCTTTTGGCCCCTTGAGAACTAATCTGATGACCTGAGATCTGTAATTGCTGTTCCCTGAAGCTCCAGTAGATAACCCTATGCATAAATCACCATAGCAATCCAAACACCAGAAAAGCACTGCTTTTTTTTCCCCACTCTCTAATAGCTCTCCCAGCTTCTAAGCATGACATTCAGAGAGGAGGAAGGTCAGGGCAGGCTAGCGGAAAGAGAGTGTTTTTGCAGGAGTTTTGACCAGAAAGGTTCTCATTACTAAGCTGTACAACACAAATAGAGTTGCACTTGTACGTTTAAAGTGTTAAATATTACAGCTGGTGTCTCACTGAGAGAAGTAAGGACTGCTATGGTTTCCCTACTGTTGTTTAAAATAATGCATTCCTTCACAAAAAGCCAGCAAGTTTATTTGGCTGATGGAGAGAAGAGAGTTCAGGTCTTCTTTCCTGTAAGTCAAGGCAGGAATCGCTCTGGTGCTGCAGTGGGCGTTGTGCCATCGTGGCAGCAGCTGCAAAAAGAGTAAAAACAGTGGTAGCAGTTCTAGCTGATCACTGCACAGATTTAAGTCTCTTATTAGGAAAATCACCCCTCAGCCACTCCTAAAAGCATCAGAAAGCCCTTTCTGCAGGTCCTCGTGGTGCTCAGTTGCTGCTCCAGCCTCCGGGAAGCGACAGTGTTGGCATCTGTTACCATCATGATCTCTTTTACTCAGTGTCAGTTCACTGAGTTCAAGAAGTCCAAATGCACACCAATTCACAACTCCCTCCCGTCAGGCACATAAATGCAGGATGCTCTGAAGTTTCAATCTGCTGTAGATTATGTTGGACTCAAGCTGCCACGGGCTCATAAGGACCTCAACAGCTGAGCAAATGTTCATGTAAAACATGCAATTCTGTTTTAAGCGATCATTTCCAGAATAATTCTGTAGTTTCTGGTGGCCAATAACATTAGAAGATTCCAGTGTTTAAAAGCTTGTTTAAGAGGAATTGCCAGTTTCCTAAGTGTAAACCACCTGGATTCATTTTTAACCACATTCATTTCAAGAATGTGGAGCTAATTGGTTGCTAAATCACTTTTTACAAGTGCAATTCATAAATAAATGGTAACAAGTATTCGTAGTTACTTTGACAAGGATGAAGGAGAAAGTTAGAGGCAAAACTGCAATTTTTTTCTTTTTTTTTTTTTCCCTAAGTGCTTGAGTTTTGCATGGGAAGGACATATTTAGCCTGTTTGCAAAGATAGTTTGCTCATTATCTCAGACTTCATGTAGTCCAAGTAATCTCTGTTGTTAGCCTGAACAGACACATTCAATCTAATTCAAAGCATGGAAAAAACACAAAGAACACAATCAAAACAGTAACAGGAATACGGACAGCCTTTCCACATCAGGACATCACTTTTTGGGCTGCAAGGCAGCTTGCGTGGCCAAGACAAATGTGAAGCAGGATCTGTATTGACAAACCAGCTGGCCAGCACTGTCCTTGGAAAGCCACCCTGATTTCACCCCATGAGCTTATATCTTCTGCTGTCGGGCTGTGTGCCTCATGTCTTTAAGCCAAACTAATACAATGCCCAGCTGTAGTGGACCCTACTGCTTTCCTTGTAGGGTGATCTCACTTACTTCTGGGCAAACCAAGAAGGCAGGGAAACTAAGCATGTAGCTCACGGGAGAGAAAAAACAGCCTTTCTCTGTGCTCCTCTATGCTCTGGTACTGTTAACGTTCACCCATTGCAGAACTCTTTAGTTGGATACAGACTGAGACTCAGGGTACTTTGTTCAATTCCCTGCTCTTCCACAGACTTCACACCTGATCCTTGAGAAATCCCTTTGAAAGACGTTTAGGCACCAAGTTATCAATCTCAGCTTCTGAGCTTGCCTGCTCTGACCTTCAAGAGCCAGCAAGATGTTCCAGGCCCCATCAGCCCTTCTCGTTGAAGGGATTTCAGCAGACGCTGTAATGGATTTAAAAGAAGGAAGTTGGTACATTCTTTCGTTTGATTTGTATCAAGTTCTGTTCAGCTTCGTATTTCTTCAGGGCTTTACTTTACATCCTTCTACTTGCCCCAGTAACAACGTCCCATTTCATGTGTGATGCGTTTACAAATGCCCTCATATTTTCATTCAAACTTTTCCATTACCTTTCACACTTAACCTCTTTATGCACATCCATCTCTTCACTGTAAATAAATCTACCCCTGACCATCAGCTCAGCTTTCCTCCCCTCTCAGTTTCTAGTCTATTAGACATGCAATACTGAGTGAGTCAGCTGGTCAAAAGTTGGGGTTTTTTTGGTCACTGGAGTATGAGCAGCAACAAACTCACAAATTAAATATATGATCTAACTATAGAGGTAGCTACAGTTGTGTTGGTCATCCATAACTCACTTTCTAGTCAATGCAGGTGTCTATTTGTGTAGGAATCACTCTTTCTCTTGGCTGACTATAAGGGAAGGTAGCTAGCTCCTTGTGCCCATACCACAGACGTTGGTCAGATGAATTCTGCTCAACATGTCTGCAGGCACTCCCCAGCTCTGTGGGACACAAAATCTATAGCCTACATCTTGCAGTCTGCTGCTGCAAGAAATCGCTTCTTTCTCCCCCTCATGTTACTGCTCATTCATTTGCTCTGTAGCTCCCAGACACATGGCGTGCATGGCCTGGGCTATTTACATTTCCCTGTCTGAGTTAAAAAATAAAAGAGGTGGTCAGGATACTATTTCTCCCAATCAAATCAGGAAAACATTCTCTCCTGTCAGGCAGTGTTTGACAATATGCACACAAAAGTCTACAGCTCTACTCTGGATGTCTGAATTTACTGCAGTTCCCAGCTGTGCTCAGTGGGATTGTAATTCAGATGACCAAAGGAATAGATCATAATTCTCTTCTTCCATCCCAGACTGATAGCTCAGATTGTACCTTTGCTCCATGCAGACTACGTTTTTATTCATTTTTAGTATGGTTAGACATTTAATCTGGAGAAAGAAATACCAAGTCGGAAAATGCGGTGGCTGTTCTGAATTATGATGATGTTATATCACTAACAGCTCTTTGGTAACAGAAAACAACACAGTGTGCTGGATACCCAACAGATATGAGATAACAAAATAGTTCTGAACCCCAAGACCTTAGAGAAATACTTGTCACACCCTGTAAACGATCACCCCCCACTAATTAACTTTCACTACATAGCACATATGGGCCTGGGCAACCCAAAAGGCAGGATTTTGCCCTCTGCTAAGCTATATCAAGTTGTGCTAGTTAGGAAGCCCCAGTTCTTTTTCTGCTTCTTCCATTAAATGACTGAGTCATCTGTGAGTTACCAACCCGTGCTTACTCACCGTGGGTAAATACTCCGAGATCTCACACTGGAAGCCATTATAAAGGTAGGTATTATTAATTGAATGCAAGACTTCAGAAAATATAAAAAGAGCATGGTATTTGGGCAAGACTAGTGGCAACATTGAAGACAGCTTTTTAAGTCTAATGTGGCAGGGATGCAGCTCTGCTCATGGCTTTCTGTCCTGAGTTCCTCCAGGCAGCTCTCACCTCAGATAAGGCTGAATCCCTCCTAGCTAAAAGCCATGTCAGGAAGGACTCGGCATAACGAGACTTGCAAAATGACAGGTAGGGCATGGAGTTTCAACCTTTGACAGCAGACAGGACGACTGGCTTGGTAACTGAAGGTCTGTGCAGCAAGGGCAGGGGAAAGGACATTCACTGCAAGGAGGTGTCTGGGCGGCTTCCTCAGATAAGTCAAGAGGCCTAAGTTTGTACGAGGGGAGGTTTTAAATATTTATGCGTAAAAGAAGTTTTCTAGCTTTCAGGATAAGGGGGCTACAGACTTTTGCAGAGGCAGAGGACATTTAGTGGATGCTTATAAACGAGATTCCTGGCACACCCTGCTCGCAGCACTTTGGAAATTGCCAAGATGTGCATCCAGCACTGTATGACTGCTCCGCTGCTCCTGTTCCTGGAAAATAAGGGACTGTAAAATGAGAAAATATTTCTTGGAAAATAGAAGCACAATCAAATGACTCTCAAATTCATATGAAAAAGACTTAAAATCTGGGTCAGTGAATCACCATTCCTGTCAAGTAGGTTTCAAATAAGTCACTGTTTGGATGCTTTGGTTCCAGTGACTCAGTAGCTAACCTTTGGTACATAGCCATCAGCAGAAGGGAGGAGGTACATAAAGCACAAGGGATTTTGCATGACAGAGGGTGTCCTTTTCCAAAAATGCCAATCTGGGTGGCAGTGATGACCTCACATCGTCCCCCTTAAAGAACACATACACATGGGAAATACCACTCACGTCCCTACTATTACTGGGGTTCGAACTCCTGAAAATACTGCACTGTAAAGCTCATGCTTTTGTAGCAGCTATGAAATGTACATAAATACAACACACATTTTCCTTCGCTCCTGCCTGCCCGAGTGTACTTTGGCCCAGTTATTTCTCTATGTCAGATGGCAATTTATTGTCAGCAGTAAGTATAAGAAAAAGGCACAGAAGAGAAGCACACAAGGTCAATCACTCACAGATGCCCAGAGAGAAAAACCCAAAGCTTCCAGTGGGAGCTATAGGACTTGGCATTGTTACATTGTACCGTCTTTGCTGTGTGGGGCTGCATACCTTTGCCATACGTAGCTCTGTGAGCCAGTGCTTGCTGGCTTGTTCTGCAGTGTGAGCCACACAGTTGCTGGAACAAACACAACATATGTCCCTGATTTTGTTTCTATGCCCTGCTCTATAAACAGAGAAAATGGTGAGATGCACTCGTCTTTTTATGAAAACAGAAAGAAGCCACAATATGTTGGATGTGAGATTTTATTAGTTCCCTGGCATCGTTACCCCTCCTGTACAGCAGGAGTAGATGAGAAAAAGCAGCCTTGCTCTGCAGAGCAGGGACCTGACTCCAGCTCCTCCTTAGCCCTGTTCAGACCCATACCCTTGAGAGCCAGCTCCACACTGAGCAGTGGAGTCCAGGGCAAGTCATGCCCAGGTCTCCTCCTTCCCCAGCTCTGAGGTCCATGGGACATCTCTTGAGGCTCTCGCTGATGAGAAGGCTTGTGTAAGTTGGAGCCCTACAGGCAGTAAGTAGCAATGTCAAGTTTGAGTACCACTTTCCTGATGTGACCACGTTAGCTCCTCTGTGGTCTGCCCACTTGACTCATAGCAGGACAGAAGATACTCCCTGACTTTCTGCTATGTAATGAGCCCCATGAGCTCCTGGAGCCCCCGTGGAGGGGAGAACAAAACCTCAGCACTGCAGATGAGACTGAAACCTCTGCTACACAAAGGGGTAATTCTGCTTTGTCTGAGTTTGTAGGACTGGAAAAACCACCCTTGGCTCACCGTTCCTTCTGCATGGGAAATTTGCTGAGCAGTGTCTTGCAAATGTTGCATTTCAGCATCTCACCAACGATTTAATTTTTTTTTTTTTTTCTTTTCAACCTCTTTTTTAAAATATCTTTGAACACTGGAGATGAATAATGATTTGGGAACACTGATGACACATGGCTGTCTTGAGTCAGATGTGAAATGGTTCTGCTTGTGGTTTATGCTTATCTCTCACTGAAATTTCCTGCCCATTAAGAGAGGCATCAAACAGATGAAAAGTTTTAAATGATGTAATTTGTGCAGTATAATAATAGGCCAGACTGAATATTCAAGTTAAATCAGAGCACTGCTTCTGGCAGAATTACTCCTATTTACAACAACAAAGACATGCCGTGTGTATTTATCATTATTCACAGCCTCTACTGCCTTCACTCTCCTCACCATCCTTCCCACATCTGAAAGAAAGCAACCTAAATTGATACTGATTCTGATTAATAAAAAGTTAATCCCTAGAAAGCGTAGTTCAAATGCAGCCTGTATGTCGGTCTTCACTGGGCAGTCACATGCCCTTGTTTAGTAGAATCCCAGGACCACACTGGATTCAAGGCTGAGTTTTTTCCCATTGTTATTTCTGGTGGACGACAAATGAGCCTGGGACTTTCACCTTAATGACCTGGCCAATTTACAAACTCTTCCAGGACAGTTTTTATCAGCTGGGTTGTTGCTCTTCTATTTTGCCATCAGTTGGTTCCTCTACAAAACATTTTTTATTTTTTAAATCCTAAAAGCTTTCCAGTTAAAATACAGTCAGATTTATTTAGGAAATATGGATGCCTGCAATGCAGACATTTACCTCTGTGCTAACCATTACCTCCTTGTTTCAGTCAGCGCAGAGCAATAGAGTCTTTCAGGGTTCTGGTCATCTCATCATAATGCAAATGCCTAAAATGAGTCAGACGAGCCCTTAAAGTCCCTGTTTCTCCCCAAAGCTTAGAGGGAGTCTTCATCAGAGATGTTTACAGCCAAATGGGAGTTACACAATATCTTTGCTCATATTCAGCACCACACATCCATTTTATAAACACACAGATATATGTATTTCTAATACACTTAATGAGATTTAATACATTTATAGATATTTAACTTTATTATCAAGAAGTAATTCAATAGTATTTCATTGTATTCCTAGTACAATCAGATACAATGCAATACATCTGGACCTAACCACTTGAAAATCTTTCACTGTGTCCTACAGGAGGTTGGGATGGTCATTAATGGCTCTTCCTAACCTCAAAATCTCTTACTCCTCAATGGGATTTTGTAGCTGTGTCTCTGATGTACTCATTACCGATTCATTGCCCTGTCCAAGCCAGACCGAGCTACCACAGTGCTTACTGTGGGCTGGATCAAGCCAACTCCTGTTGATATCAGCAAGGAGGAAAAGACTGCCAGTCCTGCTTGCAATGTGTGCTCTGATGTCTTACCTAGCTAGAAAATGTGCATATCCATCCCAGTTTTCCTCTGTTAACAGACTGGAAAGTTAATTAATTTACCTGTACTGAGTGGAAACTAACCTGACAGTAGGCTCTGGTTTGCCGCACAATTAACTTAATACACAAGTGTGAATTTGTTCCATTTAATTAGTGCACTGAGTAACTCCCCTGATATCCCCTGTTTGCAGAAAGGGGTTTTCTTACACAGACGCAAAAAAGCCATCTGTTCACCTCTGTGTAGAACCTAAAAAGGTACTTGATGACTGCATTAGACTATGGGTCTACTCAGCAAAGCCTTCACAAAATAAACGTAATTGGTATTTTTATATTAACAGAGTGCAGTCCTAGATTAAAATAGGATGATGATTAAAATGTTGAGGATATTTTAATATTTGCTCTTGCCCCTTTCTGCAGATTTCCTCACACTTTTTCTTATAAGGTTTTTGAGACTTTTAGTGGTCTCTTTGTTGCCACCAGGACTCACCACTCATCAGTGGGGCCTTAGGGTTTTTTAGCCTTTAGGCTTTGCTCTGTGTAAGAGGTCCAAAAAGACCAATTACATCTGCTGCTGGGTGAGAGCTGCAACCTCCATAAAGACATGGGAAGAAACACCCCCTTTCCCATAGCATTTAGTTGAGGTACAATTCAACTCATCTAATACCAACCTAAAAGGATGCAGACAGAGCTCATGAAACTCCTCAGCAATTATTTGCTTACCAGGGCAGTTCAACTTTTTCCTCTCTTACTTAGTCTACAAGCTTGGTTTTAATCTCAATTAATATGACCACATGGAAGTCAAGCTCTAGCCTGAGAGACCTTCCTAAGTGCCTTGCATTAGTTGGTGAGCACTTCCAAAGGAAGCACTCATTACACTTTGAAGGGAGCAGCTAAGGCAAGTGGAGTCGGTAAGTTCCTATCTCCTTCTCAAAGTTATACTCGCACCATGGAAAACTAGTTGAGAGGAGCTGGCTGACTCTTAGATAGCTGGAGATGGATGGATGCACCCCCAGCAGCTAAGCAACAGGGGCAGATAGCACCCTGTAAGGATTTAAGAACAGTTACGTTTTCCTAGTGACAAGCATATAGGTTGTCAAGGACCCTTCTGGGTTTCCTAAGCAGGGTAGAGCTTAATATAAGGAGACATGGTCCACCAGTTCGAGTCGGTGTGGGGAAGGAAGCCTTTCCCTTGCTGTCAGCAGAGATGACAAAGCAGGAGAGGCTCAAGCAGAGGATCTGCCACCTGCTTCCTCCCAGCTCTCGATTTCACACATTTATGTTGTGAACTCTCTATAGCATGGACCATCTCTGGCTATACACAGGGGCACTCTGTCTGCTGCAGGGAGATCCCACTCCTAGTACAGACCTCAATGCAGAACGGTGGTTCAAATGATTAATAATGATGATGATGATGATGATGATGATAATATTAATAGTAGTAGTAATAATAATAATAGATAACACAGTACACAGAGGAAGCTTTGGGAGAAGAGTCCTTGGAAGCTGGGCTACTACTGGGACAAGGCTGTGCCCAGCTAGCTTTTTTCCTGAGTTTCTATGCATAGGCTCAAAATCCTCATTTCAGATTTTGCTGCCTAAAACAAATAAATGAGCCTGGAACACCAACGATGCCTAGTGCCAACAAATCTGTGGTACAAAAGCCATCAGGATCTCAAAGCTGGACTGACCTGCGGGGAAGGTGCTAGTACTGCTCACAGGGCAGGAGGAAAGCACTGGACCAAAGGGATGCTTTTATTCTCCAGTAGTGCTCTGGGAACAGAGGTGCCCTTCAGGGCTCAGAGGAGCTTTGTTCTCTTAAAAATTATCTTAAAAAATATTACTAACTAACTTGTTTGTTGGGGATACTAAGGAGGTCAAACCAGCTACAGAGTAAGTTCATTTATAACACCTTATGAAGGGTTTTCATTTTTATGTGGCTTTTGATCTCAAAGTCTAAAGGAAATGTCAATCCACACACACAATTTGCTGTAACGCAAGGTCCAGCGAATGCAGACATGTCAGACATTTCCATATCATCTGCAAGAGCTTTAGAAATACAGACGCACTAGCAGGGCTCTTTCTAGCGCAGTGTGTGTTAAAGATAAGCAACAGTGGAGAGAAAATTTTACCAGCAACATTTTTCTTTCATCTGCCCAGGGATGAGAGATGAAGCATGAGTGTGCAGACACTTCAAGGGGGGGAACCTGTGGAAGGGCACAGACTGCAGTCAGAAGGTGGGATTTTTCAGCTTTGCTGGGTGAGTTCAGAGAAACCAGTATCCCATTTCGGTCCTCCCAGTTCTCTTTGATGGCCTTGTTTGTGCAGATAACCCCCTCCTCCTGCAGGAAGCTTTCGGGGCAGTGACCTGCGGCTTTCCATTGCTGCCAGGCTCTCCTCTTACTATGGCAAAATTAATAAGCTTGCTGGAAATAGGCTTGATCAGTCCCTGAGAGGAAATTAGAGCCTACTAAAAGTCTCTGTCTTTCACCCAAGTGCTTTTATATCCCTGTAGCCTCCCCCTGGCACAGCAGGTGATTCTGTGCCCCATGACCTGACCTTGTAGCATTCAGCTCTTTGTCAGATGTAAAACCAAACCCCACACTGCTACATCCCTGCAGAATAAGTAGAGCATTAAGAGCCGGGCTGTGTCCTGTACTGAAAACAAGTTAGCTCGGTTTCTTTGGTACTTCTTAAAAGGATGCTTTGTATTGAACAACATCCTGAAGTCCCAGTTGCCTCTTACTGCAGCATTATCCTCTGATCTATAAGCTGTCAACTGATCTGCTTGGTGCTCTCAGAAAATTAAGAGACCATGCATCTGGAGTCACAGCAGTTCACCTGCGGGGAGCTGGGTGACTAGTTTCAAGACAGCCATGTAATTAGCAGGCAGTCTACTGTCATCACACTAAAATCAGAGGATGCTTAAGAGGAGACAGTTTTCATCCCAGGTCTTCAATGCACTTGACAGTCAGTAACTTTATTTTTTAATGAGGCAACAAGGTCCTGGACATTCATATTTCAGAGAGGTAAACCATCTCAGACAACCTGAGTTCCTAAAATATTTCAGCAGCTTCTAAAGACAGAGCAGGGCTCTAGCTCCAAATACCATGCTTGTTTTCCTGGCTAGCGTTACAGCTTGGGGAATTAAACAGGCAGGTAGCAAGGTGTGGAAGGATTTGTGAATGATAACAAAAATGAGGCTTCCTTCCAAACATACAACTGCAGCAGACCCACCACGATTTGTTGTATGCGGGAAAAAACCCATGTCTCCTCCTCACCCATTCTGGCTTATGACTTATCTTTCCCATACAGCAGGGCTTTGTAAAGACTGACTGGCCCTGCCTACAGGACAGGATGGCAGGATAAAGCGACCCTTTGAAATCTTTGCTGCAAACTGAATCCGTTCTCAGCATGCTGGGAGTATAAACAGGTTTGTTCTGTTGTCGCCACCACACACAAGCCATCCCTTTCAGAAAGGAAGGGAAAAGGTGTTTGAAACATAACCTAAAGCAGGAGTTCAGGCTGGAAGGACTTGGGGAGGTCTCCAGTCTTGTGAAAAGAGGACAGAGACTGCACAGCCTCTCTGGGCAACCTGTTCCAAGCTTAGTTATTCTCATAATGGATATTTTTTCCTTACATCTAATTCAAACCTCCCTGTTTTCATTTCTGACCGCTGCCTTTTGGCCCCTGCCATACACTGCATCAACAAGCCTGGCTCCATCTCCTTAATAACCCCCTGACAGGCATTGGAAAGTGCTGTTGGGTCCAACTGAAGTCGTCCCTTCTTCAGGCTGAACAAGCCCAACTCCCTCAGCTCCTCCCCATACATCATGTGCTCCAGCCCCAACCATCTTAGTGACCTCTGCTAAACTAATGTAAGTTTTTCAACAACTTTCTTGTGCCGGGGATCCCCAAACTGAATGCAGTATACTAGATGAGGCCTAAACATCACATCTTTCCCAGGGGCAGTTGCTTTGCAGACAACAACAAGAGAGAACAAGAATGACCTCTTCTACAAGGACAAAAGTTTACCAAAAGCCCAAACACATGTAGGTATGGCAGAAGACACCTTACAAATGCTTTTCTGGTGTTAAGCTGAGAGACCTCACCACTAATGTTAAGATTGCCACAGGCGCCGTGCTGTGGTGTGAAACCTGCCTTGTTGGAGTTAACAGCTTCTGGTGGGCCTGGAGGCTCCTGGTCCTACACACGGGCAGGAACAATTGACTGCACAGATCCTTGGTGGAGAACAGCTGGTGAAGATGGCTCAGGAATGCTTTGAGCTGGGAAAATGGTAAACACCCCACTGGGACATGAAAACAACTTGCAGGCATGTTAAGCGATCCTTGCACATGCTAGCGTGCTGGTGTAAGGAACCATCATTTGTACTACAGGCTTAGGATACATGACGACCAAGAAGAGCAGAAGATGCCTATGTGGTAAAAAAAGCAACCTGTGACTGTCCTTAATCTGGTGATTATGCAGAGGTCACGAACAGAGGCAGCATACATGAACTCCAGGTCTTTTTGCCAAAGCGTGAGCGACACACTATAGTGTTGCTTTGCAGAAGCTCTTTGGATACCACGCGGTCTCTGGGACATCAGTGGAGACACTTGTGTCTGAAAGCAGTGTTAATACTGCCAGAGTTATGTCCTGAGCAAGTAAGAATATCTTTTTTCCTGGTGAACAACCCACCTGATGAATTGAAGCTTAGATCACCTTGCTCCTGCTCAATTTACTTTGAAATAATAGTACGTTGTTCCCATGTACTACATCATCGGAGAACTGATCTCTGCAGGCTCAGCTGCAGCAGGACCAGGGGACCTGATTGACAGGCCTGATGGCCAAG
Source organism: Platalea leucorodia (assembly GCF_965183815.1). NCBI lineage: Eukaryota > Metazoa > Chordata > Aves > Pelecaniformes > Threskiornithidae > Platalea > Platalea leucorodia. The sequence goes on along the minus strand of NC_138823.1, from coordinate 12,997,025 downwards.
ACATGAGGCCAAGGTCTCAAGATGATTGTTGTTGGCAGAGAAGTGTTTCCATCTGACCTCAGAACCTTCCAGTAAATTTACAATAATTTATCATATTCTGAACCTTATTTAACAAAGAGCTGGTTTAATTGGTAAACACCCCAAAAGATGGTTTCTTACATGTTCACATCTGTTTCTACTTGTGTTTGTGCATAGATGTCAATATGTAGACTTTTCCTGTATTTTTGAATACTCCTGAAACTCAAATGCTGCCTTATGTAAGGCTTGCTTCTTTTGCAGATGTCTGCTGGAATTTATTAGGAACAGCATTTCTTTTTTTTAATTTAACTGAGATAACAAGACAGTTTATCACTTCCAAATTTAATAGACGTCTGGAAAATGATTACATGGTAATTAAAATAAATTCTTGTGCTAATAGATTTCAGGTAAGGAGAAAAGCTACAACTCAAAAATCAGACTATGGGTCCAGAGAAAAGGTAAGTCACCTTTCCTCATGTATAAGATTGTTCTCATCTCTAATTTTTCATCCCTTTCAATCCACTGAAGGGCTACACTTCTACTGCTTGATTCAAAAACTGACATGAGTGGGGTTGCTGGTACAAAACAAGACCCAGGCAAGGACAGGATTAAGACACTAGCTGTACATGGGAACTCAGTTCACTTCTGTAAAGCACTGTTTTACAGCATTTTCCTTCTAGTATGAGAAAGGACTTTGCTTTGCTTTTCAAAGTGACAGAGAAAGCTGTTTCTGAGCAGCCCTTCCGCTGTGCTGAGTCTGTAAAAAACATAAAGCTCGTACAAGTGTGAATAGGGATTGATGATCATTTAATTGTTCTCCCTTTCTCCCACTCCTACTCAGCCCTTACACCTCTCTTCTTTTGCCTGCTTTCCTTTCCTCTTCTCCTATTCCTTCTTCACCCAACTCCACCTCCCTCCCTGTCACCTTTATGGCAGAGACTGTTCGTATGGCAGCCCCGTCTGGTCCCTCAGTCATCAAGACTTCCATTTTAACTCTGTATTTCATAATTAATGGAGATTCGCTCACACAGTGCATTTGCCATTCCGCTCTCACTGTTTTTCTTCCCTTTCCAGTCTTCCCCACCAGCAGCCATGCCCCCACCGTGGCTGCCTGCTGCACCAAGTCCACCGTGCCACCTTTAATGGAGATTTCATCCCTTACAGCCAGCCTTGGACCACTCGCCCCGTTTTAAACACTTTGCTCTTTTAACCTATGCCATCAGTCCATCTCGATGTTCAACTCACAAATGATGAGAGCTTCTACGTGAAGGTTTCTCTGGGTACCTGCCATTTACAGTAGGGACACGTGGGTTACTGGGCAATGTCCCAGTATGGGACATCTTAATTCCAGTGTGGAATAGCAAGTGCCAACGGACTGGTCTTACGTGGCTTACCTCAATTCACAAGTCTTCTGCAAATTGTTATAGGTAAGAGCAACAGACTAACACTCACTCAGAGACCTGTGCAGTCTCACTCGTTATCCAGTGTCGTGGTTTAACCCCAGCCAGCAACCAAGCACCACACAGCCACTCACTCCCCCTCTCCCCCGCCGGTGGGATGGGGGAGAGAATCAGAAGAGCAAAAGAAAGCTTGTGGGTTGAGATAAGAACAGTTTAATAATTGAAATAATGTAGTAGTAGTAGTAGTAGTAGTAGTAGTAGTAGTAGTAGTAGCAGTAGTAGTAGCAGTAGTAGTAATAATAATAATAATAATAATTTGTAATAAATAGGAAAACAATAAGAGAGAGAGAGAAACAAAACCCGGGAAAAACAAGTGATGCAACCGCTCACCACCCACTGACTGATGCCCAGCCAGTCCCCAGGCAGCGATCGCCGCCCCCCCAGCCAACTCCCCCCAGTTTATATACTGGGCATGACGTCATATGGTATGGAATAGCCCTGTGGCCAGTCTGGGTCAGCTGCCCTGGCTGTGCCCCTCCCAGCTCCTTGTCACCAGGCAGAGCACGGGAAGCTGAAAAGTCCTTGACTGGTGTAAACTCTGCTCAGCAAGAACCAAAACATCAGTGTGTTATCAACAGTATTCTCATCCTAAATCCAAAACACAGCACTATACCAGCTACTAGGAAGAAAATTAACTCTATCCCAGCCAAAACCAGAACATCCAGCATCCCCGATTACGTCTTCCCAACTGAAGACAAAGCCCTCGAAGAGAAATGATGCTTTATGAAGCTGACCCAGTTACAGATCAGCAAGCTGGTGAAATCTGCAACACGATAAAGAAAATGAATGAACTCGATGTGCACCTCTATCCAAACCCCAGCCTAAAGGGCCTCAAGAGATCACATTAAGATGGCAATTTAAATAAGATTTATGGCCTTCTACTCTGTTCCTGAGGCACCAAGGGTTATGAAGGCTAGTCAGCACACTCAAAATCACTTGTCAGTACCTCTGAGCTTCCTCTGTGTGGTCTGGCATAAAAGCAGCATGGTGGGGGAGTGATTGGCAGCAGGGAGCTAGTTTATCAAATGAAAAAATGCCAACCAGGGAAGGATCAAAGGAAAATGCATACCATCATTTATGCTGGTCCTTCGTTCCTGCTAGCAAAGAGGCATCTGGTGGGACCACAAACCCTCTGGGACAGGGACTATAGCCTAGATCTGCAAATACACATAGATGATACCAAATTCCTACTGGCAGTTCTTTGTGCATTAGGGACCTAAATACCTTTGCTATAAATCCAAGCACCTAAAAAAGTTTCCTATATTTAATCTCATAAGTATGCCTTTGTATATGACTTACGCATATACATGTGTGTGCATGTTTGCAGTTTTACCTCTGGTGACGTAAGGACGTGCCTCTGTCTGGAGATCCCAAAGGAGACATTCCCTGGCATGGGAACTCAATTTTCCATACTGTTAAATTATTACCATAATCCTGGCACATTTTTGGCCCCCAGGCCAGCAAGCACTGTCCCAGATAATCCCGAGACATGGCTCAGGGGTGTGCATGGAGCAGACACCATTGCCAATGGGCAGTCTGGATGGGGCCACACTATGCAATCTGAAAGTTTGCCTGGAAGACACAGGCCACCCCATGGCAGCTGGGCTCAGCAGCAGGGAATGGGTACAGGCAAGTGCCTTTAGCCTCATCCAGACACAGTCATTAAGCAAACTGGCCAGGGTCACAGCAAAAATCTGTGGCAGGAGAGGAAACATTGGTGTCCAGGGCCCCCCTTCCCATCATGGAGCCAGAGCGACCTGTGGGGTGGCCCAGCATCTCTGAGAGACTTGGGCTGTTTCATTTTCAAGGACAAACATCTTTCCTTCCCACAATAGTAAAGCTTTGCTGCTGTTCCAAAATCTGTAAGAAGCTGAAGCTGCCCTAATCAAGCACAAATGAAAAGGCTGATACCCCTCTGCTATATTTATATCCTCTTTATTAGGAGGAGTCAAAATGCTTTGTAAATGCACCCTATCCCCTCCAGACGACGATACAAGGCATGTGCGGACACTCTCCACACATGGAGTGAGGCACAGTAATGCTGGGATCTCTTTGGGAGGCTGCAGAGGGTACTGACCACAAGCTGCCTTGCAGAGGTGCTCCAGGTATACAGGGGTTGTTGGCTTGTGTTTCACGCCAGGCTGTCGTGGTTTAACCCTGCCGGCAACTAAGCCCCACACAGCTGCTCACTCACTCCCCCGGGTGGGATGGGAGAGAGAATCAGAAAAGTGAGAAAACTCATGGGGTGAGATAAAGACAGATAAAGTAGGTAAAGAAAAAGCCGTGCATGCAAGCAAAGCAAAACAAGGAATTCATTCACTGCTTCCCATCGGCAGTCAGGCGTTCAGCCATCTCCAGGAAAGCAGCGCTTCATCACCCATAACAGTTACTTGGGAAGACAAAACACCATCACTCTGCATGTCCCCCCCCTTCCTTCTTCTTCCCCCAGCTTTATACGCTGAGCGTGACGTCATATGGTGTGGGATATTCCTGTGGTCAGTTGGGGTCAGCTGTCCCAGCTCTGTCTCCTCCCAACTCCTTGTGCACCCCCAGCTACTCGCTGGTGGGGTGGGGTGAGGAGCAGAAAAGGCCTTGACACTGTGTAAGCACTGCTCAGCAGTGACAAAAACATCCCTGTATTATCAACACTGTTCCCAGCACAAATCCAACACATAGCCCCATACTAGGTACTGTGAAGAAAATTAACTCTATCCCAGCCCAAACCAGCACCCATGCTGGTTGCTGGGGCTGGCTGCCTTGGAGCATGGCATGGGCAGAGGCAGGGGCAGGGGTGGGAGGGTTGTTGCAAGCAGAGGTGAAGCGCCCAGGTCATGACTCCAGATCTCATGATGAACCACTCAATAGTATTTCTCCTCATGGTTTACCTAGAGAAACCAGGCTGAGTTGTTCTGTTCACTCAGAATGGATTCAGGATGTCTTTGGGCAGCTGAAATACAATGTACTGCTTGAATCAACTGTATTAGCTTGATGAGATTAGCTGTCTCTTCACAACCCTGTACGCCCCCATGTAAATGATCCGTCTGACCTTTGTATCACCACTTCTCTCCAACTTTCATCCTCTGTTTTCCTATTTGCCCTTAGTGAGATCTCACACAACAACTTGGGTCTTGACTTGATTGCAGTGCTCCCAGCCAGAGGACAGTGCTGCCGCACAGCATGGAAAATGATGACTCCTCTCCCGTTCAAGTGGTGTCCAGTGACCCGATACTCTCAGGCCCTTGAGTCTCCCACTCGTGCTGGTGGGACAGGATTGTGTCTGCAGCTCTTACCTAACACACACCAGTAACAGCCTCCCTGGGAAATACTTCTTCCTCCCTGCTGCCAGACTCTGTCACTATATATAACTCCACCGTTATTTGTGAAGTCTAGAGGAGGCAGAGTGAAAAACAATCAACAGGAGCATTTTAACTGAATGCAAAAATACGTTTCAAAAAATAATTTTTGACGCTGGGGGGCAGAGCAATTTGTTTATATAACATGTTATTTTCGGATTAGTGGATGATTAATAATAATCAAGGCTGACTGCAGAAGCAATCATTTCAAAGGCAGACCAGCTTTCAAGCTTGGTAAAAAACCTGCTCAGGTTTTGTACTCAAGGCGATCCCATGTGGTTTACCAAAGGGAAAGTGGGGAGAATCAACAAGGCTCAGTGTTCAGCTGAAAAGTGAAGAAACTGGGGCCGTAAGGGCAGTAGACAGGCACAAGCTGCTGCAGTCTTGGTCATCTTGCAGGTGCACACACACACACGGAGCAAGATCCTGGGAACACTGTCTCCACAGCCACCTTAGGAAAGACGACAGGATGGAGATTCACGGATGCAGCTGCATTTGCATCAGTACCTCTGCTTATAGTAATGGCAGAAGACCGGCAAGGTGCTTTGCAAAATCTTCCCATTCGTTCTGCAGCACAAACTGAGCTACCAAGCAAGCTTTGCTGCAAAGCTCTCTCTGTGTATGACTTTGTATTGGAAAGTCAATTTATTCATTGGGGTCAGATGGCTGGTATGGGGCTTTTCTTCAACGGAGCAACGGATTAAAACCAAGTCCTTTGCAATAAACAACACCTGGTGTGGCAATAAAGCCGGCCTGATTTTCATTCCCTGATAAAGCTCTGCCTATTTTCTCTCCCTCCGCTGCAAAGAACTTGCAGGATCTGTCTCTCTATGGCTCATTTTAATTTCCTGATAATGTGATTGCCTTATAAAAAGTGAAATGGTGCTGAAAAATATGCGCATAGGATTTGATGTGTGTGTCAGATTAGGAGAAAAGTGCACTGCAGCTTTCTATCGTTTGTCTGAGATGATGTGTGTTTCCCCACCTCTACACACCATTTTCCATATTTTATGGGCTTACAGCTCCCGTCAAAGTAGTGAGAGTTATTGGTGTTCTTCACACCTGAAATAAATCAGCTTATTAAAGGAAACTCATTCCAGCATAAGGGACTTTACAGCAGCACAGGACACCCATCAGCTCCTTTTCCAGGGACCTTTTCCAGTAAAGTGACCCAAAGCACAGAGGAAGGTTTAGGTGCAGGCAGCTAGACTCTGCACGCAGGTACAGGCAGCAGCTTGTGGTGCAGCTCAAATCACACAGATGGCTTTGCTGAGACGAATCTTGTGTTCAGAAGGAAGTTTTCTAGGTAAGGTATTAAGAAGGCAGCACCTTGAAACCTCCCCTGAAATATTTGCCTTAGTTTCTCTGAAGTCATGGCCATTGCCTGAAGTTCCTCTTCTGTATAAAGCAAACAAGCAGGTCTGCACCACCAAGCTTGCTGTACTGTTAAGGTCCCACCACGTGCACAGCTCCTCCCGACACGGAGTCCATCTCCGGCATCACAGTCTGCGGGCTGGGGTTGTTTCATTTGCCTATAAGCAGCAAGTACCTATTAAATATAATACTGAGACTGACTCATCTCCCACCAAAAGTCTGAAATTATCCTGCTACAGTGCTGGATCACAGGGAACCAACACCTTTAGTCAGCTTGACCTAAAAGATGGTGATGTTTTCCTCTATGGAGAGAGGGAAATGGATGATATAACTACAGGTGGGAGAGAATTCCAGGAGGAAAACAGTAAGAAAGGCATAGGAACTTACAGACAAAGATATTACTTACTAAGCCAAGAAAAAACAACCTTTCTTTAATTTACAAGTGGTTTCAGTGGTGCCATAAGCAGAGACTGAGCCATATTAAGCAAAATCAGTTTTGCAAACAGGCCCATAATAAATGCATTTATTTTTGACCATCTGTTAACCAGTAATAAGACACAAGGACTGTTTAATAATTTATTTGTTTAATGTTTCCTGTTTATTGAAACTTTCCCCTCAAGAGCAGTTTAGGAGCCTGAAGGAAGTGCTGGGGCCATGTATGAACCCCGCTGCCTGCCTGGAACATGCTGGTGGTATTTCAATATGGCTCAGCTGTGGTGTGGATAGATCACCGCTTTTACTGGAGAAACGCTGAGTTATTTCAATTGCAGGTCTTCATGGAGCACACACTCGGGGGAGCACAGTGACTGTCTGGAAAGTCAAAGTAATTTTACAGCTTCTTCACCTCACCACAATCTGCTTTGGGCTGTGCCTAGGGTCAGAGCTGACCACTCCTTAGGAGGCGCATAGTCAGAGAGAAAATCCTAGGTACAACCGAACTGCAGCTTTTTGCACTAAACCCTGTTGAGCTTGGTGACATTTTGACATGAAAATCTCCAGATCAGCTCTCATCAGGTTTAGATGTGTAGGTTTAGACAGACAGTTGCCAGGCTTGTTGTACAGCTGTTTAGCTTTTCAATTCCCAAATGACTGTGAAATATACAATATATGTAGTACTATTTTATACCACGTAGGTACAGACTGTGCCATACTGGTCCTGCGCGCTGTCCTGCCGGACGCCGTGGCAGAGGAAGGCTGCCCGCCTGTTCGGGCTGGGAGCTGTGGTCCATGCACCGTCGATGCTTGAGCAAGCGCCCCTGTGCCCAGAGGGGTGTGGAGCCCACTCCAGGCTTCAGCTTGCACATGACACACTGGAACTGAAGCAAAAAGGGATATATTTAACCCATATGATGTTGGTGAATGCAGTGTTCAACCCACAGGAGGAACAGAGGAGGAGGTCAGGTGCCATCTGCTAAAATTTGCAGCCAAGAGCCTTAGAGGGAGGAACCAGAGATGTTTCAACGTCTCTGGGGAAACTAAGGAAATCACCACGGGGCTGAAAAGCTGCCAAAGCCTGAAGCTCCCAAAGAAGAAAAACACAGAATCATACAATCATTTAGGTTGGAAAAGACCCTTAAGATCATCAAGTCCAACCGTTAACCTAACACTGCCAAGTCCACCACTAAACCAGGTCCCTAAGCACCACATCTACCCATCTTTTAAATACCTCCAGGAATGGAGACTCAACCACTTCCCTGGGCAGCCTGTTCCAGTGCCTGACTACCCCTTTGGTGAAGAAGTTTTTCCTAATATCCAACCTAAGCCTCCCTTGGCACAGCTTGAGGCTGTTTCCTCTCGTCCTATCGCTTGTTACTAGGGAGAAGAGACTGACCCCCACCTCGCTACAGCCTCCTTTTGGGTAGTTGTAGAGAGCAATAAGGTCTCCCCTCAGCCTCCTCTTCTCCAGACTAAACAACCCCAGCTCCCTCAGCCGCTCCTCATAAGACTTGTGCTCCAGACCCTTCATCAACTTCATTGCCCTTCTTTGGACACAGTCCAGCACCTCAGTGTCCTTCTTGTAGTGAGGGGCCCAAAACTGAACACAGTACTCGAGGTGTGGCCTCACCAGTGCCGAGTACAGGGGGACAATCACTTCCCTGGTCCTGCTGGCCACACTATTTCTATGCAAGCCAGGATGCCAATGACCTTCTTGGCCACCTGAGCACACTGCCGACTCATGTTCAGCCGGCTGTCAACCAACACCCCCAGGTCCTTTTCCACCAGGCAGCTCTCCAGCCACTCCTCCCCAAGCCTTGCATGGTGGTGTTGTGACCCAAGTGCAGGACTCGGCACTTAGCCTTGTTGAATCTCATACGGTTGGCCTCGGCCCATCAATCCAGCCTGTCCAGATCGCTCTGTAGGGCCCTCCTACCCTCCAGCAGATCAACAGTCCCACCCAACTTGGTGTTGTCTGCAAACCCAGTGAGGGTGCACTCGATCCCCTCATCCGGATCATTGATAAAGATATTAAAGAGAACTGGCCCCAGTACTGAGCCCTAGGTAACACCACTTGTGACTGGCCACCACCTGGATTTAACTCCATTTACCACAACTCTTTGGGCCCAGCCATTTTTTTACCCAGCGAAGAGTATGCCCATCCAAGTCATGAGCAGCCAGTTTCTCCAGGAGAATGCTGTGGGAGACAGTGTCAAAGGCCTTACTGAAGTCTAGGTAGACACCATCCACAGCCTTTCCCTCATCTACTAAGCAGGCCACCTTGTCATAGAAAGAGATCAGGTTGGTCAAGCAGGACCTGCCTTTCATAAACCCATGCTGACTGGGCCTGATCCCCTGGTTGTCCCATATGTGCTGTGTGATGGCACTCAAGATGATGTGCTCCATGACCTTCTCTGGCACCAAGGTCAGGCTGACAGGCCTGTAGTTCCTGGATCCTCCTTCCGTCTCTTCTTGTAGATGGGCGTCACATTTGCTAACCTCCAATCAGCTGGGACCTCCCCGGTCAGCCAGGACTGCTGATAGATGATGGAAAGCAGCTTGGTGAGCACCTCCATCAGCTCCCTCCGTACCCTTGGGTGGATCCCATCCAGCCCCATAGACTTGTGTGTGTCTACATGCTGTAGCAGGTCACTAACCATTTCACCTTGGATTATGGGGGCTTCATTCTGCTCCCCGTCCCTGTCTTCCAGCTCAGGAGCCTGGGTAGCCCAAGAACAACTGGTCTGACTATTAAAGACTGAGGCAAAGAAGGCATTAAGTACCTCAGTCTTCTCCTCATCCTTTGTCGCTATGTTTCCCTCTGCATCCAATAAAGGATGGAGATTCTCCTTAGCCCTCCTTTTGTTGCTAATGTATTTGTAGAAACATTTTTTATTGTCTTTTACAGCAGTAGCCAGATTAAGTTCTAGTTGGGCTTTGGCCTTTCTAATTTTCTCCCTGCATAATGTCACGACATCCCTGTAGTCCTCCTGAGTTGCCCGCCCCTTCTTCCAAAGGTCATAAACTCTCTTTTTTTTCCTGAGTTCCAGCCAAAGCTCTCTGTTCAGCCAGGACGGTCTTTTTCACTGCCAGCTCATCTTTAGGCACATGGGGATGACCTGCTCCTGCACCTTTAAGATTTCCTTCTTGAATAATGTCCAGTCTTCCTGGGCTCCTTTGCCCTTCAGGACTGCCTCCCAAGGGACTCTGTCAGCCAGGTTCCTGAACAGGCCAAAGTCTGCCCTCTGGAAGTCCAAGGTGGCAGTTCTGCTAACGCTCCTCCTTACTTCTCTGAGAACTGAAAACTCTATCATTTCATGATCACTATGCCCAAGACAGCCTCCAACCATCACATCACCCACAACTCCTTCTCTGTTCATAAACAAGAGGTCCAGCAGGGCACCTTCCCTAGTTGGCTCCCTCACCAGCTGTGTCAGGCTGTGTGTGTGAGTGTCCTCACACACTCCAGGAACCTCCCAGACTGTTTCCTCTCTGCTGTGTTGTATTTCCAGCAGACATTTGGTAAGTTGAAGTCCCCCACGAGAACAAGGGCTCACAATTGTAAGACTTCTCCCAGCTGCTTATAGAATAATTCATCTGCCTCTTCATCCTGGTTCTGTGCTCTGTAACAGACTCCCACCATGATATCTGCCTTGCTGGCCTTTCCCCTGATTCTTACCCATAACCACTCAACCCTATCAGCACCATCCTCAAGCTCTAGACAGTCAAAACACTCCCTAACATACAGAGCTACCCCACCGCCTCTCCTTCCTTGCCTGTCCCTTCTGAAGAGTTTATAGCCATCCACTGCAGCACTCCAGTTGTGTGGGTCATCCCACCATGTTTCTGTGATTGCAACTATGCTATAGTTTTCCAGCTGCACAACAGCTTCCAACTCCTCCTGTTGTTGCCCATGCTGCATGCATTGGTGTAGATGCGCTTCAGTTGGGCTATTGATCCCGCCACCTTTTTTGGGGAAGAAGCCCTAATTCCTATGTGACCATTCTCAGCTGCTTCTGTGGTTTCTAACACATCAATAACCCTTGTGTCTTTGCTGCCACATGGATCTCCATCCCATACCTCCACTGAGATGACAGACTGAAGGACCTCACTAGCACACCATCCCTCAAACATTGGCATGCTGCCCCCAGGCTTATCTCTAGGGAGCCTGGGTTTATCCCTTTCCCCCTTCAAACCTAGTTTAAAGCTCTTTCAATGAGCCCTGCTAACTCCTGCACAAAGATCCTTTCCCCACTTTGAGACAGGAGTACCCCATCTGTCGCCAGCAGGCTTGGTGTCGTGCAGTGTCGTGCTTGGTGTTGTGACCCATGATCAAAAACCCCAAATTTTGCCAGTGACACCAGGCTCAGAGCCAGGTATTGATCTGCTGGCTCTTCCTGTGTCCTTCCTTATCATTCCCTGCAACTGGAAGGATAGACGAGAACACTACTTATGCTCCTGATCCCTTAACCAGTCGTCCCAAGGCCCTGAAGTCTCTCTTGATTGCCCTTGGTCTTCTTGTTGCAACTTCATCGTTGTCTACCTGAAAAATCAATAATGGATAGTAATCTGAGGGCTGTACCAGGGTAGGAAGTTTTCCCTTCACATCTTTAACCCTGGCCCCAGGGAGGCAGCAGACTCCCCTAAGAAGTGGGTCCAGTCTGCATATTGGGCCTTCTGTTCCCTTCAGAAGGGAGTCTCCTATGACAATGACCCGTCTTTTCTTCTTTATGGAAGCAGTTTTGATGCAGGGTGTAGGCCAACTTAACCTCAACACCTCCAAGCCAGACAAACCATCATCCTCATTATTGTTTGGTTCCACTTGCAGAGCCTCGTACCTATTATGCAAGGGCACCTGGGAAGGTGGGGCAGTCACAGAGGAGACGCGCCTGCTACGCCGGGCAGGAACTTGTCGCCATTGCCCCCTATCCCTTAAGTCACCTTGTTCAGCCAGGTGGAGAGAGGACAGGGAATCCTTCATATAATGTGTCCTGTCTGCCTATTGGGCCTGTCCCAGGGATAGGGTGACCCCAGGCATTGTACATTGTATGAAGGCTACCCCGGATCACTAAAACAAACATTTTATTTAGGGTCTAGATCAGAAAATCAGGGGCCACACTGTAACGCAGCATAGGCTTGTGAAAGGAAGGTTCAGGCATTTTCCCAACAAGATTACAGATCTATACACTGTATATATTCTTGGACCCTCCTGAGACACTTGATTGTTATGTGGCATGTTGATCAATCAGCATGCACGGGGGAGCTGTAGGCATTAGAAGAAGCATTAGAAGCATCAAAGGCTGGCTCATGATGGGTCTCCAAGTGCAAAATGGGCTGACATCTGTTGGGTGTCAGAGAACAAAAGTTATGTCTATTAGAAATATTCCTCAGCATAACTTCAAACTTTAGTCTGAAGGGTGAGATTTGCAGAGGCGACATGCTCCATCAGAGAGTGCTCCTTGACATTTTGGAGACAGCGGGAAGGAGCAGAGCGCAGCTGCCTGTCTTAATTCTCAACATTGTAATTGCCCCAACATTGCCAAAGAAATTCACGGCTTTGAACGTACACCACACCAAAAGATTTGTGATGAGTTTTTGACTGACAGAATTATTAAATTAAGAGAATGAGAGATGTTAGAAGAGTAAAAATGTACATGCCAGTCAGAAAAGATATTCTGATTAATAAGAAAAAGCAGTTTGGAGCATGATATCAATACTTCAATTTGCAAAAGCCCCAAAGCAATGACATTAAACTGACATGAAAGGTCTTAAAACAGCAACACTTTTAACTTAGCAGTGATTTGATCTATTTATTCTGTCTTTTCCTAATGGAAAATAAGAAGTTTCCCAGGATTGACTAGATACACATACACAGCCCACCTCAGCAAATGATCTATTACTCAATGAAATCATTGTGCGTACCTTGTAGCTAAATATTCAGGAAAAAACCAAACCATTCTAGGCAGTATTTTAAAATACATGTTTCAAGGAAGCCAATGCTCTTTCTGAATGAGTCATTGGCAGTAAACATCACAACTTTCTGTCTTTACGAACTATTATAACCCCCCTCCAGGAACCCAGGGTGAGACCGGAGGACGAGTCTTCAAGATATAACTTACTTTCATCTCAGTTTATCAAATACATATTGCTCTCCCTGCAGCATCAAGCCCAGGGACCCATGCCCTGCCTGGGGCCACGTGGCAGAAAGGGGTCGCGACGGGGCTCCAGCTCCCCCCGCAGCACCCAGCCCACCAGCTGGGCTGGGTGGAGGGCTGGGGCTGCCTTGGGCACTTGCCAGCATCCACACCAATGTGTTTCTCAAGTGTTTATTTTCTGATGTCCCCGCATCCCAGGAAACACTGATGTCTGCGCTGATTGCTGAGGACGCTTCTTCCTGCTCCTGTGGGTCTTTCAACAGAGCTTTGTACCTGCGCCCATCCCTTCTGAGCCAGGTCTTTGGTACCTCCGGCACTTGCTGCCTGTGGATCTCTCAGTGCACTATGGAGATGGCTTTGGACCCGCAGTTATGGCCCAGGCTCACTGCCGGCCCCCTGGTGTCTCCATGGCTGCTGGTTATCAGTAATGGAAGATGGGTTCTTCACACCCCCAGGCACAGGGACACGCTGTGCTCAGAGAGTGTCAGCAAGGACAGAAATGTCTTAGAAACAGAGCTCTTCCCCCAACTCTGCTCTTCCAGGTAGCCATTGAACCATGACCCTTTGTGGTGGTTTATTTTGCACACTTTTTTTTCTACAACATCTTACTTATCCAACAACACAAAACCCACAAAAATTGCACTTGTCTGAGTGACAGCGTGCCCTAGAGCACCACTTCAGACTCACTTCACTGAGCTTCATGCATAGAATCATAGAATCATTTAGGCTGGAAAAGACCCTTAAGAACATTGAGTCCAACCGTTAATCTAACCCTACCAAGTCCACCACTAAACCATGTCCTCAAGCACCACATCCACCTGTCTTTTAAAAACCTCCAGGGATGGGGACTCAGCCACTTCCCTGGGCAGCCTGTTCCAATGCTTGACAACCCGCCAAAGACTCATTTCACTCAGCTTTTTATCTCTCATTCTTAGCTGGTTAGCTTAGGCTGTCTTTATGGTCAAAGTAGGGAAATAGGCCCCTTTATCCAAACGATTTATTCTAAATACATTTCATTCTAAATATTTCTAACTATAGTTTCATTCTAAAACTATAGAATGAAATGAATGAAATACTTAAAGTGCCAGTTTTCCTCCATGGACTGTAAAGGGGGTCTAGACAACTTGCTGAGACACAGATGTACAGCTGGTGAGATGAATCCCAGCAACAGGGTGTAAGCACAACGCACACAAAATTACAGGCAGCACATCAGCACAGCACACACCAGCCAGCTCTGAGGCAGGCCAACATCAGTCACGACAGCTGTGCTGCGCTGCACAGAGAAACACCATCCCCTTCACCTCCAACGGATGGGAAGAGGCTGCAGGAGGGTCCCACCACAGCCTGCGCAGTCTTTTGGCAGGACTGCGTGGTGTGTCCACTTCAGCAAGTGGTTAGTGTTCCTGCGCACCATCACAGGGTGTACTCACAAGTGGGCACACAACCTGGACAGTCTTCACACCACTTATTTTTCTAAGGGTCTGCAAACATCTGCTGTTTTTCTAAGGATCTGCAAACATTGTCGGTCTCTTCTCCCTAGTAACAAGCGATAGGACGAGAGGAAACAGCCTCAAGCTGCGCCAGGGGAGGTTTAGATTGGATATTAGGAAAAACTTCTTCACCAAAAGGGCAGTCAGGCACTGGCACAGGCTGCCCAGGGAAGTGGTTGAGTCTCCATCCCTGAAGGTATTTAAAAGAACGGTAGACGTGGTGCTCGAGGACATGGCTTAGTGGTGGACTTGGCAGTGCTAGGTTAATGGTTGGACTCGATGATCTTAAGGGTCTTTTCCAACCTTAACGATTCTATGATTCTACTGCTATCTGAGCTCCCAAATCAGGCTCCCTCAGCAAACCTTCCTTTAATGCTTTCTCAATGACATCGAACGTGAAGTTATCCCTTAACAAATCATCCTCAGCATTTCCTTACTCCCAGTTTCCTGCTTTTTTTGCCTCAGTTTGGTGTTACACTCACTCTCCTACACAGGGAGGAGACCAGAATTGGTGCCAGGTTCTTTGGGGACAGCAGAACTTCCTAAACATTTTCAATGATGTATCAAAGGGATAATAAAATGGTTGTTGTGGTAAAACATTATAAATAACCATATCCTCTTCCAACTTTGTACACACAAAAAGGTGACTTTTACGCTGTCTTTTTTTTAACATGTTCCTGAGACATTCATAGGCACGCAACATCTCCTCCCAGCTCTTCAAGAGTCAGGAAAATTATCCCATAAAGAGATAAAATCAGCTTGCAAGCCTTGGTGCTTTTCCTTGTGTGTTTTTTTCTGGTTGAACAGGTTTTCTTGCACAGTCCCTGGGGATGGGTTTCCTTTAACTACACTATACGTAGCAGTTTGTTTCCCCAGGCTTTCTTTATAGTCTATGGAGAGAAACAGGCACTTCAGGTGATGCTAAAGGAGATCTAACAGAGGGCAGCTGATCGCAGTGTAAGAACTGCCTGAGCCGCTTCACAGTGTACGGAGGGAGCCAGCAACCACTGTCTCACATGAGATGGGCTCCACTTTGGGTTTTAGACAACGCTTGTGCCATGCTGCTGGTGGTTGCTTCTGGCACTCTGCCCAGCCTGGTGTCTGCTGCACCTTCTCCCCATTAGCAATCCAGAGTGGGGTTCACAGCTGAAGCCAAACCCCAGGAGCTGCAAGCAGACATCAGCTTAACAAACACCTCCACCTGGCAAATTCTGAGCCCAGCTCAGCACGTGCAGAAACCTGCTCTTGCGTGGTAACGCTTCATTGTTTTGCAAACACCGCACTGTATTGCATGCTCATACAGCAAACACCCATACTGCACGCCCAACTGCATTTGGCGGTTTTGGCTTTCACTCACTCTCCCTACTGATCCCCAGGCTTGGCCCCAGAGAGCTCATTTCCCCATCCATTACTGAAAGGAAAGGCAGTCTCATGCTTAAGTATGTCAGTTTGGGACTCAGAAATCATTTCTTTTGACAGGTTTTTATATCATCCTGCAGACAGGCATTGCTTTGTGCATGCCAGACTCCTGGCTTTGTCCGCAGTGAGTTGGTGGCCCTGATCTGGCTGGGACACCCAAGCTCTTCAGGGCCACGTTGTCCACTGTAGGTGAAGTGCAGTCAGGTGAGGACAACGCAGGTTGAGCTGAGCCTGTCCTTTGGGGTGACTTTGTGGTCCTTCATACCCTTACACTCTGACATCGTTTCCCCTGGAACCTAGTGGTGGCCCTGCAAACTCTCTACCAGGTAAACCTGTGGGCAGCTAATGAATTCTGGCTTCAGCCTGCCTCCAGCCCATGCCTGAACGGCAGCACCAAAACAGACCACCTACCTCCTACCCACGCCATGACCATCACTACTCTGACTGGTCTCAGAGACCACAAACCATGGTGTCACTCTTAGTTATAAATGTTTATCTATTGTTAGCACTCAGAAACACAAAAACCACTGAGTGCCCCTTGTGCTGGGGGCTGTAAAAGCTTAGGACAGAAGAGACATTTGTCCTCTTAATGAGGAATGCCCCCCTAAAATAAAACCCACAATCCATTTCACCCATTAATTTTTTAACAAAGAACACAGGCTTTTGACCTTTATTACTCAGCATTTGAACCAAGCACAATCTGAACAAGAAAGTCTCCATCTCTGCTTACCAGAGATGTTCCCAAAACACAAAATGAAGTTCCCCTTTAAGAATGTGTATTCCTTATTAATACCTTGCCATCAGCAAAGTAATTTCTGTCATCGTAATTGGTTTTACTCAAAATTTTCTATATAGTGCAAGGAAATGGTGTAGTAATTGCTTATTGCTTCCTTCAGCATTTATTTTCATGGAGTAATCAGGATTATCTATATCCCCAAAGAAAATTTGTTTATGTAATACTGTCCCCTCAATTAGTTTGCTGAAAACTCTTACATTCTAAAACCATCTTCCTTATCTGTAATTTTTCAATCCAAATCCTTTTGCCTGCATGCCAACACCAACTTATTTACAAACTCAAAGAAAGCCTGTGCTCCTATTCTCTCCCCCTGCCCTCGGGGAATAAAAAAAAAACAGGTCAATTTTATGTCTTAGTTCAAGAAAATGAACCAAGTGGAAATGAATACAAATTTTGCTACTGTGGCGAATTGCTGAAAAAATGAAACCTGAAGTTGAAATTTAGGGTTCATCTTAATTTAGCATAAGAAATACTTCCTGCTCATTGTTCTGAATACATTTCTGCAGATATTAATTTTTAAAACAGGCCTGCTGGGCAAGAATTTTTAAATTCTGTTTTACAGTTGAATAAACAGAAGTATAGAGAGACAGAAAGAAGACTGCTGGTTTACTGTAAATATTGGACACGTTTTTCCCCTCTCAGTAGAAGCAGACAATGTATATATTTCATATTTAAGAGATCCCTAGGAGACCTGTTGTAAATTAGCATTTATATGCAAGTGTCCTTTGAGGAATTTGGCTACTTTACTGTTCAGAGATAAGAAGTAACAGGTCAGATATGAAAGATCACTCTTTCCTGAAACTGTTCTGAAAACTGGTGACATTCCCATAAATGGGACAAATCCCATACTGCGCAGTAGCAAAGACAGGCCAAGAAATCCTGTTTTTTCTGACAACCTGACTTTGTATCTATCTTCTCTATCGCTTGCCTACAACCCAAATCAAAACACACAGCAGTCAGTGAGAGCATTTCCAGTGATGTCTTGAGCAAATATATAGAAAAAAAATTATACCTTTTGGGATCCTATGGAGCTGTTTTTAGGGAGGAGAAAATAGAGGATGGAGCTATTCATGTGAGTGAAGTGTAGGCAGAAAAACATGGGGACAGCTTTTATATGAGTATAATATTTATAGAACCAAGGTGCAAACAAGATCTTTTCATTTAGCTTGCAAGTGGTTTCTATGCCTTAAGAAGAGACTGAGCCGTATTTAGCAAAATCAGCTTTGCCAGCAAGCATGGAAGTATGCGTGTGCATTTCTGTGGTGCTGATTAACGGCTGGGTGAATGCCATAGGACATCTAAGAACTCTGACATACTTCTGTTTGCTTAATGTTTTCTGCTGATGGCAACTTTTCCCTTGCCCAACTGCTAGGTTATGGCTGAGCCGTTCCCCACCCCAACGTCTCTGGCACAACAGTCTGCGAAGAAATGGCATCCACCAACTCACATCTCACCTCCCAAAAGGCAATGTGAGACACATTGCCTTGATCCACGTAAACACATCGAGAAAACATGAATTCAGGCCGGAGGTGTCTAAGTATTCTTAGGATAATTATGAAAATAAAGTCAGTGAGACTCTCAAAACCACCCAGCACAGGTTTGTGTACTCCTATTGAGTTCAAACAAATCAGAGTTAGCTCAATACAGGCTGAAGTTCTACTTCAGAGAGGCTCATTTCAACTTGGTAAAA
Source organism: Platalea leucorodia (assembly GCF_965183815.1). NCBI lineage: Eukaryota > Metazoa > Chordata > Aves > Pelecaniformes > Threskiornithidae > Platalea > Platalea leucorodia. The sequence goes on along the minus strand of NC_138823.1, from coordinate 12,978,835 downwards.
TTCAATTACTTTTCCAATTTCTACGTGACAAATTTTGTTCATCCTCTTCCAGATTTAGGAACCAGGATTTGCACAGCATTCAGTAAATCAGAGCCCTGGAATCAGGGCACATGCTTCCACCATAAAACACAGCAAGGAGGACATGTAACCATTATATGACTCATCTGAGACAGAATCAGTGCAAATCAAAAGAAATATCCAGTTGTAAAATCACTGTTGCCTCAGAGATTGTGATAAGCAGGCCAGCTGTTAAAAGAGAACTGTCTCTGTCCTTTTTGCACTCAGACATTTGCTGCTTTTCAAACATTCAAGTCCATTTGTTCCCTTAATAGAGTGTTGATGGATTTGACGCTGGAGATAGTGGGTTTGTAAAGAGCATTTTCTTTCCTTTTGTACCCCTTCCTCACATGCACCAGCCTGTTATGGTACAAGATTACACAGTATAATCATCTATTATTTTCTACTCATTTTTTCAGCGATATCTTGGCTGCTGCAGAAACAAGAACGTTTATTACTTCTAGGTAAGCTGATAAGAGAATTTTTCTGTCCTACTATTTGCTGCAAAGGCTTCTCTTTTATTTGTGTTTCCAGTCAATCCCGGAACATCACTCCGTTTATGGAGGTAATGACTTTCGAAGTAGAACTGAGCATATAATTTTGGGGATTTGCTGTTTAGATCTAAACTCTTCACAGTGCTCTTGCAATAGTAACCCACATTTAGGAGCTGAAGTCAATATAGGAAGTCTGAAATCCTGATTTGTATGGGGAAGGCAGAGGGGGATTTCAGTGAAAGCATCTAAAAACTAAGTTTTTCAGGCAGGCTGTTCCTTAAGGACAGCACCTATGTGCCTAAGCTTACATTGTCTCCCACACAAACCCAAAGGAGGAGTTGCATATTGTTAAAGTGCTCTGAAACTGCAACTGCAGATTTATTTCTAATTAGAGGTTTTAGGTTTCCCAGCATTGCACGTGTGGTGCACAGACCCCCAGCCAGCAGCAGCATCCCAGGACCCCCACGGGACTACGCGGGCTGAAGAGTTTCACCCATTAACCTCTGCCTGTAACTTCTTAGCTGCAGCACATCCCATGGAAAAGCTTCCAGTCCTGCCTGGCAGATTTCTAGTGATGGGGAGCAGATTTTTTAAAATAAAAAATTCACAAAGCAAAAATACATCCATTTGTCTAAAGAAGATGAATCACGGATGTCAGCTGCTATACTCATAATTCACAGCTTCACTCTGCTACTGTAATCAAGATTTGTAAACTGCAATTAGTTTTCTGCAGCTTTTTAACCATGAGTAACCACAGGAAAAAAAACCCAAACCACCACTACTTTTGGATGTGATAATGTGGGGAAATGCACATATTAAAAAAGGATAAAAAAGAGGACTTTCCCTGCTGTGGGAGTGAGCCAGAGGCAGCAAGTCAGGAGGCAGGCGCCACGTGGGCAGCTGGCCTGGGGTGCCGAGGTGTGGAAACGGAGTGCTTCAGTGATACGGCGTTCTTGCATGACTTTAAGCAAAACAATTTTATCCCTCTTCACCTCTCATCTGTAGCCTGGTGATATCAGCAGCTTCCCATCCCTCCTCCTATCCCACTTATTCGCAGTATGAACTCTTTGGAGCCGCACCTCCGTTTTGGTATGTATTTATACAGCGCCGACACCAGCTCGGCCGCACGCACATTGCTGCATCAGTACCAAATCCCTGATGCAAACCAGGGAGAAAACGTCATTCCTGGGAGCTGCCAGCTCACCTTCGCGCCCTGCGCTTGCGTCTCCCTGCCTCTGCAACGCAGGTAGCGCATAATAAAATGCTCTCGGTCTGGAGCACGCATCCCTGAGCAAGTGTGAGGTTCCTCCTCCTGCAAAGACTCTGCAGGGGACTGGAGGTTTTCACAGGCATTTAATTCACTTCAGATTTTAACTGAGCATCTCAAAATAACAGTGAGAAGGAAAAACTACTTATGTTATAATTAGATATGCCAGAAATAACTTCAACTTTTTCCCGGCACTGCTTAAATTGGTATTCATTGAGCATAAAATACTGTGGATAAGCTAATGAAATGATTCATTTGTTCATTTGCCTATGCATGTTGATAACTATATGCCAAGAACCCAATGATTTGTTAACAGCCTCATTTATTTTAAGGAAGCTGCTGTCATTTATAAAGCATTGGCCAGCTGCCATGCATCCCTTCACCCTTCCCTCCTGCCTTCATAAATCTCCAATTCACCTCTCAAGCATCTTAGGCATTTTTGTGAGGAAAACAGCAGCATCTGTTTGGAAACAACTGCTGCTCATCCGCTCACCTTGCAAAGGTTTCTTGGCTCCTGCGCCTTCCCCTGTCCATTGCATCCTGCTGATGCAGCTCATTACTTCTACCCTGCACAGACATTTCTCATCATCATTTGGTGCTTTGCCATGGCTCTGTATAGGAGGAGAGGAAGCCGTAGCTCTCCTCCTCTCTTAACCAAGCAGCTAAGATTAGTCATAAACCAGATCATTTGCTCTCAGTTTGATTTTGAAAGAAGCTGTTAAAAGTTGCCATTATTCTCTGTTATGTACAAGGCATACACAAGAGCTGTCCCTCTGCTCCTGAATTTGGCGGGGAGGCCACCAGAAACCAGTGACTGGCAACCTTCCCAGTCACAAGTACTGTCAGTGCTGATCCAGCCTCTCTGGATATTTCTGAGCATCCACGTGAGACAAGTGAGTCGGTGCCATTATCTCATTTTATAAGTGAGCACTTGAGGCACAGAGCTGAAATAACTGTCCAAGGTCACGCACGAAGCCTGATCAAGAAATGGAGCATGTGTTTTCCCCTCCCCTAGATTACATCAAATCCTTCCATTTTGGGGGAAAGTGAGCATCCCAGCCCAGCCTGCTCCTGGAGTCACAGGAGGTTTCAGCAGGATAAATAGAGATGGGTCTGTCTTGGGAAAGCCTCCCCTGCTTCCAAAGCTGGCATCTCCAGTTTTCTTGGTGGAGCAGAGTGCTTGGGTCACTAGGACATACTATTTCACGTTCAAAGGAGGTAACCACACAGCCCCAGTACACACAGAGAAGAAGCACTTCTATCAGTTGCATAGGCAAGTCCTCTTCTTTCCCTATCGTCTAGGTCCTCTCGCAACCAGCCTGCAACAGGACAGTATTGGTGAATAAGGTAGGCTCCATTTTCGCCACCACTGAACGACATACTGTCACCATCTGCCAAACAGTGTCACACAGTTACTGGTCTTATTTTGCATTGCAGTAGTTTTCCAACTATGGCCCATGTACCCTTGATGTCTGGTTAGCCGTCTGTAGCTGGCAGATTTTATGTATTAAGCATTCACACTTACAAACTCATCAATTAGAAGTTGGATGCTATGGACACCTGGCAGCCCAGCAAGTGCTGCAAGGGTAACAAGTGGGTCAGCTCCAAAGTGGCTTGGGATTGTCTGGATCCTTATTACTAACAGGAAAAATATCTGCATCCTAGTCTGTGTTCCAGGTCCATATGGCATGTTTTATCAAAATGTTCATAAAGTAGAAGAAAGATACTGGGCTACCAAGAGGAGCTGAATGCATTACAAGGAATGGAAAATATATTGCAAGGGTAGAAAGGAGCCATAATGGTGGAACATCATGAGACACTTGCAGGGTGCAACTTTGACAACAGGTGAAGTGTTGGTTAAATCCTGTATTAGTGTTTATAGGAAGGAGGATAATGCTGCACTTGGGTGTGCTCAGAAACATCCCTTGGTCTGGATGACCTCAGGAAGTCACTCTACTCTTCAGGTCTCCAGAGTGAACTCCAGGACTTCTCCTGGCCCTTCCCTTGCAGTGCCTTGGTGCTGCAGACAATCCATGCTTATGGTGGCTGCTGTGAGCCCCGGCATGGGAGGGCTTAGCAATGAGAAGCACCCTCTGATCACAACTCCCTGGGACCAATTAAAGCCTTTCTTGCTATTTTCCAGTTTCCTATCTAGACTGAAGCGACACGTGTTCAAGGACACTGGTGCACTAAGTGGGAGTGGAGTTTTGTGGTGGTGATTCTGTAGTCTCACTAGCTCGCAAATACAAGACTGATGAATAGCACGGAGATGATCTTTATCCTGCACACCTCTCCTTCACGCTGTGCTATCCCCAGTGTGGGATGCATCACTAGGATGTGTTCGGAATGAGAATCAGCAACCTGCACAGTGCTTTAGCTAACTGTATACCCAGAATGGGGTATACAAACATTTGTTTCTTCTTCTGCCACCTCCCAACGAACCGATGCAGGAGTCTTCAGAGGAGAAAAATGCTTCTGATTTCATTACTTATGCGTTAACCTGGTGTTGTGAAGCAACTGAAGGAAAATTGACTTGTCTGGCCCTTAATGTGTAAAATGACAGACGCAGATAAGATTTGTGCTGCTTGGCCTTCTATCAAATAATACTGAAATTACTCACACTCAGGAGCAACAGCAATGTATTCAGTCCTTGACTTATACTGCCCAAGTGGAGTTGCTGGCACATCCTGGTATGGGCAATTGAAGGTTGCGGGCAGAATTTCTCTTGCCAGCATCTTTCAGCAGCAGCTGTGCTCTAAGAAAGTTCAGTGCCAATTCTGCAGAAAAGTTTTATCAGCATAATATGTAGATGGATTCCAAGAACAAATTCAGGGCTCTCACATACCCACATCCAGGCCCGTGTCACCTAAGGCTATTACTTATAGAATCATAGACCAGCTCAGGTTGGAAGGGACCTCAAAAGGTCATCATCTGGTGCAACCTTTTGTGGAAAGGAGAGCCTTGATGAGGTTATCTAGCGCCCTGTTCAATTACATCTTGAAAACCTCCAGTGATGGGGACTTTGCCACATCCCTGAGGAGGTTGTTCCAGTGATTGATTGTTCCCATTGTAAAAAATTTCTTTCTTATATCAAGATGAAAGGTTGCCCCATGACTCTTGTTGACTGCCCCATCAGAAGCCCATTGCTCTATTCATTTTTCCAGGGTGCTTTTACTGCTGACTGACTTCCACCCCAGCATGTCAGAATACTCGACAGACATTTGGGATGTTGAAAGATGCTGGTACCTGCTACTCCTGCAGCAAACCACTGGCTTCCCTCTCCCACTGCTCCTCCAGCAGCCAGTTCCAGGATGTGTGGTGAAAATAACTTCCCAGCACTACACACCAGCGTGAGACTTCTACAGTCACTTTAGCACGGTTTTGGTCATTTCATTTTCAGATATAAATGGTTTTGTTTATGGAAGGACCCAGACTGTCTCTAACTGCAGTCCATCTGCCCAGGGACAAAAACTCTCCTGTATTTATGCACACCCCACCTCAGCTGCTTCCTAAACCTCTTCCCGCTGTGATGCTTCACCGCCTGCATTACAGTGCTAATGCTCTGCACAGGGAGAGGGGGAAGAGCTCTTCTGGCAAGGATGACGGCGGAGGCACCAGGTGCTTGTTCACATCTGTCTTGTGCCTTGGGCCACCTCATTGTGTCATGTCCCCTCTGTACAGATGATGACTCCTGCCTTCTGCTAACTCCTATTTCACACAGGGCTGCTGTGGCTCTTCAGACATCCCCCCACTGCCCCGGCACTGACTAGAGGCTGACAAGGACCACAGACACATTTAGGTTACAGGCGTGAGTTGTAGCCATCAAGTTAATATGGCTAAATGATGATCTTTCATCAAGTAAGCAATCAATCAGGTGACTACATTAATTAGTCTCCTCCACCCGTCCCAGCTGTGCTTGTGGCTGATGCTGAACTGACAAGTAACTCGCTGCGCTCTGGCAGCCCGTGTTCACCGAAAGGCAAAGGCTGTCTCCTCCACCCAGGGTAAGCGTTTCTGATTTACGCAGAGAGACAGGTTTTAGATCCGTGCCTAGTAAATCACAAGATATCAGATCATTAGAAAGTTAAGTATTAGTTTTAATATTTTTAGAGCTCCTAGAAGGATTCACTTCTATATATTTTCCAATCTGAGCAGCTGGACTTATGTTACTAAGCAAACTAACTTCACAGCAAAAAGATACAAGAGAAAGTACTGGTAAGGAGTTTCAAAGTCAATCCATTTTCCTGTGAAAGTCTGACAGAAATAAAACGGAGATGTTCCTTTAGGGGGACCCATATAATTCATGTCAGTAAAATATTCATAGCAGCTACATATCTGAAAGCGAGAAACTAAACTTCTGCAGTTTTCTTAAATTTAATAGAATTCAAATGATAACTGAATTCATTTGAAGCGGGTATCAGTAAATGCTTGTATATGTGATTCTAAATGAAATTTTGTTTCGCTTTGATAGCTAGATTTGCCTACAGGCAGGATTTATCTCATTGAAATTTGGCTGTTCCAAAAGACAAGCACAAGTCCGGCAGTTGCCTGGGCTCCTCTCGTCAGAAGAGGAAAACGGGCTCCCCCAAAAGCAGACGCTGCCCATCCTAATGCAGGGACTCGGGTGCAATAGCTCACCCCTGGAGAGGTCTGCTTTCCTCCACTGAATATGGGGGGACTGCTGTGGCTAGGCACCACAAGTCTAATTCTACCCTTAATTTTAAAAAAAGTAATGACAGAAAGCTAGGGGGGAAAAAAATCCAACATTTTTTAGTAACAACAAAATGAAGCTGATGATAAAGCTTAACAGAGCATGTTCCTTGAAAAAGCACAAACCATTGATCAAAAGTGTATGGGCTCAGACATTTATTGCTTCGTCTGCCTCTGCCTGTCCTGTAGCTTTCTGTTTGACAGATTTAAAAAGTCGGTGTGGTTTCCAGTGTAAAATAGTGGAAATTGGAAATTGTATCTGAAGGGTGTTCTTAGGTTTTGAATTACAGGGAGTATTACTCTGCTGTCATTACTACTGATTTAATGATGATTCATATGCAAAAGAGATTCTGACTCACTATAGTTAGCCTCAACCAACCAGATGACTTTTATTTAACAGTCTACAGAATTAAAAACTGAGTTTTAAGGAAATCATTTATAACAGACGTAGATCAAGCATAAATCAGTTGATTAGATCACCAACAAGAAGGATGATTTCAACTTACAGAAGTTATGCAGGCTGAACTACCAAAAGCACAAGGCTAAACCAAACCAAATGTGACCTTTCAGGGTGAGCCTTTCCGTAAAAATACCTGCCACTCTTGTGGAGTTAATAGTGAAGGAGACTCTTCATGACACTGCCACTGGGTCTGTTCAGAAGCTGTCAGCAGCAGACAGTAAAAGCCAATGCTACAGATTTTCATGCACATTATGTCAAGAGCTTCATTTCCATAAGATGACACCAAAGTCTACTGAGTTTCAGGACATCCTACTTCAAAACTCAGGAGCAAAAGGCCAGAACAGTCAAACTCTGAAAGACAGCAGAAGAAAATAACAAAGTCCTCAAGGGATGTTAATCCCATAACTGCCTTTAAACGGCAAGGAACGGGCTCACCATCACTTTATTTCACAGCCTCTCTCCCCTCAGCCCACTGCTGTTGAAGAGAGCAGCCAGAGGGTCGTGCAGCCCTTGCAGGGTTCATGGAGGAGAGCACTGCAGCGGGGCTGGGAGGTGGGATAGGACTAGCCTGTGTGGATTGCCCCATAAAAGAAAGCCAAATAAAAAAGGATGTGCACTGGGGAGGTTTCAGCACATGAAAATGAACTGCATAAATAAACACCTTATGTGTTTAAACTGTTTATGCAGACATAAAAAAAGATAGACTTAATAACTTTGACAAGTAAAATGCTGGAGATCCAGACTCAGATGTACACATTAAGCTGAAGCTAAGAAGTTCAAGATTTTTTTTTTCTCCAAATCACTGCTTCCTGCCTAATAAAAATGTGTCATGACAATATGTTGTGTTAAGATAGATGAAGAACTTAATATTTTGAGAAGCTGTCCCTGGAATCCATCAATCAAATGTTGCCTTTGAAACATTGAAGTGATTAAATCTAATGTTTGCTCATAATTTTTAATGGCATAATAATAAGCCATAATAGAACAAAAATTATTATTTAATCTGGAGGGAGTTGGAAAGAGAGATAAGTCAGACTATTTAATAAGAATTCATATCTGTATGGGTAACCACAGGAAAGCCAGATCAGAATGGATTAGCTATACGCATGTTTGTTTAACTTGAAAATGCCATTTGTGAGATGTATTTAACCTGTGTTTAACCTACAGGCATAAAAACATTTTTTGCTTTGTTATTTAACAACCAGTTTAGGGCCCAAGTGACAGAGCTAGCCAGGGAAACTTAAAGTGAAATACAGAAATGGATTTTGGCTATTTGGAATGGTTTTGGGGTGTAACGCACTCACCTAAGCTCAGAGTAGAAGATTTGAATCGATGCATATAAGGGCATTTAAGGTCACCTTCACCAGGGAGAAAATAAAATAATTGGTCTTTTTGAAAAGGTCTTCCCTAAACGGCCGAGGTCCTGCTGGGCAAGAAGCTATTGAAAAGCTGAGCAATGTGATTTTTGCTTTAGGTGGATGTCTAAGAGCTGTCAAGTGGACGTAAGCAATATGCTGAGGAGTCTTGAATGACAGCTCTTGGCAGAATCATTTGAAATTCAGTTAAAAAGAATAGATTTAGCATTGTTTATTTAGACCATGCCAGAGATAACTGCAGCACCTTATCAATGTGAGAAAGGCCAATTACCAGTGCTGGCCTCAGCCGCGCTGTATGTGCTACAGAAATCTCCAGGGGCTTCTGCAAGCGCAGGAGTTTTCCTATGTGATGCCCATCACTAATTAGGAATATGACAGTGCAGGTCTGGAAAGGTCTTGAATGAAATCCCCAATCAACTGAATTTAATCAGATTTTTGCTGTGGCTTTTTTCAGTGAGCCCCGGATGGCACCCATTAACATCAGGGAGGGCTTCACCCTGGGAAACACAACTAGTAGATCTAGAGGTCTGTAGTGGAATCACTGTATCACAAGGAAAGGAAAAACAGATAAGCAACAGCAGGGCATTTTTTTTCTGTTTAAATGAATTATTAATGTGCCATGTTTTGTCTTGTTCTATAAATTATATTTTCTCACCCAGCAGTGATTTTCCTAAAGATACCATTTATCTCTGACCACCTCACCAGCACTGTTCCCACTAGCTCCATTTCCAAGTTCAATGGCTTGCACACTAATGCCACCAAATATCGGGGAAGGGGCTAGCTTTTACATCAACCACCAGTTCAAATAGCCACAAACCTGATCCAAATTTGCTTATTTATGCAGTTAGAGAACATGCCAAGGCTTCTGAGAAAGCAGATGATAGACATTTTAACCTGTTTCCATTATTTGTGTTGTCTTTTAGTCAATGATGTGTGCATAATCAGCCAATTATCTTCTCCCTTTACAAGAAAAACCTTACAACCACAAGGGAGAAACAAGAAAAGCCTTTCACAATGGATTTTAGGAAATTACACATGAAGTCAGATGTTCACCTGGCAAAAAGCCAGTATATGCTTCACATTAATTGCACAACATTTATGCCAAATGAAGATGTGGCCCACTCTCTAAGGAAAGCTTCAAAAATTCAGTAACCCTGAAAATAACATCCAAAATCTTTCTTTTTTCCCCAAGGCATGGAGTTTCTCTTTAAAATTCCATAAATCTCATATGCAGAGTAAGTAATTTTCAGTCTTTAACAAACACCAGATGTATCTTACGATCTCTGGAAATGAGAGCTTCTTACTGCTAGATAAATTAAACCTCCCACATGACTGGTGCCACTGTCAGGAATTCCCAGTCTCCTGAGGACGCGCAAACAACACGCGCTATCCCCTCCTCACTGCCCGTCTGTTCACGCAGACCTGAACCACAGTCCCTGCGAGCAGTCCCTGCTCCTCAAGTCACCTGCTGCAGGCGATGCTGTGCAGAAACGCCGCATCTGCTTGCAGCACCCACCAGACTCACTCTTTGCCTAGGATGCAAAGAACGAGAAGGGAGGACCGAGTGTGCAAGCAGGGAGATGGTCTTGGTGTCGTAGACTTCTCAGGAGGAGAGGATTGAGACATTTTCCAATCCATAAACACACAGAACAGCCAGAACAGGGTGGTCCTGCTGCCATCTCAGCTGCCAGCATCTCCCACATGACCTCCAGACACACTCCCCTGAGCTGCTGGGAATGGGGAAACAAGCTGCAATACACTACCATGCAGTCGTTTATCAAGAAAAGCCATTGATGTCTCATTATATACATATTTTTATGCATCAAATATTTGTTTTCCCCTACCAAGCCTGTAGAGAAACAGCTGTAACAGCTATAGGGTCCTGGCTTTGCAGGCTGTGGTATAATGAAAAAATTAAAAATTAAGTCAGTGTGGTGATTTGGTGGAATTGGTTTTCAACACTTGTTCAGCAAGGCCTGAATAATTCAGTGGTAGCTTTGCTTCCTATGAATAATGTACTCAGTCTTGAACTCGTGCCAGTAAAAACTTACATTGCATCATTGCGAATTTTCTGCTCTGATGCTTACAGATAAACATCTAATGGGATTTGGGTATGAATTTGCTCTGCGTGTACTCCAATACAGGCATACCCTTAGAGATAACACCTGCTTACCGTTACTTAAATGCTCACATGACACATTTAACTATAGTTTTCCATACCCTGAGTTGGTTCTTAGTTTGGTTGCCTGAGATGGCTCAGGAGTCCCCGAATTTGCTGCTCCATCCTCTTCCTACTAATTCCTGGGCACCCTGTGATGGATGCGCTCGACCCCTTGACCAGACTGGCGGTGGTTTGGTGCAGGCTGCGGAAGAGGTAAAGGCCTGAGCCGTAGCTGGGCCATGAACTCCTCGTGTTTCAATCTGTTCTCTGAAAACCCACAAAGGAGCAGAGTGACACAGTGACCACTGATGCATATGAGCCTGGAACACCGATCATGCGATTAACACATGAATAGCAGGTGGTTTTTCAAAGACTCATTTATCAAGGAACAAAGAAAGCTGTGGGTACAAGGAGTCTCCTGCATACCTTTTCTATTGCGTGTAACTTGACTACGAGCCAACCACTTTATCCTACATGTATGAGCTTTCTTTGAGCTCTCCCTGCTAGGCAGCGTGGCTGCATAGTGGTGATCTCCCCTTGAGCTGGGACACCTCTCAAAGTTGCTCCTTGAGGCAGAGAGACTTTTTACCGGCAACAGATCTTTGGTAAGCGACTGATATCGTGCATAACCTTGTAGTACGGTAACTTTGATTTTGTCTTGGTAACTTTGCATGCTGAATTGATGCTAATGAAACATTATATAAATTTTGCACATACAATCCCTTAGACATAAACTGTCGACCAAGTCTGAGACTAAGATTAGACCTAGCCACACTTAAGCTCCATTAGGAGTTTAGAAAGCAAGGGGGTCTACTCTGAACCTCATGACTCAACAGGAGGGTCTTCCTTACTCTTTGCTTCTCCGGTCTCCCTGTGAATCATTCTATTCTATTCCATGCAATCATTAATAGAGTGAACCTTGCCATTGAACTTTGTTAAGTCGCACTTTTACAACATCATATTAAAACCACTTTTGCTGGTACCTTTGTTGGTGATTCCTTAAACATTCAAAATCACCCATTCATGACAAACTGGCGTAGTTGGCAGGATCCTAAATCAGGATTCGCAACAAATTGGCGTAGTTTAGGTTGGATATTAGGAAAAACTTCTTCACCGAAAGGGCAGTCAGGCACTGGCACAGGCTGCCCAGGGAAGTGGTTGAGTCTCCATCCTTGGAGGTATTTAAAAGATGGGTAGACATGGTGCTTAGGGACATGGTGTAGTGGTGGACTTGACAGTGATAGGTTAACAGTTGGACTCGATGATCTTAAGGGTCTTTTCCAACCTTAACGATTCTATGATTCTATGATTCTATGATCCTAAATCAGGATTTGCAACAAACCCCAATCCGTTTTTTTGAGCACTGTGGAGCAACCGAACCAATGTCTGCATAACACAAGCTATCATAGCCCAGGTACATTACTCCTGCGTAGTAACAGTCAGCTCAGAGACAAATATTTTGTACATGAAGTTCGGATTGGTTTTCACAAAGTCTATCTCTGTACATTTACGAGTATTGAATTTCACGTTTTTCTGCCCAGTCACAATGCCTCGAAAGATCCTTCTTGAATTCTTTACATTTGGTCTGATTTTTTTACTGCCCCCAAAAGTTTAGTGCCATTATTATTCATTATTCTCCTGGACCACAGCAGGCTGCACCAGAATCTCCCTCTGAGTGGGATGCCTCTCCGAGCAGCGAACTGGAGCTGATCTCCGGCGATCCTTGCTGCTCGAGGTTCAACCCTCACCCACTGAGACAGTCATTTAAAGTGAGTGTTTTGCTAAACCCGGTGGAATTTTTATTGGTACCTTTAACTGCGCATATAATGAGTACTTAGGCCTATTGTCCGTATGTGATATAAATACTGTAGTAAACCTCATTTAATCACTTTGTAGATGCTAGATTAATTAATGATTAGTTATTGCTGATTTTTTGTGATTCTCTCCTTGCTGCAAACAAACTGCTGCTAAACATATAATCCTTAGACATAAAGCGCTGACCAAGTCTGAGACTAGGACTGGATCCAGCCGCACCTAGGCTCCTCTCTGAGAAGGGGTTTAGAAAGCAAGGGGGCCTTTCTGAACCTTGTGACTCAACGAGAGGTTTCCCTTTTTCCTCTGTGTATTTTCTTCAGGCTCAATTTCCTCTTTCTTTCTCTTTATATATCTATTCCATTCATTTAATAAGTAATAGAGTGAACCTTGCCATCGAACTCTGTTAAATCACACTTTTATAAATTTCTATTAAAATCACTATTTGCAAATATCTTTGCTGGTGATTTTTTAAGCGGCTTAACCACTCATCTGTGACACTCCCCTCTATGCAAGTTGAAAGAACTGAATTTTGGAGAAGGATGAAAGACAGAAATTGCAAAGTGAAGGTGTAGAAAAAATATGAGCAGAAAGAAAATTACATGGAAATACATACACGTGGGAAAGGAGACAGCTTTCCTCCCAGCTTTACATTATCTGTCTGGGACACAGATGGGGCTGGATCCATCCCATGTGCAGCCCTTCCTGCGCCGTGGTGGGACAGCACAGGGCCACCTCTCCGCGACACAGCTCTGTGCACATGTTCACGTGTGTCTGCAAAGGGGATGGCGGCATTTCAGTGTTCCCCTGAAGAAGGGGCTTGGTTTGCCTTAGTGCTGAGCAGTGGCACCACGGTTGGTGCCTGAGCATTGCCCGGAAAGGGGATTATCTTGCTTGCCAGCAAGTGAATTATTTTGAATAAATAAATCCACATCCTAAACACATCCAGAGCCTGGCGTCTTTACAAAATGACAGCATCTCTTCAAAACTAATTGCTTCAGGCTGATTGCTGAACATTGCCCCTTTGGCACGTCAGGTCCCAAGCACCCAGGCCATGACTGCTTCCCGGTGGACCAGAGAAACGCTGCGTGGCCTCTGAGGGCAGCTGCCTGCGGGAGGGCAGCCATCGGCAACGGTACTCCTGCACCACATCTCCACGGCAGGAGGCCTGGGGCCCTCCAGCCATCCCCTCCACGCTATGGAAAGGAAGGTGGAGGTAGATGAAGCTCTGCGACGTGTGCCACATTCCTCCTCCGTGCCTTAGAGAAGCACCCGCCTCCAAACGCATCACTTTTCCCACCTCTTGCAATCATTCATATGTCTCCTCCTCTGCACCCAGGGTTTATCTGCCATTATAGTCCACCTCAATCTGTTCAAGCTCCAACACCCAAGCAATTCATCAAGTGTCAGTTTAAGGGAATAAAATACAGGATTTAGAAGAGAATAATAAAATGAAATTCCAGGAGTCCATGAGACTATGTAATTTCACAGCTGCTCCAAATCCTTCACAAAAAAGCCCCTAAATACACCACATATTAAGATCAAACATCATCACAGCCAAGGTACATTGTACTTATAATAAACTCTCCTAAAAATGTATTCTTAATCAGCACTAATATTGCCGGTAGTGCCGCTGACAAGAAACTTCAACATTTTAACTTTTCTTTTAAATGTGCATTTCTTATGGAACAAACTCTGTCTCTGCTCCTTCTGGCACTTTTCTTTTGCATCTTTTCCACTCACTCAAGTTAGAATATTGTATTACACTGAAGGGATTACAATAATCTCTTTGCAGACCTAAGTCTAAATGAAACACTTTGGCACTTAAATGGAAGAAAAGAGGTTTTCCAGTTAAAGACCCATAAAAATCAGCAGGTCTCAGGTAAACATTTCCATTTTGATGAAACTACACTCTTCACTGGGAAGGTATTCCACCTGCAGATTAGATTTATTCTAGTTAATAGTTAGAGATATCTGTGAATTGCTGCAAAATACAAAACCGTTAAAAATGCCCAGGTGCAAGTGATGACTACCATTTGGTTCTGGTCATTCACCTGTGTGGGATGGCTGGCTTGCAGCACAAATGGAGAAAACACCTGAATCATACCAATGCAACCAGCCCATCATTCTCAAAAACGTGGAAGATCCACACCTGATTTGCAGGAGCGCTGCGGTGTCTGTTGGGTCTGTCCCGAGGGCTCGGCTGCTAAGCAGCCCTGGTGCAAATAGCGTTGGACTCCAGGAGAACCTGCTATTGAGACCCGGAGATTGCTCTCTCTTCCAAAGATATAACTAATGACTCATATATTTTCATTTTGCCCTCCTGTTTGCTATTCGTTTGTTCAGATTTATACCAAAACCGCAAAAGCAATGCCCAAGATTTAACAGCAGCCCTTCCAGAGCTTACAAAAAATATGAATAACATTTAATTGCTCACCAAGCTGCAAATTCCTCATTCTGCCTCCAAATCATATTTGTTCTCAAATCCACCTTGTCTAAAAGGCAACAAACATCATGGGCATCTCTGCCAGGTGCAACTCAGCAACACATCTGTGTTTGGTCTTACAGCGCACCAAAGATTCCCTCTGCCGAAGACCTGATGCTCTGAAATGATCTCTGAAAGTCTCCCTTCACCTGGCTCCTTTTCCTTCTCCTGGCTTTCAAGACCAGGCTGTAACCAAGCCATGGACAGACAGGCAACAGCACACTTCCCCGCCATGGCTGCGTGGCTCGCTGGATGCCTGTCTTCTCTCTCAAACTGCAACTAAGTCTCGCCATTCTCTTTTCTAATTATCACAGTCTAAACACTTTTTCTTTCCATCAGCATCCTTATTAGAGTGAGAGGTCTGAATGGGTGACTCCTGCTCGTGGTTTCTCTGTACTTAATGCTGCTGGTCTCATGGGCTTTCATTTCTGGTGATGGGTTTAAGCACCCTCATCCTCACCACGATTTCTTTCTATATCGGTCACTGACCTCTGCTCGTCTCTGGTCTTCGTGTTTTCCCAGTCTTGACCAGCGCTGGGAACAGGTTCAATAACAATTCAAAAAGCCTCTGCACAAAGGCACAGCAGATGATTACCCCAAATGGGAAAACCTTCATGAAACAGTAGTCACCAACAGCCTGAATAACAGATTGCAACACAATTTCAATTCTCTTTAAGCTTAATATTTACATTTACTTTTAAAAACAGACATGGCCCTTAGCCCCTATGATCTCGTTTGTTTACAGATATTGTCACAAACACTTGTCAGCAACAATTTCCCAGTGTTTAACAAGACCAGCCTCATTTCATGCTGAATTTTAAGTGTTCAGAGCCCAAGGCATCCTTAGACACTAATGGGAAGGAGCCCTCTCCAGCAGTTCAGCTCCCGTAAGACAGGATTGAACTTGAAAATGGCAAATCTCAGCTCTTGCCATGGCTGCTGAAGGAGTCTCACACTGAAGCAGTTGGCCCCTGGGAGACTTTAAGGACACACACAAAAGCATTTGTTAGAAACAAGAAAAGTCTTTGTACAACTGAGACTCTTCCTGGGTGAGTCCTTAATTTCTAGGGTTCAGATACTGCCAAAGCACTTAGTTTATTGCAAGTTTGTACAAGAAGCACCCTTTCTTTGATAGGGATAAATTGGCAAGTGTCAATGTTCACGAGGCATTTTGCAAAGCCTGTTAGCTGCGTTTCCTCTGAGTTTCAAAAGGTTTGGAAATCTTCAGTTTTCCTCTAAAGTTCTGGCTTAGGTCATTCCAGATATCCAGAAGTATTCAAGATCCAACCCTGCCCTACTCCAAGTGAGCCTCCCACCAGGCAAACTATTATTCATAGCAATCGCTGACTGTCTCGCCATCCTCTCTTCTTCTCCTGTATTTTGGACCCTGACTCTTTTGCTCTCTCCCATCCTGGCACATGGTGAAAGCCTCCCGCAGTGCCCGGCCTGAGTCCAGAGACAACAGCTCACACCAGCTCTGCATCAGCCTGAACGTTATCTGAGTGCTGAGATGGTGCCATAGGGGTGAGCATCAGCATGGGAAACATGGCCTGAACCACTCTCTGCCCCATTGGAAATGACTCTTTATCACCCATCCCTGGAGCTGCTGGGCAGGGAAATGCCAGGGGCCTGCCTTTGCCATGAGTGCTGTGAAAGTCAGTGAGGAAAGGGTAAAAAAAAAAAAAAAAAAGGATCTATCTCCTTCTTGTCTATGCAAGAGGCAGCAGGATTTCTTTCCTGAGGGAGGAATCCAACCCTGCATCCCTACCGGTAGGGATCAGCATAAAGTTTCCACTACTCACACAGAAAATCCTGCAGAACAAGCATCATTTTAAACACTCCCAAGGTACAGGTTTACTGCAGGATCTCTGCTCAGACTCAGGCTCTGGTATAGAGAATTCACACTACTTCCAGAGGGGCCCAAAAGTCTTGACTGTAAAAGAAAGCTGAGATCCAGGAGCCTAACGCAGACAGCTGAGAAAAAAAGCGTTGTCATTGTGTCACGCTCCTGCATTGCCCAAGGTCACTCTGCAGCTCTGGGTACAACAGTTTAACCAGAACTTGTTAGCGTGGCTGCCTGACGGCCTTCCCCACTTTGCACAGACATCATAAAGCAGCAAAGGAATGAAAAGCAGAATTAGCTGGGAAAATCAGGGTTGATTTGCAATTAAGTAACAGCCTTTACGTTTTCCAATAGTTATATTCCAGCAGCTTTAAAATCTCATTGTGCGCAAGACATGTTTCTTATCTACTATTTGCATAAAGCTAATGATGTGCAACAGTTTTTATTAAAAAAAAGCCTCCCCTCTGTTTTTTTGATTTACAATGATAAATATATTCAGAAGAAAATTCTCTTCTGCAGCTGCAGTCCCACAGCCCACTCACATTAATTACACGGGGAGTACCTCGAACCCAATATTACTATTTAGCAGATGGTATTTCAGAAGCTGCTGTTGCTAATCTCTTTTTCACTTGCATTACAACCAGTCTTTTCCTTATGCCCACCACCAGTCAACTGCAGATTATATCCCCACCCCAGCCACTCTTTAAACTATAAATTAATATTGAAGATGGTTTAGAATAAAATTCTTCAGTTTTCTTCTCTCTCCCCTCCAGACAAGAAGAAATGCCCACTCCCACTGCTGCCACCTCCAGATCAGACAGAGCCCTCAAAATCTGCCACGTTACTCTCCTCCAGTGATCAATATTCTCCAGCCTTGATTAGAAAACAACCGCTTTCAGAAGGAGAACGGCCCAGAGGGTAGGGATAATGTTAAATGGTTGCAATGAGATAAGCTTGGTCTGTAAGAGAAGAGCTATTTCATGCCAAGCCCTGCAAGCTACAGAAGGACTGGGCTGCATTTCTCACGTGTGCTCCAAGTAACTCATTCCAGAGAGATCGGACCCTGCGGCTGTTGTATCCCCAGCCCCCTCAGAGCCAACGAACCTGGAAAGCCAACACCTCTGGGGATCCACACACAAAAAGGGAAGAGAGACAGAAATAAGCAACAAATCAGAGATGCATTTAAAAAGCAATAGAGATCCTGGTCCTGCTTACTGCTGGCAGGAAGCCACGGAAGCTGACAAGCTCTCCTAGGACTGTCCCCCAGCTGTGGCACATCGCACACAAAGGTAACACCATGTACGTGGTATACTATTTACAGGAGCTTCTTCCCGCTAGGAGATTCAAAGGCACTTTTTCCAAATGAGGCTTCAACTACCAAAACCCTCCCAATGTAATTCAAAACACATATCCTTCCTTCTCTGACAAGAACTGAGAATCCTGTAAGAGGAAAAACACGGACTTGACCATAGCGATGTTTCCAAGTTCTAACTACCAATGAACTTTTAGCTACATCGTGCTTGTTTTCTCTTATTTTTCACTGAAACCCTCTGAATAATTGCAGTTTCATTCCAGTGAAGAACTTCTTTTCACAGGATAACAAAAATATATCCTACCCACAGAATCGCAGCATGGCTGAGGTGGGAAGGGACCTCTAGAGATGGCCTAGTCCAACCCCTTGCTGAAAGCAGGGTCACCTACAGCATGTTGCTCAGGGCTGTGTCCAGTCAGGTTTTCAGTATCTCCAAGAAGGGAGACTCCACAACCTCTCTGGGGAACCTGCTCCAATGTTTGAGTGCCCTCACAATAAAATGTTGGGGTTTTTTTATGTTTAAATGGAATTCCCTGTCCCGACACTGGGAATCACTAAGAACCATCTGGCTCTGTCGTCTTTACTCCCTCCCAGTCAAGTATTCACACATCGGTAAGGTCCCCGAGCCTTCCCTTCTCCAGACTGAATAATCCCAGCTCTCACAAGACTTTTCTCATATGATAGATGATCCAGTCCCTTAATCATCTTTGTGGCCTTTTGCTGGATTCACTCCAGTACGTCCATGTGTCTCTTGTACTGCGGAGCCCAGCTCTGGACACAGCACCCAGTCGTGTCTCACCAGGGCTGACCAGAGGGGAAGGATCACCTCCCTTGACCTGCTGGCAATGCCCTACCTAATATAGCCCAGGAGGCTGGTGGCCACCTTTGCTGCAAGGGCAGATTGCTGGCTCATGGTCATCTTGGTGTCCTCCAGGACCTCCAGGGTCTTTTCTGGGGTTGGCTCCAGCCTGTAGCAGTGCATGGGGCTACTCCTACCCGGGGGCAGCACTTGGCATATCCCTTTGTTGGACTCCATGAGGCTCCTGTCAGCACATTTCTCCAGCCTGTCCAGGCCCCTCTGGATGGCAGCACAACCCTCTGGTGTATCAGCCACTCCTCCCAGTTTCATATCATCTGCAAACATGCTGACAGAGCACTCCACCCAATCATCCAGGTCACTAACGACGAGGTTAAACAGTACTGGCCCCAGTATCAAGCCCTGGGTCACCACTAGTGACTAGCTGGACGTGGCTCTGGGTCCAGTCATTCAGGCAGTTTTCAGTCCACCTCACTGTCCACTTGCTAAAGGCGGGATAAACAACATCCATCACCCTCCACTTGCCCACTGAGCCCATCATCTCTGCAGAAGGCTATCCAAATTCAATTAAAACTATTGAGAAATGACACACGTGTACAACAGGATAAATTATGTTATTCTGAAGTTCGAATAAAGATGATCCTTGAAGTGATTCAGTTTATATGCTCACCTAACACCACACACATTCATGCTTTGCTTAAGAAGAACTAATGTAACTTCAGAGTGAGGTTTGTATTATGAACGGTCAGGTGAGTAGCTATTCCTCCCTATATCTCCCTTGGAAAAGTACATCTGCTGGAGCTCTAACAGAGCTGTCATCAAGATAAATGTGCTCTTCAGTGAAAGGAATATGCCATAGCCATTCATATGCTGACTTAACCTTGTTGCCTCTTGACTGAAATCCATCATCCATGTTAAAATTAACGATGAAGATTAAGTATGTATGTGTTCTGAAATATGCATGTTAAAGAAGACGGCTTCATTTGAAGCCTGTTGAAAGGGAAATTTCTTTACTTCTGCTATTGAGCTATACAGATTTTTTTTTCCCCAGTTTATTCAATTTCCATTTTGAAATGCAACAAAGTGCACCCGCCTGCCAAATAAGTCATACAACATTTGCAAAAAACCCCCTGAGATCATAAGGAAAGCCGTGCAAAATCCCAACCTTTCAATTAGGTTCATCAAAGCAACAAAATAGAGTCTCTCAAGCTCCTCAACCAAAGCATCTCTGACTTTCACAGCAACACCCACCATCAGAGCTCAGAGAGTACTGCCAAGGCACATCCCTGCACTCCTGCTGCCTGCCATAAAGGACCATACACCCCCACAAGGTTTTAATATACTTGGCTTGTTTGATAAGATTTTTGAAGCATCTTTTCTTCTTTATTTCTTTCTTTTAATTTCTTAGAAGCGAATTTTCAGTCCTCCTTCATTTCCCTATCCTCTATCCTGTGGACTCATCACTTTTTCCCCCCACCAGCCCAGTTTTTAACACCCAAACACTGTTTTCTCTCACACTTCCCTGTTTGACCCATCCATCCTTTGCACGCTAAGTAAAGCTCCGCAGCAGCAGGCGTCCCTTACATATACACAACATCCCTGTTTAAAAATGTTTCCATTTCATTTCAGCCACCATGACTTTTCAATGTTACTTTTCATCCTGCCTCCCTTTTCCCACTGGCTCCATTTCCCCTTCTGGTTTTGCCAGATGTGGGCTTCTGACAATTTTTAGGCTCCCTCCCACAGCACCGAGTGTTCAGTGCGAGTAGCTGGACTTAGCACAGTGCTGCAATGACAGTTATTTTTGTGGCCGGTGCCAAATGGATTTTTAAAAGCATCACGGCTCTGTTGCTGGTGCGAACTCAAATCTCTCCCAGTGGCAGATTTGGCTGGTACCAACCCTTTGCCGTCACTGATGCTGTCTGCCAGCAGCTCCCTCAATGAATGAGTTTCTCCAGCAGACTTCTTCACCCACATGACTGCAGGCTAAACACCAGGTCAGCAAGGGGTTCTGCAGCCGTGAGAGGACAAGTGAGTGTATCAGATGGGCAGAGGACACACTGTGAGACAACAGGGGTGCAAACTTTCCATGGTCTCAATGTCATTCCAGGATCTGTCATGTTTGTGACAAAAAACAGCTTTTCCACGTCATAAGGATGAGCCTTTATTACCATTTGCTCAAAATGATCGTGTGCCCACAAAAAGACATGGACCTGTTGGAGAGGGTCCAGAGGAGGGCCACAAAAATGATCAGA
Source organism: Platalea leucorodia (assembly GCF_965183815.1). Classification (NCBI taxonomy): domain Eukaryota; kingdom Metazoa; phylum Chordata; class Aves; order Pelecaniformes; family Threskiornithidae; genus Platalea; species Platalea leucorodia. The sequence continues at coordinate 12,957,786 of NC_138823.1, read as the reverse complement.
GGGATGGAGCACCTCTGCTATGAGGAAAGGCTGAGAGAGTTGGGGTTGTTCAGCCTGGAGAAGAGAAAGCTCCGTGGAGACCTTACTGCAGCCTTTCAGTACTTAAAGCAGGCTTATAAGAAAGATGGGGACAGATGTTTAGTAGGGCCTGTAGCAACAGGACAAGGATTAATGGTTTTAAACTAAAAGAGGGGAGATTTAGACTGGACATAAGAAAGAAATTTTTTACAATGAGGGTGGTGAAACAGTGGCACAGGTTGCCCAGAGAGGTGGTAGATGCCCCATCCCTGGAAATATTCAAGGTCAGGTTGGATGGGGCTCTGAGCAACCTGACTGAGTTGAAGATGTCCCTGCTCACTGCAGGGGGTTGGACTAGACGACCTTTAAAGGTTCCTTCCAACACTAACCATTTGATGATTCTATGAAAAAGTCCTCATCTTCTAGGTTAATGCAACACTCCTACCTTACTCTCTGTTGGTGCTGTCCCTCACGTACCGTGAACCCTCTATCCAGAATACTTTTGGAAGGAGACATTGAACAGTATCTTCCCACACCCGAGGGATTCCAGCTTCAACAGACTGGACCCTTAGTACTTACATACGTATTTTGATGCTAAAATCCCAAGTGAATTGACAAATTATAAGCCTATAACATTGCAGAGGGCAGGAATGAACCATATCTATGGTTAGATGCTCTCTATCTATGTACAGGTCTCATAGGCTCTATCAACTTTTAGCTAAAGGGATAGTCCCAAGAAATAAGAAATTGGTGTGGCCTCAGCACAGATCTCAACACAGCACAGGCTTGCCCCAGGTAGACACGTCTTGTGTGCACAAAGGTTCTCACCCTGTGGCGGCCACGTCTTAGTCTCACATTTAACCAGGGCTTACGCTCCAGGAAAAGGGGCCTCCCCAATTCCCCAGACCCCCACCGCACGCCCTTTATGAATACCACCCTGTGCTAATAAAACCTATGCGTCTTGTATGGTGGAGAACCAGACCAGCAGCCACTGGACTGAGGCCCCGTCATCTGTTCAATGAATTTCACGTAAGCCTTAGCACATTTTCCATTTACTAGTGTGTTCTGGATACACCCCTGCCAAATCTGCTTCAAACTGCCTAGAAGACCTGATACACCATTACCATTCTGGCCCAGTTTCCCAAGCTGTACAGAGAACTAGAGACTATTAAAGCAGCTTAGCAAAGAATCTGAGATGCTTTTCCAAAAGTCACTTGATTTAGGACATCAAGGCAAATCTCCAGTATGGAGGAGACACTATATTTCTTTCAGGCCAAGAATGTAACAGCCTCCCTCTTTTTCCAGTGAAGGACAGGAGCTTTTTTGTTGCTTGCCAACAGAAATGCGAGTCTGCCAATCCCACACCATAAGCAGAAATAATGCCTTTATTTTCAATTTAGTAGCATCTAGTCCTGAAGGTGAAAGACTTTATTATAGCTTTGAGTTTGCTCCAAGTTTGGAGCACAGTCATGTTAAAATAAATTGTCTCATCCACCACTATTATTCTTCTCTTCGCTTACGCCAATTGCAGAAGCCACTCATCTTCCAGACCCTACAAGCCATGTATCAAAATCACCATACAGCCAAGAGTCACAGGAATCAGGGAAATGAATATGGGACAGCCCTAAGAGTTATTCAACAGATCTGCAAATGCAGACTTCACTTGGCTGGGTCACTGCAGTGACTCAGGTGTACAACGGGCTTTGCTGGCTCATCTTCTCCCAGGATTCAGATGACTGGGCAGCAAACCTTCAAGCCCAGCCCCACAGCCCACTGCAGGGTGTACCATGGCCACAGGATCCAGTCCTGAGGAGCCACAAAGCTGCATGCAGTTCAAAAACCATAAGGTGCCAACATGGGAGTTACCTCACCTCCATCCGCAAGTCTAAAATTTGGGGCATAATTTAGTCAGCTAAGCTTCCTCTTTGGAAGCAGAGAGACACAAGCATCATCTGGAGATGTCCGTCTCTTGAGCGGCTCAGAGGTATGTATAACTTCTAGACAGCCACAGTTAAGTGAGACAAATCCTACCATCCATACAGAATGACAAGTTGATGTGCCGTAGGTTCTTCCAGCACCGTTATTAAGTGACAAAACTGCCAGTTTCTATAAATTGATTCACTGTTTCTAAGATCAGCAAAAACAGAGAGTTTCCCCTTGTGGGCTGAACATTTAATAGTTCTTGAAAATTATGAAAAAAAAAACCTACTAGAAAAGAAGAAGAGAGACAAAAAGATTGTGGAGAAAACCAGCAAAAAATATCGATGGTGTTCTTCGTGTGGGTGGTCAGTAACGCCAAAACTAATGACGGTTTGACATAATTGGCATTTACAAGACAGAAAATAAAGTATTAGTGTTAATAAATAAATAAATGCACTTTTTCCTCGACTACTGCTCATAATTCTGCTAGTAACAGGATACTGTAAGATGGATTCAAAGAGGTTAGGAGGAAATGCAAACATTTTTCATAAAAAATAAGATCTAATTGCACATGTAGAAAGAATTAGGAACAACCATTTAGTGTTGAGAGTCAGTAGGGCTGGATGTCAGAGGTGAGAGAAAATGGAGAACATTTGCTTTGTGCAGTAATGAAGGCTGAGACAGTTTTGACTGCACAGACAGTAATATCAGGAGGAAGGAAAACTAACAGCAGTAAAATTTTCCTATTTGTTATAGCTATCTTGTGGCAATCCCTGAAATACTCCATCCTATGTTTATAAGCACAGGAAAACCGAGCTTATTTACTTGCAGAGAGGACAGCATTGTATGGGATTAACGAGCTGGCAGAACTGATATACAGAAAAGAGCATTATGTTTCAACAGCGACCAAGAGTGGTTAAAAGAAGGGATATCTTTTCAATATATGAATATTTTTCATTGTGCATATACTCCAAACACAAGGAGGAATTACTTAGTATGACACACTGCGGAGTACTAATTCAAAGCAGCAAAGTGAAGAACAGTTAAAAATGAAGGTTAGGGGAAAAAAAAAAAAACGCTACTGAAAGCAAAACATATCAAAGCTGTAGACCACAGTTTGCAGAAGAACTACAGCATCACCATGCCTGCAACATCCCAGACACAATACTGCCAAGTGTAGCCAGAACAGCATGGACAGCAGCATCAACAGCTAAGAGTGTTTTTTAATTTTTTCTAATATTTAGACATCTCTACAGCATCCATGCAAAGAGAAAAAGCATGTTGAGAAAATGCAGAAACTCTCTCGCCTTTCGTTCTAATCCTCTGTGCCACCACTGTTCCCTCTGCGTTTTCTTACAACCTGGAGGAAATAAGAGCAATCACCCCATCACCAACATATGAAAAGGAAGTTACTAGCAAACCTTACCCAGAATAAGATTAGATAGGGATGTGAGATAAAATGTGCAAAAACCACAATGCGTACTGAGTCAAAGATGGTTCTAGACATAGGCAAGATCAGAGAACACAAACCTTGGTATGTCAGAAGACATCAACCTATCACCTGCAGAAGACTATTTCTTTCTTAAAAATGTGCTTCCTGGCAGCAGGAGCCTTCCACGCTCCAAGTCTCTGCACTTGCCCTCTGGTCTCTGCTTTCACAGGTGCAAAGCATGGGTGCTGCCCCACGAGGGACTCTGCTCACCACGGGAATTACTGTCGACTTCACCTGAGTTCATCAGAGCTGTCAAACGTGGCAAAACTCAGGGCATGTGGTGGCACTAGTGCAACGTGGACGCCGCGTCTCCTGAGGTGCCATACCCAGGCTTATGGACTGCACGTGGGCGTGAGTCCCAATCCATCCACTCACAGAGATGACTTCCTAAATCCTTCCTAAAAAAACTACAGGAACCGAAACAAAGATTCATGACTCCAGATCACAAGTGTGTGTGAGTCATAGCGTATCTTGGAGACTCACATTTAAAGGGCCTTCATCAGAACATTTTTAACCTGATTTGCATGAATGGATGACACAAGCCAGCTTATTTTTGTGGTGGATTATATGAAAAAGTCTCTTCCACAACATTCAGGGCCACCTCACTGGCACATATACAAGATCAATGCCATAACAGAAAGCAACAGAAGGCTGCACGCTTAGTTCAAAGAGCAAGAACAAAACCCATGAAACCAGTATGGTAACCCTACAGTGAACAAGTAGCTAATATTGAATCTTTCATTGTGGCTGGAAAGGTCTTTTAAAGGAAATAGCCAAATCGTAAATAAAGAAAGTGCACTAACAATTGCCATCACCTAATCAAAGTGAAACATAGACTACCAATAATTACCCATTATTGCTCTTCCACGTGGGTGGCGATGAAGCCGCAACGCGTAGTCCAAAGGCAATCAAAGGGCCTTGGGATGGTTGGTAAGGGAATTTGGAGCACAGGTAATTTTTTTCCTCTCTCCTTCCAGTTGCAGGCACTGATATTGTAAGAAACAGACACACCCAGTCTATTAATACATGGCTCTGTGGCTGGTGTCACTGCCACAATTTTGGGGTTTTCGATAATGTGATGACCTACACGGCACCAGGCCTGCTAGTGTCGGACAGGATTCACCTTTCTCTAAGGGAGAAGAGGGTCTTTGCTCATGAGCTAGCAGGACTCATTGACAGAGCTTTAAACTGGACTTGAAGGGGGAGGGGGATAATATCAGGCTTGCCCGTGACAAGCTGTGGGATGACACGCCAAGGTTAGAGGGATGAGGTGCTAGTGAGGGCCCTCAGCCTGTTGTTCTGAGATGTGCTGGGTACGCTGCAGCACGCTTGAAATCTTACAGAGACGAGCCAGGGGTTCCTGAGGTAATAGGAGCCAACAGGGAAACACCAGTGAAATACCACAAAGGAATTAAGGGGTGTTCCTTTAAAAAGGTGACACAGCCAACAACCGAGCTGAAGTGCCTCTACACCGATGCGCGCAGCATGGGCAACCAACAGGAGGAGCTGGAAGCCATCGTGCTGCTAGAAAGCTATGACCTAGTTGCCTTTACTGAAACCTGGTGGGACAAATCCCAGGACTGGAGTGAGGCAATCGACGGCTACAGGATGTTCAGAAGGGACAGGCAAGGAAGGAGAGGTGGAGGCAGTGCCCCCTACATCAAGAAACGGATAGATTGTGAAGAGCTGTCCGAAGAACAGCCACGAGCAGGTTGAAAGCTTATGGGTAAAAATTAGAGACCGAGGCAACAAAGGGAACCTTGTGGTTGGTGTCCACTACAGGCCGCCTGATCAAGGGGAGCCTACTGACGGAGCCTTCTTACTCCAGCTACAGGAGGCATCACGCTCGCGGGCTCTCGTCCTGCTGGGGGACTTCAACCACCTCAAGATCTGCTGGAAAAGTAGCATGGCAAGCTTCCTGGAGTGCACTGAGGATAAATTCTTAAGCCAGGTAATAGACAGCCCTACCAGAGAGGATGCAATACTGGACCTGATGGTCACCAACGCAAGTGAGCTAATTGGCGACGTCAAGATTGGAGGCAGCCTGGGCTGCAGTGATCACGCACTGGTGGAGTTCGCAGTCCTGGGGGACATGGGTCAGGTGAAGAGCAAAGTCAGGACCCTGAATTTTAGGAACGCAAACTGCCAGCTCTTCAAGGAGTCAGTCAACAAGACTCCCAGGGAAACTGCCCTCAGGGACAAGGGAGCAGAATAGAGCTGGCAGATCTTTAAGGACACTTCCCATAGAGTGTAAGAGCCCTTGATACCCAGGTGTAAGAAATCAGGCAAGGACAGCAAGAGACCAGCGTGGCTGAGTTGAGACCTGCTGGTCAAACTAAAGGCAAGGGGAAATGCACAGGCAGTGGAAGCAGGGACAGGTATCCTGGGAAGAGTACAGGGATGCTGCCCAGTTTTGTAGGGATGGGGTCAGGAAGGCCAAGGCACGGCTGGAGCTGAACTTGGTGAGGGATGCAAAGAATAATAATAAGGGCTTCTACAGGTATGTCAGCCAGAAAAGGAAGGTCAAAGAAACCGTACTCCCCGCACCGATGAGCAAGACTAGCAAACTGGTAACAACGGACAAGGAGAAGGCTGAGGTACTCAACAACTTCTTTGCCTCAGTCTTCATTGGCAACCTCTCGAATGGATGGGACACAAGACAGGGACTGGGGGAGCAAAGTCGCTCCCACTGTAAAAGAAGATCAGGTTTGTGATCACACAAGGAACCTGAACATGCCTAAGTCTATGGGACTTGATGAGATGCATCCCAGCGTCCTGAGGGAATTGGCTGATGTAGTTACCAAGCCACTCTCCATGATATTTGAAAAGTCATGGCAGTCAGGTGAAGACCCTGGTGACTGGAAAAAGGGAAACATTGCACCCATATTTAAAAAGGGTAAAAGGAGGACCCTGGGAAGTACTGACCTGTCAGCCTCACCTGGGCCTGGGAATGTCATGGCACAGATCCTTCTAGAAGCTATGCTAAGGCACATGGAGGACAGGGAGGTGATTTGAGACAGCCAGCACGGCATCACCAAGGGCAAGTCCTGCCTGACCAACCCAGTGGCCTTTTATGATAGAGTGACTACATCAGTGGACAAGGGAAGAGCTACGGATGTCGTCTCTCTGGATTTCTGTAAGGCCTTTGACATGGTCCCCCACAACATCCTTCTCTCTAAATTGGAGAGATATGGATTATGATGGGTGGACTGTTCGGTGGATGAGGAATTGGTTGGATGGCCGCATCCAGAGGGTAGCGGTCAATGGCTCAATGGCCAGATGGAGATTGGTGACAAGTGGTGTACCTCAGGGGTCCATACTGGAATGAGGATTGCTTAATATCTTCATCAATGACAGAGACAGCAGGATCAAGTGCACCCTCAGCAGGTGTGCAGACGATACCAAGCTGAGTGGTATGGCTGACACACCTGAGGGACGGGATGCCATCCAGAGGGACCTGGACAAGCTGGAGGAGTGGGCCCATGGGAACCTCATGAGGTTCAACAAGCCCAAGTGCAAGGTCCTGTGCCTGGGTCGGGGCAATCCCCAGTGTCAATACAGGCTGGGGGGATGAAGGGATTGAGAGCAGCCCTGCAGAGAAGGACTTGGGGATACTGGTGGATGAAAAGCTGGACATGAGCCAGCAATGTAGGCTCACAGCCCAGAAGACTGTCCTGCGTTGCATCCAAAGAAGCATGGCCAGCAGGTCGACGGAGGTGATTCTGCCCCTCTGCTGCACTCTGGTGAGACCCCCCCTGGAGCACTGCGTCCGGTGCTGGGGTCCTCAGCACAGTAAGGATATGGACCTGTTGGAGCGGGTCCAGAGGAGGGCCACAAAACTGATCAGAGGGATGGAACACCTCTTCTATGAAGAAAGGCTGAGAGAGTTGGGGTTGTTCAGCCTGGAGAAGAGAAGGCTCTGGGGAGATCTTCTTGCAGCTTTTCAGTACTTAAAGCGGGCTTGTAAGAAAGATGGGGACAAAGTTTTTAGCAGGGCCTGTTGTGATAGGACAAGAGGTAATGGTTTAAATCCAAAAGAGGGTAGATTCAGACTAGATAGAAGGAAGAAATGTTTTACAATGAGGGTGGTGAAAGAGTGGCACAGGTTGCCCAGAGAGGTGGTAGATGTCCCATCCCTGGAAACACTCAAGGTGAGGCTGGACGGGGCTCTGAGCAACCTGATCTAGTTGAAGACGTCCCTGCACACTGCAAGGAGGATGGGGTCCCTTCCAACACAAAGTATTCTATGATTCTATGATTAAGGCAGGTAAGAAAGTGCATCCTAACAACTCTTCCCATTTTAGATTCAGAGTGAGAAAAGAGACTATTTGTTTACATGTGATGCCATCTTAACAGCATTTATCCAGCTAGGAACCATATCATAATAGTTTTAAAAAGCGCTGAGTATTATATTATCATATAGGAAAAAAACCTACACTATTGTTCTCAATAATAATTTAGAATGGCAAGCACAAAACAGAAACAGCAGCTCTTGCTCTTTCACAGGCTGACTGCACATATGGGGAGCATCCTAATTTACTAAACTGGAAAATAAAAGGATTAAGAAATAAAACACGTAAAATCCATCATTTCTGTTTACCATGACTCAGTTTAAATCAGCGTCAAGTCAATACAGGACCTGCACCAAAGTGGTTTTCATCAGATGGAACTCAGAAACCTTCTAGCTTTGTAACCATCAGTGGGACTACCAGAATGAAAGATACTGGTTTAGATTAAAACCCTGCTGTTGTTATTTATTCAGATATTTTAATGAAATTAATAATTTATATTTTTTGAAAGGACGGTTTATTTCCTTTCTGTGTTCTCTTCTTTTGCAGTTATATTCTTCAATATTTTATTATATGCCCCCCATGGTGGCATCAGAACCACAAGTGACTCAAGGAGACATAAGCAAACCCAGCATTGAGAGACGGCAGCTGCCGAATATTCAGGAAAATCATCATTTTTTTGTAGGCCACAATCCTCTTAATGATTCATCACTAACACTGTCTGCTACATCACACCACTGGCCTTTACTTGGCCTACCTTGTATTATACCAACTTTCAGCAACATCAAGCTGACAGCATTTAGCAGCACATTAGTTATAAGCATATTAAGTTCCTTTTTGTTGGCCAATCTGTTTATTTTAACAGATTGCATTTTTCAAGCAAAGTAATTTACAATGGAGAGCCCCGCTGCTGTGCAACATGGGACATTTGCATCATTTGTCACGGCAGCTGAAATGAAAACAAAGAAGTCGTAATTTGCTGCCCACACGGAGTGTCACAGAGAACACGATCCAGAAAGGAGGAGCTCTTCCCCGCTGGAAAGTTTCTAAAGAAGTCATTTGTTTCCCTGTCACCCCTCTTCACTACCAAGTTGCTCCACTTGCAATTAAAGTAGGTTTGCTTTACAACAGTAAACATTTTCCATCCGAGTTAGTTATTTCACGTTGAAACAAACTCTTCCATTTCATGTACAAGCTAACTTGCACAATTAATTTCCCTGATCAAAAGCAACAAGGTGTAGGTCAAGTTGACCAAAAACTATGCAAACTCTGGGCAAAGGATAGGGCTGAAACTCCAGTATGCTCCAAATACCATGGCCTGGAGAACAACAGAAGACAATAAGGATTAACATAAAGATTGTATTTTCGGTGCAGAGGCTTTATGACAGTAACCTCCTGCCTACAGAGCATGACCAACGCCATCCCGAACTGGACACCTACAATGTATCAGGTTCTCCAGTGCTTGTTTCTACCACGTACCAAGGGGTCTCAGGGTAGGTAACCCCGATGAAGTTGCCCAGCTGCAACACTGAAAGTCTACATTTAGGCAGAGAAATCCCCTTTCAGGGATCCCCCTAACACGTATGAAAGCTGAGCCTTGAAGCCTGCAGGTATCTGCAAGTGGCTGAGTTCACGAGTACCCAAACCATTCACGTCATCCGAGTGACCCATAGCAACACCACATGCAACTGCATTTTGGCTTTCCCAGGACTTTGTACTCTGCTAAAACACATAGCCAGGCCATTAATCTACTGCGGAGATAAGGAGATGGTTATCCTAACAGATGCTAAGGCTTCCAATGTAGGTACCCTCCTCTTTTTTTAATATCTGGATGAGGGACCGCCCTGTTCCTCAGCTTGCCAGTGTAATCACCCTTGACATAAACTAACGCAATCCAACAAAATAATTTCTTTTCCCAGAGGAACTGTCCCACTGGCTGCCTGCCTATACAAGGCAACTCAGTAGGACTATAAACGAAGATGAGGCTGCCTCTCACAGCACGACCACTTCTTGGGATATTTTCCCACACGCAATGGCCCCGGGCACAGCGTCCCTCGCAGCCCTGCCACCCCTTAGAGGCTCTGGTGCTCTCATAAAGGGGGTAGAAGGAAACAGCGCCCTTCGGTGGTCCTACACAAAATGGGGCAAGAAACTCATCAGGGGAAACCATGCAGAGAAAAAGTCACTTGCAGATCTGCATCAAAGCCTATCTGAAACTTCACAAAAAGGGGCTGTTTTCCTTTTAAGATCTAACTGGCTTTTAATGTGGCCTTTGGTAACTGGGCAGTTGTATTGCAAAGGTAAATCACTTGCAATCATTCTCCTCTTCCTATTCAAGGACTCCTATGTTCAAAAGGGGGCATTTTACTATCATTTTTGCTTTGACAGTTACTTGTATGCAGGGATTATTGGCAGCTCAATACCTGAGATGTGCAGAAAAGCCACTCAGGGGAGGGAAGCCTCATGAGCTCCTTCCTCCAATCTCCCAGCATGTTAAAAGCCCTCCGAGGCACAGAGAACAGCAGGGAAGTAGCAGGAATGCAAATCATTTGTTCTCTTTTAATAGATCCTCTGTGCATCCCCATGTAGGGAAAATGACCTGGCAGAATCCCATTCTCCCCCCTTTCCTCCTCGTTCCTACCTGGAAGTAACAGATAAGGCATTTTCAGCAAAAATAGTGTCACCACAGTGCAAACAGATCACCCTGCCAAACCCAAGCAGCAGTGCTGTGCAAAGACAAGGTGGCACTCCACGTTACTGCACTACCATCCTGCTCAGCGGCAGCCTCTTCCCAACAGGAACGGCAGCTGTAGGTCCAATGCGGCAAGTCTTGCTCTTCGGATACGTGTTTTCTAACCAGTGAATGGTCCCATTCAGTACACTTCATAATCCATTGCAAAATAATCGATTTACTGATAGATAATATCAACACTTGCAGGTTTGCAAGAGCTTAAACCCTCTAGGCAAAAGCATAAAGCCCTTTTCATAATCAAAGATCTATAAATAAGACACTGATAAGCACAGTATCAAGAACAGAACACAAAATGGACACAAAATGCATCAGGCTTAAAGTCTCAAATAATTTTGGTACTTCACAGCAACTTAATCTTTGCACACATACGCAGAAGGAGCAACTCACGAGGCTGTGGAGTATCAGTCATAGCTGCATCAGTATTGAAGCCAGGTGCTTAGACACCTATGGACTCAAAGACTGCCCTGCTCAAATCCTAGTGACTACAGCCCCTTGGGGAAGAAGCAGGGGGGAAGCTCACAGGTCTCTCTAGAAGGTGGGGTTTGGTTTGATTTTGGGAGGTAGTCTTCCAAAGCAAAACAAAAAATCCTTCTGCATTTACCTTGGCTGGCTTTTAAATTCCAAGTTTGCCTCAAACCCTCCACACACACCCCACCCCAACGCTATTTTGAAGCAACACTCTGGATGCCAAGGGTCCTGAACACCGAGACAAGGATGAAAGCCTTAACAAACATTAAATAAAGACTTTAAAACTTGGAGCTTGAATTTGTGTTATGAGAGCATTAACTGCAACCTGGAGTAGCTCTAGCTGTTTTCTTAGCATTTTAGGTTAAAAAAAATCCAGAGGCATAAGACTCTCAGAGCAGGATGATAATTCCTCAGTACTTTATTAAGGTCTTCAGTTTATACACCGCCGCTCTGTCAGCTTGTCACTAGACCATGTAAAACATCAGACAGAGAAGAGGGAAACATGTTGGCTAGAAGTGCGACAGACTCTCTGAACAGCATTATGAAGAGTTCCACTACACAATGCAATTGGAGTAGAGTAAAATAACAGCCAACCTACACAGGTTGTCAAAATGAGATGAGACCATCCTTCCAGTACAGATGCTTTACTCGCAGCACTTCTTTATGCACAGACATCCACAAAAGGGACTCACCAAGGAGTGACATAAAGTGAAGAGCTCCAAAGTCCAGGAAAGCTCAAAAAGGCTTAGTTTGCATACAAAAACTCAGTTAATTCCAGAAGTTCAAGTCCAAGTAGACTTCTGACTAATATTAATCACAAATACCAGCAATTTACCATGCAAACATTTTAATTGTTTAAATCGCTCTCTTCCAAGCATGAAGAGACAGAAGTACCACTCCACGGTGGTACCTCCTATGACAGTGACAAAGGACCACCTGCTTATAACTTAAACAATAAATTCCTGTTTTGTATAACTGAGGCTGAATACCCACAGGATATTATTAACATTTCCCCTCCAGCATCTGGTCTAATAAAGAAACACAGAACAGCTTTGCTGTAGTACAAAAGTTTACAGAAAGTTCGACAATTTAATTAAAGACAATACAAAATATGTTGTCTGAATTCAAATAATTTATGTAAAAGTACATGAATGAGAAAATATTGGCGAGAAGATTTGGGTAACCATATTATCAGATGCATGATCTTTGTCCCTAGAGATAACGTACAGTCAAAAATACATTTATCTTTTACGTTACAATAAAAGACAGCATTTTAAAATAAACACAATTTCAGGTCTACCAGCCCTTTAACGCAAAAAATCCTGTTAACACAGGACAAACTGATAGAATAAAAAAAAATGGAGCAATACTGAAGTCTCTGAATAAGCCTGTAGTGTTTGTTTTTCCTTTTATCGAGGAGGGAGAAGACAACAGAAGACAAAGTGTTTTGTTAGTGCTCTGTCTTCTCAGTTAAGTGTTTTAAAAAGCGTGATCAGAGCATCAGGGATCACTTTCACCCATACGCCCCAGAAAACCCCCCTCTCCTTGTGAGGAGAGAGGGTACAGATCAGGCACAGACCTTCCCTTCCGCATGAAGCGGCGCCACATCCACACAAGAGCGGATCCTGCAGGCAAAGCAACCTACCCCTACCGTACTCAGGGCGGCAGTTTAGCCCCAACAAGCACTTTCTCTCAGCCTCCAGCAGAACCACTATTCCTCTCAAATTGTCAGTTATTTCTTCACGTTCATCAAATACTGAAACCCCAGAAGCCACTTGCTTGATTACGGTATCAGACAACAGCCTGAAACACCCAGGATTTCTTACCATGTGTCACTTGCCCTCCACATTTTTGTGGTCAGCTAAGTAGTTTAACAAGACGACACATGATTAATTTCTTTGAAGATATTTTAGTTCATTAATTCTCGATAAAAGCATTGGTTGCAGTACAATAGTTTGACATACAGCAACAAAACATACTCAATTTACATGCACAAGCTATTCAACAATAGTACATGGTCTTTCCTATTGCCATTATAATACGAGCACTACTATGACAGCTGACACAGCCTTCCGATTGTTCTCATGAGCTCTAAAAAAGTGACGAAAACAGTGTTCCAGTTGGTACGACGGCAAAGAACAGAGGTCTGGCCAGTGCTGGAAGATTCCAATGAAGGTGCCAGTATCATCACGGGAAACAGTGTTGGAATTACTGTAAAAACAGCTACAAAAAAAGCTACGCAAAATTGTTTTGATCTGTTCTTCAGTTTAAAAAAAAGAACATGTGGGAAATACTTACAGCTTTGTATAGAAACATACCAGAAACACAAGTACATGCAGAGGAAGAAAAGTTAAGAGTTTAAGGCAAGACAAATGTGTGGATGACTAAAAAAACCTGATCACTGAAGTACTGTAAACCAGCAGCAATCTGTTGGGGAAAGAGTGCATAATTTTCTAGCAGGATTGGTTTATTGGGGGGTGGGGTGCATGGGTGTGGTTGGAGTTTTTTGTTGGTTGTTGTTGTTGTTGTTTTTAAAGCTTCCCACTTTGAAAATGCAAGCCAAAACTCCTCTGCATTTGTGTTCTATGCCTGCCTGCTTTCTTTCAGTTTTACAGTTTGGTCCAGATTCTCGTGGTTTAATGTACAAAGTACAGTACATGCTACTAGGACTACTCACTGCAAGTTTTCAGAGTCTGCTTTTCAAAAAACAGATACATCACTGTCACCTTCATTAAAGGTTGATGTCAAAGTTTCAGTACTGCTTTTAAAGGGCTTCTAGAAATGAGAACAGAGAAGTCAGATTTATGACCAAGAGATAAGCAATGAACTCCGTAAAACATACACATTACAATAAGACTTTTCCTATAGCAAATAAAAGTCATCAGGGGACTTAGTTTTTTGTTTGGTTGGGGTTTTTTTGGTTTGTTTTTTTTTTTTTTTTTTTTTTTTTTTTTTTTTAAACATTTCTTTCCAGGTTTCAGAAGTGCTAGCAATCCCAGCAATAAAACTTTCAAAGTGCCCTGGCTGTGCCTCTCTTTTTAGTGTCTTTTCCAAATGGTATTCGAACAGGTAAGAAACCCTCTCCTCTAATCAACAGTTGTCAGTTTAGCATTATGCTATTGGCAAGTCAGATCCTGAAATATTATGAATATTCAATAGCTGTAATCAATTTATTCATGACCATATAAAAAAGTACAGTTAAATGTGACTGCACTGTCAGATCTATAATACACCAAGTAAGACTGCAAAAATAAAAGGCAAAAAAAAGAAAAAAGGCCTCAGGTCTCCTTTTTTTGTTGGTTTTTTTTTTGTTTTGTTTTGTTTTTTTTTACTAATTGTCTTGCAGCAAAAAAGTAGCAAAGGCTTAACCTTAAATACAAACTTATAATCTGCAAATCAGGTCCTCTAATCCAGACTGATGGTACACTTTGTTTCAACTGAACCACCCATTACAAACTTGCAAAGCCAGCACTCATTCACACCCTGAAGTGCTCCCCGGCCTTGTCCACCCAATCAACTCTTCAGACCTTATTTTAAGCAAAACAATAAAGAGAGTTGTTTGTGGATTTGAAATAGTTGGTCTGAATTCTTTAATACCACACTCAAAACTCAGGAAGACAAATTTAAGTATCTCTCAACTCAATTCTCAAAATATTGTTTACAAAGGGAAAAAAAAGGCATGAATACAAAGTATAGAAGGTGTTAAACCACCACCTAAAAAATGGTCTTGGTAAAGAGCCTACACTGGAAACACTTACCTTGTCAAAGCATTAAAATGATCATCTCAGAAGATAACTCAGAGAGACAGTCAGAATTGTGAAAAAATGCAAACTAGACTGTTGTAGATCACTGAAATACCTAATCAGTGCAAAATGATGGCTGGGGAGGGGGCAACCAGTCACCTTGCAAAGTGAGGGACTTCAAATTACTCATCACTGACCTCCTTAATAATCTGCATTGAAGGACCTGACAAACAGCAGTGAAATTTTTGTCATGCAATTACAACTGTTAAGCAACCAATATGCAACTCAAGAGTGATACTGTCATCCATGGTGGATTATTAGAGTAATAATCCTTTAAAAAATAGGGTCAAAGGGGAAAGTGGTAAACATCAGTTGCCATTAAGTGAAAAAACACTTCAAAAATTTACAATTAAATAAAAAGTTAGATGATGTCTTATAAAAAGAATTACTGAACACAACAAAGCCACAATAAATTAGTGTTTCCATAAAACGACATGCTGAAGGTTTTGTTCCCAAGTCTATACATTTTTTACTGTCTGTTAATTCCTAAATATTGACAGCATAATTGAATAATTGAGGTACAGTAGTTTACATTTGTATATGTCTTGTAAAAAGGTTAATTTTTTTCTTCCAGTTTTTCTTCCTCATCGCCAAAGAACAACAAAGGAAACATTCCTAAAATGCACCCAACGGTCACTCCAATAGCTTTACCCTGGAGAAAGGGAGAAAAAATTAAGTTTCTCACTGATCAGTTGTTACTCATGTGCTCAATAGTACCATCACACCCAGGAAAACAGACCCTTTGCTCTAGCTTTTGGTTGGGAGCCACGTTTTTCTTAGCATGCAGACTAGAAACACAATCTAGGAGAGAGACACCAGTACGACAAGGTTAGAAACAAGCGTGTGCTCTGATAAGAGACAATTCTGAATAAAAAGGAGGGGAACGACTCGTGAAAAGCTGCAAAGGTGGTAAGGGAGGAGCCAGAGATTCAAAGGATCAGTAGGATGGCCAGGAAGACAGGGAAGAGGGAGAAGGCGGGGTGGGGGGGGAGAGAACCAGATGACATTTTAGGTGCAATCATAATTGCATCTGCTTGCACCTGGTAATGCAAATTATCATCAAGGTCAGGAACGAGAAATTCCCTGGAAACATGACAATTTGCAAAGGCACAAGGTGAAGACAAAAAAAAAAAAACCGGAAAACATTTCACAATTGACCTAGATGTAAAAGTCAACAGGAGAGGAAAGAAATAAGAAAAGGCAACACCCAAACCACATCACAAGCAGTAGGGGGACAGTGTTGAGAAACTTGAGACAGTGGATAAAAAAGAAAAAATGCCAGCATGCAGGCTAAGATGCTCAGAAGCCTTTTCACAGAGAAGTGCTGTGCATGAACTGCAGTGCAATGACAGGCTTTTGCCACAGACTCAGCTTCCACCAAGAAAACTCTTATGTTGGACAGAGTAGAGGGCAGCCCACTGATCACATGCCAATTCTTCCCCACTCAATGCTTTGATCTACCACTGCTAAAAGCACTTTTCCCCCCCTAACTTTTCCTCAGCAAGTGTTATTTCTCTTCCCTTAAATCTGCAAAGATATTTTTCCCCATGAAGGTTCATTCTGGCAAAGTGAAAAGAAGTATGTTTCTTCACTCAGTTTCTTATAATCTGTTTCTTTAATCAAAATAAACTAACACTTTCATTGCTGAAGTGGGACTGCTTCAAATGTTTAAATGTTAATTAAGTAATCATCCTGAAAACGAATCTGCAAGATGAGCGTCCCATAACTGTAAACCCAGGCGGTGAATATCACTCAAATGCTAAAAGTTTACCCAGGGGAAAGCTAATTTCATATCCAAGCTAATTACAGAATACTAGAAATGAATACATACCAGCACAGGTATATGAATAGCAAGCACTTGACAAAGAATGTAGAGGAGTAAACTACTAAGAGGCCATGACTTTCAAATAAACTATCTTATCACAGTAGCCAGAGCTCAAACCAGGCATCTGCATGGCATATGTGAAGTCATTGCAGAGACTATCCACGTCACTAGTCACTCGTGGCTTGTTGCAGACAAAAAACCACCCACGCCTGAACCAATGCAGTCTCATGATGCTCCTTGACACAGGCTCACAACTAAACCTTCCAGGAAATGCGCAAAACGTTGGTGGTTGTTAGTATTTAATGGCAAAAGTGACAAAAAGGATTTATCACCTATTAGTTTAAATAAAAAAAGCTCCATGCAAGCAGTGCCTACCTACAGGATACTCACCAAGTGTGCACTGAGACGCGTTTGCCACATATCAGCTTGTTTGGGTGTCAGATCAGGGATTGACAGACCCAGTCGTGAAGCTAAAGCTTCTACATAACCTGCAAGACTGGAAGAACAAGAAACCAAGAACAAACCATTTTGGATCTGACACTATCTTCTAGTGAAGCTTTTGAAATATTTGAAGCACTGAACTTAAAATGAATAGCTTTTCCTTCAGCATACTGATAAAGCCATCACGAGGTAAATATGGGAAAGTGTTCAGGCTTCTGATGATCACATTTTGCAATGTAAGTTAACTCATTTTCTCACCAATTTAATATGCAATATTTCCAGGAAAACTTTACGCATTGAGACACAACTGGTGTGAATGTTACTGTATTTTTGCAGAGCTTATAAGTAACCTTTACTGGAGTAAAGGTTACACACACACTAGTTAGTAATAAGCCTTGTTATTTGCAGGAAAAAAAAAAAAAGAGGGAAAGTGGGAAAAAAGAAGCATAACAGACAGCTTTACTTTCAGCAATTATTCAGAAATTTCCTGTAAAAAAAAATTAAGTCAGCTGCATCTGTTTGTATCAGAAATAGGTATGCCTAGATCTGAAGACACTTCCTTCTCCTCAGATAAAACAATTATATATCTATCTGAGGAGAAGGAAATGTCTTCAGATCTAGGCATAACAATCTGAGGAGGTATATTAGGTATACTCTATCACAGCAACATATTATATCACAAAATAATGTATTTTTCCATTTGTATTTTAATGAACGCACTTTTTGTAGAAGTTTAATACTTCCTTAAAAGCAAGCGTTAACTACAGACTACATCAAATCAGATTGAACAGCAATCCCAATTTTATCACTTAAAATATATAATACTGTAATAGCAGGAGAGTTACTCTGTTTCAGAACTATGGCATTGCGGTTTTAACCTCGACAAGAACCACCTAATATTCCAACTTTTTCTTAAAAGGACAGAATACATTTCTAGAGTCATAAAGTTTACTGAAACAAAATTCAAGAGCTAGGAAAAAAAATAAAGCAATTTCAGCAGTTTGTATGTTTTAGTTCAGTAGCACCAATAGTGTTCACAGGAAAGGAGAAAAAAAATAAAAATCTGTTATTAATACAAGTTCAGACATACCCCAGTCCAGCTAAATCTGAAACAAGGTTTCCCAAAGCCGCAGCTGGAGGGAGGATGAGGAAAGAGAAGGGGAGAAGAAGGCAAAGTATTATTTTAATTACAAACAAAACCAACACACACCCCTCCCTCCCGCCCAGTGACCCTCACTCTTCTCAGTATATATAGCATAAAAGACTAGAACTAAGGTTCTTTCATTTTAGAGTTTTTCTTCTGACCTCATTACAGTTTGTAATAACAGCAGCAGACTAACAGTAATAGGAAGCGCAACTATTTTTCTCAACTTACGTGAAGAAAACTTGACAAATACAGAAAGACAACACTGACACCTGGAAGTCAAGGTAACAACTTTTCAGATCAGAGTTAAAAACGGCCACGCGTGGCTGCCAGTTTCGCACAGCTAACGCTGGACACCAAGCAAGGCCTTCCAGCGCCTGAAGAGGCACTGGAAATAGAAGGAGCTGCTACTCAGGTATGTGGCTTTGATAAACATTCCAACATATCCGTGAACTGTGTCAGTTTAGGAATTAATACTGTACGTATGACTGAATGAAGTTACACACTTAAAATACATGATTTCACAGCAGATCGTATTGCAATAAGCTTGCTTGTGACTGTCTTGCATCACAACAGAGGGTTGCAAATTTCCAAACGATTAACGTGTTCTGCTATATACATTTTCATTTAAGCTATCTGGTGCTTTCCAGCAATGCTGCACCTGCAGTTGGCAGATCCATGAGCCGTTTCTTTTCCTCTGACGTTGCAGAGGCACCAAAGCTTTCGAGCCGAGCTTATCAGTTTTGGCCCGGTGCAGGAGCAGGGTGGCTGCTTGGCCTTCCCGCGGTATCGCACGGAGGCAGAGAAGCCACCGAGAACAGCGGCCAACGCAGTAAAAGGACACCAACGCTGATCTTCACTTAGCACTGCAAGCAAACAGCAACTTACCAATACGTATATACACATACATAAATACCAGACCCTAGGGAATTTAGAGCGCTTCCAATACAGGAATGCAAATACACTTTCCTAAGTGACCCAGGATTTGAACTTTTAGATTAAAACCGACAACAAGCATTTCAAAAACTATTTGAACTGAAATTCCATTTCTGCAAATGGAATATGTCCTTGCTTCAACCATAGATTGTTTCTTTATTAGGAAAGGCAGCTGCAAGACCAAGGAAGAGCCGTTTCCAGCCCTGTAGCCCACTTTCAGCCTAAAATATAGGAATGTGCCATATTAGTCTACACATACTGCATTTTTATTACTTGCCTGCCATAGTTGAAATTCCTAGGACAACTCCAATTGACAACTCTATTTGGGTGCCCTGAAAAATAAGAGTTTTCTCATTATTTGAGGGATTTGGAGTTAAACTAGATTATATTGATTCAACTGGCAAAAGTATTGCTTACTGCTTGTTTACATTCAGACTGAAAGGATAAATGGACATTACTTCTACTAGATCCGCGCAGCTCCTACCCTCCCAGCATACGTATTTCCCCCTAGGACAAAAGCCTACTTCTGATATTCTTTTAATATTTTCTATTGTTTCATAATGGCCACCTAATGGATAAAACCATAATCCCTGTCTCTGCATACCGTTTTCCCCACTGTAATTCCTAGCTGAATGCACAGCTCCGAATGCAAACTTCTACAAATACTGAGCAAACAAATAAAACACAGTATCGTAGCTCCTTACTTTTTCAGTTGAAGAAACAAAATCCCAGTGAACTGCACGATGAAACAGCAGTACATGGTCCAAAGATGAGGGACAATGTGCACGCATCAAAACAAGACATGTTCCAGCTGGATATAGGAAAATGTTTTCCACTGTGAGGACAGTCAGCCACTGGCACAGGTTGTCCAGACAGGCTGTGCGGTCTCTGCCCTTGGACCTTCTCAAGACCCACAGGATAAACCCATGAACAACTTCGTCTGACCTTACAGCTGACCCTGCCCTGAGCAGGAGGTTAGACTAGAGACCCTGAGAAGGTCCGGAGCAGAAGCAAGACTAGAGACCTAGTGGGTCCTGCAGTCCCTTCCCACCTGAATTATCCTATGATTAAGATCACACTGTCAATGACAACACTACACAAGGAAGAGTATCTTTGGCCTTTATCCATCTTCCTGTTCCACTAGCCCGTTTCATCTTCCAAATGAAGAGGAAAATATCTCAACAGTGTTACTCAGAAATGCCAGGCTACATCAGTACAAATCAGCATCCGCACTAACGCTGCCTGCATCACTCAGAACAAAGGAACACATCAGTAAAAGCCCTGAAGACCTATTCATCAACACATTATAATCACATTACCATCAGTCAGTAAAAAAAAAAAAAAAAAAAAAAAAATGTATTGACTACGTGATCATAAATGTGTCTTGCAGCACAAATGAGGATAGGGAAAAAAGGAATCCTCTTCTCAATTCAACAGAATTAGTTACAATACTGCCCTCCAGAAGGAGCAACACTCCTGTGCATTCTGCAAAGGCTGAATAGAGCACGGGCATTTTCTTTAAAAAAGAAAAATTAAAATAGAAATTAGTGAGTTGATACAGAGGGAACAGAATCTTCCCGAACCTCTCATTTACTACTTGAACAATATGAATCTTACTGACTTGATCAAGGAATTAAATAATGAACTTACCGCAGCAATCATAATTGCGTTATCCAAAAATCCAAACCCTACAAAAGGTAATGCATTGTGGAAGAACACTAAAAGAAATAAGTAACAAAGAGAAAATAAATATTTATAAGAGAGTTCACTAGTTCACACGAACTACTGAAATGTCAGTCTAATACTGCCTTTAAGAGAAACAAAGACAACATACACAAAATCCCTTTCCTATTACTTCTATTAGTGACCTTTTCATTTCTGGCAGGTTTGGTAAAACGCTTTGCTACACATAAGTGTTACTAATGGCTTGCAAAGAACCGGTTAAACCAACTTACTCTTTGCAAAAATACCTGTACAATTTTGGATGGAAGCCACTTATGCCTACTACTGCACAAGAGAAATATTTAAAACTACACAAACTTTGATACTATTTACAGTCCTTCCAACCGATGTAGCAGTATCACTGAACACTGCCAAACTGTCTCACCAGACTCCCTGCATTCTTCTCTTGCTCGAAATAAAGCCCCTTCCTCTGCAAGTCCCTCTCTACTCCTGTGCAAGACCCCCATCTTCTCCACGCATTCCTAAAAGTTCATATTTTAAGAGTACTGCCTGGAGCTAGGCAATTCTTAGCAAAACTCCTTCAGGTAAATCTGCAATGCTAAGGTGGTTTTCACTAGCGTGTCACACAGCGTTCATTATCTCACTATTCAACCCAAACTTCTGTAACTTGATTTCGTTCGGGCACTATGATGAGGACAAGTTAGACTTGAAGCTGCTCCTCAATACATTAAGAAATGAAGTTCCACCTTTTTTTTCATGCATTTTTTTCTTTTCACTTCTGAAACTCCAAGTAAACCCTATTTGAAAATATCTTCTATTGCAGGAACTTGCAACATGCCGGTCTGAATAATTTCTAACAAGCAGCACAGTGCTACTGTATTGTGCCTTTTTGTCCTGCTCCATTTTCTCTCTCAAGTTTTAGCTTAAAAGCTTCTGATGGAGACGCGACTGAATTTGCACAGCATTGCCTCCAGCTGAGTTTCAAGGTGCTAGCATCGTAAGATTAAATACAGCACGAAGACAGGCTACATGACTAAAAATACAGCTTAGAAAGTTAGAACTTTTCTTTTTTTTAACATTTAAAACGCATCAGCTATTTAGTGTTTTTTCCCCCACTTCAGATGGGACCAATAATTTCCTGTATTTTATAAACGTAGAGATGCAAATATATGAAGAGGGAAGAAAGAAGAGTGCATGAACCTGACAGTCATGTGAAAAGAAACTGGTGTGAGTCCCTTTTGGGTTTACCTCTCACAGACAGCACGAATCCATGATCATATCAACAACAAGGCCATGCTCAAGAGATCTTTCATGCTCAGGTACTAGAACATGTTTGGACTTCTGTAACTACTTCATAAGAACACACATACCTTCTTAAATGGACAGGTAAAAGACTAAAGCACAGAACATATGAAATTTTCTGATTTTTTTTTTTTTTAAACCACCGCAGGACAAAAACCCCAAAAACATAAATAACAAAAAAGCACCCAGAGATAGCTAGTATTTTCAAAATGTGTGCACCAAACTCTGGAGCTACAAAGGAAGCTCGAATTCTTACTGAAGTTGACAGAATTTTGGAATCCATGGAGCAAACAGAACCCCAGGGACCAAGCAAAAAAAAAAAAAACAAACAAAAAACAAAAAAAACCAAAAAACAAACAAAAAAACCCAAAAACCAAAAACAAACAAACAAACAAAAAAAACCAAAAAAAAACAAGTGTAGATGCCTAGAATATGAAACTGTTCAACCAAATATATTTGCTCACTGACAGAGTTTAAAAAACACAAAAATACACCGATTTGGAAACTAAATCAGAATTTGAATGGCCCTGGTATTATAAAGAATACCAAATCTATTTCCAGCTTCTCTGCAATTTTATCCCACTTCTCGGTCCATTTAAAATATATGCGACGAGAAGCAAGTCAATAGTTTTAAGCTTAAACACAAAAACCCCCACAAGGTACTGCAGCATCAGTGCCACTCGGCTTACAAAAACAATGTTTGCTGCTGGCTTTGAACAGCGCGGTCTCATTTGGGCTTTCTGTCCTACTTTCACTAAATGGTGCGCATTCTCCAGCTGAGGTGTTATGAAATAAAGCAGGCAGAGTGACTGCTGGTGCTTGCTTGGGTTTTCTGTTACTCCGTACGACAGGGATGAGGACAGACCAGCACTTGTAGGAAGAAGATGAAGCAATTCAAAGACAGACTGCACAAGTACCGAACCACATTCAACAAACATTCTTCTTTTACCATGTTTCAGTTGTCCTGGAGATGGTGGTGCAACCTCCAACTTCTCTAGAGAAGTCAAAATGAAATGAGAAAGTTAGCTAGTTCATCACAAATTCAGTTTATCATATTATAAAGTGTTCACCAAATTACCAGCAGGCAAAAAAGCAGTTATGTTATTTAACAGCTTTAAAATTTGAAGAAAAATGCTTCACATCTACATTGTTATTATTTTTACAAAAGATAACATATTAAAAGCCACAAAGTCTTAGAATGATATTAAGATTAAACTAGTATAGTGATTATGCAAAGTAACAGCACACATTAGAAGCAGCCCAACAGCCATCTCTATTACTGAAAATTAGAAAAATACTAAAATTAGAAAAACCAGGACATCTAAAGAGAATTGTATTTTATTATTTGTTTTTAGAGGTCCTCTAAGCATGCATCAGACAGCCTTCTCTCCTCCAGAAACAGTCTGCAAAAAAATCCTACCATTTCTGTTTTGACAGAAGGCATCTTTTAATAACTACTGTGAGAATAAAAGAAAAATACTGTGACGACATTAGAGACCACTGATTTCAGTAACGGCAGATCAAGTTTGGTCATTTGGTGCATGTTTCAAGTACCCTGGCATCAAACCGTTAAGAGCTTGAAGGACAAGGACGTCACCCCTGAGCCTGCCAGAGTGCTCCATCGGAAGCTAATGCAGTCTACTAGAGGTGATGCACAGAATGCAGCAGCAACAGCTACCCGTTTCACAGGGGCAAGGGAAAGAAAACAAGCCACTTTTTTAGGCTTTTGTTGTTTGTTTTTCTTTTTTTTAATGTAGATATTGAGCATGAGACTCCTTTTTAAAGCAGAAAAAAAAAGTTGCCCCAATACCTTCCAGTATTATGAACCCTCAGCTTTTGACAAGTTGCTTCCATACTTTTGATTAGGTAACTTCTATAGGCAAAGGTAAAAAACGGTAAAACATGAGAGGAGCCTACAACACTACCTCAAGTATTCAGATTTTGCTTGGGGCAGCCAAGCACATGAAAAGACAATGCTGCAAACACAGGCTGTACAACATTTGAGCACACGTCTGATCTGTACAGATTAGAGTGAGTATCTCTGCATCCAAGTCACTCGTACTCAAAACTATTGTAAAGGAGAACCTAAAATAGTCACTTAAATTAGCTTCAGGAAAAAAAAAAAAAACGGTTAGACCATAACACCAATATTCAGGCAACCAAAATCACTGACTTCCAAAATAATTTCATTAATTTAAGGTCTTAAACTATAACCACCTTCAAGCTTTAGCAGTTATTGAAGAGCTGCTTCTTCCCTCTGCCCAATAAATAAACTACCTAAGCTCTACAAACACCACTTGTACTCATCATGCAAGTAGGAGAAGTACAGCCAAATACTATAGAACTAAAGATTTTTTTTTTTTTCCCCCTAGAAAATGCCAAGGAATTCACAGATTCAAACCTCAGGCTGGAGGAGGAGCAAAAGACCATCCCATGGTAAACAGAGGGGAGCCCTGCAAGAGCCAATCTTCCAAAGCCGCAGGCATCACTGCTGCCCGACAGCCAGAAAACGTCAGACCAAAATTTTCAGCTTGTGTTCTGGGAGGATGGGACCGAGGGTGGGACCCACTTTCCCAACACAAACTTCTCATGCACTTGTCTGCATGTGGTCTCCCTCCATCGTCACAGGTTAAGCAAAGCTTTTATAGAAGCATGGAAAAAGAGAGCTGTCTGTATATACCAGTATTGCCCTTTCAGCAGCTTTTCTCAGATTCAGCAAATTTGTACAACACTGGGGGAAATCAGAGCCACTTTGAATCAAAGAGATTAACTGAGGCCACAGTTTCCAAAAGCTCTAGATGCCCTGGGGGTGGCCAGGCAACCCAAGCCAGCACCATCACATTCCTGATGAAGCTTTCCTAACCTCCTCTTGCTCCATCCTGCTGGATGCCAGGAAGAGAATGAAAACCCCAAATCACGAACTCAAGCACAGGAGGTCACTGAGAGAGTGCCGCCCGCCGCGGCTTTCTGCTCCGATGGGAAGCTATCACACCGACCAGTGGGGTTCCTTGGCTTCACGGGACACTGCCACTGAAACCATCCCCACTGAAGTACCATCTGCTCTTCAAGTCTAGTTCTCCATATACAAGGATTTAATGATAAAAAGCTGTAACAGCATACATAAACTTCCAGGAAACACTCTATTTACATCTGAGGAAGACATCTTTTTGAAGTATTTTGGGTACCAACACAGAAGACAGAAGACTATTGGTTTGTCACACAATACTACAAAGCTCCAGCCCATCAGTCTTGTGGATTTAACTACAACTGATGTTTGAGTTTGATAGCACATGGCAGCCTACATAATTAAACTCTACTCAGTGTAGCTAGAAAGCTATTAAAAAGCTAAAAAACAGTGCATAATTGATTTTAGAAGCTTATTACCAAAAGGAGGAATTGAAGACAAGCGTTTGGTAAGAGAAAAAAAAAAGTAATCTTTTACATCTATGAATAACGGGAGTTTCAAGTCACATTAACTAAAAAGGACATAAACCTCCTTTAGAGCATAAATCAAGGATCATCTTGGGTTGGTTTTAAAAGGAGGGAGGCTGGGGGACACTGCTTTGGGGGCAGAGGAGAGATGAGTTAGTGTAAGGTAGAGGGAAACAGCAAGGCATCAAATATAAGTGAAAATTACTTCACCATTGAAGTAATTCTGTAATTCTGAAGGAGTCACTGTTTTGGTCATGGGGGATTGTTCTGGTTTTGGCTGGGATAGAGTTAATTTTCTTCATAGCAGCTGGCATGGGGCTATGCTTTGGATTTGTGCTGGAAACAGTGTTGATAACACAGGGATGTTTTTGTCACTGCTGAGCAGTGCTTACAGAGTCAAGGCCTTTTCTGCTCCTCACCCCACCCCACCAGCGAGTAGCTGGGGGTGCACAAGGAGTTGGGAGGGGACAGAGCTGGGACAGCTGACCCCAACTGACCACAGGGCTATCCCACACCACATGGTGTCATGCTCAGCACATAAAGCTGGGGGAAGAAGAAGGAAGGGGGGGACGTTCGGAGTGATGGCATTTGTCTTCCCAAGTCACCGTTATGCATGGTTAAGCCCTGCTCTCCTGGAGGTGGCTGAACAGCTGCCTGCCGATGGGAAGCAGTGCATTTATTCCTTGCTTTGCTTTGCATGCAGCTTTTGCTTTACCTACTTTATCTGTCTTTATCTCACCCCACGAGTTTTCTCCCTTTTACCCTTCTGACTGTCTCTCCCATCCCGCCCGGGGGGAGTGAGCGAGCGGCTGTGTGGGGCTTCGCTGCCGGCTGGGGTTAAACCATGACAGGGATCCCTTCTAAATACCCATTTTATGAAGCAGGGCACCTAAGGTGCTTCAACAACACTCGGGCAGTCAAATATTAAAAGAGAGGTTCCTAAGGACAGCATGGTGGCACCATGCTCTGGAGACCAGACTGCTCTCGTCCAGCTTCAGGGCACTCTTGGGCGTCTTCCCACCGCATCCATAAGAACTTTCTGTTTTATGAAAGAGTTTTGCTAAACTCATCGGGAAGTGTGCCTGACATACAGCTTCACTCATCATTGAGATAAAAATTAATCTGGGAAAAAAAAAATTCTGGGATCGCATGTATTAATGAGACAGGGATAGAAGAAGTCTGACAGAAGGTGATCAGATAACTAAGTGCAGTCAACCGTGCTCACGCTCCGGGGAGGGAAGCTCCAACCCTGACACCCTCTCTGCCGAGCCAGGACACAGGTCTCCAGCCTGGAGAGGGTACCTAGTCCCACCCTGCTCAAAGCAGGGCCAAATCAGCCCAGGCTGCTCAGGACCTTGTCAGAGGGTACCCTGCGGGACCAGGGTCAGGGAAAAAGCTGTCCTCTGTGGAGCACCAACAGAAGCCTTTAAGCACAAAGACGACTTCGCCGACAGCTGAAGTACGCTCCGCCGCTGCGAGGGGCAGAAGGGGAAGGGGCTGGACCAGCTCAGCTCTACTTACAGTGGCCAAGGCTTAGTTTAAAGCTGGGACATTGGGAGGAAAAATAAAGAATTAAATCAGAAAGAATTAAATAACCACTGTGGCATGAAAGCAAGTAATCTTTTTACAGAATCACTTCCAATTACCACCTCTTTAAAGCATAACATACTTGAAAACTCTGCAAGATCTGAAGGCACCAGGAGAACACGTCTCTCAGAGAGCCAGAAAAATTCTTTAAAGCAATTTTTTAAAACTCTAGATAGAAAAGTGTATTTCAGAGTAGGGTATTTATTCACAGGAAGCTGTTCTGACTATTGGAATTTTCAAAGCTCAGCAGAAAAACAAGAAAAAAAATCTTCAGAGAGTACAGCAAAGGAAACATGTCCTTCGCTTGTTTTACTGGAGGGAAAACAAAAATCCGAATTGCAAAGCCCCCTTTCAAGAACTGAATTCAGTCAGAATCTAACAGTTCAGAGTTTAAATGACTGGGGAACAAAAACTGAAGTACTCCAGTACTGCATTTCATGACAGCCATTCACCAGCTCGTCCTGTGCCATCGTGCTGAATAAGGCACAAGAATTCATCTAATCGCAGAAGGAATAAAATGAAATGGCAGAATAAGGAATACTGCTATTTTCTAACTGACATTCATTACCATAAATTAAGTTATAAACCAAGGTTCAAGTGCAATACAGGTCACGAGCCCTGAATTAGCAAAGTCTGGGGAGCAGGAAAAAAAAAAAAATGTAACTACCTCTTAAATCTGTTCTTGATCTTTTTTGAATTTACAATATCACTTTTTGGTAACTAAAAAAAAAAATCACTTTTTTTTTTTTTTTAAATAGATAGAACCTGGGGTGGGGAATATAAATCTGTCAACATAAATAATACCATTATCCACAACTTGGCCCAAATCCAGCAAGTTAAATTAACTCTGCCAACTGTTGCCAATTTAAACTAAGACAGTACCTGCAATTTAGTTTTAAGATTATTATTCTTAGCTGACAAAACCCCCAACTGACTAATGGGTAACAGGCGTGCATTTATTCAGACAGTTGGTAAAAAAAAAAAACCAAAACACACAAAACCATCACCACTTTTTGAATTATCAATTTTTTAAAGAACTAGCATACAAGGGAACTTGCAAGCCTAAAGGCATGTATTATTATGTTTTAGTCAAATTGCAGCTAACACCACCGTCAAATTTTATAGCTTATTCTGTCACTGTCACCCAGGGGCAGGAAAGATGTAACAGTGGTAACAGGTACTATGGCCAGGGCTGCCCTAGGAGGATAAATGCTACAGCTGAGTATTGTTAAATCTAAGACAAGAATATGAGCAGTGTTTTATAGATTTTTAAATAGTGACCAAATTGTTAAGATGAGTGATTTAACAATGAATATCAAGAAGGTCAGGAGAAGGAATATGAAAAATATTACTAATCTAGATCCATTATAACGTCACTGTAGGCTCTGAAGGTTAGTGTCTCATCTGGAAGTTACGGACGGTTTTGTCTCAAATGCATCAATCTGTTTCCTCCAAAAAGCCTGTCTGGGTCACTTCAGCAAATCATTCAGATAGACATCACAGAGACAGCAAGGCCTTCACTTGCACAGAACAAGAAATCAAAGCAGTTGTCGTGTCTATTAGAAAGAGGTACTCCTTATGTATATGAGTTCATAAGAGGATCTTTATCCCCAAAATTCAGGATTGGGGCCTAGAAACAAGATGTGTGTTATTGCTTTGTTCAGTATCTAGAGGTGGAACCTTAAGAGTAAATTCTGACTGTGATGTACGAGTTCATTCATGGAATAAGCTCATAAGGCACATCCCCATCCCCCTTTGCTCCTCCTCTGTTTTTCTTGAGGTTTTAACAAAAACTGCAAAATCCTCAGTACGTACAGCAAAACACAATTGAAAAAAAATGTCCACTGATCTTCAATCGGGGTCCCTTAATATTCCAGATGGGAAAAAAACAATCCACGAGTTGACAGCAAAGAAAACCTTCTGCATCATTTGTTATAACTCACAAACAGTTTCCTGTTACTACAGCAATTAAGGCATGAAAGGATGCTGACTCGAGCAGTGCTAAATATAAACTTGGCTGTTAGCCCGTTCAGTCACATGCACACAAGAAGAGAAAGCTGAGCGAAGCACTAGTAAGAGATGAATGCACAGAGGACATCATCGAATAATTTCTCTACTACCCCTGAAAAGATAACTATGTCCAAACAAATATTCTGCATAAATACAAATAGGACGCTATGGGCATTGAAGACCTTTTTTATACTCTCCGTGACACTGTAGAAAATTGCACAGTGATCATATTCTATCTCCTTCCCTGAAAAACCCTGAAGTGGCAGAAGAGATTATCATCTTTGTTTGAAACTATGGTTATACTTAGGGGAGCAAGTCCTGAGCAAGCTCTGCAGGAATGCCAGTCACTCCCGGGTTCTCTCCCAGCATCAGCTGGAAAATTCCCTTCAGAACAAAACTCCAGAGTGATTTCAGGGATCGTTCACTCCTGGGATCCCATCCTAGCAGGTGGGCAGCCCGGACATATGGGCCCCAGGACAAATCCAGGGCTAAGTGCCACATACAATAGAAGTAGCAAGCCTGCTCCAAAGGAAAAAAAACACCTCTATGATTGGGAGCAGAACTACTCTGCACCACCTCATCTAGGGGTCAGCAGTTACTCCCTGGAACAGATGCATTTAGCAACCGAAATGAACATTATTTCTCACCAGATGCAGGATAGTCTAGGTTTAAATATCATAGAATTAAATTTCAACTTTATTCGCAGTGCTCACTGGATGTTCATTGTCAAACATTGTGAGTATACAATACATTTATCCTATTATCCCTTCTGAAAACTTGATACACCATTCTTATTCTTTTAAAGATGTTTAACAAAACACAGAGACCTAAAGTGGAAAACCTGACCAGAAATCTAGGAGAAAGCATAAAATGCAAATCCAAATCATTGTCTTCATCATTAAGGTTTTTTTTCCTGATCTAATCCAATTCTCTATCAGTGTCTTCTGAACTTAAAGGTCAGCCTTTCATGTCCACTCAAGCAGGTTCATGGCAAAATAGGATTTGCAGTGGTTTGCTTAACAAGGTCTCAAACCGCAGCTGAAAAAAATTACAAATAAGATGCTTGCCTCAAGATTCAAGACAGTTAATCAGCTAAAATGACAACAACACAGAAAGGACTTGCAGTTTGTAATAGAGATAGAGGGTAAGGATGGAAATACGGAGTTTGAGCTGTCTCCTTCAGAGAGAAATGGAAAATGTCATAAAAACAGCTGAAGTGGTTGCATAAAAATGCCAGAAACATGATAACATTGATAGGAGAGTGAACGGGAACAATAACGTCGTATTCTGATCTGTGCATTCCAGAAGTGAATGGTTATATATTATTTAACAATAACAAAAAAAAAAAAAGTATTTGAGCGCTGTCAAGAAATAAGCTGGCTGTAGCAATTCCCTGACTGGAGTGAGCCATCCACAGAGTCAAAAATTTCTGCCTCAAAAAAACAAAGTAATACCCATCATCCCAAATGGAGGTTGGCTCTTCTTTCCTTCCTCACCCTCTCCATGTCAACGCTCGGGGACTGCAACGAGCTCCCAGGAGCTAGAGGAGGGACATCTCCTAAAGGCATAGCAAGCTCTTCTGTCTTTGGATGAATGAATCTTCCCCTGGGATTATTAACACCCTCCCCACTAGCTGTGGAAAAAAACAGGTAAGTACTTCAGACTAACATTAGAGTAGAATTAAGCTCATCCACAAATGCTCATCTAACTGTGTTTCAGTAAGATGAGGTGTTGGCACTTCTGTCAGCACTGATTTTTCTTGGGCCTCTCTGGTTCAAGGTAAGGATCTATCAATCATTTCACCCGTTTGCAGCTGAGCAGAGCAGCAGCTCAGCAACAGCACTGAACTGGAAACAAATAAGATCACAGTATCTATGTATTATCAGGGCGTGAGACGAGCTTTCTGGCTGTTCTCCGTAGCAGCTTCATGTAAGAGGATAAGCAAAGCAATTCTGTGGGACACCACAAAAGATTTGTTAACAAGAGTTATCGGAGGTCTGTGCACAACCAAAGAGATCTGATCTAGTAGAGGGCTTTCACCACCTTTAAATAGAAAAGCATTAGACATCACTGATGCCTACATATTACTGCTCATGAAATATCTAGGGAGGTATATAAATAATTATAATATTTATTTAACAATGTTCCCCCAGGCCCTCCTCTTAAAAAAAAAAATCTGAAAAGTTGAGAGTATTTTATTTATTCTCACCCCTCCCCTCCCTTATGCCCTTCTCCCACCTGCCCGAAACCACACTTGTTTCCCCAAGAAAGAAGGGGGGCGGTTAAAAAAAAAAAATAAAAGGTAGTTTATGAAGAAGGGGGAGCAGCATTGGTTGCCAAGCCCAGGGGCGTGATCCTGTGCTCGCAGCCAGCAGCATACCCCCTTGGAGGACGAAGCTGACTGACGACAGCCTTTGCAGCACCCGGGGGAACAGGGACGCTCCCTCCTCACTGCCCCAGCATGAAACACAGTGTATTCATAAGATGGAGTGCTTCTGCCTCGTAGCAGCAGCAGCGGACAAGGTCCACACTATACTCGCTGGCTTTTTCCAGTACATTTGCTGTTTATAGTGCCATTCTCAGGCACAGAGCGTGAGCTTTTGCCTTCTGCAATACCCAAGGGTCTTGAAATGAGGAAAAGTGACTTGGTTAGTATCAAGAGAGATGCACAGCAATGCTTACTGTAAGAGCAAATCCAAGGCTGGCAACAGCAGTGCTTCCCACAGCCACTGGTACCAGCAGCACCTGTACT
Organism: Platalea leucorodia; assembly: GCF_965183815.1. NCBI lineage: Eukaryota > Metazoa > Chordata > Aves > Pelecaniformes > Threskiornithidae > Platalea > Platalea leucorodia. The sequence continues at coordinate 12,925,932 of NC_138823.1, read as the reverse complement.
CAGCAACAACCCTGCCAACAGGCAACACCATGCGCAGGCAGTTACGGCAGTGCAGTAACACCAGGAGGGAAACTGGTATATTTGATGGGTTTGGTGGGATTTTTTTTTTCCCTTTAAGAGAACTCTACCATGATCTTTACAGAAAGCTGAAGAAAAACTGCTATTACATCACCTACCACTAAGTATCAGCCTTTTCTTAAGCAGAAAGTTTCATACCCCGCCTGAGGATAACCTTGGAAGCAAGTAAGACTGCAGAAATAAGCTTCTCTCTGAAATAATTTTAAATGCATATAGAGTTTATTGTTTTTCATCTGTCTCAGAATTAAGACAGCTACCCAGAACAAGAGAGACAGAGTGGACAGATGAATTGAATGATGTTCAAACATTTCGTTAAAGACTCACATTAAGTGTAATTACACTCCTAATTTTCCACTGCATTGGGGCAGTCAAGACAAAAATGTGAGCTCACCTGAAGTCCTTAAGAAACTATTCATACCTGTCAGCAAAAAAGAACACCATAAGAAACCACTGACAATTTAAGTTCCAGCCATAAATTACACTCAGATAATTTGTACCTCTCTATATAAACACCTAGTGAATACAGAATAGAGTAGCAATGAAGCTATTCTTAACTCTTAACCTCCTGCTAGAGGCAGCGCAGTAGATTCATCCCTTGGGTACCTTTCCTTTTCCCTTCCCCACATAATTTAGCAAAGCCTCTGGCTGCATGTGTGAAACTAGTCAGACTTCAACATCTGACACTCTGCACAGTCAAAGTCAAGCTGCAACGTCAGCTATCTTTGGCAAACGGCTGAAGGAATGAATGTTATATGATATAATGTAAAAATAGATAAAATACATTTTACGTGGAACTTTAACTCCCAATGTTTTCCTTTGGCTTTTATGTTAGAAGAATACGGAGTATCTGCTGGGTTGTTATGCAGTTGCATTAGTTAGTAATTTATTCTGCATGTGAATTTCAAGTTCTACTAAAAAAAAAAAAATGACTCTGATCATGAAAATGATCCGAAACTACTAAGATTGTTGATTTTGTAAATAAAGTCATATAAATAAGGAGAAGCAGAAGACAACAAAGACTAGTGGGCTATACTCTTCCTAGAAGTAAACAGTTCTAATTTAACTTTTAACTCTTTCAAGCAATTGTCTTCATTCCGCAAAACAAAAAAGGAAAATTCTTCCCCCGTCAGTGTTTCGGCAGCCTTTGGTAAGCACCAGCCTTCCCTCGGGAGGATTAACCAGCTCAGCTGCAAGTGCATCTCTGCAGCTTCCAACTGCAGGGCTAAGGCAGCTTCAGCCCACGCCGCACCACCGCAAGTCACAGCTGGGCACACACTCCCTCTAAAGCTGCTTCGGGACCTCTGCTCTGTGAAGTACCACACAGCCGACCATCCCTTTATTTAATCCCAGTGTTGCTTTATCTTCCCGTGAAACTACCCAAAGCCAGTTTATGAAAGACTGGGTTCCGCCACTTAGCGCGGTCTTTGTTTTTCAACTTTGCACATTTTCCCTTTTCTACTGATAGTTTTTTTGACCTGTTCGTTTGTCACAGTTTCAACTGTGAGCACGTAGATTCCTGTGAGCACTGAAATTACATGCTCCACCTCCAGTTCTGCTAATCAGCTTGAGAATTATTAAATTACAAACACAAACCCACAGCTGAATCCAAGGTTTTCTGCACACATAAGCCTGTTTTGTTTTCTACATGGGAGGAAATATGGAATCTAAGCTATTTAACACTTTTCCCCTCAGCAGTGGAAAGCACGCTGAGGCACTAGTGTATTGCCTGCATCAGTGACATACCTGTAACACCAGTATTTACTGGAGACCTTAATTAAATTTGCGCCCCTACAGCTTTTTCATGCTGTGTGATGGGGACTGATCTCCGTGTGCATTCCAGCATCCTTCCCCGCCTCATTCTCAGCTGCTTCTCCAAAATCTGGGCAATGTTTACACAGCCTCTTCTCCAGCAGCGAGGAAGGGGATGGATTCAGGCCGAGGATGCCTTTTGCAGTGCTGAAGCAAAGTGCTGTGTGATACAGGGGGGCAGCCACTGATCCCAGGAGGAATAATCCTGGATACAAAGCCAGAGGAAGAGAGACAGTTCCCTACCTAGTCACAAGACGAATTTTGAGGTCAAAAATGCTCCAATATAATGGCAAGTACCTGACAATACTAAAAAAGTAACCTGGGAGATCGAAACGGTATTGCTTACTAGTGGAAGTCACCAAATGTGCTGTTAGTGACACAGAAGGATCCCAGAACAAACTCCCACCCGAGGCACACAAACCCTCGTGGCACCTCCCATGAGAAAACAGGAAAGGCAGAACCTTCGGTCAAATACAACACCGCACCTTGAAGTGATCTAAAGTCACGTTGCTGCTGCAAGGGGTGATTCAATACTTTTCTTGCTGTTCCCAAAATCCCTCCTTTATCCTAGCGCTTGTGCCAGGTGCACAGCCAGGCCCAGAGGAGCAGCAGTCCTAGCATGGAAAGCAGAAACAGGACTGGCACACCCAGAGGTTTTTGGGGTAGGAGGGATGAGAATGGGACGCTCCCTTTGCACAGCCTGGGTGAAGCCAACAGTAAATCTGCACCATACAGACAAGTCACATCTACTACGCATCAGCTCGTCCACAGCTCATCTGTGCATGCTCTCATACCACAGTGGGGAAGCCATCTGGATGTTTTTCCTCCATGGCTGGGAAAGACTAATTAAAGTAAGCTTTTCTTTTTTTAACTGAGTTTTTACACAAGGTCAGACATAAGTCGCAGTAAAACTCAGCCATATTAGTCTCCAACTGCAAAAACTGAAATAAGCAGCATCTGGAAACAAGGCTGATACGATAGGTTCCTAACATGCAACGCAGAGAAGTAAACCAATAGCAAAAACACTACAAATCCAAAGACTTTTTCTGATAAACCAGATCCAACAAACGAGTAAACAACAAGTCACATATTTCCCACTGGAACCAGTCATCTCCGACACGGGCCATTTGTGCTGTATCACAACCACAAACACACACTTTTGTTACGTTCCTGCTGTTCAGGGAGAGGGAGACAGAATCACAAGGGAGAGGGAGACAGAATCACAAGAAGTCTGTCTGACATTTTCAAGATGAAAAGGTCACCAGGCTGATTATAACACCACTGCCACTTTTGCAGCTACCTATTTACTTTGCTTTATTTACTTTACTTCATGAAATAATATAAAATAGGTAATAGGAAAATTGATGGGGGGGGGGGGGGGGGGGATTTCAAGCTGCTCTCCCATCTCTTCTCTCTAGCAAAAATCTTTATTTATTAGGCAAGATGGCTGTGCATCCAGCTGGCAATTCTTACATCTCTTCACCTTGAACAAAACAGTTAATTTTACATTTGTAATATCACATCTTTACTTGTGCTTTGTAAAAATCAGCCCATTGCCAGGACTTAATGAAGCAGAGAAACAGCTGGATTGAAAGGCTATTTACAATCCGAAAATACAAGCTGATGGTATTTAAAAGAGCAGCTGACTAAAGAAATCAGTTTGTTCCATGCATATTTCTCTCCAGTCTTCCGTGAAACCCAATAAAGCCAATAAAATACAATTTCTACCCATTCAGATTGCCATGAAAGATGGGATAATATCCTCATGGAGACTGATGATCCACATTCTTAGTGTAAGATGAGTTATAGTGAACTGGCCAGCAGTAAGGGATGGATCACTGCATAGAGCCAAAAGCTATCAAGAGCAAATAACCGAAAGCCATGAACGAAAAAGCTATTTTTACAGTACAATAACCAGAAACTGATGATGTCTAAAAGAAAAATGCAGCAGGTCAAAATGCAACAATTACCTGTTGGTTCACAGCAAGCATTTGGAGCTGAAGAAAATACCAGAGCTTTGTGGCGATACAGCTTTACATACATCAACACATCGTGAAGCAGACAGACCTCTGCCCGCGGCATGGACAAGAATCACATACCGTGTCCTGTGTCTCCTTCTAACCCTGCCTGAAGGCTTCCCAGAAGTTCTGAAAGAACTGCTGGTGTCCAGCCGACAGGTCCCAGACTGTCTCCGAGAAGTGAGCTTTGAGAACCAAAGCCCGGGCCACCGCTGAGGCCCATGTCTCTGGCTCCGTTTAGTTCAAGTTGGCCTCACTGCAGAAGCCTTTTTCTCTCGAACTTTCCCATACTTTTTGAAATGAAAAAGATTTTTCAAGGCTTTGTCCTTCCCCCAGGTCATGCAGGAGCCTTTCACCAGGATCACTGCCATACGGTAAGGCAAGTTTTAATTCTGGAAATGCCTATGCTCCTATCCGACATCCTAAAAGCTACAAAGTATTGAGCGAGTGGGTTGAGAAAAGGTTTTATCCCTGGGTACAAGCATTAGGAGAAAATAAAACAAGCCACTTGCTCCTTATGTCTGCTTTAACGCAATAGGAGAGCTGCCACAGAATATGCCCCATCTCCAAACAAATAACATGGTAGTCTTCAAATATGTTCCTCTTTGCTCTTTTTATTATCTAGAGAGAAATGTGTAAGTTAAAAAAAAAAAAATTACCTGTTGGAATTTGCCATGTCGGTTTGTCAAAATTAAGTTAAAAAAAACTCAAAGAATACCCAAAAAAGCAATGAACATGATGAGCCCATCACATACAAATGGAAATCAGCAAATGATGCAGCAAAAAAAGTCTAGCAAGTATCAGTATGTATTATGGCTGCTAGGCTGGATATTTTATTAATAATTAACATACAAATATCTAACAATCCAAAGTAAATGAATACTAGAAAACACAGCTGATATCATATCCTGTAGTTTTGAATGAAATATGGACTCTGCTGGGTTAAGAACAGTATTTTGTGGGCTTTGCCTTAAAAAGCTCCCCATGTTTCAGAGGAAGCAAGGGTTTCATTTCAGGCACGGGTTAGTCACATCCCAAACATTCCAAGGGGCAGATGCGATGTTAAAGGAAGTTCTCACACACAGCAACCAAACGGAAACAAGAACGCATGCTTTCAGGTTTCTGAAATAACACCATGCTCATTTAAGGAGAAAGAAAGAGGGGAGGGGGCACCAGACAGCTCACACACGCAAGGCCAGCTTTCCCCAGCCCGAGAAACTTCTTTACCAGAAAAAAAGAAATAAACAAACAGCACCAGAGATCCAAGGCAGCTTCCCAAGTACTCTGTTTGCCTGATATACTTACCTCATTTTTCCATTTACTTTTTCTTTTTAAGAAAGATTTTCTGCTGGAGACACCAGCTGCCTCTGTAGCTCCGTATTTGGATTGATTAAATAATAAATAAGGCCAACTAAAGCTAGGAGTTTTCAGTTGAATGAGTAAGCGTTAAATAATTTCTTTCTTAGAGCAACTCGTAGACTTCATTTTCTTTTCATTTTGATTACACACTGAAACAGTACCTCTGTGTTCACAGAATAAATACAATCTGTTTCATTCACGCCTAGTACATGGAGATCTAAGTGTTTCTAATCTATCACTCTGAAAGGTTTAAGTTGCATTATAAGTAAAAGTTGCATTTCAAGTGATCTTTCCTAAAAAGACCTAAATCAAAAGCACCCCTCCTACCAGACACGACAGCTATAAGGAAAGTGTCTCCTGATAAGTATGAAATGTATTATTTTACATAAGACACAGAGTTGAAGAACAACGGCTCAAGGTTTAGATTTTTTTTTTTAAACTCATGATTTACAAAATGCTCGTGCATGACAACTATTTTGCACACAACACATGCTTAAGCACATGCAGAAGATGGAAAACAATTTTTCATTGGAACAATCTTCTATTTTACTTTTTCTAAAACATTAGCTGCAGGGAAGGGCAAAGGCAGCTAACTAAATAATGATTTTTTTTTTTTTTTAACAGTAGTATTATTTCTGCATTATATTTGGACCATGTAATATAATGCACAACGCTTTCCTAGGCAAAGGCATAAGGCAGATGACACTGAGCTTCTTCATGTAAATGAAGCTGTTTCACAGTCTGAGATCTCTGGTCGAGTATTACCTAGAAACTATGGTATAGCTCAGGAGAGTTTCTGCAAGATCAGGACTCGAAACACTTCTTTGGTCACATTAAGAGTAAGTCCACAAAGTATTACAGGTATCACTGAAATTCTTGAGACTGAAGGCTTTATATTAATATAAATAAACAAAACCTGTGTCCTTTTATTTCTTGTAGCAATACATGCCAACTGCATCAAAACAAGCAAGCAGAAAGTGTCAAACCAGCAGCCTGCTGGCCTTATGCAATGCCACGTCTTAGCAAACACACTTTTTTGCTTGGTTTGTTGGTTTGTTTTTTTTACTGTACCAAAAGTACTGGTCGCCTCTGGTGATACTACCTCCTTCGCTGGCTTCTCAAGTGGTACCAGTGGTTTAGGATATCTGGATGCTACAAGGAGTTTTCAAAAGCAAGACAGCAGTAAGTCATTATTTAAAATCTTTCAACCAACACTGGAGTAACCACCAGCAAGGAAAGAGCCTTTATAACCACCAAGACAACTGGATTTCTCTAGGTCTCGTACCAATTCCACTTGAATGTTTGCAGGCTCTCCTCTGCAAAGACATATGGCAAAGTTTCTGCATTTAAGCAGAGAACTCAGACTAGAACTCGCTTTAAGTTATATGCGCAAGTAAAATTTCAGAATATGGAAGAAAACCAAACCACAAGAGCAAAACCTTCTAATACTCAAGTAATATATGCACGGCCCTTTCCCAACGTACCATCTATATTAGGACGAATAGAATAAGCCTCACAAATGGCCTTTAAAGCAGAAAGAATATTACCAAATATATTCAAAGCTAAATTTTATGAAAATTTTTCTATGTAGTTAACGTTTCCAATACGACGCATGTATCGAGATGACACGATGAAAAAATTCAACTTCCCCAAGCTACCTATATTTGCAGTCTCATTGTAACCTAAAAAAGGAAGTCCAAATAAATCATACGCATCCAGTTGAAACAAAGCTTAAACATGAAGGAGCATTGCAATAAAGACATGCAATGTCTGAGTGACTAATGCAGCACGGGAAGTGCTAGAATGAACAATGAAAACTGATTTTCTACTGCCCAAGAGTACATTTTCAAGGTGAGGTTTTGTTCAGGCTATGTTTTTTTTGCTTTGGAGTTTTGTGATTTGGTCGTGGGTTTTGTTTGTTTGTTTTTTTAAAACTACACTTTCACTTTTGGAAGGTTTCTTGGGGAATGGGGCATACCATTAAATCTCTTAACTAAGGCACCCCCATGCAGCACCCAGACCTTCCCACGCACTTTGTCAGCATAACGGGCATCCATATTCTTGAGACAGGATGTAAGAAAAGAGAATCTGAAAAAAAATTTAGTTAAATTTCATAATAAGTGAGAATCCAATCTAGGGATAAAAAGGGGGTGGAATTCCCACCTCTGCCTGTTACTGGAGAGTAGCTGCAGGGTTCACTTGACCAACCAGCCTCATCCCTGGCCACAACACCTACGTAACCACCGTGAGCTGCCAGCAGAGTGAGAACCCAGCTTCCCCCGGCCGGGCTCCGTCCCAGCTCCCTGAAGAGGGCAGAAGGCAGAGCCCTGCTCTTCAACAGCGAGGCCTGGGAAAGCCACAGCGGGTTCATGCATCGAGTATTCCAGATATAGAGGCACATGATAGCTAAGGGGCTGAATGCAGCTTATGATTTCTCCCTCTCTTCACCAAGGCTTAAGAAAAATAGCATCAGAGCAACTAGAAAAACATATAACTCCTATTCCTTGTTCCTTTTTCTTTTTCCCGTCCTGGCAAAATGGTATCAATTTCAAGTAAATGGCCAGGATTTAATATCAGTATTAACTAATACATAGGGTTCAAAGCCTTTTATAATAGTTAACCTTATCACAGGTAATAAAATACTTGGCATTACATAGATGACCACCATTTAAAAACAGAACAGTTCCATCTGTAGATTTTAAAGAAAATGATCAGTGAGTCTGTGTAGCGCTCTTCCTTCTGCACTCTGCCATCACGAGAGGGCTCAATGATTTTGGAAAGAAAAAAAAAAAGTTTCAGAAGCAGAGCAGTAGTATGTGTTCTGAAACGCAATATCCCTTTCATCACTGAGTATTTTTGACTCGGCAGTGAGATTTGCAACAGTCCTGGTGTATGCTGTGATTGTGTAAGAACACAAAGAGACTGCACGCAGGCAGGCCGGTAAGAGTTCATCATTTTACCAGCTTGATGGGGCACTTCAGACTTGCGAATTAGACACTTGCCAGCAGTCTGCTAGAAGACCTTTCCCTAGAATAGCAATCAAACACTAGAGTTCAAAAACAATTTCTTGACTTAGGTCACAGCAAGAGAGAGGCAGATGAACTTTCTCCACGCACAGCTCAGAGTTCACCTGTGTACGCTGGGCCTGGAGAGGAGAGAGGGAGAAAGAACCGTCCCCACCAGGTGCCGTCGCACCTGCCAAAGCAAACCAGTTCCTTCTCCTCCCTGCTCAGCGGGCTGGGTGTCCTCCCAAGAAACCTCATGCTTCCACTGTGAAATCACTCTTTAAACAAGACCAGTAATTCCAGAAGGATCGAATCATGCTTTGTTGCATTAACACAGATTCAGTTCTACCTGAATGGTACCTAAACCATCACAGCAGGTGAACTGGTTTGTTTGTATTAGCAAGAAGAGTCTGACTCCTGCAACAAAAGGAATCTTTTCCATAGGAGATCACACTTGGAGTGTCTAAAAACCTCAGTGAAATCTGTTTGTCTTTGATGACATCTGCAGTCCTATGAATTAACTTTTCTTTTTAAAGTTGTGGAAGCAGGGGCATCTAGGCTCTAACACCTCCCTAAGCTATTCCACTAAACTGAAGAGTTCATAAATTTAACACCAGATCATAAACCAGAGATATTTCTTCTGACACCAATGTAAGATTTCACCCGACAATGGCTAAAAGCTTGCAAATTCCCGCAAAAAGATCTTGCCCCAGCTGTCAGCCCTACTGAACGCATGGAGGTGGTGCCCTTTACCTGCAGCATTAACTTTTTTTTTTAAAGCAAAGATGCAGCAACTTGAAATGATGAATATTTCTCTGTCAGAATGCACCAGTTTGATCAGATTATTTATTAAACCATTTATGGTATGACACACCAGTGCCTTCAAAGAGGATCCAGCTAGAGACTGCATTCTCCAAGACCTGCAAATTAAACCAACAAAACTAGCTGTCAAGACTGCATTGCTACCAGGTTTTTGCATGTTTTCCAGTTAATACACAACCTCAACAGGCAGCAAAACAAGCAATTACACTTCAGAAGGCCTTCTGTTAAGTGATAACATCACAGAAGCTTTCCATTTAAAATATAAAATGCAACGGTGCTTTCAAGGAGTTGTGGTCAATGTACATACATTATATATTAAAGAGATATACATTTTAATATATTATATATACAGAAAGATATATATTGTATATCTGTTTTATGTATATGCACAGAAAGATGGGAAAACAGGAATTGTTTTACCATCTTTGCAACAAAATATGGGAAAACTAATGGATTCTCTCACTACCAAGACCTGAGATTTCCAAGAGGCCCTAGATAGCCATCATGTTAGTATTATTAATGGAAAATGGTTACATCTGGGCTCAAGGATATTTTAACCCAGCACAGATAAGAACAACAGTACCCTTAGAAGAAATAAAGATGCAGGAGACATACTAAGTTTAATATTTCTTATCTAAGCAAGTCAAACCCTTTTGTCTTTTTCCTCCTTGTTACTGAGTTTGCTGCACTGCTTAGAAGTGCTTTCATGAATCATTTCATACCATAGCTGGAAACGAAAAGGTAGAAAACCTGAATATGAGCCCCTTAAGAAAGAAGTTATATCTCCTTTCTCATACCACTCTTCTATAATGGAAAACTGCTATAGAAGGTCAGAGGCATTAAATCATTCTCCACATTGCCAGTAAGATTTTTATACTTTCATCTCCCCCACGCAAGAAATGAGCAACATGAAGGAGGATTTGACTGTCTGTTGCCAACAAAACTAAGACTTCATTATGGGACACCACTTCCACAAACAGGAAAGCAGAACTATTACACTTAAAATGAATTGGCCTACTTGCTACTTCAGTGTTTCTGTAACTATGAGAAAGAAAAACACAATATTTGTATTCAAGTCCACATGCATCATCTCCATCTGGTGCGGCTGACATGCTTACAAGAAACAAGCTGAAATTTAAAAACTGTTTCAAACCTCTTCTTGGGAAAATGTGAGACCTTACACACCTTTCCAAGATTGGAAAGGGAAAAAAAAAAAGGGAAGGAAAGAGAAAGACTTAATGAAGAAGGAAAACTAAACCCAGTGGGAAGGTCTTGCAGCTTTCTTCAAAAAGAGCAACTTAGTGATGTTTTGACTTTAAGACAGTTAGCAAAATACAGATTATAGTCTAAAACAGGACAGTTCTCAAAATATCTTCTGAGAACAATTCCATCAAGATTCAGTTTCATAGCCTTCCCCCCAGCTTCTCCTATGCAAACCCCATCTATTATTTCAACTTGGGCTCCCAAGGAAGCAAGCACAGCTTCGCAGCCATCCTTTATCACAAGCTCACAGATAGAGCTCTGTCTTCTGACTGAAGCACTAAAACAAACAGAAGAATCTCAGTGTTTATTAATAGCATCAAGTTTCAACAGCTTTCCAGAAGTTAAACTGTTTAAAACGACTGCTAGTGCTCGGCATCTGGAAGCTCTAAGTGTCCAGACATAAACGTATGGCTACGACTCACCTACCTGAGGACCGTCCTTCAGCGTAGCAGCCGCAGCAAAGGATGGGTTTCCCTGTACCCTCTGCCATTAGCGGAGGCCACAGATAGTGTGTCCTGTCATATTTCGCGCTAGGGCAATTAGTTGATGGAACTGCGTCCTTCTGGTGGTAGGCCTGGGAATGGGCTGAGGAACAGGCCTCATTTGGTTCTTGATGTGCCCAGGTCTCCCCATATTGCTGACAGCTTCCCCTAGCTGATATGGGGTCTGTTAGGGCACAGAAGAGGTAGTGAAGGAAGAAGGTCAAAACTTAACCCAATAAGGACTGTGTTAAGAAGGGTACGGACTAAGACCTCCCTTTCCATATAGAAGTATGAAAAGATCACAGGCACGAAACAAGCTTAAGCACAGTGGTAAAACTGCACAGGCATTTCATGATCAAGGAGAGACCGATTTTCCAGAGTCAAAACAGGACACGGGAATTTACTCAGCAGGTAGACAAGTGGACTTGAAGGCTGCATTTGGATCACTTTCATTAGAAATCAACACAAGAGTAAAATTAGAGATCTCAACTAAAGAATCAGCTGCTGGGAGCTACAGCATGCTGCCACTGCATGAGAAGGTCGAGAGGAAACCCAACATCTCCAAAACCACTGTATCTTGATTGAATTCATCAGCTGCAGAAATCAAAGGTGACACTAGCAGACTGGAGAAAGTACTTGGAAAGCAGGGCACAAATACCTCTCGCCCCTCATCTGCTTTCGCAATCACAACCCGTGTACCTCGTTAGATCACTGCTATACAGTTGTCATTTCAACAGCAGGAAAGAGCAAACATACAAAATATTATCTAACTATAATAAAGCACGTGAAGTACAGAATATCAACATCTAGCCCACAAATCATATCATTTTCTTTCCAGCGCAGCCCTTCTATTCACTTTGCCTTCTTCTGGCACTCCTTGGTGTTGAGAGCGATGATAGACATCCGACACTCCTCAAGACCCTGGCTCTACGTTCACTGCCTTTCTTCACGTAAAATCTGAATTCCGTCAATATCAACCCTCTACAGAGAGCAGCTATGGGCAATCCATCCCCCCCGGGACTGCTGGCATTACCCTTCCCTTCCTCAGCCCGGAGCAGCTCGCACACGCGCACACGAAAGAGGATCCAGTGCTACGGTGGGTGCACCTATTGAAAGCAGAGCATCTATTTTACCAGCATTGAATGATTTCTTTGCCCTGTTTCCTCTCTTGTTCGCGTGATTTTAGTTCTCTAGAATATCAGGTACACAAGGTACACACTGTAGTTTTAAGATTTTTTTTTCCTCTAATTTTTATTCAACAGACTTACTAGAAGCCCTTCTTGGTTATGATTTTTCTTCTTCCAGAACATATGAAGAAATATAATTTCTCAGAGTTAAAAGCTGACAGCTGTTATCATGCTGCAGTCTGATTAAAAAAAAAACCAAACATGAATGGAGCTGGCTAAAGGAAAAGGTTATTTTCAAAAAAGTCTTATCAAGGTACTTGATGGGCAGATCAAGAATCCGACTCCAAGGACCGAAGTCTGATGGCATTACAACACTTTGTACAGCCCTTACCTGTCAGACTATGAAGCCCACAACTGAGGTTTTGCTGAAACGATCTCTCTGCTGAGATTAATGCTCACAGTTTCAGGCACAAGTGAACTGCAGTTTCCACTAGTGGAATAAATTTGCAGTTTACTAGTAAGGTCCCATGCAGTAAAGTCTCTAAACTCAAACTAATGCTTTTGTTATTCTGCCTTCTAAATCCTGAATCATCAGAAAGGCACAGTATTTTATAGAAACAGACTTTCATACTATAGCTAACAGCAACTGAGCAACAAGATATTAAATAGGACCATCTGTTGAATTATCTCTATATAAACCTTGAGACATTACACTGAAATGCAGTTTAAAGTCTCATTCTTGATACCCACTACATGATCCTCCAGGTACACAGGACCGCGAGCAAGCCAGTTTCACCTGAGCAACAACTGCGGAGATAGATAGAAACTCACACAAAAACCTCACCGCAAAAACCCTTCAGAAGCTGAGAAGGATTTATTTAGGAAGAGTATTAGTTGTTAGTATTCAAAAGTTAGCATCAACTTACAGCTCAAAGCATACTTCCCACGATGTTGGAAAACAGACACAACCGATTCACACTCTGCAAAACAGCAGCGCTGCTCCTAAAATGAACCATTTAAGTGAACTACTCTGGCTCTGACTAGAAACACTAGTGTTTGTATGCGAGCGTGTTATAAACAAAACCAAAGAGGTACCTGAAAAGGGTCTGTCCCTTCACAACAGCAGCATTTCTATGGCTGACCCCTGGACCTGTTCTCTGCCCACCACAAGATTTCTTCCAGACGTGTACAGAAGAGCCACAAGGCACAGAAATGCCCTTTCCAAGGGCACGCCACTATCAAAGTCACAAAGAGGCCTAGATCAAATGCACGCTGATCTCCTAAGTACCTGCTATCATCTTCGCTGCAACAGGGATCGCAGATTACAGCTAAGCATCTGAACCAGAAGCACTGAGGTTGTAATTAAGAGGATTTGGTTTTGTCAGGTTTTTGATTTGTTTAAGCAAAAGTGTCAAGTTGGCAAGAACACTTGGATCAGAGAAAAAAAAAAAAAAGAAATCACTGTGGATTATTTTAATTGGTGTTGCATAGCCCCATAGCACACAGCATTTTCAGAGATAAACCCATAAACCTCCCCAGCCCATACACACCTCCCCGCACAAGAGCCGACGCTTAAGCCACGCCAGCCAGCGGGCAGCTCGCCGTGCGGGGCAGCCCAATTCATGAATGAGCTCCCGGCGCAGCAGCAGCCCAGCGCCTCTTAAGAGGTCTGAAACCAATTTACTGCCGCACCAGTGTCAAGAGGATTTTGTGAGAGACACTTTCCTACTCCCATTCCAAAAAACGGCCACCCGCACCCCTCCGAAACTCCTCGGGAAACGACCAACGCACCGGGGACTCGGCAGGCTGGGTCGTTTTAAGTTCCGAAGGTGCTGCAGATGCTTCTGGAAACTAAATTTCGGGCTGTGTATTTGATTTATACCCGATTACACGAAAACGCACCGGCGTACACCTCTCGATGCCTTGTCCTGCTGGAGTTTCCCACCGGCTCGGCCGCCCGAAGGAGTCGCTCGGGCGAAGCGGGCAGGACCCGCCGCAGCCAACGCCAAACTTCGGGGGCTCCGTCCCCGCACCGGCTCGGCCCCCCCCACCCCCGCGGGGCGGCTCCCCGCCCGCCCGCCCCGGCGCGGCCCCGGGCGGGGAGGGAGGCGGCGGGCGCCGGCCCTCGGGGCCGCCGGGCCGCGGCCGGGGCCGGGGCCGGAGGGAGCCGCCGCTCACCTTGGGCGATGGCGATGGACTCGAAGCGGTGCAGCTCCCGCAGCAGGCAGCTCCGCTCGGTGGAGTGCAGGCTGTAGATGAAGTCGCGGGCTCCCTGCGCCGTGTTCAGCGCCTCCATCGGCTCCTTCTTGGGGTGGGTACCCAGCGCCCGCCCGGGCGGCGGCGGCGACCCCCGCGGGAGGAGCAGCCCCTCGGCGCCGCCTCCCAGGCTGCTCAGGCGGCGGCGGCAGCAGCAGCGCGGTGGGCCACGCAGCGAGCCCAGGCAGGAGGAGGGCGCGGCGGCGGCGGCGGCAACGGCGGGGCCCCCCGGCCGCCCCAGCAGCAGCAGCGCCGCCCGGCCGAGCCACGCCGACATGGGGCAGGGGAAGGGCGCGGCGCTGGGGCCGCCAGAAACGCCCGCCGCGGAGTGCCCGGGGCCGCGCTCCCGCGGCTGCTTCACCGGGCCGGGGAATACCGCACCCAGTCACCGCCCCGCAGCCGCTCCCGCCGGCGGCGGCGCCGCGCCGCGCCCCGCCCCGCACTCCGCTCCGCGCCGCTCGGGCCGCCTCAGCCGCTGCCTCCCATGGCCCCCAGCCGGCGGCAGGGCGGGGCGGAGGGCGGCCGGCGGTGGGCGGCTCCGCGCAGGCGCGGCAGCAGGGCGGCGGCGGGCGGCGACGCGGCCTCCGTCGCCCCCTCAGGGCGCCCAGGGCGCCCTGAGGGGGCGACGGAGGCCGCGTCGCCGCCCGCCGCCGCCTCAGGCCCGGGCCCAACCGCCCTCGCCCCTGAGGGGGAGCTCGTGTGGCGAAGCTCCCTCCCAAACTCGTAGTATTCTCTCCGCGATTAAACCCTGTCAGCACCCAGGGCTTCTTCGCGGCCACAAAAAGGTGTCCCCAGCCCGCGCCGGTCTCCCGCATCCTACCGGAGGAATGGAAAGAAGGTTTTGCTTGTCTTCCCCGTTTTCCAGGCCCTTGCCTTAGAGCATGGCGGTGTGGCAACATCCTGGGTTTGGTTTAGTACACTTGAGCTGCATATAGCATTTGTATCCTTTTTAATTAATGAGCTGGCGTTGTGTTTGAACCACTAAGGATTGTTATTTTTTTTTAAAAATACACTTCTAGGACACAGTTTACATCTTGAAAAAATGGCAGATGTTTTAACACCACATTTAAAGTGTTTGCTGCTCGGTCTGATCGCTTCGCCAGTACATACGCCATCCTAGGGCTTAATCCAGGCTCTGCTTTTTCAAAACACTGTATTCAAAAAGTATTAGATTTTGTAATTAGACTGCAAAGAAGCTAAATAACCACAAGGGACTCCCTTATTATATGCCCAGCCCATTTAATACTAAGGTAAGCGACCTCCGGAGGCACTCAAATTTATTGATATATGTCTAGCTCTTTTAATACCAAAGGCAGCAGGCTTCTGGAGCGGGGATGTCCATCCAGGTGGTTGCCTTGGCAGGGGGGTCTGCTGCCTTCTTGCAGGAAAGCAAGCAGAAAGTTTTAACTTTAACTTCTTCTTTACATAAAAAACCACATTTTCTCTTCAGTTGCACTGCTGCAGAGTTAACGCACGGTATAAAGACAAAGATCTCATGATGAACGGAGGTGTCTCACCTAGGGTATGCGTTCAGTATTATGGATATTTACATGTAGTATGTGTACTGTAGAGAGGGAGAAAAAAGTGAGCGCAGAAATATAGAAAGTAAGTCATAAAGGCCTGGATATATGATGTTACAGTTTTCACCCTGTTAGAGAAATAGTGGAGATGGATGGGTGTCAGCTACTATTTCCAGTTAAATGCATTTTCGCCATGCAGCTAGTAGATCCTGCCTTTGAGATGGGATTTGTTACAGTTCTGTAACTCACTCTTCCAGTGCTTACTCCTGATCCAGAGCCACTAAGCCTTTGATGATGCTCAGAACTGTTCTTATCTTCCCAGGCATTTTGTTGAAAAAAAATGGTATCTTCTGCTACTCTGCAGGGGCAACGTGGCAGTCAGTAATAGTTTTCTTTTCCAGAGAACTCTAACAACAGAGTTCATAAAAGTGTTCAAAGATGCTGTTAAAGTTTTCTTAATCAGATAGCTTTTTCAATAAAAATGGATGCTTCCACGCAGAAATGCAGGACATGCAATGGGATTGCCCAGCACCTGAAAAAATGTCATCTGAAAAATAAGGAAAAAACAAGCTTTCCAGATGCCAAACCTTTAATACTTCAATTTGACATATTTCTGATTGTTTATGTTGTCTTTGATTTTATATTCACACAGCTTGATTGCACCAGACTACAAAGAGAGAGCAAAGAAGGAACACTGGTACCTGGCAAGAAAGGAGACTTCCTATCTTTCCCACCAGCGCAGCCCACGCCAGCCATGCTGTACATCTGTTGCAAAAGGTGATCGCATTTGGATTATTCCTGGGGTGTTTTGACAGTACTCAAAACATTGCAGGTGTTTTCAGTCACTGAAGGAGTTTCTTTGTCCGGAGGGGCTGGCAGTCTATCGTGCCAGTCTCTAAAGGATTTCCTTATAGACAGGACCCTCTGCCAGTGCGGATCTCTGATGAAATGGATATGAAATCAATGACAGCGACGGGAGTTTCTAACATTGCCTTTAGGTATTTGCTATGTAGGAATATCAACCATATAGAGAGGTGCAAGGGCATTATTTAAGTAGACATGATATAATACCATTATGAAAATAAAGTCATTACTTGTATGTCAAGATAGAGATCAGGGTTTAGCAGACTGTAAATTCCTCTGTGGGCAGCATCTGTGGCTTACGCCTTTCCAAGCCTTTAAAACTGCATGGAACAAATTGGAATAAAAATGTCTTCGGAGGGACTATTCTGCAGTGACAGGAAATGAACTAGATAACTGAATAGGCTTTTTCCATAATTCTTTGTTGGAACTTTTATTTTATGAAAAAGTTAAATTGAGGCCATTGGCTAAACTGACACTTTAATTAATCAGATTTCCTATTTAACTCGATTCAGCAGGTGGTGTAGAGTAACTTTCATTAGTCCCTGACACTCCAGCAGAGCTTGTGAACCTGCTGAAATGCATATTTCTCACCATGTTCTGAAAAATGCAGAAGTTTCCCTTTATTTTCTTGTTTTCTTGCTGATCGGTTAATTTTCTCCTAACATGATTTGTTTTATGAGTGACCAAACTAATACAGCTGGTTTCTACACCAACTGACAGAAACAGGAGGAAATTGTTTAAAATACTACACAGAAAATTTGGCAATGTTCAGCCCTAAAAGCTAGAAAAATGCTTAAGTAGAAATCAGCAGAAAAGTGCCAACCATGTTTAACAGAATTTCTGCAAGGCCGCCTAAGGACTGCGGAGCTGAGAAACAAGTCTTTCTGTGGAGACTGGCGGGAAATATTAGGCAGCCCTCATCCTATATAAATACTGGGTGTGCATTTAATAATTAGATTTTTATGTGGTGAAGTAAGAGAATATGATTCATGAAGGAATTTTCTATTAAGGGAGTAACATGATTTCTCTGCCCAGTGCAGAGGTAAGTATTGTGAGCTAAGGCAAGACCAAGATTTAAAGGTTGGTAAATGTTTCATACCATAAATTGCAATTGTGCACAGTCTGTGATTTACCAGTTAAAAGTACTATATTTAGGCAGGTCAAAATTTCTAGGAAATTTGCAAATAAATAGCTCCAGAGAGGCATGGACGAGCTACTTTTTTTCTGCCTCACATTTCTGAAGGCGACTCTTCTTTTTGGCTCTCCTGGTCCTGCTAGGCCAGCCAGGGTCTGATCCTACAATTGTCTGTGTGCTGGCAGATGGAGGGATCCACAGAGAACGCAACACGATACTCACTTAAAAAAGGAGCCCTGAAATATATTGGCCACTTGCTAAAATTAGAAATCCTATCTACAGCCTAAAATATGAATGTAAGACAAGATTGGGAGCTTAAAATATCATTACTTATTGAAATAGTACAAAAATGAGTAAGATCTTGTCATTTAGCAATAAAAGAAGAAGTAACAGTAATCTTGGGAAGTTGTACGAGATCAATTGCGAACGGAGGATCTTTCCGACCATCACCGTTTCCCTCCTTGTACAGTTTTGTGCAATCACACACATTATTATATTGATAAACACTTATAAATGATTTCAAGACAATTTTTGGCTTAGGAGTCTGTACTGGCTTTGGCTGGGACAGAGTTAATTTTCTTCACAGTAGCTAGTATGGGGCTGTGCTTTGGATTTGTGCTGGAAACAGTGTTGATAACACAGGGATGTTTTACTTATTGCTGGGCAGTGCTTACACAGGGTCAAGGCCTTTTCTGGTCCTCATGTTGTTCATGTAAATTATTCCATGGTTTTAACATTCAGGAAGCAGACAGGCACATCGCGTGGTTTAAACAAAGCTGAGGATGATGGCAGACAATCACTGAAGTAAGCTCCCTCTGGAACACTATGCCTGAAAGGGATAGTATGGTTTTTGGGTATATAAACATGGGGTTATCAAATACAGGATGAGAAATTACACTTTTTCTGTCTTTCAGAGTAAATGCTTTTAGAATATTGTATTCAGCTACAGTGTCCTCTGTGTGAGATAAATTGCACATAGCTCAAAAAACTGTTGGGAGAATTATTAAAGGTTTGGAAAAATGCTTCTTAGTAAGAGACTCCAAAGATCAATTTATTCACTTTATTAACTGGAAGTTTATGGGTTTGACATAAACATAGTCTCTAAGTAACTTGCTTTATAAAACAACATTTTCAGCACACAATAAAATTACACATTACAGTCACACGCATCAATGTATATCGATGTATGGCAAGTCTTGAAGTGAAACTAGGCAGACAACTGGAACAACTCTCTAAAGGTTAATTTTCTAAAAGATGGGATCTGTTTCATATAATAATTAAGTGAAGCCTTAGCTTAGACAAGCTCTTAGCTCTTCATTTAACTTAGAAGAGCTGAAAGTAGGTGTTTACTATAATTCCTCCCACATTTATAATATATAAATGGGCACAGCATTTCTTCAAATGAGTCCTGCCTGGAGTTTTTCACACTAAACACGATGGAAAATTTTGTCCTTTGTCCTCCAATATTTGTGTTCCACTTGAAAAACAAAAGATCAGTACATCCTTTGAGTTAAAAAAAAAATATTTTGTTAATAAATTGGGCAAGGTGAGAGGGCTGAACTGTTCCAGTAAGTGAACTGCATTAAAGTGTATTAGGGGAAAGGTATGAAAGAAGTATTCCAATAAAGAGTAGGGAATGTCAACGAAAAGCAGTATATAGAGCTTACATTTATTGGGCCCACTTAGCTGTTTTCTATTATATGTTTCTCAGGAAAAGGACTCAGTGGTCTAAAATTGTCTTTGGGAATTTCCAGTGTACAGAGGGTCTCCCACATCAGTGAGACTATCATTGGGGAGCACCTATACTCTCATCAGGGGGCACCTGAACACACTTTCAGGTTTGTAACAGTCATTTTTGGGTATATAAAAATGCCGAGCGTGAACTAGAGTGACAGACCTGCTGTGAGGACTGAGCCGCTCCTGCACAGCTCTGAGGTCAGGTGAACATACAGATGCTGAAAAGCACCTTTGCCCAGCACCTGCGTGCGGCCCCTAAGCGCTGGGGTAGCAGATCGTGCAGAGGATATTGCACCATTACCTTTCCTTTGAAGCATGGAAAAAAGATAAAGCTCTGAAAGCATTAGGAAGCAGCTGGATTGGGACCTTGGAGACATTCACCACTTTGCGGTGTAAAATGGATGAGATGACCTATAGTGACCCCACCTTGATAATTTTTTGCTGTGACTGAAGCAGCCGTTCCCTTATGCTATATAAAACATTTCCGTCAGCATTAACTCTGTTGCCCCTTGATCCTGTTTACCTCTATTGAACAACACTAGTTAGTGACAGAAGATAAGAGATAAATACCACCGATAGGGCAGCCCAAGCCGTTGTTCAGCCTATTTACACGCTCGGTGAAAGGGGTGATGGACCCCTTGTTGGGGTTATGTGGGGCCTTTGTGGGGCCCCCAACATAAGAAGGACATGGACCTATTGGAGCGGGTCCAGAGGAGGGCCATGAAGATGATCAGAGGGCTGGAGCACCTCTCCTATGAGGAGAGGCTGAGAGAGTTGGGGCTGTTCAGCCTGGAGAAGAGGAGGCTCCAGGGAGACCTCACTGCAGCCTTTCAGTACTTGAAGGGGCTTACAAGAAGGCTGGAGAGGGACTTTTTACGAGGGCACGTAGTGACAGGACAAGGGGTAATGGCTCTAAACTGAAGGAGGGTGGATTTAGATGAGATATAAGGAAGAAATCTTCACTGTGAGGGTGGTGAGGCACTGGAGGAGGTTGCCCAGAGAAGCTGTGGATGTCCCATCCCTGGAAGTGTTCAAGGCCAGATTGGATGGGGGCTTGAGCAACCTGGTCTAGTGGAAGGTGTCCCTGCCCATGGCAGGCGGGTTGGAACCAGATGATCTTTAAGGTCCCTTCCAACCCAAACCATTCTATGATTCTGTGATTCTGTTTGTTACCTCTCACCAGAGGTTTTCAGGCAGTTTTACATCACAGGTTCTCTGTCTTCTGTTTTTCCTCTTCATCGGTTGCTTTCTTTCTCTTACTTTCTCACTTTCTCCTCTATGAGTCTTCCACCCATGTTGTCCTGTTAAAATACTCCGCCTGGCTGTTCCCAGTCTATTACTTGAAATGGGCCTACGCCTGCTTTTTGGAGGCTTTCACTAGTCCATTGTTGCTCCTTGCTGATCCCCTGCTGAAGTCCTCCAGCTCCAAAATTCAACCCTTTCTCCTCTCTCCAACAAGAACTAAGCTCATCCTTAAGCAACCTATCATCCACTCTAAAAAAATTGTTTGCTCAGTCCTACCTTCCTTCTCTTCAACATATGTATGTTTTAGATTTAGGCCTCTGGAGAGGCTGCCTGTAAGTCTGAAGTTCATACCTTATATACAAGTCCACAACCATGCAGTATCCAAATGCCTTCCCCAGGATTTCAGCATGGTCACTCCCTCTTTAGATAACACTCCCTTTCAGGCTATTCGTACTAACTCTTCTCGACAGGAATGAAGACAGACAGGTTCCTTCAAGCTGTGCCACAAACTCCCCTGTCGTGGTGTGTTTTCCTTAGAGGAACAGGGGCTTTTCCTTGCTTCGCTTTGTGAAATTGCTGTTTGAGTGTCAGAGCAGCAATTGCAGAAAATGTGGAGCAAAAGAAAGACCTAAATGAAATAATGTCCAGATCTAAAGTAAAAGTTATTCTACCCAATGCCTAGCATAGATAGATTCTTGTAGAAACTGGTATGCCTCCTTAGCTCCTTGAAGAAGGTCAACAGTGTAATACAACATCTTTCAGTAAATCTTTAGAAAAAACGGCTGCTGCATTTTCCCTTCTACTTTCCTTTAATTCCTTGCCTTTCCTGTAATTCCTTTTTACCACTTTTCATCATTGAAATCATAGTGGATATGATCATTAATTTTGCTCTCGTGGGGATGGGTATGTATTTGAAAATCCTTCTTCCCTGTTCCTCGTGGTTTGTCGGGAAAGCATGCTGTGACTTCATCTTCCCATAGCTTCCTTTAGTAACCGTGGCAGGTTAAATACCTTGTATTGAGGTCCCCAGTACAAGATTTTCAATCAATCATCTCCATTCACTCTTTTATTGATAAATAAGTTGCTGCTTGAAGCTGCCTTGTTATACAAAAGCAAATATGATTATATACCATGACAATGTGATGGGCCCTCTCTATAATTGTGAAATTTCATAGCCTCAACTAATTTTAAAAATTCCATTTTAAAAGTCACATGATAATATATTAAGTTCTGTGAATACAAATTAGGATGCCAATCAATTAACTGATTCTATCACATAGATAGTTTTCAAGAAGGAAATAAGCAGGCGTGAGCTGCCAAAAAAACCCCAACGTCTTACTGTAAAAGTATTTGTATCCTCATTGTCTGGAAGCTTGAGAGCCTTCTACACCAGCAAACAAACTCTTTTCTCAGCAGGGTCACATGCTTATGTCCCTGCAAATTAAAAAAACAAACCAATAATCATAATAGATTAGAATCCACATTTAGAACTTTCCGGATGAATAGCTGTTGTGCAGATTTAACTGCTAGATTAATTAATTAGGAAAGTGGCAATGAATTTTTAATTACTTTCTATTTAAATTTCAGAATACTTGCACTGTTCCAGTGAGATCTTCCAACGTTCTGTTGCATACAAGATGCTCCATTTATTTGTTTATAGAGGATATATAAATCTATTTAAAATAAGAGAGATGTATGATAACAGAAAGGTGAAAAGGAAGGAGGAGCAGAAACAGATGGTGTGTAAGATCCTGATGATAGTTCACGCTAATATTTCATTCATCAATGGAAAGAAAAAGCTACAGGCAGTTCGTAATAACTACAGAGATACAGTCATGTCCCAAGCGTGCAGGTGACTGTCAAACACTAAATCCACCATCACACCAAATGGTGTTTTTAACACGTTTTTATGTTATGGTGGTTTTGTTTTTCATTAACCACTTAATTTCTGTACAGATGAATAAAGACAAAAAAAATCAAAGTCTTGATTCCTCTTTCCCTTAGCAATAAGAAAATAAATTAACTTCCTAAGAATAAGAGTTACAAGGTACAGAACTTTTTTAGTAAACTGGCCACTCACAGAAAAGAATTTGAATATGCCTGTTACGCCTGCATGACTGTCTCCTGTGCGGATAAAATAACAATGAGTAACTCCAGCCGACTGTTTTTAGTATTGTATGCAACCTACTTTCAGATTGGGCTGTGAGAGGAAGCAACTAGAGATTGTTTGTAAAGAGAAACTCCTTCACTTCCAGAAAACCAGATGCAGATGCAAAATAAGTCTGTAATGACCAAGTCACTGCTTTGCAGTGGCTGGACCAGTATCACAGCCTGAGCTCATTCCTGAACAACATCATTTTGTATCAAAATAGAAACGATCTTAATTGTCAGCCGTAGCTGTGTGGATACAGAGGCAGAGACTGATGCGCTACTTCAGTGTTACTTAGGGATCACTGTTGGCAATCCCCGAGAGTGCGCTTGCTGTACCAGGTGTATAAATAAAGCAGTATTACCTACCGGGAGCAAGATATGAAGTCTTACCTTGGCACTAAATTCAAAATGACCCTATGAAGCTGATATCCAGCTGTTACACGAAAGGTATGACTATTGCGCTTAGTTTGTAATATGAGCATGTATTCTGCAAAAGTTAGTATCTGTTATGTTTTAGTATTTTAGGTGATACTTGTAATAATTATTAATATATTTTCTAAATAAACAAACGAGAGAACCTGGTTTCCTTCCCAAAATGTGGACACACCAGCCTTATCCAGGAGACCTGGACAAGCAGCTGACAGATGGAATTCTCCTCCTAATCTCACAGGCAGGGGCAGAAAACTGGCAATATTCACTGTATGAGGTTTGGGGCAGTATATCTTGGCTCCATTCCCTGTGTTCTCTCAGGGTCCACCCTTACCCTTTATTTTTTCCCTGTGCTGTTGCTGAGAGCGCTGCTATAAAACAATATGCAAGGTTTGAAATCTGTCCTCTGCAAACTCTTTTAAGAAAATGCTCTGAGCTAAAGAAGCGTTGGAACAAGGTAAGACACTTAGCAGAATGGCTATCAAAATTAAATATGAAGAAGCTGGAAAGGAGAATGAACATTACAAGTCAGGACAGAAGCCAAACTTTAGTCACAAGGCACTTTATATGGAGAGCAGGTTATTCCATACCTACCTGTTGTGGGCTTTCTTATATTCATGCAAAGGTCAGATATCGATCACTGCCAAAGAGGAGATAGTGAACTAGAGGGACAACAGGCTGCATGAACAATGTCAAAACCGATGCTTCTGGTCTCTCTCGCATCCTAAGCTATTGGTCTGGAAGGTGTTAGAGTGGATACACAAGCAAATAGTCCTGTGTAATAAAGGGGAATGCTTGCTGCCAGTTGTCTGTATCTCGCTTGTGAAATCCAGGGATTTATCTTGCTTTTAAACTGCTTATCTTTCTTTTGAATTTTTCAGCACCTTGATAACCTGTGGAAGAACAGAGTGCTGAATAAAGTGGTCCATATTCTCTCAGACAGAGAATTGCCACTGTTGAGGGTGGCTGAATTGTTCATTGCTTTGATTTTTTTAAAGAAAAAAATGGCAGATCAGCCTTGAGTCTATTTATTACCAATGCAATAGGTCAGTATTGTACTCTTCTTTTCCTCTTTGGTCTCAGTCTACAGCAAAGACTGAATTAATTCCTTTTCAAAGATGGGTTGAATAAATGTACAGAATATGCATGTGGGCATAAAAGGTGCTACAACATCTGAAAATATGTTTATTGACTTACTGACCTGTTCTCCTCAGGTACTTTAATGCCATACAGGAATTCTTTTCAAGAAGATTTTTCTGTTAAAAGAAATAACAGATGGGGAGGGAATAAATTGCCTTTGTGGGAATTTATGTGTTACACAGATATTTGTATTTGGTAAACAAACAGCGGGTTTGAGCCACTGTTAGGTGCCTGAAGGTAAATAGGCTCAGTGGGGCTGCGACACTCCTGTCACCCAATGTAATACTCCATAACCATTCAGTTTATAGCGTTGCTTTAACAGGAAAAACGAACTGCAAGTTTATATTTCTATTTCTGTTTGTTTGTTTGTTTTATTCTACCGTCTTTTTATATGCTTGCACGACTACAAGGGATAAAGATCTTATGTTAAAAAAACTTTGCCCCCAACAATGCTCCTCAGCATTTAAGACTGCTTGCCCATAGCAAGGACAGCCCGAGTCTGTCCTGCCTGATTTCTGTACAGCTATGTAATCCAAGAAGTTATCGATTTTGTTTTATTACTGTGCTTCAGTATTGCCAAGACCTCACTGATCTCTGCCAGGCACGCTAGGTCATCTGTTTCTTGCTTTTCATCTTTGTGCTGCCTCTTGGAAGTTCGCCTCTTACTCCCTGAAGCCTACGTCATCTGGATCAGCAACATACACTTCCACAGTTTTGACTCTGTGTTACCCTTGTAGACCTTCTGTCAGTCTCCTTAGCCTGCCTGATCTGTAGTTTCCCTCCTGGGCTTTACTGCCTGAACTTCAGATTTCCATGGATTATAGAGACTAGAGCGACCAGTTCAGATTTAGACATCTAACGTTTTAGATATCTATGGTGGCATCTGCAGTGTAGATGTCTTATGCATAGGTGTCTGGGCTCCCAGTATAGACGGGAAGGGATGCAGACCCCTCCGGAGGGCAACTCACTTGACTTACTGCAGAGGCCTGTCTGATGGTGAGCTTAACCACCTTCTACTCGTGCCTGGTTATCGGCACAGACTGTAAAGGGAGTGACTGTGACTTAAATGCTTAACGTCCAGATGCATAAGCTTTAGCAGATGAGTCTTACTCAAAACCGCCTGTAAAGCACAGATACATTACCTTTTCCTCAGATTCTACTTCGCTTTTAAAGCAATTACTTTTTCTACTGCAGTCCCTGGGTAGGACCTGAAACCTGGTCAGCAGAGTGCTTGCTTTCCAGCAGGAACTAAACACACAGGACAACAGGACGCGGGCTCAGTGCACGGCATTTCAGCTGGTCTGCCGATTTGTGCAGAACAAGGGATCCTGCGTCTTGTACCGGGCACATGGCAGAAGGTAAATCCCACAATCCAGACTAACTTCATCCATATTTATCCTGTTCTTTTACATTCTTCACTCTCAAATTAATCCAGAACATAAACTTGTCTTGTCAGTACAAATTGTTATCTGAAGGACAACAAATATTTTTTTTTCTGAAAACTATGTATTTTGGCCAGAAAAATTATTAATAGGCCTTTGTGTATGAACTGTAACTGAGGGAGAAACAACTGCTTTTTGAGAAGCTGCCTGTCATGAGGCACCGTAGAAGCTGTTTGTTGATACCAAGCATTGCTCTTTTCTGCTGTATTGCCACTAACAAATGTGATTTTTAAGTGGTTTACAAAATTATTCCTATAGAGGGTTTGAAAGCACATTTTGCTTGACAAAAATAGGTGGTAATGCAGACACGATGTTAAGGACCCAAGGCAAATGTTCATCTGTAGACATATTAGGGGTATGGTGGTCTCCAGAGAAGCAGCTTCCAAACCGGAGCCTGCAGTGCCACTTAGAAATACAAGTGGAATCATGAGCAGAAGTTTTGCTCTTGGTGTTGCTATAAGCAAAATAAATAATCAATAACACAGAAGTGGTAATACCAGTCATTGCAATACAATTTTTCCAGATTTTTGTCTCTCCCATATGCCAGCCAATTATGTGATTATATAAGGAGAAAGAACGAATTCTTCAATATGTATGACCAAAAAATGCACTGTGTTCACTTGTGTTCATTGTGTATATTGCCTCTTCATTTTTGCAATTCTAGAAGCTTATTATTTTCTCTTAAAAAAAATACTTCACAAGGCACAGATACCAATGAACTTGAGATTTGAGACTTCGTTGTTTAATATGTGGCACATAACCCATAAAATCAGGATATGAGATGAAATTTTTCAGAATAAGCAATCTGAAGTCTAGTAATGAACAAGGACCTTTTTTTAGTAGATTGGCAATGTGTGTCAGGCACCACAAAATGCATGTGAAGAGTTTCAGAACAGGATAATATTGGATTCCCAACAGTAAAAATTGCCTGTGGTCTTCCACAGCACAGAAAGTTGCAGTTGTTGCTTCCATGGCTGGGTAATTTCATTACCAAAGCACGGCTGGCCAAAGAGATCTATAAACACATGCAAAGGATTTTGGAGGTAGAATACAAGAAGAACAATTTGTTAACACATCTATAAACTGGGAATAGCTTCAGAGAATCGGCATCAAAATACTTCCATAGGTTTTTTTATTCTGATCCAGTCTCTGTCAGCCATTTCCCACTCACATGCCGCTCTTGCTTAGGTTCAAGATCTGGAAGACGCTGGATACTTTAAAATGAGCCTACAGTCTGCACCTAAATCAGAGATTTGCTTAGAAAGTTGTGCTGCCTTCTCTTTACAAAACATCTTTTAGGTTATGTTCTTTTTCATTATTCTTTTGGAGTTTGGGGCTTGTAAAGTGCATTCTGTTAATATTTTCAAGGCTTTTACCATCATCACAATGGCTAGAAATTTACATAAAAAGCCAAAAATAGAGACTGTCCTGTAAAATTTAGACTTGAGCTCTCAAAACTCCCACTCCACTGTATCATGAGAATCACATTAAAACAATTACTGTTTGCCCAGACAGGAGTTTTGCTATATGGTAGACAGACCTTGAAACTGCTTGCACACAACTTCTAGATTTGCTTAGTGTTACTGGCCTCATCAGCTTCAAATGACATTAGGGGGATCCTCCACACATCTGAAGATCAGACAGCAACTGAGACACCAGAAAGTCAGGGTTATGTGTACTCTGATTTGAAGGTTGGGGTCCTTACAGAGTAACCTGGCAGTGCGCGTGCCAATTTTGACTTTACAACTCTGTTTGTAAATATGGTTTATAATCAAATGAGTAAATTAAGGTTTCTAGAAGTGTTTTGAACAAACTACGCTAAATTTCTGAACTCTTTAGATAATTAAACTTTCCATCTCAATGGATTTCTGAGTGCATTTGATCTTAAATACAGATCTAAGACTTAAACACTGAAATTAACCTTCTACCACACACACTGCTAGTGTTTGACAAAAACAAGATCAAAGGCTTAATTTTTTTATTACGATAAGGCCCCTTTAAACCACCTTGACAATGTAAAATATCTGTACAATTCAGGGAAAGGAAGTCTACACCCTGTAAAAGCCCTATTACTCTGCTATTGTGCAATAAAGGCATCTTACTGTAAAAGAAAATTTAAGAGCCAAGAATCTAATTGAGAAAAAATCAAATCTTCATGAGCTCTTAAGAGAGCTCCACACAATTGTAACACAATCAGCCAGGATCATCTAGAAATTTGCATATTCTCATATAAAATATGAAATTACATATAAAATATGTTACAGAACTTGTTTTGAATTCTGTTTATGTATGCGCTTTACCTCTGGGCGTGTTCTCTCTTGTTTTGGAAGATCTGACTGAAACTTCTCTTTTCTCCATCCCATTCTCAGCAAATCATCAGGAAGAGAATTGCTCAATAGGAGATTTAACAACCAAAGAACAATTACAGCTTGTGTAGGATTCCTTTATAATCATAAAATGAAAGAAAAAAACCTTGGCTCAGTATATAGAAAGATATTCTATAAGGATCCAGTTACATGGAAGTAGAGAATTAACACCAAATAGGTAAAATTCTGTGGGTAGAAGTACATGAGAATATACATGTTGATCAGGATGTAATACATAATCATCTGTAAGGATTAAATTACAAGCACTATTTTTTTATTTGTCTTACTGGTTCAAAATATTCACAGAAATATGATTGCTGCAGCTGCTGCAAACGTTGTGAGGGAATAAGGCCCTGACTCAGAGAGCTTTGTGGCAGAGAAGTCTGGCGTTGACTATCCTATCAGTAACCTTGATACCGAAACCATTATGAAATGCCAGTGATAAGAATATACAGCAACCAAGGATTCACAGGTAAATTTTCCTCTTGCCGTTCTGATAACACATTCATATAGCACTTCGTACTTCTAAAGAGGTAGATAAACATCAGTGAATTAATTCTCACTATAGGGAGATGCTTCCACTTCTTTTACAAGCAGTGAGAACACGAATAGCGAATCACTGATTGAAGGCCTGCCCAGTCTCACGCACCGCATGTGAGACTTGCTCATTGATTCCCCCTTCATCATCCTCTGCTGTGGCACTTCTAGGTCAGGTGCTTGCGGTACGGCCCCATCGGCTCCCTCCTGCTTTCTGATCCCACATGCCAAGTGCTGTGATCTGTTTGCCAGCTGCATCTTAGATCTCTTTACCAGCTGCAGCTTCTGTGTAAGATAGATAGATGGATAGATAGATAGATATAGGTGAGCCGCTCTGCTCTGCAGCTGTGGGTCATTACCAGCAGCGCCTGATACCAGGGAGCCCTTCCAGGAGGCAAAGCCCTCAGCTCTAGGTTTGCATCATGGTTAATGACGCAGGCTTACCTCGTCGCGTGATCTGACACACAGGCGTACAGCCCAGACTTGGACCCAGCGGACAGATGGACAGCCCTGCCATGGGCGTGCAGTCACACGTCCCATTACATGATCAAACACGGGGGACTGCTCCACAGGATCGGAAGAACTGTCAGCCATACCTTACTTGAACACCTACCATAATATGAAAAATTCAAGCTGGGTTCGAAAGTATTTCGGCTAATCCTGCTTTTAAAGCCGTTGAAGTCTGTAGGTCATGTTCCAAGTAGCCTGAATTTGGCTTTAAAGCCTTCTAAAAATGGCTTTTAAAAATTCAGTAAAATAGTGCGAGCCACATAAGGCTTTGTCTCCACAACAGCTGCAACAGAGTTTAAAACTGAGAAGCAGGTTTTTAAAACTGATAGTAGCAATTACATCTACTCTGAAGCCTCAGCTTTGCCATAGCCCTCTACAGAGTCCGCTAGAGGCCACCACCTCTCTGTAGTAAGAAGTAGAGGTGTCGAGAACAAACATACTGTATCATGTTCTGAGTAGACTTCAAAATATTCCCATTTATTTAAGTGTGCTTGAAACTATGTATCAATATAAACTGTTTAGGTTAGTAATTAATATTGATGCACTATGGACATCTTCTTTTATCTACTTCTATATGTACCAATTAAAATACATCCTAAGACAATGATCAAGTAACATAAAGTCTTCCCTGCCACCCTTGGAGAGGGCCAGCTTTGTTCCAGCCATGCAGAAGTTCTCTGTGCACGCTAAATATGGCCTCGTTAGCAATGTGAACTCTACCTCAAAAAAAGCCCAGAGCTTTGGGAGAAAGGGTAACGCAGAGGAATGTGTTTTACTAATTTCATTCATTTTTAGGCTTGTTACGGTTTCCATTGTGCAGTATACAAAATCAATCCCATATGAGCTGGGGACAGATACAGGCAAAAGAGGAGCAGCTTCTGTAAGTGTTCTTCAGGGCGGGAAAATCACAGTGTTAAAAACTGTCAGCTCTCTCCAAAGGAAATACTTATTTACAGATAACACAAATAAACGGGTACAGCATGCCATACAGTAACACTCACAGCCAGGCCTTTTGCTGAAAGAAAGTTTGTAAATTCCCCTCTTCTTCTTTTCTCCATTTACTTTAAAAAAAAAAAAAAAATCTCTTTATCTTACATTTGTTATGCCTATGATAAAAATGAGGGAGATTTTGGAGAGAAAGCACATGTGCTCTTAACTCTTAATAGAGATTTTCCACTGGGTTATTTTTGTATAGTCACGTGATGGTGATTTGTAGACCACAAAGCTCTGAAGATCATTTCCTCCACAGATGTTGGAGAGATCTACAGTATTTTACAGGGAGCAAATGCTTCTGCGTACTGATATTGGCATTTCACTACAGATGAGGAATCACAAGCTCAGATACAATTAACTGTCTGTGAAATTTCATTTCCAAACTGGCTGGTCTCTGTGTTCCTCTTTAATTTCAGATTAAAGCTACATTTGACCACTGTAACACCTAGCTCTTCATGCAATCATTCAAAATAGCAAACTTGAAAGTTTGCATTACTTGATAAATTTGCAAAAATAAAAGTAATTTAAATGAAACATCAGTTACATGAATTTAAAAACTTATTTCTAGATCCACCATGCCAAATTAGGCTATGCCCATTAGACGCTTGATTATCTTGTCCAGTGTCTGATTGTCATCAGTGAGAAAGATATTAGGCAACAACATGAAAAGGATAAATGTCTTCTTAACCATGTGCCATTAATGGTTTCCTCATCTCCCGAAACATAAAGGTTCATATCCATTTTCCATATTTGTATCGATGTCCAAATCCTCATCCACATAAATATTTAGCTCTTTTCAGCTGAGCTGTTTCATTCAGTGTCATCCAGCAGCAAAAATATATTAATATAATGTAATGTAATGTAATGTAATATAATATAACATAACATAACATAATATAATATATTTACTGATATTTGCTTTTCTTTGGCCTTATCCCAATTTCATCTCTTCCTGCTATATAACTCTATTGTGCATGTGTAAATGATAGGCAAACTCCTGTTTTGAAAGCCTCCGGAGTCCATCAATGAAGACAATTTTCTCTCCTTGAATTACAGTAAGATTCTTTCACTGGCTGGCTTTATGCAACTGCGTAGACCTAGTGCAGTAGTGATTGAACTCAGCATCTTTCTTAACATACCTGTCCCCTCACTTCTTTTATCTGTGACTAATGGTGTCGCTGTTCTTCCTGCCACCCACACGTTCTAAACTGGGTGTCATTTGCTTATTCCTTTTTTGGAGCACTTCCTTTTCACCATCATCTTCATGAATATAAAATTTCTCATTCTCAGCTTCACAGCCCTGCAGGACTCCCCATTATTTCCCTTTTCCCTGCTTCCTGCATTCACTAACTATCCCAATTCTTTTGTGTCTTTTCATTCTCGCAGTTCAAGTCTCAGTATTGAATCTTAAAGAAGAAACTCCGGCAGCACACCAGGGCCTGTCTCTGATGACCCCCTCCCCTCAGACTTCTGGCCTGCAGCATCAAGAGAAACAGCTGGATTTAGAAATATCTTTTGGCTTGCATGCATGGTCAGCCAGACACATGCGCGGGCAATAATATATAAATTGATGTTTTATGTGGCTACAAATATTTTAGGAACAGCAAATCACCCTTGAATTATTTTGATGTTGTGCTTGACATCTCATGTTATTTTTGCTAGTTCTGGAGGAGGGAAGATGGTGAGGGGGAGTGAAACCTACTGTCAATATTTTTCCTGTGAAGGTTCATGGCATCTTTACCATTAACTGTCTTCAAACACTCTTAATTTTGAGATAATCACTTTACTGTGCATAGTGGGCTGAAAGGAATAGTATATCTTTATACAGATTTGATTGATTATTATGAAACTCAGAAGCTTATTTTTTGTACTGTGTGGTGGATTCAAACTTGCTGTTCTCTAAATTTCCTTGCCCTGGAATATATTATAACGTTGGACTGTCACTGCCAAATTTTTTTGTGGACTCTCATCAGAATTGGAAAGATCCCATTAAAATGCCGTTGTTCAGACTTAGTTTTTGATGTTACAGAAGGATTCGTTAGCACCTCAGCTGAATTCAAACCCAGAAGAGGAATTTTGGTTATATGTGAAAATGAGACTGTTAAGTTTTACCTTAGTTCCTCTATGGTTTTAGAACACCCCTGTGGGGAAAGAAGCAAGCCGTTTTCTCAGCCTTTGCTGTGGACATTGGTTTTACAGATTCTAAATTGGTGGAATGTGCTGCTGATTGTTTACTGACAGAAATATCCCATACTGAATTGGTTCACTGAAAATCTCTTCTTCTATTATCTGTCATGAAGCTCCATGTCCGAGTCAGTGATATCATATTAGCAGCTCAAATCGTTTAAAAGCAATCTGAAAATGTGGGATTTTATACAAATTTATTCTTTCTACTTAAAGTGGTTTTCTCCTTATTTCTGAGAAAGCAACAGAAGAACTCGAATACGTTACATTAGAGAGGATAACAGAGAGGATAATATCTGTGGCACAGGTGAAGCTGCCAGGCGATGCTCCGTGGTAATTTTATCCCCAGTAAGTTAAGGTTAGCCACGTGCTACAAAGACCAACCTGCTCCATTCGGGCGTCTCAGGAGGCTGAGGCTGTTGCATACAATTACGTCTGGTCTGATCCTGGGCGGGCAGTGGAGAACCAGGAGCAGGGAGGATTGCAGCCCGAGGTCTTTCAGAGCCTGCAGTAGTAGACAAAGAAGGGGCTGGGCAAGGGCTAAAAAGATGCAGAAGCTTGTGTGGGGCCTATCTAAACTACCTGAAAGGAGGTTGTACCGAGGTGGGGGTCGGTCTCTTCTCCCTAGTAACGAGTGATAGAACGAGAGGAAACGGCCTCAAGCTGTGCCAGGGGAGGTTTAGATTGGATATTAGGAAAAACTTCTTCACCGAGAGGGTGGTCAAGCATTGGAACAGGCTGCCCAGGGAAGTGGTTGAGTCTCCATCCCTGAAGGTATTTAAAGAACGGAGAGATGTGGTGCTTGAAGACATGGTATAGATGGACTTGGCAGTGATAAGTTGACGGTTGGACTCGATGATCTTAAGGGCCTTTTCCAACCTTGATGATTCTATGATTCTTTGATTCTATTCTATGATTCTATGATAAAGGTGAGCAGCACAGGCAGGTCACTCCGCTCTTCAGGAGCCAT
Organism: Platalea leucorodia; assembly: GCF_965183815.1. Classification (NCBI taxonomy): domain Eukaryota; kingdom Metazoa; phylum Chordata; class Aves; order Pelecaniformes; family Threskiornithidae; genus Platalea; species Platalea leucorodia. The sequence continues at coordinate 12,892,490 of NC_138823.1, read as the reverse complement.
CTCACCGGCCAGTGTAGACACAGCTGAGGACACACCTCTCCGATGCTTTTGTATCCCCAGCCTGCAAAGCCCAAATGGCCTGTGCAGCTGCAGAGCGCTGTGCCCGTACCCATTAGCAGCTGGAGACGTCAGCCTGCAGCCTCGGAGCCCAGCCGCTTGGGAGCCACTCTGCACGTTCCTCTGCCTTTCTTTTATTTTAAAAGCAAGGAAAGCCTCAGTAGGAGTTTGGTCTTATATCAACAATCCACAGCCATCACAGTTTTTGCAACACCTGATGAGTTAACGAAGACGATGGGGGAGAGGCATTATTCAGATCTGCGTGCAGCCATTAGGCAGGGCTGGAGAAGGGGAGGAGGGCTCCGAAGGCTCACATCTGTCAAGTGACATGGAAACCACACCAGGAAGTATCAGCGCTGCAGCTGCAACCTCCCACAGGGGAACCACCTCGCCAAGAAACGCAGGCCAGCCTGGAGCCGGCTCCAGCAGGCAAAATGAGTGGTAGGAATGGGAGGAAACATTAACACAAAATCCTGCCCCAGTGAATTCGGTTGCAAAATTATCTTTACTTCAAGGGACCGAGATTTTATACCTTCCACTCCGCTACAGGAGTGTGTCTTCTTAGAAGGATTAGGAGAAGCCCAGCAATCACTTTCCATAGCCCATTATGAGATAAATGAATCCTAAAAATCTGCTGGCTCCCGCCTCCTGCTGTAACTGCTTGCTTAAGCTAATCTTCCTGCTTCGTGTAAGTGAAGATTAAAGAGGATGGTAAAAAGCCGCTAATAGCTAAGGAAGTAAGTTTTTTTTCTCTTCCTGGTTACAGTTCAGCTTATTTCATTACGTTATTTATCATCCTTAATGATGTCTAAGCACCCATGGAAGTGGGGGACATTCAGGAAACAGCAAATCGGTCCTTGCTCCCACCACCTCCCTGCCTACGCAGCAGCAGAGGTGATAATGTGTCCCAGAACGGGAACTTAATGACTTATCTGGTGGAATATTACTTTTCAGGGACAGAGAAGTGAGAACAAGGGGGTTTATATGGCTAATTGCTTAAATAATGTGAAAACTGGATGAGTTTGAAAACCGCCTGAATGAGAAACTGTGCAGAGGCAAGGAGATCAAATGACTCCCTTTGCTTCTCTAACAGATCAGTGAAAAGCTGCCAGGTATTTGGTGCAGAAAGTAACAGTCAGTGTATTAAACTTTGTAGCAGTGGCTGGTTAGAGGCAAAACCAGCTCTGTGTAACACAACATTCACTGTTGTATTCTGAATTCTTGCACACAAAGTCTTTGGCTGAAAAGAGAACAAATTCATGCTTATCACGTGTAGCTACTCGCCATCCTTACCGTATAAAGCAGACATCCTTCTGGGAAATGAAGGGTGAAATATCTCTCCACATAAATCACTGGGAATTTTTCTTTCAACTTCAATGAAGCAATCCAAAGACATTAAGAGATGAAGAAAATTAGCATAATCAGCTCATGGTGTTTAATCCCCCTAGTCCAACCCAGGAACATTCTCTGTGTGTTATTGGTTAACGCTTTTATCCAGGCCAGGTTTATATGATCTGTAATTTCCCTGTTCCACTGACTGTTAGCTCACAACGTGCATCTTGGATTTTACAAAAAGATGCACTACACACAATGTATCTTAGAAAAGCGTGGTTATATTAAGTAAAGTATAATGGAGAAAGGATAGCACAGAACAATATGGGAGCTACAAAAGAAAATGCTTTCAAATCTGATTATTTTATACAGGTACAATATGCATGTGATTTTGATTCCTTCTTTTAAAAAAGCTGCTACGATTTGCTAGTGACCGGAGTGACAACCAGGACGGAGGTCAGTGATGGATGACAGACTGAAGAACACAAGAGGAGAAGGCGGGCTTGGAGTAGGAGATTTATCAGAAAACCAAGGAATCTGTTGAAAGCTGTGATGTTTCCATCAGACAGCGTGAGCACCGAAGGCTCAGAACTACCCCAGGTAAGAAAATCAGCTTCTCTTAGGCAAATATTTATGTCTCACTTAAGTAATGCTTGGCACCTGTCACTATAATGGTTAAGTCACCGTGATCAGAGACATAAAGTCCTCTCGGACTTCATTTCAAATACAAGAGCTGTAAGTCCTACCCCCCAGTTCAGTCAATGGCTGCCTGAGGTGAAATCACCCACAGGTAGCTCCATCCGCGCTGCACTGAACACGCACTGCTTGCAGACCATGCAGGGCGTGCCACGGTATTACTAGAACAGAAATTTTATACAAATTACTGTTATTAATGAAATGCTTGCTGTTACAGTAGAAGAAAGCAAGTTAAATGGCAGTTCTTAGCATTTCCTCTTGAGAGCTGAAGAAAAACATTTAGATTTAGACACCTCTGCTTGATTTTGTGTCATTAAACAGAAATAATGCCAATTCTGTAGAAACTTTCCCCATTTGTCATGGACTCAGCTGGTTTAAATCAGTTTCCTTAATTTCCACTGAGCTCAACAATATGGCAACAGCTGATAATTTGGCCTTATGGCCAAATGTTATTCCATTATATAAAATCTGAATGTTATTCCAATACACAAAATCTGAAAGAGAAAAAGGTAAAAATTTAGTATATTATGCCAGTTGCTGAGACAATAATCTCGATAGAAATGGAATATTAAATCTGGCAACATAACATGGCGGGAACAAGAAAGGGTGACTCAAAATGGCTCTAAGAACGCTGAACAAGGATGAAACAATACCAACACTATAGTGGTCCCTGTACAACAGATTTTGGGCAACGGCTACAGTTATTTTGTACTTTCTAGAAATTAATTTGGCTTTGGAATATGCCACACACACATACCTGTGAATCATTTTTCAATGGCACATTTATAATTCTTACAGTTGTTATCTTCCAACACAAGAAGAAAACCATTCCAGTCATGACAGTTTCTATTTTTAAACTGGCTGCTGGAAAATAAAAAAGCAAACAAAGTGCTACAAAAATCAGCAGCAAAGACAGAGAATAATAATGGGATGGGCCGCTCAGTCCTTGATAGTCAGATGCATTACGCTGAGGTCTAATGTATCCAGGCTCTTTCCATGGCTTTCTTCCCCGCCTCCCGCAATCGCCGATAGCATGCGTGGGTAAGAGTATGAGCCAGTCAGACCATATAACGCCTTTTTTTTTTTTCCTGTGAAGAGCCTAACCAAAAGGGATTACAGGGAGTTTGCAGCTGTGTTTTTTTTATTTCAATATTTTGCTTTTGTTAAAAAGTCCAATTCTGACTCCAAGAAATATTCCTTCTAGTTATTTTTTGGGGGAAATGCTTTAGCTTTTACTGTTCCAGCTGCTGATGGAGATTATTTTGTTTATTATAAATAATTAAACTACAGAAAATCCACATATTCTTCTTCCCTTTATGACTATTTGATGTTTTTTTCAACTCACCCTATATATATGTTGCCAGGAATAAAAAAAGATAATGGGGAAGTTATTGAAGCTGTGAGCATCAATAGTAACAATCTTTACCCTATGTGAACTACAGGTTTTTGGGCCATAGATGATGATAAACAGTGTAATTGAGTTTTCAAAGGTTGTCCATTACTGCTTGATGAGGTGGAGCTGTCCTTACCCCTTGTTCTTGTGCATGATCCCATCCTCTTCCTCAGGCCAGCAGTTGCAATCATGTGTTCAAGTGACAATCCAAATCGGAGCATTAATCTAGGGAAAAAAAAGGCTGCTCAGTCCACAGTCTGGTTCACTGTGCAGCCACGTGAGCTCCGTGCTGGGATGAAGGGAGGCCACTGAGCCATGCTGCCAGGAGCTAAAAGCAGGGACCACCCATTTCACCGGCAGCATAGAAGTCCATCAGTTCAAGCTGTTGAGGAAGGCGCACCCAGGCGGCCTGATCCAAATCCTGCTAAAGCCAGCGCGAGCACTCCGTATCGTCTGTTTGGAAGGATTTCAGAGATGGTTGACCAGAGAGAGTGTGCCTCGTATAGCAGCACCGCAGACTCCCTGGCCAAAATACCTGGGAAGAGTAGGAGGGGGCATTCAGGAGGCTGAGCTGCTCCTGGAATCATCCATCTCAACTTTGAAAAGGTTTCTCACAGCGCTGAGCCATAGGGAGTGAATCCAGTTTGATCAGACTCTGGGTACGGACCAAGAATTTGTCTCAGAAAGGAGAATACAGCATATTTTTTGCTGACAGTGCAAATAAAGATCCTTTGTAGGAATTGTCATGCCAGACAAATATATTTTCCATAGTTGGTATCTGCAGACTTTTTTTATCTGGGGAAAACAGGCTGCAATTCCAGGAACGTTTCTTCAAAAGCAGTACTGGCACATGGCTTGTGTGGAAACATCGAGCTGGACTGAGGAACTGCCCAGCCAAAGGATAACATTTTTTCCTTCCAGATTTTTTCCAGCAGGATGCCTTTTCCAGTTCAATGCACCATGAAACTATGCTGTGTAGCAGAATAGAATAGAATAGAATAGAATAGAATAGAATAGAATAGAATAGAATAGAATAGAATAGAACAGAACAGAACAGAACAGAACACATCATAGTGGCATAATACAAATGTTAGAAACACTCCGTCATTTTCTATGTAGCTATTAATTCTGAATGTTCAGTCAATACACTGATGCAAGTTATTAAAACAAGTACTCATAGTAATTTTGATCCAGTTCATCACCATCTGCTAGTATCAGAAATACCAATAGGCTAAATTTTTTGAAATGAATCATGACTATCCATACTCTTGCTATACTAGGCAAAAAGCATCAAGAATATTCCTTTTAGCTATTTCTCTACCCTGCTGTTATAAAAACCATCAACGGCAGAATTTCCATGACTCACTAGGACGCTCGTCTCTGTGCAGAGCTGCCTTTGTAAATGCAAAGCTTTCTGTAATACCTAATTGAATAATCCTTTACTGCATATTATGTCATCCTCTGTTTTTCCTGCCCTCAAAGGTGATGCAGAAAATGTGATCACCACTGAACTTTTTTTCCTCAAAAAATCAACTGGTATATGATATGTTTTGGTTTGAAGGCTGCAGTGCTTTTAACTAAAAGAAACAAATCTTATCTTACATGAAGTAATGGGGGTGAGGGGGTTATGCCTTCTTCCTCAACCTCCTGTATAACACCATCCTTTGCAGGAATATTTGAAACTTCTTGTAAGGCTGCAGTATTTTCAAATAAGCAGAAGAAATCTGTCATTCCTGTACCCTTTCCACGTGTACTGTCGCATACTGAAACATCTAAGGCTTCTGTTTCATCCCTTGTTCATGACAATCCTAGCTGCTCAGAATATGCATATGGAAATCAGGTTAACAAAAGTCTTGGCCATAATGAAAATGCATGGAAAAAAACCCTTTCCCCTCTTTGTGGTAAGTTCTATTTTGTTTGTATCAGCCTTCCTCCCAAAAATCCTTCCCTGCTCTTTAGTTCCACTGCAAGCACGGTGATTGGATAGACTGGAGTTTTTGGGCAGCACTGGTGTTTCAGCCCACCCTGAGCAATGACTTTCCACGGGGGATCTGTTCTCTGTCTGCTCCGTAAGTGAACGTAGCCCCTGGGTGACCTGGTCCGATGATGCCAGTGGAAGCGTTAGCAATACTGAAATGGCACGCTTCTGCGCCATCGCATACCGTCACCACCGTGGCTTAGTGTGCACAGACCATAACTGAAAGGTAGGCTGAAGCCCACAATACCGCCCCGCAAAAAAGTCAGTGGCAGTGGGAAACATTTTGAGCCTTTGCATCTCCTGTTGAAAATGCACATCCACAATTCATCAAATCCTTAATTTATGACTCTCAGATTCCTCACTAGTAGCAACTTCTCAGATAGCTGCCTCTGCATTACTGTTACCGCCTCCATTGACACAGGGGGCTCATTCTGTCCTGGAGGACAAGGACTTGGCTTCAGTTATTCACCCATCTATGACATCTCAGCTGGATTACAGCGATACAGCATAGAATCACAGAATTGTTTGGGTTGGAAAGGACCTTTAAGATCATTGAGTCCAACCGTTAACCTAGCACTGCCAAGTCCACCACTAAACCATGTCCTCGAGCACCACGTCTACCCATCTTTTAAATACTTCCAGGAATGGAGACTCAACCACTTCCCTGGGCAGCCTGTGCCAGTGCCTGACTGCCCTTTTGGTGAAGAAGTTTTTCCTAATATCCAACCTAAACCTCCCCTGGTGCCACTTAAGGCCGTTTCCTCTCATCCTATCGCTTGTTACTTGGGAGAAGAGACCGACCCCACCCTCGCTACAACCTCCTTTCAGGTAGTTGTAGAGAGCCATAAGGTCTCCCCTCAGCCTCCTCTCCTCCAAACTAAACAACCCCAGCTGCCTCAGCCGCTCCTCAGAAGACTTGTGCTCCAGGCCCTTCACCAGCTTCGTTGCCCTCCTCTGGACATGCTCCAACACCTCAGTGTCCTTCTTGTAGTGAGGGGCCCAAAACTGAACACAGTACTCGAGGTGCTGCCTCACCAGTGCTGAGTACAGGGGGACGATCACTTCCCTGGTCCTGCTGGCCACACTATTCCTGATACAAGCCAGGATGCCACTGGCCTCCCTTATCTAGGGAGGAGTTTGTTACAGAGAACAACAGAGACTTAGAGAGGAGTAAGTATTTGGCTCAATGAAGTTGTGTTGTTTTTCATTTTTGTATTTCAATAGCATATCGGACTGCAGTTACACGTCTGGCTTTAAAACCTTTGACAAATGTCTATGTAATATTACCCCACCTCTTCACAACCCTGTCCTTTGCTCCCTATGCCAGTTTCCATTACAAAATGTAATTGCATTCAAGACCCGTCCTGACCTTTGGGGAAAGCAGCGACCTGTGCCCAGGCTAGCTGAAAGATCAGCTGAAGCCTACAAATGAAGATCACTGCCGGCAATTCAGCTCTCCCGTAAAGTGGAGTATCTTACAATTAGAGTAAAGCTCCTTGGTCTAGAAAGTCACGCTTCTTGCAGTCCTGGTTGAAAACTGTGAAATGATCTCCCATAAGTTCAGAGACATTATCAGCATCGTCAACTTTTGCTCTACGGTGGTATGTGTATTCAACTTTGGCTTCTGTGTGGAGTATTTCCACGCTGAGGCATGCCAGGTCAGTGAACAGCAGCTTTGTAGAAACCGAATGTTCGGCCCCTGCTGGGAAGCAAGTACTTCGCTTTCCTCAGTTTGCACTTCTAGCCAACTCAAAAATGAGCTGATAAATAAAGAGCTTTATCCAGTCACCAACAGCTGGAATGTAGGCAGAATTCTTCTACTTCTAAGGAAGTAAAAGGACTGCTTGCAGTTCTGGAGGGGATTGAGAAATTGCCGGCCTTTGACAGCTGAGAGGGGCAAGTGTCAGGCTGTGAAGCAGTATCCAACTTCACCGCATGCTTATCCTTGCCCCTCCCCGTGCTGAAGTTATGGAAGGGATGAAGGAAATAGTAACAGGGCAAAGCAAAGAATTAACAGCAGGTTATAATTCACTGTAATTTCGTACGGCAAGAAAAGATACCTCCTGCCAGTTGTGAGAGCGGGTGCCGGATGAGAAAGCCCAGAGTTGGGCGGAGGCGGTGGGTAATATTTGTAACCTCATGGCGTGGGATTCTTCCGTGGCTTTTTCAGACCCGCTGTTCCAGAGCCAGACACCGAGCGCGGGGCGGCTCGGGTGCAAGGCTGGCACCACGCTGCGTCACTCAGGAGCGCGTCCCACATCAGCGGGGCCGGAGGGGCTCGCCTCCCCTCCCCTGTACCGTGCAGCTGTAAATCATCGCGGGTTTTGTATCTTCTGCTACCTTACAGTTCAACCACAAGGAGGATAATGAAAATAACGTTCACGTTCCTAGTCTCGCCTGTGAATTATTTTATTCCTACAGCCAGAACACCTGTCTGTCTGGCACGCTTTCCTTCCTCCCACAAAACACGCCTGCCATCTCCTGGCCAGGCCACCAAGCGCCCAGGGGCTGGCTGGCGATGCGCCTGCAGTGGCTGCAGCGGGTGGGCTTTGCCCGTTGTTACGGCAACCAACCGAGCAAGCGGGTTGCAGTTAAATTTTGCTGTTGGATGCGAGGTTCCCCTATCACAGAAGAGTTGAGCTGTCGAGCTGTGGAAAACTCCTCTCTCTTGACTCATGAGGATTTGCATGAGTTTCTCCTTTTATGTTCATGCCTGCAAATATCCTGAGAGTTTCATTTATTCCAAGTCTAAAGGAGACATTCAGCCAAAACAGTCATTATTAAGCTGGTTTTACATATAAATCACAAGTTTCAGTGGCTCTTATAGGAAACCAGTGTTGATCAAAACCGGAATTATGGTTTTCATGAATATTTATTAAACACCAACATTGCAGGGGAACATAAGGCTGAGCAAAGTTCATGTGGTGTCAGGTTCCAACGCAAATATTTGATGTGGCTCTAATCAAAGCCCCTGCCGGAGTCTGATAGCGCCTTAGG